>NW_027122478.1:0-1200000 GCF_030686945.1 Centruroides vittatus | reverse complement strand
AACACTGACAATGATTTCATTGTCTGACAATATTTGATAGCCAGGGTCATTGACATCAGACTTCAGTCAGTCTTGAATGTTTTCCTTGTCACACACTTCAAATCCAGAACATTCTTTAATCAGCTCAAACAGTTGTGATACAAATTGGCTCTTTGGTGGCTCTTCAGGTGCAGTGATAGACTCATCTGATGGTAGGAGCTTATTCCAAGCTTTTATTAGTGTAGTGTCCTTGATAATAGCCCAAGCTTCTGCTGCCATGTACTGTACATAGCATCCTTTAAGTTAATTTCAGTGTACACTTGCTGAATTGTTTTTTCACATTCTTCCCTGATTATTACCATAGACAGCAATGCCTTCCTGTAATATTGTTTGAAGCTTTCAATGACCCCTTGGTTCATCGATTGGAGGACTGAAGTAACGTTGGGAGGCAAGTAAAGAACTTTAAACTTTCCGTTTTCTCTTTTCAGTGAAATGTTTGAGGGATGACTTGGGGCGTTTTCAAACAACAACAAAACATTTCCAGAATTTCCAGTTTTAAGCTGATGCTTTTTGACTTCAGGGATAAATACAGTGTCATACCATTATATAAAAATGGTCATATCCATCCATGAATTCTTTTGATTTTCGTAGGACACCAGCAATGTTTTTGTTCCTTTAAAGCACTGCGGATTTTTAGACTTTCCTACGATTAGCAAAGGTAGCCTGTGCATTCCGGTAACATTTCTGCATACCATAACAGTGATGCGTGATTTGTGTACCTTAAAACCAGGTGCTGACATTTCATTCTTAGAAATTAGGGTTTTCGTTGGCATTTTCTTCCAGTACAAATCAGTTTCATCTGCATTGTAGACATCGGTCTCTTTGTAATCCTCCTTATCAATCATGTTCTTAAACTCTTTCAGACTCTTTCAAATGTTCAGCTAATTCAGTGTCAGCCGACAGTTTTTCACCCTGGATGTCCAATTCCCTAATTCCATGCCTAGATTTGAAATGCTTAAGCCAGCCATTAGTCGCTTCAAAATCAGCATTACCCCTAGTTTCTTGTTCATTTCAAGAGCTTTTTTGCAAATTAAAGGGTGAGTTATGTACTTGACTATGTACCTGCACGAACCATGTGTAAACTGCAATGTCCAAATCCTGGTTTTCTGCCATTCTCATCGTTTTTCTGTGCAAGCTTCACGTCTTCACTGTGAAGTGAAGACGTGAATCTTGCACACTAGACTACACTCGCAAATTTTTTAACAGCATCGCTGTTCTTTTTAATGTCCGATATTGTGGCATTTCCAACTCCATATTTCCGAGCTAAGCTTGATCTACTAGCACCACACTTCAAATGATCTATTATTTTAAGTTTATTGGAAACACTGAGAACAATGCATTTACGTTTAGCGTTGCGAACGTTACAACAACTACAGCATGATCTGTTACAAGTATAAAATTCACAGATCCAAAATTAATATCCCCAATGGAAACAGATTTCGATTAAGCATGACACACGTCCAGACACAGAGTCCTCAGAAAAACACTACATAGAAATGCCAGTGCTGCCAGCTAAAACACACACACCAACAAAAAAAATATTGGAATAGCCCAAGTCATAGCCAAAGATTGCAGTGCCACAGCACTAGCAGAAATTTAAATTTGCCAACTGGCTAAACGTTTAATCATTCTAATATTTCGGTGCTTTTGGTTAACCGATGTTTCAGTTGACCGGCTTTCAGATAAATGACGCTCTACTGTACTCCTAAAAGATGTAAAATGTAATATTCTAAAATAATAAGAAACTAACACCTTATAAACCTGATTTCATTACCTTTTACTTTAATCAGATGATTTCTCAGATAATTTTTTAATGTTAACTTTCTATTGGCTATTAATATGCCTCAAAACCAAACTTATCATAACAACCACAAATGACTTTAAGATGACTGTTTTATCACTTCATTTTTATTGACTGCAATATGCATTTCAGATATATATATTCATCCCTCTTAATAGTGTACCCTCAGTTGAGTACACTATTATATAATGTTTAGTTGATGGATAAAATTCCACATCCATTTTTAAATAAAAACGGAAAACAGGTAACATATAGATAAAAAAAATAGAACTTCTATTATTCTTTTAATAACTTAACAGTTTCATAATTTTCCAATGCATTATTATACATATGTATGTTTGAAAAAACTTTTCCAAAATAATATAAAATTATTTTAAATGAAGACTAAAAGATATAAAGATTAAGTAAAAATTTTGCAGTTATATATATATGCAGTATATATATATATAATATAAATGTTGAAATACCGTATTTTACGGACTATAAGACGCACCTTAATTTTTAAGCATTTTTTAAAAAAAATACCTATAAGACACTACGGACTATAAGACGCATCTGAATTTTGGAGGCAATTTTTCAAAGAAAAAAGTGCGTCTTATAGTCCATAAAATACGGTATATATATACTGTATATATAATCAATATGAAAAAATTCATTTTATTAAAAATGTGTAGGATTGTCACCTTAAGAACATTAAAATTATCACAATTAAAAAAATATTATTCCTCCTAATTATTTAACTCCCAAAACAAATACTTTCTTATAAACTACAATAAATGAAATTGTAGATTCATAAACAATTTTACTTTATATTCTCTAATAGATTCTCTAGTCTTATTACTCAAATAATAGAGTATATATGTTTGAGAAGTCAATTCAAAAATTAATTAATTGGAAAATGAAAATATATTATTGTTTTCTTTTACATTAAAAAAACTTGCTATAAATTTTCAAAATATTTATGACTATCATTATTTTCACATTTTAGGATAAACTTCATATACCTGATCTAAAAAAGATTTTAAAATCAATGGAGGATACTTTATATATTAATAAATTATTTTATATTATAGTTGGCTACTGAATATTTCTTGCAATGATTTATGTAAAGAAATAATATAAGGTCTTATAATTTTTTAAAGCAAAACAATTTAAAAATCTAACTGGCAGAAAAAAATATGTAAAAACTTTTTAAATAAACAAATTTGTGTGCAAATGTATCTAATTGTGCTTGTCAACATAAATAAGGGCAGTCTGGCAATGTTTATTTTCATGTCTAAGACTAGTATAATATTTTTTCATTATTATTGTATTTGAATGCAAGATGTCAAATAGTATCTTTGCATTTAAATAATCATATTCTATAGTGGTATGACAGAAAACAGACAATCATTATAATATATACTTTTGAAAACACAGCATTATCATCATATTTTATTTTCTTGAAACCCTGCAAAACATCACTTTGAACAGCACTGTACTAAATCACAATTCATCAGAAATTTGAATGAAAAAATAGATTGCATACAGAGTTAATGATACCTAAAATCATTTAATAACAACTTATGTAGATTTTTACACTGTTCAAAACTGAAAATAAAATTACCATAGTTTACAGCATATAAGAAAACTTTATGTATACATAAAAAAACTAATGAATTTCCAAACAGCCTTCAGTTAGCTGCAGGTACTGTACCTCTATATAGCTAAACTCTAATTAAACAAAAACATTTTTATTCAACAGCTAAGCAGCTTTTGCATTTATTCAAGTAGAATATTTTAAGGGTAAATTACTTCTTTCAAACTCCTTTTTCCTAATAAAAGTGTGCATTCTATTTTGCTTTTTTTTTTAAAACCAGAATACAGTAAAAAACATATTCAAGTGGTGCAGAATGGCTTAAATATAATAAACACTTTTCCCTAAATATTCTGTGCTGAAATGAGACTGTCTATATGCTGTAAAATACAATACTTATAAATTTAAAAAGTTTGTTTTATAAATTTCAAGATTACATATACTATTTTGATTCATAATTAAAAACATAATTAATTATTATTACTTAGGAGAGGAAATGCTCTCTTCTTCAGTTGCTAGCCCAAGTTGACCATAATTATTTGAACCCCAGGAAAACACTTGACCAGCTTCATTCAAGGCTAAACTATGACTGTTACCACAACTAATCCGTTGTATGTGGTGCACTTGTAAAGCTTTTATTTGTTCTGAAATATTAAATTAATTAATATAATAAAGAAATTTCTCCATACTTAAATACAAAAAAAGATTTTTATTAAATTTATACCTAATCTTAGTTGAGATTCATTGTGTCCTAGTTGCCCCATATCATTTCTTCCACAACTGTACACAGTTCCATCATTCAGCAGCACTAATGTATGATTTTTCCCACATGAAATATCTGAAACATTATTTTCCATCAAAAAGTTTTTCCAACGACGAGGAGAACCAATGTAACTTTCTTCTATGCCACCAATTCCTAGTTCGCCATTACTTGTGTTACCCCAACAAAACACAGCAGTTGACATTGTGAAATAGTTAAAATATTTAACACACTATTGTACACAATAACATGTATGCAAGTACAAAATATCTGAAATTGAATAAATATTCCAATTAGCTTAAATAAAAAGAACCAGCTTCTTAAAGAATTAGCTTAAATATTAAGAACCATTTAACTTAAAGCTCAAAAATGCTTTAATAAAATAAAATAAACTAATACACACTTTCAAGCTTAATGACAACTATCAGACCAGTAATTGAAATGGAATTTCCAATAATTTTCATAAACATAAAAATAAATTATTAGGTAATTAATAATTAGTAAGGAATTACAGTAGAGAGTCATTAATCCAAACCCCGATAATTCGAATCGCCGGTTATCCGAACGATTTTCAGTCGGACTGTGTCGTGCTGAATCGAACGTTTTTGATACTAGATTTACTTCTAAAGTATAATTTTCATGTTTTTATATTTTTCAATATATTTATTTTTTGTACAAAATAAAGAAATAATTTTTAACGATACAATAGCCTCGATTATTATTATAAAAATTTTCGTTAGGCTGCTTCTTCTTTGTTCCAGTTTATATGGAGATTTTAGCCTGTTGGCCTTTTCTCTGATGTACACTGCTTAACGATTATACGAAGTGGTTCGAACAATATATAAAACGTTCTAAAGCCTCCACGTGCTGACGAGGAAGAAGGTCGACGTGAGCCCAGTAAATAGGAGTAAGGGTTCAGACTACTGTTAAATCTATTGATAAAGTGCAGCTGAGGTCTTGACAGGCCTCCTTATATTTTGGACAAGTAATCCAAAAATGGCAGGATGTTTCCGGATTGCCACAGTTCGGGCAGTTGGGAGAGACACAAAGACCTCTGGAAAAGAGAAACCCATTTAACGGGGTTGTATCGGTTCGAAGGCGGGCAAAGAGAGTTTTGGCATAGTGAGACGAGGCGTATGAATATGGCCAGGGAACAAAAGGTTGGAGGTGATCCTGACCTTTTTGTCAGGCTTAAAATTGACGAAAATTCAACACGAAGCGACACACAACGGAGAAAAATTCAACACGAAGCGACAGCAACGGAGAAAAATTTGAACATCAGACAGGTTAATATATTTTTTTGTACATAATTGGTTATCCGAACAAATCACTAATCCAAACAACCCCAGTCCCCAATTGATTTGGATTAACGACTCTACTGTATATATATATATATATATATATATACACCATATATAAAACAACAAATATGTTTTTGTTTATTTTACTCCATTAAAGTATTTTTGATACTATTTTAGTTAAGTTTTTAAAATTTAGTATCACAATACCCTCAAATTTATATACATTTGGGAAATATATGAAATACAAAAAACATCTTGTATTAATAAACCTAAAGATATTTATTATAAAAAGTTTAATCACACTGCATTTCTATCAATGGCAGATCATGACTGTCTAATGTGGAGATTCTGAGTAACTACCACTGTACATAAACTATATACAGTATATATAAATGTAGAATTGATAAAATATTTCTTAAATTTAATAAAAATAAAAATTTTGAATCTTAAATTAACTTGACTTTTTCATATTAATATTTATAGGTTACAGAGTATTCTACACAATCTATTTGATTCAGTAACTAATTCCTGCCATATAGTCATACTCATTTGCAGTAGCACTTCACTGTAAACAGTTCAGTGCTGTTGCAAACAGTACAACTATATGACAGTATGCCATTTCAAACATTTCATTTTATAGGTGACTGGCTGAATATGTGGGACTGTTCTCTGAGGATAAGCAGGTACTGCACCGTTTAATAGTGCTGTCAAAGGAGAACTTGCAGCACAACCACCTTAATAAAATTGTTTTTATTTTACATACTGTTCTAATCAGAATTGATTTTAATTGAAAAAATTTTTAATCATGTATAATAACTTTACATAGTAATTATGTAATAAAAATTGAGACATTATTTTGTGATTTTATTTTCCTTGGTAATGCTGCAGTTCTGCAGCGCATATCATGAGTGCTTAACGCTAAATTTCCACACTATATAATAATCTGTGAAACATATTAATGAATGGTAGAAAATGCAATCCCAGGATACTATCCAAAATGTCAAGAACTGATATTATACATTGAAATAATAAAATAAATGACACTGTTTTGAATCAAGTTGTTAGGATAGCTACTCAAGGTTTAAATTAGTTAATTTGCATGTAATTTTTTTGCTACGAATTCTTCAGTTATACAATCCATGGTTCAGTGCTCAAGGTGGTCAGAAAAAGTAATATTAGTGACTATTCAGGCAGAAAAAGTGACAAAGATAGAAAATCAAAATGGACCATAGAATGCACTCTTAGTATTCTTGTAGCATAAAAATACTATAAGCTTATTAGGCTTGATTTAAGTTGCACTCAATAAATTTCTCCTGTAACATAGTATGTGCACTTCTCAGAAAGCACACGATATATTTCATTCAATAAAAACAACAGGACTTATAGGGAAAAAATAAGTTTAGAGACAGAATACTCAAAACCTGTAAAATCTTTCAAAATATTTTATTTCAAGCATTTTTTTTAAGTTAAAAGTTCTTTTTTACACACATTATTTGGATTTTTACAATCATAATACTATTTATTATATTTGAGATGTATTAAATATTTTTAAGAAAAGCAGATAAGCTTTGAAGAATAATGCAATGTAGACTCAGAGCAATCCAAGAAAACTATAGCAAGAGAGAACACATTTTTTAATTTATTTAAAAAACTAAAATTATACATTAAGGAATTTCTCTTATAACAAATCAAAAGTTTGTTAATGCATTTCTTAAAACAAAAATTGCTCAATATTATATAATACAAAATTCTTTTTAATAATAAAAAAAAAATGCAATATGCTTTCCTGTAACTCTTTCATCTGTCATTATACAGATCAATATTTTTTTTCATGTTTTAAAATCTATTCACGTATCTATTTCAGTAATAAAATCAATAGCTTCTCCCTTAGGTTAAATTCAATTCTTCCTTGACTATTGTAGTATTTCTAAAACACTCATGTTATAATAAAATATTGCTTTGGTAAATCAGTGAAAAAATTACTTAATTAGTTTTAACAGCACTCAAAATTTTTGAGTTTTCAAAATTCAGTATACTGTTAGGTTATTATTTTATAAGACATACAATAATTTTATCTAGTATTTTTGATTTCAAAATTATAAATTTTAAGAACATTTGCCTAGATGAAATTAATAGAATAAATAAAAATATAGCATATATTAAATAATATTTATTATAATAAAATGTTAATTTTAAATGCACAGAATTGTATTTATTCTTCTTAATGTTGATTGTTCGTGATAATGTAATTTTTTAAAAAATAGAACAAAACAACAGAACTCAAAATAAGAAAAATAATCATTATTTATAGCATGATACTATAAATCATAAAAATAACTTTAAAAATTTTTGGAAGCAGACTCTTTTCTCACTAAATCCAAAATTTTAATTTTTTTCTTTTAAAGTTGGCACTTTATGTCATTTGTTAGGCTTGACAGAGCTATCAGCATAACTATTCTTGTGTTTGGAAAAAGTAATTAGTGTAAACAAAACTAACAGAAGAGAGGATATCATATGTACACATGTTACAAGCTCCAGACAAAGACTTATGAGAATCCCTATGTTAGTACAAAATGAATCATAGTAATGCTTTTTCAGAATAAGAATGAGCATGACTAAGATACTGTGAGATATGACATCTCACAGTATCTTAGTCATATGCAAAATAAAATGTATCTTAATCACAGTATCTTAGTCTTGCACTGCAAAATAAAATGTATGGATTTAGTGCACAATTAACAATTTTCATTTTATGTATTTTCCATTTATTTTTCCAGATTGCCAAAACCTGAAATCACAGTCTGCATATGGTGGGATCCTACTGTATTCTAAAAAAATTATCTTAAATAAGAAACAAAACTACAGATCTTATTTTATAGCAAGTAGAAGAGAAATAAAAATTAAAATTGCTATTATATATAGTTATTAAAATTTCTATCAAAATAAATAATTACATAAATATTACTTTACAGTCATGTATCAAATTATGCAACTGCAAATTATCCAACTGAGATAAAGTTAAGAATTTTAAATGATTTTACATTTTATCTATAAACAAAAAATAATATTGTAAAGAATAATAAAATGTAGTAATTAGAAATAAGAGCTATTCTAAGACGTTTTCAGATGGATGCAGATTATATATCAAATGCAAATTAAAGCTGAGAGAAATTTTTTTTCAGCTTTAATTTATTTTATTAATAATTTATGCTTTTACATAAAAAATTTTTTATTTTATTATGTAAAAGCATTAAATGTAAATTCTTAATATCAAACAGCAGAATTCCAATTTTACAACCTTCCACAGAATTCTACCTGTGCCGACCCATCTTTACTGAAGAGTGGTGGACTGTACAGCTTAACTTGTACAAAAAGTTGATCACTTGTTACATTTAGGTGTTATTTTAAGTTTTGTTATTTAAATTCAGGTTACTATATTATATATATATGTGTTATTATTTGCTGTTAATATTTTATTTGATGATAGTTAATATGTTTGTTGTTACTTATACATGATATTTATTTATATTTTATTTCTTTATGTTATGATGTTCGATGTCATGAATGTGCTGTTGCTCTAAATGTCTATATAATGCCGAATTGTTAATGTCTTTATTATTGATGTATTTTATGTATTTTATAATATTTAAACCTATTAATACCACTATAGATAATTCTTGTTCTTCAGAAAACTGCTTAATGTATCTCATGTTCTCACCCGGTTTTGTACTTAATGGCACCGGGCATGTACCTTATGTATATTCATCAACAAATAAATAATAAATAAATAAATAATAATAAATAATAAATAATACCTTTGAATTTTTTCCTCCCCGATCACACACAACAGCAACAACTATAAATCCTGCACTCATATTCAAATTTTGAATTATTAATAAAATACTTTTTATTCATCCACTCAAGTTCAAATACTTTTTTTTAAACTTGTAGTGGATGACACTTGATCGTTAATACAGTTTTTTCAAATATTAATTCATTAATTAAATTTAATTAATTAATTTTAGTTTTATATGAGAGAAAAAATTTCTCTTATATAAGATATTTATCATATGTATATACATATTTATATTAATTGTAATTATTTAATAAAAAGTAACTAGAATAAAATTTTTCTTTGTTGACCTAAGTAGGAATTGACTTTAAAAAAATTTTTTTTTATATTACTTGTTTAGTTCAGATCACATCATCATCTATGCAAAAGCATTTACAAAATTTAAAATATATTTATTTTTCTTTAATTATATGAATCAAAGACTCAGAGATAATTTTTTTGTTTTAAAGCAATTACAGTGGTACCTTGTACTTTGAATGATTCTAACTGCAAATATTCCAGATTTCAAGTGCTAAATTTGAGAGAAATTTATCTGAAGTTAGAATGATACTGCTACATTCAAACTGTTCACACTGAAAAAAATGTGCTTGTTGTGTAAATCATATTTGTTGTGCACCCAAGTCATTTCTCACTCTCACTGTGAAAGCATCTCTTCTATTATGCTGTTGTGCTTCAGTGTTTTTTTTTTTTGCTTCATTTTTGATGCATTTGGTTATAAGTATAACCTTAACTATTAACCATAGTATCGAAAAAGTGTGTGGAAGCAACAAATCCTAAGAGGAAGCCTCAATTCTACAGCGATATAACCAAGTCATGCAGTGTCCCTAGTTATATTAAATAAGTTTAACAACAAAGCTACTCAAAAATTATGTAGAGATTTCTTTGTGTTTCAAATTATGTTAATTCTAAAAGTAAGAAGCTTTTAGACACTAAAATATCAAAATATGCTAAATCTGACAACCTCTTATCTACAGTATACTGACTGTATGGTGGACAATAGTCTCCAGTAGGGAGGATGTGATAAATTGTGCTCTATAGAATTATTGTGATTGTGCCGGAAGTATTAATCGCGTTACATTTTTGAGGATACCATTGTAATCTACTCTGGATCCTGAATTTTGTAAAATTCAATTAGGTCTAGCAGGGGGGACCTTAATCTCTGGGGGGGGCAGTACCAAGGGGTTAGTTAGAAGTTAGCTTTGTCAATAAGGTCCTAAAAGGGGGTAGCAATATGTTTAATATTAATCGAATTATAAGGGTTTAAAATTTTACTGCAGAGATTGTTTGGAAAATTTTAAATTTTTGTCAGTTATGATGGACTTTAACAGTTTTGTAACATTCTTTAACAAATTTTTCAATGGATGTAATGGCTATTCTATATTAATCATTGCAACTGCAAATTTAATTTTGATGGTTAAGGATTTAATTTAATTCATAGTATAATGGAATTTGATTATTTTAACGATGCTTTTTAATAATTTTCGTTACTTTATCGAATTTGAATGTAATATTAAAAAAACAAGACCAAAAAAATAAAAATAAAAAAAGTATTTCCATTAATATGTACTCATTTCAGTTATATATGTTCAGCATGTTAACTTATCAATTGTAAGGGAATTTGTAAATAACATAAATCACTGACCTTTTCTGCAAATAGAAATTGTAATCAGTATTATTATATCATAGTAAGGTAATATTTACATTCTCTGCATATTAAAATCGTAATCAGTTTTTAATATTATTGTAACCTTGGAGTGTTAATCAAATCCTGCATTACGCAAAACCACATTAAGCAAGGGATACCTGTATTTTATGAGTACAGTAAAAAAGGTATTGTGAAACAGATTTATTGCAAAGGATATCATCCAATCAAGAGAAGTTTCATGATATTCAAAAGTTTCAACTAATATGAACTGCACAGGGAACTATATTTCTTTTCATTATTGAGGGATTCATCATTATATCAATAATCACCACATCAAGACTTGAATGTACAGTACAAAGCAATGGTTCTTAAACTTTTTTGAACTGCAGCCTCTTGTGTACCTGTGACCTCTGTTCCATTGATTAAATTTTCCTCTACGTGGTGTTTTTTTAAATTTCCACTACATCAGAGGTCACCAAACTACAACTTGCGGCCCGTATCCGGCCCACTGTCAACTGTGCCACAAATTAGCTAAAATATAATTATTTATATGGAAATATCATAGATTGTAGATAAACTTACTAGGTAGAAAAAATTAAAATAAGTAAAAGTGCCAAAATTTAGTTCAATCTAATTTTCACATCTGACAGTAATATAATTTTTAGGAAAATCAGTGAAATAAAAAATTTGGCAACTTTTTGCAACTTTGGATATCAAAGCATTTTTTTGTAAGTACAGTACCTGCAATGAAGTTTCTAAGAAAAGCGATTACGAGCTTGCTACAGTGATTGTGTTTGTGTATTGGTAAATAAATATGTTGGTTGTCTTTATTTTTTGTCTATTCAGTGTACTGTACTGAACAAAATGGTTATGCAGCCCACATTCGTCATTCTCTGCTATCTGGCCTGCTGTGAAAAAAGTTTGATGACACCTGCACGACATCATTTTTTATTTTAAATTTTTTCCATATCATGTAATAATATTATAACATTATGCTCAATACAATTTTATTTCATAAAAATTTTGCTTTTCATTTCAGCCCAAGGCAGTCCAACAACTCCCACTTTAACCATAGAACACAAAGCATTGTCATTTTTTACAATGCAAATTTGTAAATTCTGATTTTTCTCCTTGTTATTTTGTACTATCTTGCTGTCATTTTTAGTACCTTCCTATACTGTTGCCTGTATCATCATAGCATATGCAGATTCTTGAAATTGTTTTCATTTGTGGAAAAATTGAAACTGTTATTGTCAATTATATGAAGCTTTGTGACTATGTGTAGTGGCTAGAATAAGGAAAGTCATGATTTTATTTTGCATGTACGAGAATATTTTGCACGTATGTGAATTTTGTCTTTTCAAAACACTATTTATATAGATTCTTTTTTTATGCTTTAGTTTGTAGATGAGCAATAGTAGAGCAAGCAATCTTGATTTGGAGAACAAACTCTTGAGGTTTTTTGATGCAAAAGAAGAGAGGGAATCTGAGAATGATGCAAGTACAAATGAGAAAGTAGATGATGTTAAAGTTGAGGTTGCAATGACAGACACAGACAAACATGAACTTGCTCAACATATTCACAGTGCCAATAATAGTGGCAGTCTAAAACTTAAGTGCAAGAGTGGATATCTCATGTTCCAAAGAGAGTTCAGAAGATGAAAGCAGTTTAATTGAAAACTCTCTGTCTGCTGTAGAAAATCCAAATGTCAGTACGACAATATTCAGGCCAAACACCGTATAAACGTTGCGTAAAGTTCACTGAGCTCAGCGTTATATCCATATTTGCTTGTCGCAAGTACTTTCGACGAACTCGCCTGAAGACGACAACAGTAAGGTTCGTCGAAAGTACTTGCAACAAGCAAACGTAGATATAATGCTGAGCTCAGTGAACTTTTCGCAACGTTTAAAATCCAAATACATTTAGCTTCTAAAAATGATTATTAGAAGAAAAAAAAATCATTGCTGATCTGTGCAACCTGCTAGTTTATCATCACATCACATTCTAAGCAGAAATATTATTCATTTTATTCAGTTGTCTGTTATACATGCAAAGAAAATGAAGAGAATGATTTCCTCATCCATCTAAGTGAAGAGCTAACCAAATCATAGATCAAGAGGGCTCTGAATAAGACATTTGGGACCTTATCAGAGCTATAGAGCATATCTATAGGAGCAAAAAAAGTCAAAGGAACCATACCTTTATAAGTGACCCTTCACAAAATACAGTCCCCAAAATCAAGCTACGCGAGATCACAAGTTGCGTTGCTCTGCTAAGACTATCGCGTTTAACTATTTAGCCCACACAACTATGCCAGCTTTGAGTAACACACTTGACTGTTCATGGAATACTTGATGTTATATAGTTTTGGTGCTCGCTATTGCTCACACCAAAGTGCACAACTACACACAGAGTGTCAGTCAAGGCAAATGATTGCAAGCCTTGATGACATGGAGCATGGAGAATAGGCAGTATACTGACTGATACATGTTAAAAACTGACCTTTGGAGATAAATAACTTGTGAAGGATTGCACATACAGGCATGGTTCATATGACTTTTCTGCTCATACAAGAGGGAGTCTACAATTTGGGAGGTCGAAAACCCCTCATTCGAAGCTTGAACCTTACCATGAAGAGACTAGAATCACATACCTTTCAGACACAATTGCACCTTTTCATAGAAAATGTTTTACAAAAAGAATTCTACCATTTTCAGAGAGAATCCTACCTCTGGAAACAAAAGAATAATTTGCCACATCTGCCCTTTGAAAAAAAAAATTAAACAATAACTACTACATATTGCAACTCAATGTATTAACTGCTACAAATAAATTTAATAATAATAATAATTTAGTGTCTGAACCTGCATTAAAATTAGTATATTTCATCAGAAATTTGATATATTACCATCAGTCAGTATTCTAGCACAAAATTAATTAATAAAATAAACAGTCGTAGAAATTACTAAGCTGTGTTCTAATACAAATGATTTATGCTTTACAATATAGGGTTAAGAATCTCTGGCATACACAAAGGATTGTAAGTATCAATTCTCATAGCAGATTGCATACAGAAAGAAATAACAAATACCTTAAAGAACAAAAATGAAACAATAATGAAACATAAAATCAAAAAAGTCACCATTCATGTTTGTTAATGATTTTAATAAAATTGTATATTAGTAAATAAATATGCTATTCTTTTATAAATAATTCACACTCAACAACCTTTTTAAAAAACCAGTAATAGTAATTGAAAACAAACGTTTTCGACCGTTAACTCGGTCTTCCTCAGGTTCTAAATATTGAGATTCGTTACAAGTTCAAAACTCTTTCAGAACGTATTCAAATTTTCGAATAGAACAGTTGCGCGTTCGTGTTGCCATCGTATCATACGTGTTGTTGACATACGTAATACGTGTGGCGCAAAAACAATGTAATTACATTCCATATATAAACAAAGGGATAGGGATGTACTGTACATTAAATAGAGCTATGGGGAACATCCCTTCATAACAAAACTTCCAAGCTTGAGAAATGTTACATGCATCTTTAGAATTGATGCAGGTTTGTGCGCAGTCCAGCTTTGTATATTTCCAGAGTTTCCAGGGGTCGCAGATGGTCCAATCGGTGGGAGAGTTTAATCAATTCCGCATTCTGCAGATCAGCATTTATGCCCGGGGTTGAGGCATACGCGGAGAGGGCAGTAGTGCCTCTGTTGCGGTCAATATCATACTTATGCTCGCGTAGACGTTTGTCCAGAGACCGTTTCGTTGAACCGATAACAAGCTCTCTTTGGAAACTGCCATCCCATAATGGAACAGAGTATACCCCTGGTGCCATTCTTTTATCTACGATGTCCTTGGAATTGCGCATGAGGTAGGTCATATATAGTATTATGCCTTTTGTAAGCGATCTTTTTGTTGGTGTATGCGGCAATTTCCCTGTAAATGGAGTCTAGGTGTTTATTATATTCAACCACAAGTGATTGAGTGGTATTGTAGTCGTTAGTGCGTGTGTTGGTGTTGTCAGTACAATGCAATTGTGTATAATATGCAGACGCAAGGTTATGAACCAATGTATGGCTATAGCCGTGTTTTGTGGCTATGTTCTGGATGTGCTCTAATTCAGATACGGTGTCCTCGATTCTGAAGTGGTGCGTGAACGCTCTTTTCGTAAGGGCCCAGAAGGCAGCTATCTTGTAAGAGAAGGGGTCCTCTGAAACGGCAGGGATAAATAAAAGAGTGTAGCATGGTATGATACCATGGCAACATGAATGCGCAACTGTTCTATTCAAAAATCTGAATACGTTCTGAAAGAGTTTTGAACTTGTAACAAATCTCAATATTTAGAACCTGAGGAAGACCAAGTTAACGGTCAAAAACGTTTGTTTTCAATTACTATTATTGGTTTTTTAAAAAAGTTGTTGAGTGTGAATTCTTCGAGTACACCAGTACACAAGTTGAACCTTTTATAAATAATTAACGTCACAAAACAAATAATCATTTCACTTCAATAGTATACGAAACAGTTATCTCTTTCATACCCGAATTAATTCAAACACATTTAAAAAGATAAACAATACGAATAATAATCTCTCTAATTTTAGTCTCGCATTACACCAAATGAGTAAATGTTTGGCTATACTTAACACTTAACTCTATTCCAAATCATTTTTAAAAAAACATATTTTCTGTTTTAAAATTAGGTAAATTTGCACCAATAACAATTCAATCAATATCTACAAAAGACATAGATACTATTATCTTTCAATTGTTTTGATAACTGAAGTGAAATACTTATGGCTTTTTTTTTACTTCACTAACAGCAAGTTGCTGTTATATATTTAAATCAATACCTTAATTTTTCAAACATTTTTCCTCAAATTTATACTCAAACGGTCCTTCTTAACGTAATACATACATTTATATTTATACAAATCTAGCCGTGAAATTGCTCTCGGTGAATACATACAAAATGTAACAGAAAAACTAATTCGTAATAGCGTGGTTTATCTCTAGGCTTAAACACTATTCTTACCAATCAGTTGAGAAAGTGATGTCATAAGCGTGTAATTGTTCTCTGTTGATAGAAACGGACATTTATCTTCGATTATTACCAATTTCAAAAAGAATAACTAATGTTTAATATATTAAATTTTGTTTAAACCAAAATAGTTTCCATACGACTTAACGCCGCTAAATATAGCATCGCCCCCTACTCGACCGTATCAAATTTACTTTTTTTAATTACAAAATAATAATTATTTATTAAATTTTATATTTCTTAATTAATTATTTATAAATGCTTATTTAGATAATTAAAATTTTAATTAAATATTTTTTCTGATATTATCTCGATTGTCGTTTCGCCGATTTCTTAGAACGTTTTGTTGAAAATTATAAAAAAATATCACGATTTATTCAGTTGAAAACATCGTAATATCATTATTACCTTTCATAGTAAACAAATAAATAATTTTTTATACAGCATAAGATTATTTTTAAAAAGTTCAAGTAGGCTAAAATGTCAATTAAATTCGGCGGCTGGCAGAGAGCGGTCAAGGTGGCAGCCTACCGCTCTGGGGGACCCGGGATCGAATCCGAACGGGTCGAATAATCCCCAGGAATTTTTCGGGGGGTGGTCCGTTCGGATATGTCGGGCCCCGTCCCTCACCACCCGGTCGCCCCATTGTGGGCCTGGCCGAACCCATAATGGGCCTACTAAAAGAGGCCCTCTTAGTGCCCACAGGGCGGAAAGAGTTAAAAAAAAAAAAAAAAAAAAAAAGGCTAAAATGTCAATTAAATTCTATGACTGGTCTTTGGCTAGAAGAGCGGTCAAGGTGGCATCTTACCGCTCTGGAGGACCCGGGTTCGAATCTGGACAGGTCGATAGATTTCCAGGAATTTTTCGGGGGTGGGCCGGACCGGATACACCACCCGGCCGTTCCATTGTTGGCCTGGCCAACCCATAATGGGCTTGCTAAAAGAGGATCTCTTAGTGCCCACAGGGCGGAAAGAGTTAATACCGGTAGTACAATGACCTGTTACTTTCTAGACTTTTGTGTATATGTCGCAGGGATATGATAAAAGTGGAGATTTGGTCAAATCCCTAAGGAAGATGATCAATTTACTGAAGATGTTAAAATGACAATTCTACAGAGTCATTTCCCTAAAAAATAAGTGATTTGATCAAATCCCTGTACTGTTTTAGTGAAAGGATAAAATAAACAAGTCAGGACTTTCACAGCACTGCTTGCGCTAGTTACCAGCCCCCCTCTTCCCTTCAAAAGGCTAGTTGCCGGCGATCTCTGGCGCACGCAGTTGCGCAAATCATTAGATCACGATAGTCGCGAGCATTTATATTTTATTTTCCATATAATTTGTACGATTATCAAAATAATGGCTTTGAATATAGGACAAAATCAGACTCAAACCGAATTTGTGTGTGAAGAACAGTTCAATGAAACTATCAGGACGTGTATGAGCGAGCGGCATGATAAAGAAAAATATAAATGCGCGCGACTATCGTTACGTAATGATTTGTGCAACTGTGATAAAGCTAAACTTGCGAGAAATTGCTGGAAAATTATCTTTATTCGGAGGTCAAGGGTTTAAGAAATGTTGCTATGAAAAATCCAAGGTACAATGCAAAATAAATAGATGTGTCTGTAAAAAAATAACGTCCTCTGTAACTCCAGGTACCACAAATCTACAACGTGTTTCAATAAAAATAAACTTGGCGTTATCTCTATCTTTTCATATAAGTACTTCTTTGTTGATTCGTTTTTTGTCATTTCACGAAACCGGTTTAGAGATTTGATCAAATCACTTCATTTAATTAGGGAAATGTCAATATCGAACCTTTATTTTAACATCTTCATTGATCATCTCCCTTAGGGATTTGACCAAATCCCCACTTTTATCATATCCCTGCGACATATACATTACAACGGAAAGTATTGAAATCGTGTCAAATTTGACCCTCCGAGTTTTTTGCAAATCACGTTTTGAGACTTCCTGAACCAAAAAAGTAAGAAAATTCCATGTATGTGTTGACGTCGATTTCGTTTAATATCTCAGGATGACATAATGATGAAGAAACGAAATTTGGCAAGGTAGCTTGTGTGTAAGGTGCAAATTTTGGTGGTCAAAGGCCGAGGAGGTAGAGAGATAGAGGGTGGTCACATGTCATATCTTAAGTGGGGTTGGCTTAATGAGATGTTATTCGTAATTAGCATTTACAATTTTTTTTCATGAACCTCGTCACTACTCTCGAAATTAAGCTTTTGCCATTTTATTACAATTAATAATATAAAAAACTTTTTTATAACAAAATCTTATAACAGATGGCATCACACTCAATTTGATTTATTTATTATGTATAATAATATAAAAGTTATTTTTTAAATAACTATCGTAACTATATCTTAATTAGGCGTGTACGATAGTTCAGGTAGTCCTCTGACATTGAAGAAATGATTGTAAAGTTCTACAAATATTTTCTAACTTATAGTTTATTCATATGACTAGTAAATAGATTTATAAGAACGAATTAGCATGCCATTAATATCATTAAAAAGTATATATGGACAATGTCCACCTCGTGTATAATGATGTACTTTTCGTGGCCCTCTCTCTTTAAATTATACACGTAATTAATGGTCGATCTGTAAGTCCAGATAATTTTATTGTTTGTTTAATTAATATTATTTTTGCGTTAATTAGTTATTGTGAAACTACTGTATGATCATGATAATTTGAACCTGATTGATATTATTGTCTTATGATTTTTCATAAAAATATTACCTAGGTGTATGATTTTCAATAATATATTAAAATAGCTTTGTAATATATATAAGCAACACTCATGATTATAGTTTGGAAATAAAAAGTTATCAATATTTGTTTTTCTTCTGTTAAATAATAAATTGCAATTCTTATAATATCCTTTTCTTGTGAATTAGTTTAAAAGTTTCAACAGGAACATCCCTTTGTCTCTATGCAAAAACTTCCGTAATGAAAAATTAGCAAACTTATAGCGAGTGATGTCATTTTAATTGATCGATAGAACGTCTTAAAACTAATATTTAAAAAAATGGTTAAGCAAATTATTAGAATAGAACAGAAAAGATTAATTAGCGGATAGAAAGATGAAATATATAAAACTGACTCAAAATATTTTTTCAAAACTTATGTAGGCCAACTAGAATAACGTCACCGGCAATCTCTTACTAACAGTAGTAGTTCTAGAATTAACGAACCCTGAGAAAACGTCATACATGAAATATTTTTAAATATTAATTATCGATCTTTATAAGGACTGCGAACATTTGAGGTTGCATAATTATGGTAGAATACTATCTAATTATTACATTTTTGCTAAGAACGCCATTCCTTTTCTGTATTGTTTAGTAAATTGTAAAGTTTCTATAACACATTGATTACGTTATACATAGTTATGACATGATGAAATTATTGTGTGCATCTCTTAAATGTTGTTAATAACTAAAACAGGAAGGTAAACAAGTGTTTCTCTTATGGTATTTTCTCAAGTGATTAAACAATTAAACAGTATTTATTACATTGAATTCATAAATAATTACTGAAAAATTTAGTATGTACTGTATTTAAAAGGAAAAACAACGATAAAAAAGGAAATTATAACTTTAAGAATGAATAATAAGTATTAATATGTAGCGTATTGCAAGAATAAATGTCAGTTATGCATATGCATATTCCTTCGTGATCATACCCACGCACAGAATTTTTTAAAAGGGTGGGGATTTTAAAAAACACATTAATTTTTTATAACGTAGTTTATTCATTTTTACAACAAACACTATTCAATAGGGTAAGGAGGACCGGAACGAATGCAAAATAAATATAACTTATATACAATACTGGAAATTGTTTTATTAATATAGTAAAATCTTCTCGTATGAATTAACAAAGGCTTCGCATCCTTCACAAACGTCTTGTGTTTGAAAAATGAGGTCTCCTTTCTTTTCACTACATTCTCCGATTATTCTTTGCTACATTATCACTTCTGCTATGAATTCGTTTTCATAGTATTGTTTGATTCATATGGTCTGACTGTCATTAAAATTTGTCTACCTTTGAGGTAATAGACAGTCGAAGGCCAACTAGAATAACCTAGTTCCACCATAGCCTCCCCCGCCACCTCCTTTGCCACCACCGCCATAGCCACCTCCAAGTCCTCCATGTCCTCCGAGTTCAATTCCACCATAACCACCTTCACCTCCTCCTTTTCCTCCACCGCCGAAACCACCTCCAATCCTACATGCCCACCAAGTCATTCTCCATGCTTAATAAATTTAAAGTTAATTTAAAAAGTAATATAAACAATGCCACATGGTAATATTTTTCTGGCGATTCAACTTCAACATTGTTCCGTGTTGCTGCTTATTACTTAATCTTGGAACACAGAGTGAAGTGATCCTCTATAATAGATTTATCTATTGAAATTAGAAGCAGCTAAAAGAATATTAATAATTAATAAAATATTTATAAAACGAACAGAAAAATCAGTTTTTTATAATCGTAAATATAATAAAATTTCATTGTCGTAAATACAGTGAAATAAGAAAAGCTATTCATTAATATATAGGCCTATATATTTTAAAAATAGTTAAAACGTAGAAAATGTATTTTAGGTATTAAAATATTCAATTATATTTATCTTCTAAAAAATCAATTAAATATTTTTCTACTCTATTATGATTTTAAAAATATTTTCATATATATGGATAAAGGTAGGCTATATTTTCATCGAGTATGAGTGTGAGTACCGGACGGAAATCGAAATTATATATTTCGAATGATGAAAATCCGGCGAGTTAGTTAAGCTCTCACCTTAAACAAAGCAAGACAGGCTGCGACTATGCAGACGAGAGCGAGCGAATTTTCCGAGCGAGCGAGAATATGTGGCGAGAAGAGGCGAGACGCGATAAATATAAAAACTTGTCAGATATGTGCGAGAACCAGAAATTCGCTCTCGCCAGCGTTATTTCTCGCTTCTCGCTTGTGCATGGTTTTCCTTTGCAAAAACTAAATCGCTCGCAACCTCTCGCTCGCTCTAAATTCGCGTCTGCATAGTCGCACCCTTAAAGTCCAGCTTAAACAATAAAAGTTCTTTCCAATAAGACGGAAAACAAAGGGTTTGAATTGCGAGGAGATATCATAGTCGAAGAAATTTTAGATGAAAGGGAATGGGGTTTAGTCGCGAAATTGACCTCTTCCGCGCCCCGAAAGGTTTCGAATTGTCACCAGGTGACCAGGAGAAACCGAACGGAACGCGGAATCTAGGGGAAAACTGATTAAAACGCGCGTTTCAAGGGAGCGACGTTCTTTGTTCTTTACTCCAAACTTTTTATCATAAATATCTGATGTTCGACCTTTCATCTATCTTCGAGAGACGTTCTATCTCTCAGAGTTGTGCTTCAAGCTTCATCCCTACGATTAGGACTATCCTTTTCCAAGCTACAGTGCACCCCGAGGCCGTCGATCCTGCCGACTGTAACCGAGGAAGACACACTACGAAATATTCGGGACTTTACGGGACCCTATCCTTGTAAATTTGTTTCAACGGATACGTCGAAACATTTGTAAGAAAACTTTTTATAATCTCATTAAACGGGTAAAGATGGTAAACTTGTGTCAGTGCTAATTTCATGCTCACACACGATTATCTCAACCTCTCGACTGTCCCGACAATCGCACACAGTCGGCAAGCCTTACATAAATGTACTCTTACTTATATAATCATTACATAAGCCACTCTTAGCCTTACATAAGTGTACTTATACTTGAAAAATTTATTTTATATATATATATATATATATATATATAACCCGATAATCAAGATTCTACATAAATTATATAAGTGTAGATATCACTAGAAAGTAAAATTATATATAATTTCTTCTCCACCATTTCATCTACATATAAATAAATAGATATGTTTAGTTGTTTTGAGAATGAAATTCATCCAAATGGTATAAAATTTTTATAACTAGTTTTATTAGTCAAAGATTTCATTAATGCATACTCTCCAATATTTTGAGTAGACTTAATACTTTTAAATAGATAAAACTATAAAACTGTTTTAAGTATTCCAGCATAATTTCAGTAAAGCTTCTATCAAGGTACAACGAAATATAAAAATAATGATTATTTTATAGTTTTAAAGGTAAATGAAAAATTTTTACGTCTTTATAAAAAATTTGATTCATTCGAATAATTAAAAAAATTATGCGATTATTTTATTAAAATGTTGTGACTCATATATAAATAAAATGCTTTATTTTAACATATAATTTAACAAAGTTTATGACAATAAGATAATAAAATTTGATATTTAAATATAATATTACTATACAAGTTTATTTTTTCGTATATTCACTGATTATCAGTATCCCCCCTTTCCACCTCCACCACCTCCTCCTTTACCTCCAAATCCACCTAGATCCACAAAAATAATTTCCTTGGATAAACCGCCACCCCCACCTCCTTTACCACCACCTCCAAGTCCTCCGTATCCTCCACCACCACCTCCTCCTTTACCTCCTCCGCCACCATATCCACCTCCTAAACCTCCATATCCACCAATATCAATTCCACCATAGCCTCCCCCTCCACCTCCTTTGCCACCACCGCCATAGCCACCTCCAAGTCCTCCATGTCCTCCGAGTTCAATTCCACCATAACCACCTCCACCTCCTCCTTTTCCTCCACCGCCGAAACCACCTCCAATTCCTCCATGCCCACCAAGTCCCATTCCACCATAGCCGCCGCCGCCGCCGCCACTTCCTTTTCCTCCACCACCACCTCCTCCGTAACCACCTCCGTGTCCACCAAGTCCAAGTCCACTGTAGCCGCCGCCACCTCCGCCTCCTTTTCCTCCACCTCCTCCTCCACCTCCTAAGCCTCCTTTTCCACCACCGCCACCTCCAAGCAGTGCAAGTATATCGTAACCACCTCCTTTACCACCGCCGCCTCCTCCTCCATATCCTCCTCCGCCTCCTTTCCACCACCGCCTCCATATCCACCACCACCAAAACCACCTTTTCCGCCTCCTCCACCGCCTCCTTTTCCACCGCCGCCACCTCCAAAGAGTTCAAGTATATCGTAACCACCTCCTTTACCACCACCACCTCCTCCAAGTCCACCATATCCTCCTCCTCCTCCTCCTCCTCCTTTTCCACCGCCGCCTCCATATCCACCACCACCAAATCCTCCTTTTCCGCCTCCTCCACCGCCTCCTTTTCCACCGCCGCCACCTCCAAAGAGTTCAAGTATATCGTAACCACCTCCTTTACCACCACCACCTCCTCCAAGTCCACCATATCCTCCTCCTCCTCCTCCTCCTCTTTTCCACCGCCGCCTCCATATCCACCACCACCAAATCCTCCTTTTCCGCCTCCTCCACCGCCTCCTTTTCCACCGCCGCCACCTCCAAAGAGTTCAAGTATATCGTAACCACCTCCTTTACCACCGCCTCCTCCTCCAAGTCCACCATATCCTCCTCCTCCTCCTTTTCCACCGCCGCCTCCATATCCACCACCACCAAATCCTCCTTTTCCGCTCCTCCACCTCCACCTCCACCGCCTCCTTTTCCACCACCGCCACCTCCAAGGAGTGAAAGTATATCGTAACCACCTCCTTTACCACCGCCTCCCCCTCCAAGACCACCATAACCTCCTCCGCCTCCAAAACTTCCTTTACCACCTCCGCCGCCTCCGTATCCTCCTCCTCCTCCTCCGCCTCCTTTTCCAAAAGTGATTATGATACTTTTTCCACCTCCTCCGCCTCCAAATCCACCTTTACCACCTCCTCCGCCTCCATAGCCTCCCCCACCTCCAAATCCACCTTTTCCACCTCCCCCACCGCCTCCGTATCCTCCGCCTCCGCCACCTTTTCCTCCTCCACCACTTCCTCCGCCTCCTAATCCAAGGCTCTTGATAAGAAAACCAAGATCATCTCCACCTATAGTGTCCGACGTTTTCAAATCAGTATCTATTCTTTTATCAGCTACCACCGAACTCTTGTTCGATTCTTTCGCATCGGTTAAACCCAACACAATGAATAGTAGCACAAAACACTTGGCCTACAAGAGATAGAATACAGAATTATATTACTTAACATTATTTGTCCACACTGCGCCAATATTATTTATATAAGTACACTTACCATTTCCATAGCCACTCTTTCTTCTCGGATAAATTCCGAGTTTGGATATACTTTATCACTTGCTCGCAAAATCTCGTCTTATAAAGATAAAATTTTTCAACCACGTGATAACGTCGACCAATGAGAGGAAGTTTTACTACGTCACTTGAATAAAGAAGCAAAATGAGCACTTTATTGTGGGTGCATTGGACGCTCCCACTGGTTAATGAGATGATTGGTCGATTAGATAACATCGTATTTGTAAACAGCATAGCAGCACATGCGTGACTAGTTTATATTTCTACTATTAGAAACAGAAAAAATGAAATACAGACAGATAAATTATTATCTTGGATATGCGTGCACTTCAGGAGAAAAGGTTTCTTTTCGATGCTCTAATTACGTTTCCTTTGATAGACGAAGAAGAAATATATAGAGAGAGAAAAAAAATAATATTTATTCAATTTAAAAAAATAAATAAATTTTAATTATAATGTTAAAAATACATAAAATGACTAACAGAAAGAAAATCTTCGGGTGGACGAAAACTGAAATATCTAACATTAAATTTTATCAACAGATAGTCTAATTATATAGTACTTTATAAAATATACATCTGTATAGATGCTTCTTTTAACACGTAATTCAGTGGAATATTTATGGGTCAAATGCCCACTTTATAGATCTAAAATTGTTCTAGAGCCATTTATAAAAGATATATTAAGTGATGAAGATACTAATAAAAAAAATAAATTTGATGACAATATATTTGGGTCGTCGAGTCTCTTCCGTGGCACCTATTAATTTTAAAAACTGATCAATAAAATTATAATTTTTCATTATTATTATTATTATTATTATTATCCAACCAATTTACTTTCTGGAATAAGAATCGAAAGAGAAATTTTCAAATTTTATTTAATTTTTTCCAGTGCTCACAAATGACTTTTTAATTCAAAATACCATTATCACATTAATATTTTAAGTAATTATAAAGTGTTCATTAATTATAAACAGACCGAAACAAATGGAAACTTCAAAATTTGTTTCGTTTTTTTTTTTATTTTTAATGACTATAATTTTCAAATATTTCATAATTCAACCATGCAGAAATCCTATCTTTTTCGACATATCTCAGATTAAAAAATAATAAATAAAAAAAAACCTCTATTGCAACGATCCTTTCTGTTATTATATATATTTTAAAAAAACACTAAAATTCCAGGTCTGAAATTTTTATTCTTTATCCATTTTTATTTCTTGTAGAGATAAATAATTATTAAATCTATTTTTAGATCTTATAATCTTTCGTTAACACTCGACTTTTCCCGTTCCGTTTCGGTTCAATGACTAGACGAGAAGGTGTAAACAGCAGCAGAATTGAAGATTCACCCTATTTTTTTGTTTTTGTTTTTTTTTTATAAATCCTACTTGGTCTTTGAACCAAGTAGCCAGGAAATTCATACCGTAGAATTGATTAAATTTGATTGATTACGTTTCTAAAATTAAAACGTTTTTGAGAATATGTTAACCGAGTCTTTAACATTCGTATCTGTTATACCGGATGAAACTATTTCGGTAAAATTCGGCAATAGTTTCGTTTGTGACTCAATCCTGTAAAATATTTCTAATGACTGTGTTACCTATTAAGTCATTTTCATCGTAATTATTGATGCAATAAATTCAGATAACGTAAGAATAAACATAAATCAAAAGTAATAAGCTTAGTAACTCCTGTCTTCGTATTGGCTTTGGTAACGATTTAGTAATAAATTATTCTGAACAGAATTTAAATTTCTCAACTAAAATACATAAAAACTGATTAAATTTCGATTTAATAAATAAAATTAAATTAAACAAAAGTTTTCATTTTGTATTCTCAGTTCGAATGAGAATTAATAACACAAATTTGGATTTGTTACGTAGATTATACTTCGTTATTAAATTAAATTTTATTCTTAAATAAATTATTTAATTTATGAAAAGAAAAATGACAGAAACATTTAAAAACTATAACAATTTTTTAGAAATATTTAAAACTATTTTTAAAATAGGAAAAAAAAACTATGAAATAGGAAACGACTATTTAGGAAAAAGAAATTAAACTTCGCTATAATAATAGAAATTTTAACTTTTAAACATTAGCAAAGTTTAATGTTATTATCTTATAATATCATCATTATCTTCATCATCATCATTTGATGTGGCTTCAGCATTTACAACGGGGGGAAGGGGACGAAAATTTAAAAAAAAACAATATTATTTACAATACAATGTGATATTCTTTATGTATAACTTGAAATTAGTAAAATTATTTTAACATAATGAAATTATATAATATCTTTTACTATCATTTCATAGAATATTACACTTTGATTTCTGTTTATATTGAGAGAGAATTAAATATCAATCGTCTATGTTAAGAAGGTATAAAATCTCTTAATTTTAACGAATGCTAAAAATAGGCGTCATTACTAATGAAAAATATTTTTCTATTAATTTTGATTTAAAAATAATCTAACTCAATATTGGCGATAAAAATAAATAAAAAAATATTTCATTTAAGAAATCAGTCAAGTAATGAAATTTGGCTTTCCTTAATGGAATTTTTCCAAGTGAAAATATGTTTTTCCTTACGAAATATGTAATTAAAAAAAAATACGGTACATTGCTAACAAATAACACGAACTTTTACGAGTTTTTAAAAATCGATACTTGTAGAAGTTAAATTATTAAAGATTTGATTATTTTTATCCTTTTATATGTATTTATTTATCTATAAGTATTAACAAATGAAAAGAGATAATGGAAGAATCATTTCAAGATATTAAATTATTTATTTATATATTAATACATCTATTGATATAATTCCAATTTTTCTATTTAATGTGTTTTTCCATATTTAAACAATGAAGGTAAAGAGCTTCCTTCTTTTTTTATTATAAGTGTTACAATTTTGAAAATGGTGCCATATCAAACTGTTCCACTTTATTTTACTATATCATTCTTTGATAGGGTCAATAAAACAATATATAATAAAATTTAAAAAATATTAAATATTGTTTTTTGTATAATAATATATATTTTCATATATATATATATTTCTCGTTAAATATAAACTAAAAAAAACAATAAAACATTAAAAATAATAATAATTTATATATTTTTCAAATGTCATTATTTTTGTTGGAATGAAGTTTTTAAAAGATAAGAAGAAAAATACATTAATCTTTCAGGGTGGAGAGAAAATGTGCATTATATATTACAACGCATAATACAATTTCTTAACTGTTTTTTTAAATAAATAAAAATGTAATTGCATAAAATACATTTTTCTTTATATATTATATCGAAATTCACTGCGTGTGAAATAATAATAATATAATAAGAAACTTTCAAATTCAGACACCACACCACAATCACAAAGAAGGAAAAAAAATTATCTGATATTTGTTATATTGTCAGACAGAAGCTTATTTCTGATTATCTTATGATTAATAGACGATTTTTTGGATATAATAGTAAATGAAGCGTAGTGATTATACATTACGCTGAAATGAACAGGAAATAATACTGCAAATTTATAAGAAATTTTCGTTATATTGAAAGAAAAAGTCTTTTGATATAATTATTTTTTAACTTGTATCTTTTTTTATTGGAGAAAATTATAATAATTTTATGTTAAATACATATTTACGTTTTTTATCATTAAATTTCATTAATTAATAGTGATAAATGGCCATACTTTTAGCGAGTAAAGGTGTTCAAGTATCTAGGCTCGACCTTGTGAGGTGGATAGGGAAGTGTGGCAAAGAATACCAGTCGTGTTTGTTTTGGCCTAAACCACGTTTTGACGCCACATATAGTATCCCAGAAAAATAAGATTCAACTCTATATGACATTAATACGTTCGATGCTGATGTATGGATGCGAGACGTGGGCCACTCCATCAGCTACGGAGGAACGGGTTTGTGCGATCAAGAGAAAGATTCTGAGGAAGATATATGGCGCAACCTACAACGTTATGGAACAAAAATGGGAAGAAGACCTTTATCAGCGCTTTAGAAACTCAAATGTTGGCAGGATAATAGAAAGGAGAAGATTGCAATGGCTCGGACACGTCCTGGAGGTAGAGGGTCCCTCCTCAACAGTGTTTAACTGTTATATCTTATTATATGCAAAATTTTTGGAATCAAAAACGTTGTTCTTTTTAAATAAAAATTAGAATATTTTAAGTATCGAAATTACGATTCTGCAACATATATTTATATCGAATTATTCAATAGTTTGATTTTCAACAACTTATCAACTTATTTCTACTGCTGCATTAAAAAATCGAACTCACCAGTTGCCGAGTGGATAAAACCCCTAAACACTGGTAATTGGTCGCGGATTCGTGAAGTTTTTCGTATTATTTTCACGTATCTAACACTTTATTAGGTGTTTTTCACTATAGAAAGTGTTTCCGGGAGTGATGCGGGATCCTCCTTGATGGGATGGGATAATTACCTTGTGCCATCAAGCACTCTAATCTATTGAAAAATTATATAATTGCTTCTTTCTTTGTTTAGTTAAGTTTAGTTTAATTTGTTTTATTTAGCTAAATTTCGAACGATTGTAATTATCTATATTTTTCACCTGCAGACACCAATCAAACACATTATAACATAAAATCATCAATTATAAAATGCAAAACTTATTTTTATAAATATATTTATATAATAGAGAGTGAATATCCGATATCCTATCATTTTATGTATATATTTTTCAAATGTCTTTATTCAAATTCCAATTCATTCGTTCTATTCGTGGAAATAATATAAATTTATTGTTATTCTTCTATTTTATTGCTTATAATTAAAAACATTATATATTTTTATACTATAAAAACTACGTATCAATTTAGTAATTATTGTCAGATCTAGTGATGATAATATAGAATGATAATCTAATGAAAGATATGAAAAAAATAATTAATATATCAATATTAATATCACAGGTAAAATCGATTTCGTGTAGAAAGTTTCGAGATTTTTATTGAAGAGATTACTATCAACATTTTACACTTTTGTAATTTGAAAATTAAAAAAAAAAAAATCATACTTACTGTTTAATTAGAATACTCATTTTTAAATTATTATTATTATAATCCTTCAAGCAAAAAAAAAAAAGATAAATATTATTTTTAAGATTT
The DNA here is from genome assembly GCF_030686945.1 of Centruroides vittatus. Lineage (NCBI taxonomy): Eukaryota > Metazoa > Arthropoda > Arachnida > Scorpiones > Buthidae > Centruroides > Centruroides vittatus. The sequence goes on along the minus strand of NW_027122478.1, from coordinate 1,170,640 downwards.
TAAATTAGATTTTTAAAAATAAAGAGTTGTAATTAGGATTGATGAAAATATGATTATTTTAATGATAGAAATTGTTTATGAATTACTGTACTGATTTTCTGTTATGTAATGTTTTTAAAAGGATAATTAAACAAGTTTTTAGAAGACCCAAATTTAGTTTCTGTATGTATTCACACAGTGAAACAGTTTGAGAATATGGTAGAAGTATGTAAGCTCAATGGTGTAAATCAAAGTATTATTATTATTAATTAATAAACTAATTCAGTGCCAGAAAAACTTTTATCGGTACAAAATATAAAATGTTATCAAATTGTTTAGCAAAATGAATATATTACATAGTTACTTTTCATTACATAATAACAATAGAGGAAATCAATGCAATTTATAACGTTGTATGAATTATTTAAGTCATTGGAAATATAAACAAAACAGATTTATTATTTTAAATGCCATATATTTTTATTAAATTCTTAAAATAACGTAATGTAAATCATTTAATTCTAAATTAATTAAAATGATAATAACTTGAGATAAGAGAAATTAAGTAAATATTTAATTAAATTTATGTTATTAATACATAATAATACTGTATATTAAACACAGCTATCTCTCAGTGAATTAGTAAAATAATGGCACATAATTTTAAAAAAATAATAATTCTAATTATCCTTTTGTGACTGATAAATGAAACTTAAATTATAAAATTGTTATCTTTATATATTAATCCCTTTTTAAAACTTAGTTTCGATTATAATTACCACTTTAAATAAATTATGTTTCTTAAAATCTTATATAAACTTAACGTGGATCCAGATTAAAATATTTTTTAAAACAATATAAAAGTTCAAAACGTATTTAATTTAATAGAATTGATTAATGAAAAATATCCGATTCACGATAATAAAATATGATTAATGATGATTATAGCTTTCTTTTATATTCATAATGAAAATCGAATTATTTTTTTTCTTATTGTCATCATTTTCCCTTCATATTTATGCCGGGAGCAATGATCTACACTTTACTATCTGTAGATCCAATTCATCAAACTTATCGAACAAAAAAGGAAAAATTCGTATAAAATATATATATAAAACTTATTAAAATTATTCATTTTGAATTTAATTATATAAACATTTTGCTAGACTCTGTGTTAAAATTTCGTATATTATATATTATAGAAATTTACATAATAAGTTATGTAAATAAAATTGAATAAAATTATTCTTGTTGAATTTTTTCATGTTGTCTAAGAAACATTTTTTCAACTGATAAGAAATAGGAAGCAAACCTATAGATAAAACAGAGACATAAATGGAGGAGAAGAGGACTAAAACAATTTTAAGAATTAATGATATGTGAAATAATAATTATTTGATAACATCAATCGAAAGATTAATGTTTTGTCTAGTATAACAGTTTATATTTAACACTATATATAAGTATATAGGTATATTCCTTATTTTTTTAAGAACAAACGATATCTATTAATTCTTCTTGACTTATTTCTTTGAGAAATATTTTAAAAATTTCAAATAGAAGATTAATGTTTGATTTACTTGCTTACATAATAAGTACGTAAAATTCTTTTTATTTTTTATTTTTTAAATGTATTTCTGTAAAAACTATTCTTGCAGAAATGATAGATGATGTGTTTTCAATGTTGATATAGACCTATAACACCATTTTTATGACATAAAAATTTTTTATTATGTATTCAGAGTTTAAACTATTTAAAATACTTTCAAAATATTATAAAAACTAAAATTATAGGTTACCAAATATAGCACACATTGTCTAATTCCATATGAATTATATAATAGACCGTTTATTCTTTGATATAATTGCCTTTCTTTGTATTAAAATGTCTATTATTAAAATTAAAATATGTTTAATTGAAAGCCAAATAGTCATTCTTAGTAATTAGTTTTATATTAATTATAAAAAGTTTACTCCAAAATTTTGACTGATTCAATCAATGATTCATATTTAATTAACTTATATGAGAGTCAAATAATATTGTATATTATTTTTGTAAGTCTAAAATAGTTATAATAGTTATTTTTATGGAGATAAACAATGAAATTGTTAGTTAATAACTAAATTATATCAATAAAAATAGGACATAAATTTCTGATAATTTATGTGATATAGTTCTATTAACCTAATATATTGGTTATAAACTGTTAATAATTGCATTTGTTCTATGTTCTAGATAAATTTATCTACGGTTTGTTTTGACATTTTATCGTTGAGATCAAAACTGTCATAACGATGTCCAATATTTTTGATTTGGTAACTGAACAAATGGTCATAAAATTACCATCAATTTATGATTTTTATCGAAAAGAAAACCATTGTTAAAAGAAATTTAATGATTTGATTAATAGCGGAGATTAAAATATGAGTTTTTCTATGTTTAAAAAATTAATAGGTTTAAAAGTAATGATGATTTTTCCTTTCTTAAATACAAAGGATAATCGAATAAACTAAAACATTTAGAATTCCAGATATGAAAATAAGTTTATAAATAAAACAAAATGATTTATGAAAATAGTTTAAAAATTAAAAAAAAAATAAAATAACATTTATCTAAAAATACCTCTTGGAGAGAAAATTGCCAAAAATTATATAATAAAGTGCACCATACAGTTATCCTGATTAACTTTTTTTAAACCTTAATTTTCTTTGCCTGAGTGATAATTATTATTATTCAATAATTTGATTGGCTTAAACAATTTCGATTCAACTTCCATAGTTGACTTCCTATTTGACGAAGAATTGACAAAAAACAAAAGATAAATAAGTAAAAAAATAAAAATAAAAATAATAATAGATAAGAAATCTTGTAATTCTAGTGAAGCTTGACATAGGATAACTTTTCCTGAATGAAAAACTGATCATTGATGAAAAATAAATTATATACATTATATTCGAAGATTTTAATGAAAGTTCAAAATGTTAATTAGAGCATAATGTATAAGTAAAATCGATTTTTTAATTGACGATACTCTATTTTATTAAAACAAATTATTAATTTTTATATATACGATAACGGAAAAAAAGTACAGGAAAATCGGAATAGAAAAATTCATGAAATTACTTAAAATTAATGGCAAACTTAGAAATTTTCTGACAGATTTTTTTTCTACAAAAGGTATATATTATATAAATTTAGGATATTCTAAGTTAGGGATGAGGAATTTATTTTAATCGGAAGCCATATCCCATTTCAGAAGGATCTCATAAGGCTTCTTGAGCAAGTGTATGAATTCAGCATACATACACAAAAGTATTTTAAAAAACCACTTTTGTAAGTTATAATTTACGACAACGAACTTTAAAGCTATACTATCATAAATTTTATTAAGCTGCACTAAAAGCCAGAAAATGCTACTTAGCGCCTGAAAACCTGGATTCACTGTCCTAGCTGACTTGAAACCCACCATTAAATAATTAACAATCTTATCTCAAGTATTGCTATAGCTAGTATCACGTTAAAAATCATTTTTATTATATCAGATATACTTAATTCTTATTAAGAATTATAAAAGATAACAATGGTAAATAATATTAATAAGAGAAAGCAGGAAAATCTCACTTTCTTTCATTACAAATATTATTTTATACAACACGGATATTACTTATTTTCTTACCAAACTGTTCGGTAAAATTAAATAAATAATATGAAATAGTAATGTAAAAATTACATTTCAAAACAAATTTTTTAAGTAATAAGTAACTTTTCTAATCTAAGTAACTTTTCTAATCTTTATAACTAAACAGTTTATAAAAAAATCTTGCCCCTGTACATCATATTTTTCCTGATAACAAGAATCGTATGTAACGCCATTCAGAGAAACACTTTAGATTGAATTCACGTGACTTCCGTTCTAGAACGGAAGTTTATATATAGTTAGTCGGAGCCATCTACCCCAAGCTTTCCATTTCAGGTCTTGACTTTCATCTATCTAATATCGTTCTCGAGATTAAGGAAGGACAGACAGGCAGACAAACAGACGAATGACAGTAAGAATTTATGTCTGCAATTTTTTCAAATTGAAGCCCAAAAATCTTTAAGAGTGTTTTTATTAATAGAGTTGAAAGCTATGAAGAATTAATACGTATTACATTTGTTCACGAAACGAAAGTTTAAGGGGCCTTAAAAGGCAAAAGAGGACCCACTTTCAATTACACAATGGCCCTGAAATTAGAGTCCGCGTATTTGTAAGCGGTATAGGCCCTACTGTACTTGTAAATTATAGATTAGTGTTCGATGCATTCACGGCAAACATGTTACGAAGTATAGTATAAGAAAAGTAGTGTATTCACTTACAGATTCGCCTCTAATTACGCGGAACCTCAGTTGAAACTTGATAAATCGGTGTTTTATTGTATGTGTATATACTGTATATACATACTAAATTCTTGCTAATCCGGCCATTCCTTTTACAAATGTATGCCAGATTAGCGAGAGTGATAGATTACTGAGAATATGTAGACTTAAAGCCTGCCTAATGGTAATAAAACTGACGTGACCTGTTACACTTCTGTACTGATTACTTTTAGATGCAGACGAGCAAATAATACGGCACACTGACATGCGATATTGTACAGTACACCGAAATGAAACCAGAGCAAACAGGAAAAGAGAATGTGTGACATGACTAACATTTTCATGAAAACGGAAGCGTATAGGCGAGTACAGTTGAGAGTATGGCGGATTATTAAGGACCGGATTAACAAGGCTGTGATGTATGTATATGTATGAATTTATGTTTAATTATGAACTGACACAAAAACTTGCGCAACAGCTCGATTTCATCTGAAACTTATTCAATGCATTTTTCACTTTTAATTAAACTTTTAGGGGGAATGCTTAATGTGAGTGGCTGTCACAGTTTTTATTTTCCAGGCTCTGTTATATATAACAGATGAAAATTTTCTGAAATTTTGCAGGAAAGTTTGTGTATTAGGAGGATTGATGCTATTAAATTTTGGTGGTTAAAGGTTGAGAGGATGGAGAGATAAAGAGGATCGCATGTCATATCTCGAGTAGGGTCGGACTTAATGACGATTTTACTCGTTATTAGCATTTACAAGTTATTATAAAACCCACCCATACTCTAAAAATTAAGCTTTTTTTCTATTTTATAATAGTTAAAAATATCAAGAGTTTTTAAAACAAAATATCATAACAGATAGCGCCACTAAAATTTTAACTTTTGATGCAAAAGTTAAACAACTCGTTGCTGGATTTTTCCCGTGACAAACGGAAATATTCAGTAAATTTAAGATGGCCACGAGCTATAACACAGGTTTTTTTTTTATCAGTGTATTATTTGAAGAAAAGGAATTATTCCATCAAATAATAGTTTCCTAATGAATTTCTACCAATTTTCTTCCCTTTTTTTCAATGAATTTTACAGATATCCATACACCGTGAAAAATTCAAATGCTCATAACCTGTGATAAGTGCCAGTGGCGTGCCGTCATTGGAAGCGGTGGAAGCGCCGCCTCTACCGTCCAATGACCTTCCCTTGTAGTTTCTAAAATATAAATTTTCATATTTTAACGTACTTTGAATTAATTAAAATTAATATTTTATTATAACTGCATTATGTGTCTTATTACAAATTTCTATACTACATGTGAAGAAAACGATAAGATTGCTATTGTATATTCGAATATCAGTGGCGGAAAGGAAGCGCTTACGAGACAGCTTCCACGGCGAGAATAACTGAATGGTGTAAAGCAGCCAGAGGGCATTGGTGCATGCGCTTTACAGATCACCAACCTCACCCGGTTTAGCCGGTGGAAGCTACACACGTGTAATGCTTTCAACGATTCTATTTCTTAGCCACTGGGTAGGGAGCTATCTGACTAAATGAATTGTTTAAGATTTAAAAAGTAAAGAGTATTCAATGTTATTTTTATGTACGTTTCTTTGCAAAGTTATATTTGATTATAATTTTCTTTTAATTATACTGTAATTATATTGACAGATTTTCAGACATAAAATCTTTAGGAGTTTTATCACTTTTAGATGTTTTTCATAATATTAAAATTATTAACAATTTTTACAAGCGTGTTTTAATTCTTTAAATTAAGTAAATTTTATGGGAAATTTTTTGATTTATCTAAATTACGTAGTGAATCGCAATATTTATATTCGTGTTCGGACTATATTGACAAGTAACTCTTAAACATAAAACATTTTATAATTAATGTCGATCCGAACAAAGACGTACTAAAAGAATTATATGATTTAATATCATTAATTTTTACGGTACAATCTACCGGTGGGTCTGCTGAGCGCAGTTTTTCGACCACGAAGCGAATTCATACATTGGCCAGGCAACCTCACTCAGTCAGAGGAAAAATTGTCGTCGCTAGCGTTGCTTTCGATAGAAAAAGAGCTTTCAAATACGTCGATGGAGTCGACGACCAGCGACTTTTATGATAAAGTAATTAACGACTTTGCGGAAAAAATCGCCGAATAGAATTAGTTTATAAAAAATTAAAAAACAAGTTTTTCTATCATTGTTTGTATCATATCAATTTGTATTGTGTATGTATTATTTGTATTTTAGAAATAAAATACATAAATTGTTTATTTTTGTCATTTCCAGTATTTGTTTAAAACTTTTATGGAAATGTCATGTACTGGACAGGTCTGGGTCAGACCTGTCTTTCGTGACGACCCGTCACGAAAGACGCGAAAAAACGGTTAATTTAAAGAAAAATTTATTAGTTAAATAAACATAGGTAAAAGTCGTTTGTACTCGGAAACCCATTGTTTATATCAAACTGCCAGGCAGAAACAATAAATCACAGAAGGAAGTCGTCCTGTGATCAATGGAAGATATAATTCATCTTCGATTTTGACTTTTCTCGCGCTTCAGGTAAGGGTCCAACCACTCGGGAAGCGTGATTGAGGGAGAACGACCAATCAAAATGAATGAAAAAAGAACGGAGATTTATATAATCCCCGACAATCGAGGACACCTGGCACTCGGTTAACGTTCCGAATAACCAAAACGCCGAAAAAAAAAAAAAAAAAACGGTTTCTCGTCTATTCTGCCAACCTGTAACCCGTGTCACTTCGGACTTAGACCGTGTCCCCGACGCCAAGAGAGGAAGTCTCCTCGTGCCCTACAGACTTGTCAACACCACTGTCCCGGGCTACCTTCGATCGACCATGAAAGAACTACATCGACGTCCAGGATATCCGAACGGCTGATTGTCCTAAAGCAAACTATACATAGTATAGTTTGCTTTTGTACATAGTATATGTTTATTTTATGTTTTTTTTTGTTTTTTGGTCGGTTTTTGTCAGATACGTCTCTTCCACCACCACGCACGTACGAATGGACCCTAGACCATCACTGACGCGCAATTAACTGATTGCCCCTGGAAGTCGGCTTCTCACAGAAACACAACGTCCCTATCATCAAATGTCACGGCACGCCATTGATAAGTGCATATTTTGTTTTAAATAAAAGTTTGTTTTTGATTCAGAATCGTAACATACAATAAAAAATATGGGTTTCCATTTAAGAAAATGAAGTTGACCGCATTTTCACCGATGTAGTGCCATGTATGATGAAACCGATAGTCCCATCTATGATGATAGTATTGAAGTCTAACATTTGTCTAACACCTTGAAGTCTAAGATTTTTGGATGGCCCACCAGAGGCTGACTGGATATAAACCACTGAACACTGATAGATTTGAATGGAGCTTTCCGGATTTTATTCTCGTTTGTAACAATTAAATAAGGGCCATTTTCCCATAGAAAGTTCTCCCCTTTGGCAGAACACCCATGTGTCACGTTGCTGTATACAAACTGAAAATCTAACATTATTAGTTCAATGAGATTTTTTGTAAGATGCATATTTTCCACGTTATTCCAGTAGGCTGATTAAAATGAAACCCAGTATATAGAATTTTAATTTTGTATATTGTCGAAAGAATTTTCCACACTAAAAATTTTAAAAATAGTATGGCCTATTTCATTTTACTTGATTCCCAGATTAAATCGTAATGGTGCTTATCAATATACTGTAAATATGATATTACACATATAAATTTATTTTTATCATGTGAAATACGAACAGAAATGGTTATGTTCTCATGAGATCATGAGTAGTTTGCTGTAAGTCTTTTATATATATGTAATATCACCACATTACCTAGACAACTTCTTGTGATCTATCACCACATAATGAAGACTTTTTCACACGTGTGACACAGGTGTAGGCAAGGAGTCTGATAAGGAGTAGACAAATGTGTAAATAAAATATGAATTATTTTTAGAAAAGTAATGAGTTATTTCACCTATCATCATATTGCCAACTTTTAACGCCACATCACCTCTGTGTGTCACCAGGTTCTGACTACCAAATGATTTGTGTATATAGTAGCCTATTTGTAGTAAATATGTTACTTCGAAAATAAAATTGTGCTACGACAGGCCAACATAAAGCTTTTTACAGGATAGTATCACTTTTCATTTAGATCTATATTAGTAATAATTCAGTATTTCAGCCAAGATAAAATACTAACACCCAAGGGCGTCGCCAGCCAATGGGCCAGGGGTGGCAAGATGATATAAATTGATAGAGGATATGAATTGTATGTAGGTAAAATAAAAACGATTCATAAATTTTAAGAAGCTTAAGAAGATTATTTTAATTAAAACATAATCTTCTTGGGTTTTTCGCGCGGGAATTATAAATCGGGCAATAAATGACTTAGCATTTAAATAATTTTTTTCGCATGTCTAGGGAGGGGCAACTGCCCCTCTGCCCCCCTCTGGCGACGCCCTTGCTAACACCACATAACCAAACTTTACCCTATATTACATATCGCAGAATGCTTCAAAACAAACGTAAAAATAATGAGTTCAAACATTTATTTTTTATGCTATTCTTAGATTTTCATAATAAATTTATTAATTTGACATTCAGAATATAAAATACATTTAAAAATTATTAACAATGTTCAAATTTATTCGTCTCAAAAAATAATTCAAGAAGTTTTTAAATTAACGTGTAATTAGCAAAAAGAAGCAGGAATTCAGAATAGAAGTGAGCAACGGATTGTTCTAACGGTTAAAAAAAATCCAGCAACAAGATGCTTAACTTTCCCAGCAACGTTTAAAACTGCGCGTAGCGCCATCTGTTATAATATTTTATTTAAAATATTTTTATATTTTTAATTATTATAAAATGCCAAAAAGCTTAATTTGAGGGTAGCGGTGGGTTTTATAAAAAAAAAAAAAAAAAAAAATTGTAAATGCTAATAACGAGTCACCATAAAATCCTCAAGCACAGCTCTACTCGAGATATGACAAATGTTCCCCCTTTAACCATAAAAATATAATAGCATCAATCCGTTAATAAACAATCCTTCCTTCGAAATTTCAGAAATTTTCGACAAAAAGCACAGGAATTTTAGTTAAGCTTCAAAGTGCGCCTACTTTAAAGCTTACCACACACACACACACACACAAACAAACAAACAAACAAACAAACAACATCCATATATACAGAAAAATACCCGAATTTATTGCACTTCTCGACGTTTCAGGGTCTCGAGTCCAAAAATGTAAAAATCTTGGGGTCATTTTTTCACCGATTGCCATACTTTCTCTCTGTTATATATAACAGAGCCGGGAAAGTAAAAACTGATTGTCTACATGAAGCGTGAGCGCCCTACATGTTTGTTTCCGTAGACTTAGCATTGTACGTTTGGTACTCCGTCACGCCAGAAGAATTAAACCTTTCTCAAATCTCTCTTCAATGAAATCCTCTACAAGGTAACCATCTTTAATTCAATATCTGAACCATGTGTAACACACTCTCAGCCGTTCTCTCAAACGAAGCTGGACAGTATTTGAGACTTACCAAATAAATATATAGAATATAGATTTCAGAATTAAACAGTAATAACAGTTGTTAGTGAATATATAAAAAATGCTTGTTATTAAATTTTTATATAAATACTTCAAAGCCAGGATTATATGGCAAGAAATATGTAGCTGAAATCACTTTTATGAAACATTTCATTTTAATTTATGCCAAATAAACGAATAAATTATAACAGTATTCAGACAATTTTGAAGTTTAAGATGTTTGAAAATCATAATTTTGATTTAATTTTTATTTAAAAATAATTTATAATATATTTAAAATTCTATTGATGTGTGTGTTGTTCTTTATATTTAGTTTTTCGTGAAATTTATTCACTTTTTACCATTATTAGGGGCATTATTTTAGTTATGTTAGTGTTATTATAAAGTTTAATACATTAATTAAAGGAAATGACATAGAAATTAATCAATTTAAAATAATATAGTGAAAGAAGTTCTTATTAAACCAAACATTTAAATAGTTATATTTCAGAACCAAACAAAAATCTGAGCTGAAATTGTTAAGAATATATTGTACACTTAAAGATCGTCAAATTGTATTGTGTATATGAATATCTCATAAGAAACTCTCTACACATTTCATATATTTACAGTATATTTTTAAATGAACTGTCACAAACAAAACCTTTTTTGCCAGTATTGAACTAAACAAAATATATTGAACTGAACAAAAATTCTATTGAACTAAACAAAACTTCTCTTGAACTAAACAAAACAAAGTATTGAACTAAACAAAACTTGTATTGAACTAAACAAAACTTCTCTTGAACTAAACAAAACATATTGAACTAAACAAAACAAAGTATTGAACTAAACAAAACATATTGAACTAAACAAAAATTCTATTGAACTAAACAAAACAAAGTATTGAACTAAACAAAACTTGAACTAAACAAAAGTTTTGTTCAGTTCAAGTTTTGGTAAAAAAGGTTTTGTTTGTGACAGTTCATTTCTCACTCCAGTATTTCTGATTAGAAGATCGTTATTATATATTTTTAATTATAAAGAAGAAAAATCCACAAATATTTATCGTATTAAATTTAAAATTTTGAAAATGATTTTATTGTAAAATAAAATTTAAAAAACAATGAATTAATTAAGGACAAAATTTCATACATATTGATACGGTTATTTACGGAAGAATAAATATAAATCAACATTGTAGTCAGACGAATCAAGTTATATCATGCGCTCAGCACCTTACAAAGATGACTATCAAATCTTACAATGCGTCATAATTTTAAAAGTTAATTTGGTGCATAAACATATATTTTCTAAGAAATTAAAAATAAATTTAAAAAATATTTTCCATAAATAGTAATTTTTTAATTATTTTATTCAAAGTTTTAATTTTAAAAAATGTACTCGACAATTTGAATGCATTGTATGACTATTATCAGACTTGTCAATCAGATAATTGTAATTATACGTTAAATAACGTCATTATTAACATTAAGGAAAGTATCCACTACTTAATTAACGTAATAATTTACCTCAAATTAAATGTACTTTACTATAACTGAGAATATAATCTTCATAACTATCTCAGTCGTGATATAATAACTAAACAATCTATATATTGTCTAACAAAGATATTTATAGTTTGACAAGCGATAAAAATCATAAGAGGAAACTGTGATGGACGTAAATTTTACTTGATCTTGCTAGTTGTTTTTAATGGTTCGACCCAGTTCTGATTTATGCAATGGGCGTTGACGTGTTCAGAAATATGACAAGTTCTGTGAACCATCGTTGCTTTGATGTGCAGTCAATAGTCTGTAACCGTTATGGGTTACTAAATTAACATTATTGAATTGGATAAAAATATATAAAAACAATACATAAATACCTTAATTCTTCCGTGCTTTATGTTATTTTAAAAATTCGAATAGTGTATAATGTTTTGTTCATAAAAATATTTACACAAAATTTCTTTTATGTTAATTTTTTCGTAAACAAACCACGATATGCTTCCTATTTCAATGTAAAAAAGTATAAATATACTATTTTTAATAATTTAGTGATACTTTTAAGTGAAAATGTTGCTGATTTTTGAGTAATTAAAGTTTAAAAACTTTAAATAAAATATTTAATTGGATCACATCATTGTCATTTATAACATTGTACCATTATATTATTTTTTTAATGATAAAAATAGAAAATTTTATAAAAGTAACTTGTAAAACAATAAAATTATCGTTAAATAATTAGATCGAATTGAAAATATAACAAGGGAATTTTGATAGTAGTTTAATTTATTTTCCTTAGAAACGTTTTAAAGTTTAAAGGTCCTATATAAAAATTATAAAATTTTTCACTTTACTTTCTTGATTATTCGTTTTGTATAAATGATTATTTATACTATTTTAATCTATAATTACATTTTATCTATTACAGTACATTCGACCCCAATTAGTTCAGTCTATAGAATATCGACACTACTACAGTTGAACATTTTAAAGAATTGGATTTAAAAATTAACCCTAGGAAACATTTATGTATTTTGTATAAATGTCGTTTTGTCGTTTGAAAATGCTTTAATTCTAAATACAGTATTTATATTTAATTAATAATTATGTACTACATAAATACAGGTAAACTAACTTTTACTTTTGGTAAAGAAAACTTTTATCACATTCATCCATGAATAAGTATAACAATAAATTTATCATTTTTCTTTTAACAATTCTTTTATTAACTCTGTGATTACATTAAATAATTAATATGATTACATCTGTATACGTGACGTTCAGAATAAATTTGTTATGCCTGATTAATGTGAATATAAATTATGTAATAACAATGACTTTTATTGCTGTCATTGCATAGAATATGACGATTTGTAGTTTTAATAATGTATAAAAGCTTTAAATCATAATGATTTAGGCCTAAATGAAATGCTAATTGTCAGAATATTAGCGAGGTTGAGGCCGAAGTTTTAAACGCGAAAACGTGTACGTCGGACGTTCAGCGCCGCCTTCCTGTAAGCCTAGAAGTTGGACAATGGCGTTTGGAATGTCGAGCACGATTTCACTGACTTTGCAAACGCCATTGTCAAACTTCTAGGCTTACAGGAAGGCGGCGCTGAACGTCCGACGTACACGTTTTCGCGTTTAAAACTTCGGCCTCAACCTCGTTATTAATTACAGGCGTGTAACTACAGTCTCTCCCCAACTTCTGCAAGAATTAAGTTCCACAGAATTTTACGCAAATCGAAATTAACATAAATAGGAATTTCCTTAAATTCTTATGCAGCACTTGCAACAATCGATACTAAATTTGATTGAATAACAAAAGGAAATGTTCCATAGACACGTGTATAGAATTATTTATTCAATTTTATTTATCGTAAGTATAGAACCATAAGTGGAAAAGTAAGTTTGCAACTGGCCAGTAAAATTTTATTAAAAGTTGAATTTACTCAAATTAAGGAATGGCTATGAGAGAATAATTTGTTAACAAATTTGTTAAATGCATAAACTTAATTAGCTTTCTATTAAAATATCTCATTATTCTGAAATATATTCAGAATGCAGTTTATAATAAACATGACACTAACAATTTTCGTTATTATTATTAAAACCATAAAATATTCAAAGTATCAATTTATTACTAAAAATTAATTGGGCTACGTCTATCGAAAAATTTCGTCTATTTAAGTACAAGACCTAACTCGACACTTACAGTACAGTACAGTGCGTGATACAAATATAAATTCTCTTGCGTCTGGCAACGTGGTCAAAGGATTTAGAAGTTAATAGTGTGAATGAAATTAGAAGAGAGGACTACAGTAGCCTGTATTCTCCGGAAAATCCTACAGAGTAACTAAGAAAATTCGATGTATATCAGTCAAAGTTCAGAGGTGTATAGAGAGCAGACACATACAGACATTCTATTATATCTCCGTACAAAACGTCACAATTTTTAAGTGTAAACACCGTCATTCTATATATTTTTATTCAAGCAAGTAATCTTGTTGTCATATTTATTCACGGATTTTAGAATATTGAAATTTTCAATATTGTTTCGTGCCTTCCGCCCGGTTTTCTTTAATGAGAACTGATTGTACGAGTTACAGGTTTTCTACTCATACATGTTATCCTATGGGAATTTTGTGATTCGTGCTACTCATTTGACTACTACTGGTATCGCTGTTGTTGGCTATTGTTCTAAATGAATACGAAAGACTGTCGCTGTTTTTTGTTTTTACGGATGAAATTAAAAGTTACTACATAAAAAGAATTCAATCTTTAAAGATCTCTTAGGCAAACTTAAGCAAATCAAAATATTAGATTTTATGGAAAAAAGTAGAGTAAAATCAAGATGTTGCTGATACTTCAGATTAAGGTCAACAGGAAAGCTCAGAAGATGACGATATCTTGAGGAAAAGAAAAACGTCCTCGTTTAATGGATTTTAGCAATGTAGAAAATACTAATATTAACTTGTAATATTTTTGATTGCAATTGTTAGTTACTTATTGATTGCTTTAACAAATATATTTCTCTTAATTAACTTTTGAAAGTTAACTTTTGGAAATTAATCCTATGTTTTCTTTCGTTTAGCACGGATTCGTCCTAACTACCGTGTTATACGGGAGATTATCTGTACTATTTATAAATCGCAAGAGGTCCGAAAGTAACAAACAATAACGGTAACCTTTTTAACAATCAAACAGCACAAAAAGTCAATTATATCAACCCTCCAAAAAATTAATTATGTAATAAATGATGACAAGGAAACAGAATATTTATATTTATTAAAATAAGTGATTAAAAACAAATAGTTACAATTATTATCCTCGTCTCTTTTTTCAGTCTCCTTGTCGTCACCCCTTACATTATCAATTGGTTGATAAAAAATTTACTGAAGTATAAAATGCATAATACTTAAACGGTACAACATGGTCGAATTATAATTTTAAGAATTAATAAATATTAGGAATATATAGATTAAAATGAAGTCAATTTAAAAAAAAAATATCTTATCTTTAACATAAAAGTAATAGGTTAGCTATAGAACATTTTATAAATCCGTTCTTTTTGACCTGTTTTAATCGAGACGTAGTTTAAATAATGACTAAAAACAAATTTTTACATAAAAATTGAACTTGTTTTCTTCATAATTCTTATAATTTTGAAGAAAGTATGATTTATAATCGAATAAATTATTCGATACAGCATTCTGATATGCTTTATCTTGTTGAATTAAATTACAGTAAAAGGTTCTGGTGAATGATTTATTAATTTAATAAGATATTACAGTCAAATAATAAACATTTATAACTATTAATTTACAAATAAATAAATGTTTAATAAAAAAAAAAACCTCTTAAAAGAGTTAAATTGAATATTTTATACCTCGGAAACTATATCAAATATTTAATCTATAATAAAGAAACAAACAAAATTGACGTTTTACTTAATCATATAAAAATTCTGATTGCCTTTTGCTTGGGAAAATGCAACGAAATGATAAATATATGCATTTTTTCATTACACCGAAAATTAAAGGTGCTTTAACTCAATTTTTATCTCAAAATTGTATACAGCATGCAATTTTCAATGTAATTGGAGGGATATTATCTATTCAAAGTCGATGAATTCTAGAGCTATGTATACATAATAATTGTACACGAAATATATTAAATTATCATTCTAACACAATTTTTTTTTTATTCTGGATGCAAAATAAATTCCGAAGACGTTGCTGTTTTCGGAGGAAATTCTAGGTTCTCTGTTAAATAGTATACATTGTAATACTGTGTATATTGTCTCCACTTAAAGTAAGAGTAAAGGCTGGTTCATACTATAAGTATTCATCCAGAAAAGAATTGCTAAAGTAACGGGTTTGTGTATCGTGCTGGATTATGTAACTATAAAGTGTGTTGCTTGGTAAAGCGATTTTAATACGGCTGGGTATGCAAACCAATGATATAATTCATTTCAAATGAAACGGGCTCGTCATTAGTTGTTTATTTATCTGTATTGAAACTTCTTTATCAGGCAATGTTCTCACAGAGTCTATTGGAAGAATATTGCAGTTTGACAGCCAGTAAGATAGATGATATTTGTCAAACGTCAATACAGCGATCAATGAAGCTATACTTTGCACATACGCGACTAATCCAACAACGAATCAGAAACTACGTTGTGTAAACGTTTCGAAAATTTTGATGGTATAAGACAGTGTTAAACGGTTGAAAACTAAATATAATGTATAAATATTGTAATAAAATATTGTACAGTACTGTACATGTCAACATTTGGAAAGTTAACTTACTAAAACCAATTTATTTTAATAATGAATGCACACAGAACTTGTAAATACGATAATTTTAAAAATCTAAGTTGCGATATGTATACACCAGCACAAGGTTTAACGTTAGATGTCATAGGACATTGCGCTTTGGCCATGAATACTAACTGTCAAGACGACGACGACGATCCTTTTCTAGTTTCTGTTCGTGACTGTTTTAAATATTCTAATAACGTAGCCGTTCTTATGGTGATATTATTCCCACCTTTAAAACTCATATTGGAATTTATAAACAATTATTTAACTTCCGGAAGAATGATTTCTCTGACTGTAAAGAACGTTAAGAAAGCCATTAACTATCGTAGGAAGCATACAGAAAAGAAATCGATCGATCTTCTACAACTCATGATCGATTCGTGCCACAACAAACGATCGTCATTTAACAAGTATTTAACCGATAACACAATACAAGTGTACATACTTTTACAAGGTGACATTAAAAGCAATTACTTACTAAATTTGTGTATGAAGCTTAATTACAATAACAAAAAATTGTATATATGATTTTCAGCCAATAATTTAGTTTGTTTTTATAAAAATACAATCAAATATTTCCGGTTTTCCTTTTTTTCCTAAAAGTTTCTAATTTCTGTATAATCTGTTTTAGCAATTTTCTAGTTTTAATTAAAAAATTGTACTCTTTACGTTTAAAGATAATTGCCGTTTTTCACTTTATGTTGATCGATCAAATTTTGACCTCCCCGGTGTTTTCGCATTTCTCAACATTTTGGACTCCAGGAGCCCACAATTGTAAAATTCCCCTTACAGAATTCTGTACGTGTGTGCGCGCGCTCCGGTGTCTATTTTGCATTAAATATCAGAACCGCATGGAGCTAAAATTTCGAAACTTGGCAGGATTATTTCCATATATGGGACATTAACGATATTAAATTTTGGCGATTAAAGGTCAAGGATTTGGGAAGATAAAAAGGGTCATAAATCATATCTCGAGAAAAGTCGAACTTAATAAAAGTTTTACCCGTTAGTGGCATTTATATCATCTTTAAAAACCCCACTTACCCCCAAATTAAGACTTCGCCTTTTTATAATAATTAATAATATAAAAATTATTCTTTAATAAAACCTCGTAACAGATGGCGCCACAAATAAATTTTTTAATATATATATATATTATAATTACTAGAAAGGAACCCTTCGAAATCAACGTTTTTCATTCAATTAAAATACATTTAAAATTTGACTTTCTACAAGAAATTTATCAGTACAGCAAGCGCCTACTTGACCTTCGCCCAATTGTCGTGTGCCCTGAATTACAGTATAAAAGTACAGCAGAGAGTCGTTAATTGGAACGCCGGTAATCGGAACGATTTTCAGTCGGACTGTGTCATGCTGAATCGAACGTTTTTGATACTAGATTTACTTCTAAAGTATAATTTTCATGTTTTTATATTCTTCAATATATTTATTTTGTTTGTACAAAATAAAGAAATAATTTTTAACGATACGATAGCCTCGATTATTATTATAAAAATTTTCGTTAGGCTTAAAATCGACAAAAATTCAACGCGAAGCGACACGCAACGGAGAAAAATTCAACACGAAGCGACACGCAATGGAGAAAAATTTGAACATCGGACAGGTTAATGTATTTTTTCGTACATAATGGGTAATCGGAACAAATGACTAAACGGAACAACCCCAGTCCCCAATTGATTCCGATTTTCGACTCTCTACTGTAGTGTTTATTTATGGGTTTACTTCAGACAATGCGGAACCTCAATTGACCCGGACTGTATTTAAATATAAACAATTTTCAATATTTTTATTTGAAAAGCGTTTAGAGAGTTCATTGATATTCTATTTACAAACAAAAACATATTTAAGTGGATGGACATTATCGAAATTACAAAATAATAATAATTTACGTGTTTTGGTATTGCACAAATAAGCAAAAATAATTGTTTCTCTTTCTTTTTAAATTTGCTGTAATTTAAACAGATCTGTCATGCATATATCATGGTTCAAATATGAGCTTTCTGTATGTCTGTTATGTTAAATCGACTTCGATTCTTATGTCATCATACACTACCTCTAATGAGAACGCCTTGTATTAACTAGTTAAGTAATGCTGCATCAGCATGTAGTCAGAACGAAGCTGCTCGCACCTTTATTTTCTAGATTATGAGGAAAAAAGAAACAAAGAATCATTCGTTCTCAACAATATATTTGATTTCTATTGGATCATTTAAAGGTACAAATATAAGGTAAGAATAAGCCATTAATTAATTGCTATGCCAACGTTTCACGAAATTCTGTCTATCATTACGGGCCTCGGACTTACAGATTGACTCGTAGCGATTTTTATTGTAACTCTTTAAAAATACTGAGTCAGTTATTTTTTCACTCAATGTAACATAGGTAAGACCGATAGCTGTCTCTTTTTTCCCTATATCTATTTTGATTTTTGGAAGAGTTAATCCCTGTGATTTATGTATAGTCATCGAGTATGCTAAGGTAAGGGGAAACTGTCTACGAGATCGCATATACTGCCATCGTTCGAGGAGCGTATTATGGGGATTATTGGAAACAGCTTACCATAGATGAATTCCAGTAAAATAAACAGAGGAAGAGCTGGAGGGCAAGCAATAGGAGCATATATAATGTAGCGTATAGTTCCTAGTGAACCATTGACGAGACCTCCTTGCACCCGTAAGTTGACTCTCAGCATGATTCTGGCATTAACTGAGAGATACAAATACTTGGAAAGACCAAGAGCTGAGTCATCTTTGGACGAAGGCTGGGCAATATCTGGAGTGTTTTCAGATGCTATATAAGCAGGAGGGCATCCAGTTGACTGCAAGTAGTCTTCATTGCTTTGTTTAACTTGCTCGTTTGGATATAGCTCTACTGCCGTTTGGAACTGACCAAGTTCATCTCTGGATAAAGAGGCTCGATTTCTTGTCGTCAGAATGTTCAGATCTGTATCAGAGAAATCACCGAACCTAGATGTTGTAAGACATCTGTGAAAGAACTATCTGTGCTATTTTGTCTATGAGAATTACTAAGTTCAATGAACTTATCAAAAGAATCAAATGCAAATGTAATGTAATGTCCCAACAAGGTCCCTACCTTGTTAGGACATTACATTGTAAAAAACACTCGAGTAGAGAGGAGTATCTTTAACAGGAGGAAGCTGACGAAAATCACCAAACAAAGATAAAGAATCCACCAAACGGCTCATCTTCCTCGGGGTTTATCTCCTTCAATCTTCTCTCGATCATGTAAAGCATTCTTGCACCAATCATTGACATTTCATCGATGATGATGAATTTGAGAGACTTCATCTCAATCTGGAATTTCTATGCAACTTCTTCATTTAGAGATCGAAATTTCGTACTAACGATAGGAAGACGAAGGAGAGAATGGATCGTAAAGCCATCAATATTGATCACTGCTGCTCCATGTTATAGAATAATAAGTTAAAAAAGTCTTCTTTTTTAACTTATTATTCTATAAAGATTCTTTATATTTGTTGTGTATCTAGTTAGTAATAACATTTCTTTTTCAAAATTACTGTTTTAATGCTTGTCATATTTTCCGACCACTAGATGACGCTTCTACACGTGCGTGCAGGAAGCGATTAACACGACTTCGTGCATTCCTTGTCAACAAAATAACTCTAGAATGAGTTGTCCGATCTTGATGAAATTTTCTACGACGACTCACCATCACTCAAGGACGAACTGATTAAAATTTCAACTCTCAAAAATGATCCATACTGAAGAAAAACCCCTATCTCCAGTTCTACAAAAACAGATCATTTTTGAAAGTTGAAATTTTAATCAGTTCGTCCTTGAGTGATGGTGAGTCGTCGTAGAAAATTTCATCAAGATCGGACAACTCATTCTAGAGTTATTTTGTTGACAAGGAATGCACGAAGTCAAGTATTAGTCGTCACTATGTTCCGACAATTAAAACGTTTGAAACTAAGGTAAGTGATTTATATTGGTTGTCAGTCTTTAAGCATTCGCAGACGACTGAATTAAAAATTCGAGGTAATTCTTAATTCAGATATAGTCACTGAACATTATGTGTGGACAGTTGGATGGTCTGCGGCTATGGTGACAACAGAGTGCTGTGGGGGGTCCGGGATTGAATCCGAATAAGTCGAAATACCCCAGGAATTTTTTGAGGGTACCAGATCCCCGAACACGTAGGGCTCTGGTCACCCCATTTTGCGTCTGGCCAAACTCACTGCTCACCAGTGGCCAAGTGGTTCCATTCGCCTGAGCACTGGTAGTTCGGTTGTGGGTTCGTGCCTTACTAGAGTTTTCTGAGTTTTCTTCACGTCTTTAATCACTAAATAGGGACTAATTACCCTTAAAAGACCTCCTGGAATATGTATATATAAATATATTAGTATTAATTAACAAAAAAAATTTTAACTGTTCATAATGATATTATTTTTATAAATATCCACATGCGAGGATGTATGTGTGTGCTTGTGTGAGTATGATAATTGGGCTGCAAAAAAAAAAAAAAAAAAACTGTAGACCTATAAATTCCCAGTGTCGTCCGTTGTTCGTCTGTCTGTCATTTCTTAATCTCAAGAATGGAGTGAGATAAATGAAAGTCAAGAACAGACATGGAAACCTTAAGAGAAGGAGATACCAATATTAGCTATATAAGAACTTCCGGTGCAAATTGGTTATTCTAATTCAAAAATTTTTCCCTGAAAGGTACAGTACATAGTGACCGGCACGACTCTATTGACAAAGGAAAAGTGTGGTGTACAGAGGCAAGTCACTACTAATTTGAGGTGGAGAGAATATATTTTAAATTAAATAAATTAAAAATATGATTAAAAATTGCAGCTCGGCATTGTGACGATGTCACAATAAAAAATTGCTCGTTTACATATACATGCGGATAGGAGCGCCTTAATCTTTTTCGGTTAAGGATGTCAGATATATATTTATTTTACAGATAATAAGAGATTACGCCCCACATATTCCAAGACACCACGAAAGTTATGTAGGGAATTTAGTGATTTCAAATATCAATTACTGGAGTCATCTTGTAATAATAAGATTAGTACAAAATTTGATGCAATAATTGCAATAATAATTAAAATGGGCCTTAGGTTGCGTTTATGCAGACGAGAGAAATGCAGGAAGAGAGGGAAAACCAAGCAAAATCAAAGATGCTCGGGAAAAGTCCGATGAATTTTACGATGTAGTAAAGTTAAAGAACAGTAAACGAAACAACTCTATTAACATTTTCTTCCTTTTATTTATGCTATCTCTTTTTGATCTATCTATCGTAAAGAAAGTGGCCCAGGAATGTGCAAAAAATACAGATACGTGATTCCATAATTCAATCGTACATGATGCCAGCACGTGGAAATGTGGCTGAGGGATATAGCGCTATCTATGGACACATTGTAAAACTCATCGGACTTTTCCGCTTTTCATGAACGCAATACAGGAATAACGATTATTCCTGTAGGCGTGTGACTTTGGTTCGCTTGGTTTTCCCCTGCCCTCCTGTTTTTCTCTTCTTTTGCAATTTTTGTGTCTGCATAAACACGGCCTTAGAGCCTTAGGACTAGATTAATCCATGGCCGGGCAGCAAAAAATTTTTTTACTCCTCTTACCCTATCTTTACGTGACCCGAGTACGCGGGGTTTATAACAGGGCACAACGAACAAGATTAAAGGTTCGTTTCCTTTTTAGTAAGAATTAAGGCTCGAAAACCAACTGACAACTTTATTCGAAGGAAAAACAAAGAAGATAGAAATTACTTTTGTATCATTTTGTTATGTACAGTATTTATAAGTGAACAAAGTGGTTCACTTTCCGTTTATCCCGTTTACTCACTTCCCGTTGATCAAATTCGCAAATGCGATCTCAAGTTAAACCTTAGAGGTACAGCAACTGGGCCACGGTCATCTGGACAATAGTCAAGTGGACGGTTCACAATGGGCGACTCACAATTGGCAATAGTCAAGTGGGAGATTCACAAGTACGACATCAAGTGGAGATTCACAAGTACGACATCAAGTGGAAGATTCACAATGTACGATAGTCAAGTGGGCGAGGTTTAACTGGGCGACAGAAACTTAAAAATTTTTGCACGCTTAGCAAGCATACGATTTGGCGGATGTTATTTATTGATTTTTTTGTAAAAATTGGTAAAATATATATGAATATAAATGTGGTTAAGACTTATGAGATAAGAGTTACAAGTTACGAACCATGAGTTACTAGTTATTTCCAACTTAGGAAAAGAAAACGTTTTGGGATAACGTACTGTAGCATCGTTAATTGTATGTCAGAAGCGGCATACAATTAACGATGCTACAGTACTGTACGTTAATTTCACATCAAAGAAAAGCAGTTCTTCGAAAACAAATTCTTTCGAAGAACTTTTATACTTTTTTGTTTTAATATACAGAATATTATATTTAATGTATAACGTAATGCATTTATTTAGTTGTCGTCTTTGTTTTTATGTATAATTGTTAATTTTGGAGGTAGATATAGATTGTCCTTGTTTTTCTATTTACTTGCAAAAATAAATAAATAAATAAAAGTATGTAACATGTAGAAATATGTTTGTAAATTACAAAATCGTTTTTTTAACTCGTTTCTTTAAAGTTATTTAAATTAACTGGGTAGATTAATAGAAAAGAATGGCAAAATACAAAATTTCTTCTTATTTTCTTTATATGTAAATAAAGAAAACAAGAAGAAATTTTGTATTTTGATTACTATTGATCTCTTATTTTGTTGCCCAGTTATCTGTGGCCTAGTTGACAGCCCGGCCCTTCTGCAATAGCCCCTATATCGCAGTACATATCCTTATTATGGTATATTTTTATACGTTTTGTATTAACTTGTTCTGTTTGTCCGTCAGATAAAGTAACTCAATTTTTACCCACGTCTCAATTTCCGATCCAGTTGAAACTTTGCATACGTGTATATTCCCAATGCTAATACTGTACACCTTTACACACTTTGCAAACAATTTTAGCAATTAGCAAAAATTTAAAATTTGTAAATAAATTCCAATAAAAGACATCATTGTCTCCCAGATGCCCCAGGCTTTTATTTCTGATCTCATAATACCAAGAATACTGTGAAAGCTAAAAAAAAAACATTATTTTTTACCTTTTAGTGAATTCGTGTAAATAAAAAGTCTCTTTAAATTTCTTAAAAGTTTTTATTGTAAAATAATATTAGTCCTCATTTTACATCTTCCTGTGTCGCGTGTTTCTCCTTTCCCACGTTGCAACTTGGCAAACAGGTTAAAGTTGCTGTTCATTACGAAATTTCTGTTGAAACTTGATAGAGGAAACTCGTATTGACAATCATATTGTTGTTGTAGTTTGGCATTGTATGGAGAAGCAAGGACGACGCTAGCCAATGGGTAAGGGCAGGGCCGGATTATCGAATAGACAAATTAGACAAATGTCTAGGGCCCGTAATTCGGAGGGGCCCGGCTTCAGGGCAGAAGTTTTCTGTTTTAAAACGAGTTAAAAATTATTTAGGAAATTCGATAGGACAGAAAAGGCTGTATTTAACAATCTTACTAAGCTCCGCTCGACCAGCCATTACCTAAAAAAAAGGTCAACAGCCACGCGTGCGTCAGAAGTAATGTGCGCCACGAGATCTCTCGCACCATCTAGAAATCTTGCTAGTGCCGCCTCTCGTGGTAGTACTGATGTATGGTTATGATTTATTTTCTAAATCTAAACTTATACGTCGCGACATCGCATATTCGATATAGCGTTCAAGTTGCTCGAGTGCGAAGATATTACAATTCAATAGCGTTTTATAAAAGAGTTAAAAAGGGTGACACTACGGTGTGACTTGGGGTGACATCACGATATCCGCACCGGGTGTCACCCATGCTAGCTACGCTAATGTCACATTATATAAGATTTGTTTAGAAGCAACTTATTTAAATGGGGCCCCAATTAAAATTTTGTCTAGGGCCTGCTAGAGGCTTAATCCGGCGCTGGGTAAGGGGGGCAAGATGATGTAAATTGATAGAGGATATGAATTGTATGTAGGTAAAATAGAAACGATTCATGAAGTTTTAATCATTTACTATGTACCGGAAAAGAAATATCTCAAATAAAACATTTTCTTTAACTTACAAGAAGCCTAAGAAGATTATTTTAATTAAAACTTAGCATTTAAATAACTTTTTCGAATTTCTAGGGGAGGGCAACTGCCCTTCTGCCCCTCCCCCTGGCGACGCCCTTGTGGAGAAGGTAATACTATACAATGTAAATGAGTTTTTAAAATCTGATAATCATTTATATGTGATATATAAATTTTCCCTTACATATTTAAAGAGAATTATGGGCACCTCATCAGTGTTCTTGTGCAACATTGTCGGATAAACTTGAATGTACAATGAAAATAACCATGTTGAATAATTTTGTTAAAATATAATGATAAAGACAATGCTAGTCTAATTGAAAAAAAATTTGTTTTATCGACAGTTTCTTTAATAATTAATTTATGGAATGTTATACTCGTTTCTCAAATGTAATTTGTTGTTTTCTACGTTATTTTGCAGATGTTATGCAAATATAATTCTGCATCTAAAACTTAAATTCAAATTATGCTTTGTTGATTAAAACAATTCTAGTAAAGTTCAAATAAATTTAATAACTATTTTAAAATATTTAATTGAAGTTAGATGCAACATAGAACGAAAAAATAGCATTTAACGTCACTAACATAACTTCCTGGCCTTATCACTTCACTTCATGACAGGTAAGAGTTCGTTCCTCATTATTAACGTGTAATAAAATAAAACTAACGAATTACAATATATGCTTTGTTAATTAATCGTTTCAACACACAATAATTGACGTTGTTCCGAAGCATTCTCTTTTCCTAAGTCGGACACCACACGTTTCAAAGTAGAATCCCCACTTTCTTGAACATTAATTTGAATTCGACTAATTAGGTCAATTTTTTATGTTTAGAGTGAAAATAATGAGACGATAAAAAAAGAAAAACGAAGAACCTAGAATGGCTTCATATCCATGCAATGGATCCGAGTCCATTGCACGGATCTGGAGAGCTATGAAATAGTTAAGTCCCCTAACTTAGTCAGTAGTACCCATATGTAATATATATATAATATAGGCTTTCGCTTTTATCGCGTCAACCTACGTTAATTTTTTATATACTTGGATTGTAGCTAACAGACCTAATAATGGCTGGAAAAGAAAAAAATACCAGGCATAATTTGTCTCTCTAGCCCCAAAAATTTATTTCTGGCTAAAGGACTGGCTGGATCAATGGCTAAAGCCATTGAATCTATGAGAGAGAAGATGAAATTAGGGTCATTGAGAGCTTGTATGGAATCAAGAGTAGAGTGGGTCCCTTTAACTTCTTAGTCGGCCCCCGTCCCTCACCACTCGCCCGCCCCATTGTGGTCTGGTCGAACTCATAATGAATTTGCTAAACGAGGCCCTCTTAGTGCTCACAGGGTGGAAAGAGTTAAAAAATAAAATAAAAAATACCTTTTACAAAACTTTTATAATCGCTTCTAGTGAAGGAAATAATTGAACAACTAATTAAAGAATGTTTTTTCATTAAAGTTATAGAGATTAAACGAGTTGGGGATCAGGCTTTGCTGTACTTCCTCTACTAGTATTATGTGATGGCTTCAAAACCATCGATGGATTCGTGCAATCATCGGCGGTTGATTAATGATTACGTTTGGCCATAGAGAGGCTTCCATAAATTATGTAACGCTAAGAGTATAGGTGGATCCTATACCCGTGTTACGGAGAATTAGGTGGAATGGAATAGCGTTACTTGACTCTATACCTAAACTCCGCAACTAGTGTGCCGTGGCACAATGCCTACCTGAGTGCACATGGTGGGCATTACTATCATAATATAAAAGATGTGTGTATGTGTGTGTGTGTGTGTGTGTGTGTGTGTGTGTGTGTGTGTACGAATTCTTTATAACTCCTGCAAGTTTTGTCCAATCTAGATGAAATTTTGGTTATATTTATTTTATGTTCTGATGAGAAGTATGGGCTACTTATTTTGAGGAAATATTAGCTATAGAATAAATGTTTTAGCGATTTTGAATCGATGATCGCACTTACGTTGCAGTGACGTTAGTGACGCGTGACGTTAATCAGGAAATTTCCTTTAAATTGTATTTTTAAATATTTTGGCAAATTTTAAACATACTTCACTAAATTTAAAATTTAAACTTTAAAAAAGATAGCCTCACCATAACAAAGTTTTTAAAAATATTTCCATAGTGACCACGTGACGTTCTATTATCCAATCGGAAGTAACGATCTAACGAACCCATTAGTGTTATCGTTCATCTAACTAAAGTATCTGTACATACAATTTATCTTTGTTTTATCAAAATGGTATTAAGAAATTTTGGTATTGGTAAAATGGTATTAAGAAAAGGCTTTGTCATAGACAAGTTGCTCATCTGTTTATTTACACAAAAAGTGACTTCAAAGTTTGTATCATTCCAAGAGATGATAAATTCATTGCAGACATGATTGAAACACTAATTATGTTTTTCCATGAGCATATTAAGCCAGCTCTTTTTTAAAAATGTTTTATAAACATTAAGTTTATAAAATAATTGAGCTAATTGTTATTTTACAATTTGAGTTTATGTAAAATTTTTCTAGATGGTGTATAGTGTGAATTTTTTTAAATAATAAAAAGAGATTTTGTTTTAAAGATTAAAATTCTTTTATTAGCTTACAAATATTTATTCAACTATAGTACAAATTTTAAAACCACTATATTACTTTGAATTGAAGTTCCACAATGAAGACCTTACTGTGTATGATAGTATACATTCTTAATCTTAGAATTTATAAACAGACCAAAAATTTAAAAATACTATAGATGGAAAACTTAAATTAGGCTAGGGTCTAGAATGGAAAAAAAAAATTATATGCTGTATTATTAGAGAGCTAGACTAACTGTGAAACAAATTAAGAATCTCTGCCAACAATGCATGGTCTAAAATTGCATAAAATAAAACATATAAATATAATTTCACTGCCAAGTTTGGTTACAGTCGGATGCATCAAAATTTTATATGTACAGTACGAGCCATTTCTATAATACGTTCAATATGTATTCTTTTACTAGATATTTTTCTGTCTCTAGATGACAAACAGCTGCTCAGCTGCGCTTTTCCTCGCATAAAAGTGGGTATATTTACAACATCTTTAGTAATTAGTTATTCCTGAATGTTAAAATCTCTATCAGCCATTACCCAGTCTTAAAATAATTATTGGATTTTCGTTTAAAGAATTAAAAAATCGTACTTTACAACCGACGACGTATCGCTTAGTCTGTTTACCTCATAGATACTAGCGCCGCGAGCGAAGTAGATTTCACTTTTTTCCCCTAGTCTTTTTCTACGATTTGTTGTTCTGACTATTCTCCAGTTGGTAACGTACTTTGTTATTTGTTACCTTTATTTTTATTTTTAAATAATAATTTTTTAACTATTTTTTCGAAATAACAGTTGAAAAATAACAGGTTACGTAACAAACCATCACTGACAGAGTCGCCTCTTGTTTCTGATATTAAACGCGGACATGATTAATACGTCATCCCACATTCAAGGGCAATCAGTTAATTGCGCGTCAGTGATGGCCTTGGGGTCCATTCGTACGTGCGTGGTGGCGGAAGAAGCGAAAAGGCACCGTTTTCATTTTATCAAGCATTTTATTCTTTATATTTTATATTGCGTGTATAAACATAACACGTTTTAAATTATATATTCGATCTTTAGTACAAAAAATATGCATTTGTGGAGAGATGTGTCGCATTTAAAATATTGTTAAATTAAGTAAACAGCCAGTAAATTTGACGCTAGGGAATTTGAGGGATGTGATATATTGCTACGAAAAGCGGAATGACAAGATACACAACCGTTGTCTCACCGTTTCCATAAAAGGGAATTTTACTTCTTTCGAAGGAAAATTTCTTTGGAAGAGTACGTTTAAAGGATATCATCAATAATTTTGTAAAGCTTATAAAGATACTAGTATAGTTTAGTTTATAAGTAGCATATAAATTTGTTGTGATAAATGCAGGGTGTGACAATGGAGTAAAGTGAAAAAGCAACTGCTCGGTTAGAACACAGAGTTTAATCTAACAAGTAAGCTGTATATACTACACATACCAAAACGAGGGGAGATAAGGTATAAAGTACAAGAACGCAGTTGTATAAACAAAAGTCTATACATCCCCTGGAATGTCCCTAGGAGAGTGTCATGATACTCTCACCAACAACATATAATAACGCGATGTAATTAAATTTATATGTTATCACTTATATGTTATAATTCAGATCAGAGGCGGTTAACCATTAGGCTGAGCTGAGTAGACTTAAATCTAGGGAGGAAACTAGCAGCAAAAACAAGAATATAAACTAAACTATTTCTAACATAAAGCCATTTTATTCTATTAACAAAAATCAGGGAGCAAGGTCAAGGCCTTTCTAACAGCTCAGCACGGATGGAAGATAATCCTATGCTGATAACATTCAAAACTAAACTAAGGAATTAAATTTCGTAAGTAAAATTGCAACACAAAATTATTTTTAAAAACAAACGTTTTCTTATTGATACTGTATATGTTAGGGGCCGTCCATAAATTACGTAAGGGCAATTTCGGCCATTCTAGACTCCCACCCACCCCTGTGTAAGAAACCGTAATATTTTCTTTGATCCCTCCTCCCCTTCCCTATCTTACGTAATATTAAGGCATGATTTTATAGAAAGATTTTAACAAAAAAAATTTTTTTATGAAACCCTAAAAACCTTTGATAATTATATATTTTTGGACCTATTAGTTAATTAATATGTACTATTATTTATTAAAGACTATGTGAACAAATTTCAAATATAAAAATTTAATGATTTCGAATTCGAATTTATTTTAAGAACTTAATTTTTTATTTATTAACAATCTTTTTATTATTATCATCAATAATCAACGTCATAATATTCATTTTTATATTAAATTTAATTTTCACAAAAGGACGCAAAAAAACTTTGACAGGCAATATAATGGTGCGATACAACTAATGCTTTACGCAGTCTCTGGCTGGGGTCATGTAACTAGTAAAAATTCAGTAGCAAGTTAATTACTCCCTTCAAAGACAGTTTGCCACAGTGGCGTGCCGTGACATTTGATGATAGGGAAGCTGTGTTTCTGTGAGAAGCCGACTTTCAGGGGCAATCAGTTAACTGCGCGTCAGTGATGGCCTAGGGTCCATTCGTACGTGCGTGGTGGCGGAAGAGACGTATCAGACAAAAACCGACAAAAAACAAACATAAAATAAACATATACTATGTATACAAAATAGTTTCCTTTAGGACAATCAGCCGTTCGGACGTCCTGGGCGTCGATGTGGTTCTTCGATGGTCGATCGAAGGTGGCCCCGGGACAGTGGCGTTGACAAGTCTGTAGGGCACGGGGAGACTTCCTCTGTTGGCGTCGGGGACTTCCTCTGTTGTCTAAGTCCGAAGTGGCACGGGTTACAGGTTGGCACAATAGACGAGAAACCGTTTTTTTTTTTTTTTTTTTTGCACGTTGACACACGGCATTTTGATTATTCGGAACGTTAACCGAGTGCCAGGTGTCCTCGATTGTCGGGGATTATATCAATCTCCGTTCTTTGTTTAGTCCATTTTGATTGGTCATTCTCCCTCAATCCCGCTTCCCGAGTGGTTGGTCCCCCGTTACTAAACGTAACGACACTTACCTGGAGCGGGAGAAAAGTCAAAATCGAAAACGAATTCGATCTTCCACCGATCATAGGACGACTTCCTTCCGCGATTTATGGTTTCTGCCTGGCAGTTTGATATAAGCAATGGGTGTTTGACTACAAACGACTTTTACTTATGTTTTTTTAAACTAATAAATTTTTTGGTACAATCGAAACCGTGTTGTTATTTATATTTGGTATACTGGCACAATGAAGTGGCGCTTAATCAACACTGGGCGAGTTTTCCATCTTTATTCAGTTGGTACGCTATTTTACATGTGCGTTTCGGGCCTTCGTACCAAAAATAATAAATTTTTCTCTTAATTAACCGTTTTTTCGCGTCTTTCGTGACGGGTCGTCCCGAAAGACAGGTCTGACCCAGACCTGTCCAGTACATGACATTTCCATAAAAGTTTTAAACAAATACTGGAAATGACAAAAATAAACAATTTATGTATTTTAGTTGTAAAATACAAATAATACATACATAATACAAATTGATACGATACAAACAATGATAGAAAAACTTGTTTTTTTTTAATAATTTTTTATAAACTAATTCTATTCGGCGATTTTTTCCGCAAAGTCATTAATTACTTTATCATAAAAGTCGTTGGTCGTCGACTCCATCAACATATTTGAAAGCTTTTTTTCTATGGAAAGCAACGCTAGCGACGACAATTTTTCCTCCGACCGAATGAGTGTTCCTGGGCAATGTATGAATTCGCTCCGTGATCGAAAAACTGCGCTCAGCAGACCCACTGGTAGATGGTACCGTAAAAATTAATATTAAATCATATAATTCTTTTAGTATATCTTTCTTCGGATCGTAATTAATTATAATATGTTTTATGTTTAAAAGTTACTTGTCAATGTAGTCCGGACACGAATATAAATATTGCGATTCACTACGTGATTTAGATAAATGAAAAAATTTCCCATAAAGTTTACTTAATTTAAAGAATTAATATACGCTTGGAAAAATTGTTTTTCATAATATTAAAATTATTAACATCTAAAAGTGATAAAACTTCTAAAGATTTTGTCCGAAAATCTGTCAATATAATTATAATTAAATATAACTTTGCAAAAAACGTACATAAAAATAACATTGAATACTCTTTACTTTTTAAATCTTAAACAATTTACGTAGTCAGCTCCCTTCCAGTGGCTAAGGCAGTGTTTTTCAACCTTTTTCACTGAGTGGCACCCGATTGAAAATATAAAAACTCGTGGCACCCTTGACCGGCGGCGATCTAGAATCTGAATAAAAGGAGGCTAATGGAGGGCAGATGAATTTTTTGCAAAAACGAATATTATGCACAACGCTGGGGTGGGGTCCGGGGAGGGGACTCCCTCTCCGGGGAAAAAAATTTTAAAAATTGACAGTTTGAAGTAGCATTTTGATGCAAAATAGTGTTTCTACGTGTTTAAAATCAAAATTTAAGTCTATTGAATTTTGTCGAAATACTGACAATGAGTTATCTTGAACTACTCTTAAGTAAATTTCCAAGAAAATGCCTAAAGGTCCTAAACTTTGCGACACCCCAATCGTGGCTCCGTGGCACCCCGGTTGAGAAACACTGGGCTAAGGGATAGAATCAGTGGAAGCGTTATACGATATTTTGGTGTGTAGCTTCCACCAGCTAAACCGGGTGAGGTTGGTGCTCTGTAAAGCGCATGCGCAAATGCCTATAATCTGGCTGCTTTACACCATTCAGGTGAAGAAACACCAAATAATTATAAATGTGATTATTGTTGTAAGTAAATCTTTAAGTGAAATTATGAGTGCAATGCCTAACCACTGAGCCGTAATACCCAACATGGTCGGGGCATTCTCGTTCGATGGATAGCATTGGAAATTAATAAAAAATTTTTTTTAAATAACTTGTATGTAAAGTAAATAAAACAATTGTAAGGAACACTTTAAACTCTTTTTTGTTTATGAGTAAGGCTGTTACGAATTGGCGATTGCCAACGTTCGTCTAATGATAAAACCAGTCCAGTTATAAAGTCGAGGTACTTACCACCTGAATTATGAAATTTTTAGGAATTAGATGTAATATTTCTTAATTACTAAACGGTGAAAATGAGATTTAAAATTCGTTAACAACAACACAAAATGTACTTCGAATTATGTTTTATTATTTGCATTATTAGTTAGACAACATATCCTTTATATTTTCTCAAACATAACTATTTTTTCTCTTTTTAGAATTTACCAAAACATGGACTTCTTAACAACGAATTGTTCAGCGTTGATTATAGTCTTCTTTATAACTTGGATGATTATCTGGTTAGCAAGGAGAAAAAGCAAGCAGACTCTCTTCACAAAATATGGAATCCCAGGACCTAAACCTCACATCTTATCCGGCAATTTGTTCGAATTCAAGGGAGAAGGCAATCCTAACGAAGTCTTCACGACGTGGCTCAAAAAGTATGGTAAAATAGTAGGATTTTACATAGGTGACGACCCCCAAATGCTCATTAATGACTTCAACATCATAAAACATTTATTCGTTAAAGAATCGCGCATTTTTATCAATCGACCCAAAATGGTCCTCGATGCTTGGCCTCTGAACGAGACTTTGTTGGATTTAAGGAATGAAACTTGGAAAAGAGTCAGATCGGTCTTAACACCTACGTTCAGTGCCATAAAAATTAAACAAATGACCGAAATCATGAACAGTAAAGTAGATAAACTGGTAAAATTGATAGGTAAATCCAGCGATGACCATCGAGCCTTCGATATGTACACGCGCGTACAAGGTTTAACGTTAGATGTCATAGGACATTGCGCTTTGGCCATGAATACTAACTGTCAAGACGACGACGACGATCCTTTTCTAGTTTCTGTTCGTGAATTTTTTAAATATTCTAATAACGTAGCCGTTCTTATGGTGATATTATTCCCACCTTTAAAACTCATATTGGAATTTATAAACAATTATTTAACTTCCGGAAGAATGACCTCGCTGACTGTAAAGAACGTTAAGAAAGTCATTAATTATCGTAGGAAGCATACAGAAAAGAAATCGATCGATCTTCTACAACTCATGATCGATTCGTGCGACAACAAACGATCTCCATCCAACAAATATTTAACCGATAACGAAATGATAGCTAACGCTTACATGTTTCTTTTAGCAGGATATGAAACTACAGCTGCGAGTTTAGCTTTAATATTCTATCTTCTGGCCACGCATCAGGATATTCAGGACCGTCTTTACGAAGCAGTAGCTCATCTAAAAGATAAACCACACCCTTCCTACGATGACATACAGGATATACAATATTTGGATCAGGTTTTTAACGAATGTTTACGTTATTATCCACCCGTAACCGGATTCATAGCTAGGCAATGCAGTGCAGAATGTAAAATGGATGAACTGATCATCCCAAAAGGAGTCACCGTGATAGCTCCTATTTGGGAAATTCAACACGATCCTCGTTACTGGAAAAATCCTTGGAAATTTGACCCCGATAGATTTGCTCCAGAGGACAAACAGGATTTTAATCCTTCGACATTTTTCCCATTTGGTCTAGGTCCTAGAATATGTATAGGTATGCGATTCGCTCAGATTGAAGTCAAATTAGCAATGGCCAGAGTTATACTTAACTATAAACTGCTTACTTGTGAAGAGACTGAAATTCCTCTACAACTAATCTGTCCTACTGTAATCATAAACCCTAAAAATGGCATCATCTTAAAGGCTGAAAGACGTAAACCTTAATAAACTTACTGTTTGAGTGAAAGGGCAATAAAAATTTAGTACATATATTATTATTATTGTAATTTTCTGCTAATTAAATCTATAAATTTTTACTGATTTTGACTTATGTAATTTAATAATAAAATAAAATAATGTTTACAAATTCCAAATGCTTCAAACAATTTCTTCTCATTTATTCTGATGAACACCATACAAATCAAAATTTTCTGTTCAGGAAAAAAATCTTAATTTACATTATTAACCAATCAATAATAATAATACTTTTATAAAAACTATTGAAAATATAATTGCTGTAATTTTTTCCAATCGTTTCAATAGAATGTACATCAGAAATACATATACACAAATATTTAAAAGCTATATATTATCTGTTACCAAGTTTATATAATACAGACAAAAATTTTTATGGCAATAAAATATTTTTAATTCTTGCTGGCACAAATTAATGTAAGAAAAACAAGGATAAATGTCTATTTGTGTGGTGTGTGTGTGTGTTTAAAAAAACTTTCTTGAAATTTTAAAATGTTTAATCTAGCAAAGGATGTAACCATTTAAAATGATTATACATTAATGAAAATACATTTAATAATTCTTTGAATTAGTTGTTTAAGTTTAGAGATTACATGTTAAAATAACAAGAAAGAATTTCATTAAAAATTACCATGGATTTTTCATTATTATTGTTATTATTATAGTTTAGAACTAAAAGGCATCAAAGTTTTTGGTTTAATTCATTATTGAACTTAACTTCCCAAACAAATTTATTGTACATCATTCCATTGATGATAATATACATTTGCTAGCATTTCTGATAATTTGATGTATATAAAGAGAGAAGATAAAAATTTTGAGACATCAATTTCTTTATAATTTTTTTAAGGTGAAACATCTCTACACTTAACAACTTTTGATTGACTTTTTTACAACAGAATAAACAATTTATGATAGTCCAAATTAATAAGAAACTAAATACGATATTGAAAAGAATAACACTGATTAAATAATAAATCTGTTGATAAACTTTGATAGTCCAGTTTCCTGCATTGCAGCCTACCTAGTAAACTGAGCAGATTCCATTTCAATCAATTTCAGAATATACAATGCACTTATGTGTATGACACCACAATCCCATCATCAAGTGACCAAACTTCGTATTTCTTTGTGTAAGTGGCATAAAAAGTCTACGTACGATGCACTTCCATCAGAACTTCTGTCTTCTACCAAAAACTGTCTGAACAGAACTTCTAACTTGTCACCTTGTCGCACAATAATGAGCTAGACAAATTCATTAAAAATTAAATTATCTAACATTGTATTCTTCATACAATTAAGTAATTAAATAGTTAAAATGCAAAAGATTACTTACTCTCATATACCTCTGTCTTTCGTTTCTAACTTGCTCTATAATACCTCGTATTCGTTTAGATAGAGGCGTATTCAGTTCCAATAACAACGTCTGTAAAAAAGATGTTGAAATTTATTTTCCTAATATAAATTAATATTTAATCATTTTAAAGAATTAATTTTACCTTGTCAATATCTATTCTTGCTGCAGCCTGAACTCCAAAAACATCTTGAATCCATTCAGGATTTACAGAATGTCCAATCCATAAGAATAAATATATACCATTTTCTAGTAAATAAAATATAAATTAAAGTATAAATATATTTAAAAAATTACCATTATTTAATAAATAAAAACATTCAATTATAGACCATCACCATTAAAATTCATATTTTAAAATATAACTTGGAAAAGAAAAAAAATGAATTTATTTAATAAATAATTTCATATCAATGTTTAACTTTTACAGTTAATTTTCAATTATATCTAGTAGAGTCAAAAATAAACCAAACTTTTTACACAGTTTATTTTACAACACAAAAATTCTCGCACCACACTATCTTGAAAAGTAAGCTTCTTCACTTCTGCCTGAAACTATATCACTTGTCAAAGCAGTCTTTTTTGTGAAGCCTTTAATGGTTATTCCCATTTCAGCTTCCATTCTGCTGCTGGTTGATATCTCTTCAACCTCACTTTCATTTTATAGTCTCTGGATGCAAAATCAAGGGAATAAGGCAATTGGGTAAATATCTAACTAAGGGTACTGTTATGCTCTTCTTAGTCAATCAGAAATGACCAATACAAGTCAAAGAAGAAGCTACAGAAATAGAGTCCTTAAAGACATCACACAAAGTAGTTTTCAATATTACTTTGAAATACTAGCATACATATTTTACTTACAAAGAGTATGATATGGATGCTAGTATAACTGCAGAAGAAATTTATTTTGAAGGTTGTCATCTTTAAATACTATGTTTGTAATAAAACTTATATTAAAAATTTTATTCTTTTCTTTAATTAATTATAAATTTCTGAACATGGAGTAAATAATTTTTGAAAATAAGGCCAATTGAGTTTTATATTTCTATAAAATAATGCTGTTATAAAAATCAATATTAAATTATTATTAATATTTGGAATGAATTCCATAAATTTGAAAGATTCATATTTAATTTTTCATGTATAGTTATTAGTTTTATTAATAAACAAATCACAAATTCTCACTAAACTTTGTTCAAATTATATGTCCTACTGAAGATTGATCACTGACTTTTAAAAATTACTTTGTTTGATGATAAAATGAACAGATAACATCTGCCTCATTAAAGCAATGTTCTACTCACTCCTCCCCAAGAATGAATACCAGAATGATATAACAAATGATATGATCTTTGATTTCTTGCAGATCTGCAGCAAAATGATACTTTAATTTAAAAATGAACACATTTTTATGGGTTTTTATGGTTTATGCAATTTCCATAACTGCTACCATATATGTATTTATTTATATATTCTCAACTAAAAAAAGAGAGAGTACAGGTCAGGTATGTAAAACTTCTTTGTGGTTTCTCACTGAAAATGTAACTTTCAGATGCCATCTTTGATGGTTTACTTGCTTGAACTCAAGCTCTCTCTGCATTTATCTTAATCTTAAAGTATTCAAGATTTTCAGTAAAAGATGTCTATGCATTGGAGCTTCCTGCTGTTTTAAGACTGAAATGAACTTAGATGAGAAATATATGCATAACAAAGAGTGTAAATGCAAATGGAAACAGAAAATATAAAAAATATTTTTTGAAGTTTGTCAAAATTAAACAAAATCAAATAATAAATTTCTTTTTATATGCTGAAAGATTTTCTATTAAAGTATAACCAATAGGAGAACTCTCATAATGACATTGTCTAGTCATGAAGTCCTACCTTAATTGTAAAAATGTCAAAGATGCTTTGCTGACACATGTAGAAACTGGAAAAGTTTAAATATAAATTGTAAGATTTTAAAGTACATATTTGTGATCTACTTTTAACATATTTCACTTCATTGTTCAACATCATGTTCTTGTTGATTGTGTTAACAGTAATTTATGTTTGGCATGTCACTAGACCTAAATCCATTACAAGTAAACTAAACAACAATAGATTTTATTTCATTCTTAATGCTTTTGTGTCAGTGTTTTCAATTCAGTACTTGTTTAAATCTGTATCTTTGACAAGTTCTACATTAATAACAGAAATACATAACATAGCTTTCCCATTCATATCTCACAAGGTTCTGCCTTAGGTAAACCTTTTTGAAAAAATTTGATGGCAAATTAATTCCAAAATAACTGACTTTTACAAGTATCTACCTTAAAGAGATTCTGTCTCTTCCAGTTTTACTATATTTCAGATTAGGGTTGCCACCTATCCGGGTTTGACCTGGAGACTCTGGGTTTCACTGAGTTATCTCCGGGTTCCGGGTTTAATTAATATTTCTCTGGGTTGTGCAACAAGGTTCTCGAAGTCGGTTATTCCAGTGGAATAACCGAGAACCTTCTACCCACCCCCAACTTTCACAGGTGTGGGGAATGAAACAATAGAGAGCAGGAGGCCCTCAGGGCAAGTTCCCATTAGTTGAGACACTTTTGGCAGAGACACCTAAGAAGAAAAACGTGCGATTGGTGAGAAACACACGGAGCAACGGGTACCCCTTTCCTAAAAACTTATTCCTTCCTAAGATCTTATTCTCTAATCTTTTTCTATCTTAATATTAAGTAGGTTAAGAATATAGCCCATTCAAATATTTTTCAGTAATTAATCTTAAGGACGAAAATTTTAAATACCAAGATTTTTTTAAATGCTGCAAAACACATAAATGTAGAATTAGATGCCAATAAATTATATAATGACATCTGTCTTCTTAAAAAAAATCATTCCTTCCACCAAATCGCTCGATTTGCTAACTGATAAAAAAATGGATAAAAATATTTTCCTCTAATGTTTTCACTGAACTACCCAAACTTGTTGGTAAGATTCTATCAATACCTATAAGTAATGCATAAGTGGAATGAATTTTTTCGATTATGGGAAATACCTGGACAGACAACCGTAACAGGATGCGGGTTGAGCTAGTAAAGGCAGAATTATGCATAAAGCTTAATTTTGACATGAGCTGTCGAGAATTTTATGAATTCATAAGAAAGCCAGAAAATGCAGATCTTGTAAAAGCTGCAATGTCAAACAGGAAATATACATGGAAAAATCTACATAAATAAATAATTAATTACACATATACCATTTTGTATCTTGCATATTTTTATATTTATTTGCCTGTATTTATTTTATACATAAATTGTTAGATTTGTTTTTTATTAGTTCTTAGTTTTATTAGTTTTTTTATTAGAAACTATTTTGTGATTATTAGAATTGTATTAAATTTGTAGAAACTTGAGTTTTGAATTTGTTAATTGATATAAATAAAAAAAAATTGTATATGTATACATATGTTTTTTTTTTTTTTGTTTCTTAAATCATCGTCTCTGGGTGGGACTAAGTTATGAGGTGGCAACCCTATTTCAGATAGAACTTTCAAACTTGCCAACAATAAAAACTTAATGTAAAATACTAATCAAAATTAATGTCACAGTAGAATATCCTATATAATAAAATATTTAAGTTAACATTTTTATTTACCTAACAAATAGGCACCATTATCCTTGACTTTTTCAATTGAGCATCTCAGTGCGATCGGAAGTTCTTCAGAATCAACATCAACATCATTCTAGAAAAGGAAAAAGATTTATACTTTCATAAAACCATGCAATTATACAAAAGTCATTCAAAAAGTTTGAGACTGGTCTAGATTTGTAAAGATCAATTATCAGATGCATTGGCACTCATGACATATTTCAATGTCATTACTCCAGATGCATTAGGGCTTATTGTAACAAGAAAAAAAATACATCTTTTCATTCAACTCCCACAGGCTGCCAAATAAAGCACTATTGCACATACCTGACTATGGGTGAACAATGCACAGAAATTAAATTCTTTGTTATATTGGGCAAATCCTCAACGGAAACCTTCAATAGGATTGAAGAAACATTTAAGGAACATGCTTTATCATAGGCAAGGATGTTTAGTGGCATAAGAAATTTCAGAATCAGTAAGAGACAGTTGAAGATTGAGTGCTGTTATGCCAACAGTGAAAGACAAAACTGCAAATTAACTAGTATGATTGTGACCTGTTATAAGTCATGATTTCATTGTTTTGATCCAACAATGAAAATGGAGTATACTCTGTGGAAGATCCCAGTAACACCAACCAAAAAATATGAAAGTGCAACTAAGTGTAGCAAAGTTATGCATCTTTTTTTTTTGTAAGAAAAAAGGGCTTCACCTATGATTGCTGTATTCCAAGAAATACAGTAAAGCTGATATTGAAGAGAATATTCAGGGATCTTGAAGAATCAAACAAAGGAAAATTGTAAAGCAGTATCTTAAGTATGTACAAAATGGTTGGATTCTCTACCGTGATAACACTGATTGCTCAGCAAACCATTATTTATCTAAACAAGCTAATGGCCATCCTTCTTACATTTTGTGCTTTTTCCCCGTCTTTTTAGAAGTTAAAAACAGTAGTGCAGATGGAAATTCAACAGTAAAGAGGAGTTAAACAACATTATGATGGGTATACCAAGCAGTATGTTCAAAAAACAGCTTCACAAAGGATTATGAAAACTGGATTTCAAGATGGGGCAAGTATATTGAGTTGAAGAGAGAATATTTTAAAGGATAAATAATGCAATTTTTGTTTGTGGTTATTATACTGTCTCTGTTATCATCAGTCTCAAAAACTTGTTGAATGATTTCTGTAAGTATACAAATAAAAAGATATCTTTTTTTTAATTATGAGAAGTTATTTTAAAATTTATTTCAAAAAATTCCTCATTAAATGTCTGAAGATTTTAGATAAAACAGAAGTGATTATTTTATGATCATTAAAAAGCTTTTTTTGTACTAAATCAATTGATTTAAGTGTATTGTATTTCTGTATGTGTATATATATATATATATATATATATATATATACATATAATAATAATAATAATTAATGTTAATAGTTTTCATAATTAAAAGCAAAATTACTTTTATCATCTTTAAAATGAATCAAAAATGCATTAGTTTGGAGAAAAAGTTTACAACAATATTATATTTTCCAACAAAACTTAATCACTTCAGAAATTTATATAATAATTGCATATCCAAAAAAAGAATATGACTCTATCTATTGTTTTGAAGTAGATGATCATCATAAACAATAGACAGCAAAAAAATTTGACAATTTGTATGAATATAATTTTTCACTTATCTCAAGTTTATTGTACTCTTTTTTTTTTTTTAAATTGAAAAACTTTTAAAAATAATGCATAATTGATTTTTTGTGTGTAAAATAGGAATATAAAAGCAAATTTTCATAATAATGCATATTTTATTCAACATTCTGCCTTAAGTGATATAAAATAATCAAATATAAATATATAACAGATCCAGCATATTCTATGAAGAAAATATCCAACAAGGATATATTTTTATAAAAATATATTCTTGATGGATATTATTTACTTCATATATTATAGTAAAAGTTATTACATCATTCAAAGATAGATTAATAATTTAATATTGTTACTATTTAAAATTTACCAAAGGAAGCAGCCTTGGATACAGATATCCTGCTGAAGCATTGACATCCATACTGTTTAATGCCAGCATAATGAAACTTCGATCATCAGTAGACATTTCTGGACCTGAAAAACAAAACATTAGAATATAAATTGATTTTTCAATATATTTTTATTTGTATAATTTATGTTGATTTTTTTTAACTTTTAAATAAAATTTACCTCCTGCTAAAGCATCACATTTAATAAGGCAATTAACATATAATGGAAGCAACTTCATGCATTCTGGGAGAATTAACTGTCCAGCAGATGATGGATTAGCACAATTTTTACGGTAGCAAGCCAATATTTGGGCACTACGTGTTATGAAATTGTCTTTGACAGCTTTAGGATTCTGTTCTGAAATTAATCTGATACCTGAAAATACATAACAAAGAATATATAAACATGACGTACTATTGTAGTATTTTCTAATTACACCAGTCTACATGATTTTTGGAACAGATACATCAGTGATTTTTTTTATTATGTATTTTTCATGCTGAAACGGAAAGTGTGATCAGAAATGTTCTATCATGTCACATTATTTAGTTATTTGACTTTAAGGGTAGTCAGATGTTCAATCCCAGCCTATGTAAAAATGGCAAACTTTGACTTGTTCCTCTTGTGGTGGTGTACATTTTAATGTTTTTTTTTTATTTAATTTTTCAATCATAAATAAATTTTTTATTTAAAGTAAAGATTTTGTCAAAAAATTCTTAAATTTAAAATTTCAATTTCAAAAGTCAACATTTTTACAATCGACACATTTTTACAATTCAGTAGTTTCGAAGAAAAGGTACTGTACATCCAGATATGAGTAAGATTGCTGACGAAAGAACGGCCACCCAATTGACGCCAGTTTATAACATATTTATTCTGGCACCCATGCTTTAACCAATGATCATCGACCATGAATAAAGAAGACACATTATCAGTCTTTGAAAACGCGTTATCTCAGTGCAGCTCAAGACATTGGTGAGTGAAGTTGTGTGTGGTGAGTGAAGTTGTCTGTGTTCAATTGCAGGTAAAATAAATTTGGAAATTTTTTTTTCTTTTTTAAATTTTACCTTAACATTTATTGAAATATGCGGCAGCAAACATGTTTGTGTACAAATTCTCCAGATGTGTTTTGTTATGTATGTGGCAAATTCGCAACAAAGAGTCAGCATAGGCCCATTTCAAAATTGATGAAAACTGCCTATGGACTTTATTTCGAATGTCCACTCAAAGATCAAGACAAACAATGGGCACCGCATTTAATGTGTATTAGGTGTTATGTCAAGCTCATGCAGTGGTTACGAGGGGAAAAGGAACATTTGCCTTTTGTTATACCAACGAGAACAAGCAAATCATTATGATGACTGCTACTTCTGTTTAACAAAGGTCAGAGGTTTTGCTGCAGAAAATAAAAGTAATATTGTGTATCCAAATATTCCATTGGCTATGAGACCAGTTCCTCATGGAGAGAATTTACCTATTCCCACAGCCCCAGCTTCTTGGCAGGAGATTTCTGATTCTGAAGAGCATTGCTCTGATGAGGCAGCACAAGGTTCAAGAGACAAAGATTTTATACCAGAAAAACCAAATAGTGAACCACATCTCATTTCACAAGTGAAACTAAATGATTTGGTTTGTGACTTGCATTTATCAAAACAGCAAGCAGAAGTGTTAGGCTCACACTTAAATCAGTGGGATTTATTGCATAATGATACCAAAGTTTCATTTTTCAGACACAGAAATAAGGATTTAATAAAATATTTCACTATGGCAGATTAGTTATGTTCCTGTTGTGATATAAATGGTTTGATGTTTGAGTCGAATATTTCTTATAAAGCAGATGATTGGCAGTTATTTATAGACTCGTCAAAAATGAGTTTAAAGCAGTGCTACTGCATAATTCACACAAGAATCCTTCTATACCAGTAGCGCATGCTGTTGGTTTGAAAGAAACATATGAAAATATGTCATTAATTTTAAAAGCAGTCAATTATGGTGCTCACTTATGGCGTATGTGTGGCGACCTAAAAGTTATTGGTCTTCTTCTCGGACTGCAAGGTGGCTTTACAAAATACTGCTGCTTTTTATGTCTGTGGGACAGTCATGCAACAAGTGAACATTATGTGGTTAAAGATTGGCCAAAAAGAGAGACTTTCTCTCCTGGGCAAAACAA
The DNA here is from genome assembly GCF_030686945.1 of Centruroides vittatus. Classification (NCBI taxonomy): domain Eukaryota; kingdom Metazoa; phylum Arthropoda; class Arachnida; order Scorpiones; family Buthidae; genus Centruroides; species Centruroides vittatus. The sequence goes on along the minus strand of NW_027122478.1, from coordinate 1,127,666 downwards.
TATTAAGTATGTTCCATTAGTCAACCCTCAGCAAATAATTTTGTCCCCTTTACACACACAAAATTGGGGTTGATAAAAATTTTGTTAAAGCACTGAATAAAGAAGGACCAGGATTTAAACATGTAAGCAAAGTGTTTTCTAGGTTAAGTGAAGCTAAATTAAAGGAAAGAATATTTGTTGGACCTCAGATTAGAAAATTACTTAATGATGAAAATTTTGACAAAAAGTTGAATAACATAGCGCTAAAGGCATGGAAATCATTTAAGGATGTAGTCCATGGTTTTCTTGGAAATAACAAAGCACAAAATAATGATATTTTAGTAAAAAAAACTCCTGCTGAACTATAAAAATTTAGGCTGTAGGATGTCCTTAAAAATTCATTTTTTGCATTCTCATCTGAACTTTTTCCCACCAAATTTGGGTGTAGTGAGTGATGAGCAGGGTGAACAGTTTCACCATAACATATTGCAAATTGAGCAGCGTTACCAAAGGAGATGAGACGAATTGATGATGAGTGACTACTGCTGGTTTCTGCAAAGAGAAGATCCTACACCGAAGGAACAAGTGGTTATCTGACTCCAGTTACAAAAATTTCAGGTACTTTTTATGCCTGTTTTAGTTATGTTATACAACAGTTTTTTATGTAATCAGCAAAATAAAATATGAGTATTAGAAATTTATGTAGCATTGCATGAAATTTAATATACCAATAAATTCACATTTTTCATCAATTTTTTAATGGTATATAATAAAAATGTGGTAGGTGATGGAGAAAACTGGCTTCATTTTCAGATTCAGCAAACAAAAAAGAATAAAATTCACTTATTGCTGATTCTGTTCTGAAAATTTTTTTCAATTTCTAGAGTAGTGTTATTAGGAAATATTTCTGATCTGATTATATGTATATATAATAATAATTATTATTATTTAAATTTAAAATTATTTACATATTTTAGTTTAGTAATTAGCATTAAACCTATGATAAAATTTGTTTAAAATAAATAATCATCTATAAAAGTATTTTCAGTATTATAATGTATTGTATGAGACAATTATGTCCAGCTTTTTATTTGTCCAATATACAAATATGACAACAACTACACAAAAAGAATTAAACATAATCTATATATTGGTTTGTGGCACTTTTTTTAGTTCTCAATGTGAGCTCAGTTCCTGTCAATACATTTTCTACAATGGATGCTAAATGATATCTCTTGATAAATTAAATAGTTATAAATAAATTAATATTTAATTTTTAATTTAGAAAGTTCTGGAAGAAAATCAACCTGGTGTAGGACAAACCTGCAACTCTCACAAGTTGTCATCTCCAGTTAGCATCATGAGGAATCTGTATATGGTATATTTAAATTATTAATAGTTCTGGAGATGAAGATTGGACAGGAGTCAGGGCAGTATAATTAATTGGCAAGGCATCTGCATGATTTGCAGGAGTTGTGGGTTTCAGTCCCACTCCAAGCTGATTCTTTTCTTCCAGAACTTTCTAAATTAAAAATTTAATAAAGATTAGTTTTATTAGATACTTGTGTAACTATTAAACTTATTTAATTTGTAATGTTTTAAAATCAATTTTTGCATTGATTTAAAAATCTCAAATGCATTTAATAACAGTTTGAGATTGCACAACAAAAAACAAATCCAGCAAGAAGTTGCATACTTTTTCTAGTCACACTTTAAAATTGTGGGGGGCATCATCTCTTATGAGATTTTATTTAAATACTTCTATTATTAATTATTATAAAATGGCTAAAAACTTAATTTTGAAATTAGAGAAGAATTTTATATTAAAAAAAAATTATAAATATTAATCATGAGTAAAATCTTCATTAAGGTCCAGCCCCATTGGAGATATGACGAGTGATCCCCTCTATTTCCCCCACACCTTTTGACTTTTAGATTTAAATCTAGAAATCTTCAAAACAACTTTTCAAATATTTTTTTGTATTTTATAAAAACATTTAAATAAACATAAAAATTATTTAAATTCAGAATCTTCATAATAATAAAAACATTATCAAGATAATATATAAAATATCTATTTTTAATCTATATCTATTATCTAACTGTTATCTTTCACATGACTCCAAATCATTTGTATAAGCACAAGATAGATAAATGAAAATATATTTTAAATAAACAAACTACAACTTCAGTTAATCACAAAAATATATTTTTTCTAGATGCAAATATAATATTTCTTTTAGTGTATAATTGAAATTTTGTTTAAAACTAATTCTATGAAATTAGCTATTGTACCACATTTCTCTCCCTCATATTTCATTTCCCTTCACTTTTCCATTCTACAACTACTCTTCCTTTACATTACACTCTGTGCATCTGGCCACAAGATTTGTTTACAACAAGAAACTTCTCTAACACAAGCATTTTTATAAAACATCTTATCACAACAAAATAGAAAACCACTGGTAAAAAATAGTTGTACTCATTGTTTTATAATTAATGCCTTGTAATAAGCATTTTAGTAGTAGTAGTAATTCATCACTTGCTAACTTATATTATCAATTGAGATCTTCAAACAGTGACAAAATGACTTGAGGAAATGATACAGATTATTCTTGAAAAAACTACATAGAACTTAAGAGTCATAAATTATTGATCTCTGTGCTAATCAAACAATAATCAGAACTTATGGATTTTCTCAAGTTATTCTTTTGCTAATATATTAGTTAACTAACAAATGAATTAACATAAAAGTTTTAAAATTTTCCTATCTCTGGCATTAAATGTATTTATTAATTAATCAATTTAATATTATATGAATAACTTAGTAAAATCTACATTTTGGTTGTTGTATTATATAATTATTGATTTATAATATTTAAGTTCATATATTTTGAAACCAAATATAAATAAAGCAAAATAACTTACCTTCTTTTGCAAATGTATTCATGATAGTATCTAATTCACAATTACGATATAGATCAGCCATCTGTGAACAAGTATTCAAAACTAAATTATGTATTCTGAGTCGACGTTGTCCACTGCAACTGGTGTACAAAATAGCAGTTTGAAAATACGCTCCCTCTTCTTCAACTAATTTATCATCATATTTAATACAAGCCGTAATAGCTTTATAACAATCTACAGATGCCAATTCTACATCTGTGGTGTTTGACATAAAATAGTTGCCATAAAATTCAGTTGGTCTTATACCTGAAATATAATTATTAAAAATATTAATTATTATCGGAACATTTAAAATCAGACAATAAACTTTTAGAATAAAATAAAACATTTTTATTTTCTGATATACAATGTGATTGTGATTTATAGGAAATGTATTCTTGGAGCGCATATATAAAGATTGGTGAAAATTGAGATTAATTATCCCATAAATGTTGTAACTCAAAAATATATTCCACAAATGCATAAGTACTCACAAAAACAGTTTACACATATTAAAAAAAAAACTAAAAAATTGTTAAGACTAAAAATTTTTTTAATAATTATCATAAATAGTATAAAATTAAATGTAGTAACAAAATGGAACAAAAAGAATGTAAAAGTTTAAAAGTAATGAAAAATTATTTTTCTTAAAATTTAAAAACTTATTTTTTCCCTCTTTCTTTTTTAACTAAAAGTTTTCTTTCTTATAGTAAAAAAGTATGGATAATTTGCAAATATCATTCACTCACTACAATTTTTTTAATTTCTTGAATTAGTGATCAAGTTTATAAGATTTTTTTCTACACTTATAAATAATGTTATTTTAATTTTTATAGATGTAACACTTGTATCGCAGAATCAAATAATTTCAAAATCACATAAAATAAGATTGCATAAATCATAATCATATAGCAGTTATTATTTTTATTTACACAAAAAGTAAATCTATTTTTAAAATATATTAATGTAAAATGAACAGTATATTTGGACTCAGGCTGAATACCGAATATTCGGCCAGGAGTGTGGCCGAATAACCGACTATTTGGCTTGATTAATGCGTGTATGAAAATTGGTGCACAAACCACATTATGGCAAGGATTGTGCATCCTGCTCTCTATTGGCCTGCTGTCATCATGCTTTGCCAATCGCATTAATTCTTGACAGTTGTAGCAGACAGACATGAGCCTCATGGAGGTATGTGATAAGTGATGATATCAAATGTGGATAACAATGAAATAGCCTACATATGTAAATAACGGAAAAAGAACAGAGAAGAACCGCAAAGTGAAAACGTGAAAATAAATATGAAATTAAGTTGATAACATAATCAAACGAGTCAGGGCAGCTTATTGGCGCAAAATTTACGGCCATCAATGGCAAATAATTGTTCTCAAGACTTCAGAAAGCTAAATGCTTATAATGAAAGTCACTTAGCATGCACGGGCAAAAGACTGGGACCATTCAGGCTACCAAGCTGTCTCAAATCTGTGAAATCATAACTGTGACTTATACTAACATCCTATCTGTCTCTTTTTTCCGTTATCACCAGGCTATGAGTCACGTAATTGTACTTTTCCTTTGAACTTTTAGATAAATAAGCAAAAAATTGCACTTTTTTGAACTTGAAATGTATGTTCAGCATTAATAAAAGTTACCAAAATTATTAATTTACTGTGTTTTTGTTATTTCTTACTCCTGTTTTTAGGTATTCGATATTTGGCCAAATAGCGAAAAATAGGCCGAATACCAAATAGTAAACGAATATTCATTGCATCACTAAAATATATTATTAATGTATAAATTTTAAAAGCATGCCATTTTTTCAATGACTTATAATTGGAGAAATAAAAGAAAATCTGTTCTTAATTACATATTTTTTCAAGAGAAATGTCTAAAAAAATAACAGACTTGTGCTCTTGACCATCCATTGAATATTTGATACTGAATGAAATTTTCTGATATTGAAATAATTCAATCAATGAATTATTTTTCCAAATATAATTTTAATCCATGTTTTTTTACAGTTTTTAAATTTGCAAAATTTTTAAATAATTAAAATTTCATTTATGTTTCAGCTTATAAGTTCAGCAAATAAATTCCAATATACAAGTTCTTCAACTTAAACATTACCTATTTGGTTATTTTAAGGTTGAAGAGTTATTTTGTTTATTTTGTTTTTAAGGTTATTTTGGTTATTTTGGTTATTTTAATTATTCTCTAACGGTGAAGAACTCCAGAGAGCTGGTCGACGAGTTGAAAAGTACACAGATAACTGAGAACGCGCACGTCACGGTGTTTGATTTTCAGGCTCTGTATCCATCCATCAAACTCCAACCTTGCTTCTGCGCCCTTAGGGACGTCTTACTATCCAAGTACAACGTTCCAGCACACCGCAAGCATGTACTTGAGCTCACGCATCTAATGTGCTACAATTCGCTGTTTAGGTTCGGCAATACCACATATCTACAAAAGAGGGGAGTACCCATGGGGAGCCCTATTTCGGGCGACCTATGCGAATTAGTGTTACGGCGGTTAGAGAGGGAAGTCATTTCCAGGTTCACACCTGATATTATTTTGTACCGTAGGTACGTGGATGACGTGATTATCATATGGAAGAACGAGCCGAAGGTTGATGATTTTTTGCACAGCGTAAATGACAACCCGTATGGCCTAACGCTCAAACTTGATCAACTATCAGACACCAGAGTGCACTTTTTAGACGTCACCATTCAACTCAATATGAACAATATTGAGACGCGGGTGTACTACAAACCCGGCTACCTGCCTATGTACATACCCGCTGGGTCTGAAGATCCATATCCATACAAGATGGCGGCGTTCAGGGCGTTAGTAAGTAGGGCATTCACCCATAATTCTAAAAGAGAAGATATGATCACGGAGCTTAAACACATTGAAGACATTGCCGCTAGTCATGGGTACGGAGGTAACCTTATCCGTAGTTTAGCCCGTAATTTCCTTGATACAAGTACAGCGCGACACGCCTCCGCGGTGCGGAGTGAGTCTAATTTGAATCCCGACCAACACCAACGCACGGTTGTACAATACAACAAACGTCTGCATTCCTTGTACAAGGAAATAGCGCTAAGGAAGGGCACCGAGTTGGCATACTCGAGGACGCGATCTATCTACTCGCTTCTCAGAAACGCTAAAGACAAACCAGATATGTTAAGGGCACCAGGGGTGTATAGTATCCCGATAAGAGATCACAGGTTCCAAAGGGACCTGGTATACATCGGGTCTACCAAGAGATCTGTTCAAAAAAGGGTTTCTGAGCATAGATATGATGTGGCCAAAAAAAGACACACCACCGCCCTGTCGACGTACGCTACGGACCCCGATATAAGAGCAGACTTCGATAACACCAGACTCATTAAGAAGTCGTTTAAGACGGACCACATCAGGGCTTTGGAGACTCTTGAGATTTACAAGGCTACCAAATCGGGGAAATGTATTAATTTCAAGGAAAGTAACGTATTATCGTACGCGTGGCGATATGCCTCTGAGATACATCCGCAGTGGTAATCATGTTTTATTCCTGTCTATTAAATTTACGATGTAGCATTCGTCATTACTGCACGCGGGGATATTCGATTTTTTTCAAGAGAAATGTCTAAAAAAATAACAGACTTGTGCTCTTGACCATCCATTGAATATTTGATACTGAATGAAATTTTCTGATATTGAAATAATTCAATCAATGAATTATTTTTCCAAATATAATTTTAATCCATGTTTTTTTACAGTTTTTAAATTTGCAAAATTTTTAAATAATTAAAATTTCATTTATGTTTCAGCTTATAAGTTCAGCAAAAAGCTTAAAATATTAGAATGTTATTAAATTAAACAAGGTATTGTGTAAACAATAAAGTTTTTATTTTACATTAAAGTTTAAAATATTTTATAATTATTTGCTTTTTGTCCCATATTTTAATTAATCTTTTTAATAGCTATTATGATTCAGATTAAAATTGTCTAAATAAAATTATTTGAGTTATATTATTTTAATTTTGTCTTGAAAACTAATAATCTTATAGATTTTTTTAATTATGTGTAACTTCATGTGCTTTTAAACAACTATTTTCAACAATATATAATTAAGTATTACAATGATAATTATGAAAATGTTCAGTATTACTAAATTAATTATGGTTATTTTTATTAATATAAATTCTTTCTAAAAATGATAAAAACATATTAGTTTCCATAAACAAATTTCAAAAAATGTTAATTATTATTATAAAAATTAAAAAAAGAAGGAAAAAAATTCAACTAATCAACTAACTAAAAGAAAATTTTGAAGCCAAATGATTACTAGATTAAATTGAGCTATATTATCGTTATTCCAGTATTAATCCAGTAATCATTTGGCTTTAATGTAACTATCAGACTTAAAGTTGTTTATATATGAGAATTTTGAATTTTTTTTATACATTATAATTATACAATAGCCTCTCATAGTGTGATATATTACTCATTCAGAAAAATCACACTTTCTTTTCATCTTCCAAACATAAAAACATTTTAGCTAATAATATAAAAAAATTGGATGCCGTTGAATTTTTACCTGCAAAGAAATTATTCCAATTACTGACCTAAAACTACAATTATTTGAAATACAACTGACAAAAAACAAGTCAGCATGGAGATTGAAAATAGACAAAACATATGGAGAAATGCATCAATTATGTCATGCCATCTAATATATCACTCATTTGCTTTGTCTCTTGACATGCACAATATAACAAGGGGCTACTGTATTTAATTTACATATTTATTAAAGCAAGTTACATACCAGTACTTGTTCTCAGTCTCATAATGGCATCAAATGCTACACATTTTTCTACTGTTCGTTGCAAATCTTCTAAAAACCGATGACCATCAATATCAGCCTACATTATACAACAAAAATAAAAATTTATTTATATTAAATAGTTAATACAATAAAAATAATGCAAATTAGTTCATATTTTATATATACTAAATATAATATATATGTTTACTTATATATAAAGTTGTTACCAAAAATATTCAAAAAGAAATAAGCAATATTAATGTTTGTTTATTTTTCTTAATTATTAGTAATTGAATATAAGACTATGAATAATTGTTTAATTATTTTTCATTTCATTAATAATTCAGACAGTATAGAGAGAAATTGCAATACAGTGCAAGATTCAAGCACACTACACCTGTACTAGATGTATGCAATACCAGTTATGCTATTCAGATCATTTAGTCCAATCTTCATTTTCAGACAAATAATTTAAACTTAACATACATTTTTGAAGGAAGACAAAATTTAGTAAAGATTTGATCTTTCCTTCAGAATTACATAAATTATTTAATTAAATTCAAAATTAAACATCTAATTATTAATATTTAAACAAGATGATAATACTTATCTTTAGACAAAATTAAAATCTTAATTAAAATTAACATTAATATAGCCCAAAATAATTCAGAAATTTAGGCATCAAATTTACTTATTTGAGATATATTATCTTTATTCATTATCTCTTTCATAATAGTAATAATTATTAAAATTGTACATTAAAATTTGTAATTATGTTCACTTTCTTGCTGTAAACAATATTAATAACAAGTTTTAAATTTAACATCTGCCTATTTATCATTTAATAATGTTCTTATGCATCAGAATACACAGAAAAACAAAAAGTATTTCACATGAAAGCAGAAATTCTCAATCTTATAAAACTATGAAGAAATTGAAAATTTTTGGAATATGAGTTTTTAAATATTTACATAATATTTAAAAAGTTTTATGTCCAAATGCAAAATTTCCAAATGTCCAAAAATGCAAAATTTCTTTATAATGACAATGATCATAAAATTTTTCTGAAAAATTATTTAAGAAATGAACCAATTTTTTGCAAAAAAAAAAAAACAAAAAAATAATAATGATGATAAATTAGATTAGTTTTTGACTACTATTACTATTCTTTTTTAAAACATATCCATATTTGTATGATGTTTTTGAATATATTTTTTAAAATTTTATTTAATTTTTTTATTTCATTTTTATTTTATAATAAATGTACAAAAATACGAAAAATAAAGAAAATGTTTATAAATGATGATAAGACTTCTATTTAGCAATTTAATTGATACAATTCAAAAAAGTTTTTAACTTCAGTGTATTCATTTGCAAATTTTCTATGCAGGGAATCAGTTTTTCATATTTCATTTGAATAGTTCAAAATAGTTTAATTGTTTTAAATTACAAACACAGTTAAAATAAACATGTTTATAAAGTGAAAAAAAAAAAAACTATAAAAAAAATAAAATTAAAATTATCTTTAAGCAATATTTTCATCTAAAAAATAAACTTTACCCAAATAAAATATAATTAACTTTGGTATATAATATTTATAACAGCAATAATTATTTTATATTTCTAATATAAAATTTAAGTCTTCTTACTTGAAAATAAGAATATTTATACAACTGTCCACCTGTCAACCTACAAACTTGTCCAAGAGTAGCAATATCAATAAAAGCATTTGGAAAGAGAAACAAATCAACACAACATCCTGCTGCTACACAATCTTGACCCAAATTGTTGTAAAAAGTTGTTTGAGGTGTTAAAATTGTCTACAATAGAAACAAAATCATTATTCAACTATTAGTAACATTGCATAAAATTATAAAACAATAAAAAATAAATTCATATCAGATAAAATAAAAATTTCTATTATTACTAGCATGTTATTTGCATGATTAAGTCATAATACATTAAATAACTTAAAAACATTTTTCTATCATTTCTCACATGTTTTATTATATAAAAAAAAAAAAAAAGCTTAAATTTGGTATGGAGAAAAGATCTGCTATAATCAACATATCATAGTGTATGGGGAATGCTGAAATGTTTGCAACTTTTCCTAGAAGAAAAGAGAAATTTGATAAACTAAATATATTTTGTTTAACAAACCCTTCAACTCTACACATTTATTAAAAAATGGAGGAACATTGTAACTCCTGCAAAAAGTAACTGTTTGGGGGTTGGTCAACTAACCAGCTCTCTGCAACACCAATGACCAGCTTGAAAGCAATTCCAAAAGGAATTGGAATTGCTTTAAAGATCATTTGTCTTATTTCAAGTAAACAATAATCAACAACAGTTTTATTAATACAGTTATCCTTTTATAATTATTTCATATTTGATAATATTTAATTCAGATATCATTACCTTTTCTTTTTCTGATCCTAATAGTTTCCTGTCATCTCTATTTTTTAGTTTTCCAGGAGCTTCTGCAATAGGTAATGTGGTGTGAAAAATGAGTAGTTTTCCTGAACAATCAGCTGCCTATAAAATATTTCAACAATTTCAGTTATCTATACTATTCATTTAGTTTTTCTTTTTTAATGCATTTTGCAGAAACAATAAATTTTAACTTCAATTTTATTAAATTATATAATAATTTACTACAATAATACTATAAATAGTAATTACTGTTTTATATGCTGTTTCTAGGCTTAACATTTAAAAGTACAAATAAAAAAATACTTCTTTATAATTATTAATTACTATTATCTTCTTCTATTTCCTATAAAGAAGAATGTAATTAATGTTGTTAACTGATAAAATATTTAAAAAATTTACACAGATTTGTTTTAACAAATGCAACAAAACAAAGTATTGATTATTCATTCTTTTCATTTTAATTGATTCATTTTTTAAAAATTATATTTATCACTGGAGTTAGCAAGCATACTAATTTTATACCATTTTTATACCATTATAAAATTTATGTGCAAGCTTTCCAAATTAAAATTATTCTAACTTTAAACCATTTACAAAATAATGATTCCTTTCATCCCTTCATTTTGATTTTCATAACAGAAAAAATTTTATTTAAAAAAGAAACTGCTCAATATAAATATCTTTGAGAACATCAACCTGGCAACACAGTTTATGGATCCCAATTTATCATCCAGTATATCAAGATCCTACTGCTTTTATTTCATCTTATTGTAGACTACTGAGTTACATTGATAGTTAACAACAGAGTTCAAAATTAATTGGCTCAATCTGCAATATTTTTCCAACTGTGTCTATTTTTTGACTTGGAATTACATAAACATAGCTTAACCCTTGATTGGAAAAAGCCACAACAAAATAGACAGTAGGGAATGTCTGAATAGGGCGAACTTACTTTATAGTTGATAAACAGTGGCCATCATGTAACATAACTTGTACTTAAATCTGGCATAAAGGATTACTCTTTATAGTGTGGTTTCATGCACTGAATTTTTTGGACTCTAAAGACTACATTATATTGAGTCACCAGGGTTCTTAATATGATTACACTCTACAGGATTTTTCTAATTATTTGTGTAATAATAATCAGAGTTGTTGCTTTACATTTGAGATAATAAATATTGCTGTTTTTAATAATATGTTGCTTTATAAACAGCAAGTCAATCCTTTTTTAGTTACTGTTTTAAATTACTGAAGTTGAGTAACCTTAAAAAATATTCATAAACAAAATAATGTAAAACAATCAATACAAAGAAAAATATAAAATAATTCTATAAAATTTATACAATAAAATTAAACAAAATCATATAATATGTTGTGTACCAAACAAAATTTTCCAATATGTCATTTTGGGACATGCATCATCTCTGGTCAACAGATTCTCAGTTTTCTAGAAAATCTTTTAAAACTTACTATTTAAAACCACAATAATTTGTAATTTAATTAACAAGAGCAATTAAGAAAATTATGATGATTCTATCCTGCATCATAACATAATAAAAGAAAAGTTTCTTTTAAACATTTCAAAATAAGCATTTCTGTATACTATTTACATTGAATTCATTTTTATCATCAGATTATACATTATCATCATTAATGCAAAAGTAAATAATTGACTCTTGTCCTAAAAACAGACCTCATCTGAATGTAACTGAGAATTTGTTCAAATGAAAAACAGTTTGCTGTAAGAAATTTGCCTACTGAAAACCAGTTACAAAAAATACTGATCAATATTTGGTATCATCATTTATCAACTAAATGTATTCAAAGTTTAGTCAGATCTACGCCACTGGAGTCTTAGTATTTTTTGTTTTATTTTTAAGAAGACTTCCTAAAAATAAAGCTAAAAATAGTATTACCACTATGATAACTTCTATCAGAGTATTATTATTATTATTATGATAGTAAAAACTGGTTTTTATAATAATGAAGATTTTCTTGCTTTTGGTTGAGATGAGCTGTACAAAAGTTGTAAACTGTTAACTTGCACAGTCAAGCTAGAGCTCTCATTTTAAATGTATATAATTATTTGCTATTACAAATTCAGTTATTGCAATAAAAAAAACAATGAGTTTAGGCTATTAGGATTTTTTTTTTAACTCTTTCCATGTGGGCAATAAGAAGGCCTCTAATAACAAGACCATTATGGGATTAGCCAGGCCCACAACGGGGCGGCAGAATGTTGAGGAAAGGGACCAGACATATCCAAAAGGACTGCCCCCGAAAAATTCCTGGGAATTTTTTGACTCATCCGGATTTGATCCTAGGTCCTCCAGAGTGTAGGCTGCCACCTTGACCGCTCGGCCATCTGGTCGTTAGATTGTTAGGATGGCAATTATTGTGTCACATGATTTAACTGTCAATGAAACTAAATAACCACTCATAAAAGATGTTTTACACACATCAGCATTATTTTTTGCCATTTTGCTAATGAAATCAGAATTAAAGATGCCATATTCACCATTTTGTTAATTTACTTTAAGTCTTAAACTGTATAATGTAAAAATACATTTTATATAAATTAAAGCAACATTTGTATAAAATTTAAATTATTAATAAATAACTTTAGAATTAGAAAACACTAGTAAAATATCTTCATGCATTTTCTAAACAATAACTGAGTGAATGAAAAATGTCGAAATTTCATTGGCTAGTGTAACCATTACAATACAATAGGTCTCAACTATATAGAGAATGTTGAACAAGATGTAAAATTAAATAAAGCAATAAGGTTAATGAATAACAGGTATTCATATAATCATTAGTAATTAGTAACAAACATCTAAACTTACATGTTATTGTAAGAAATATGAGATATTTAGATGCAAGTACAGTAGAGCATCGATTATCCGACTTAATTGGGGACTGGGGCTGGTTGGATAACTGAAAAGTCAGATAACTGAAAAGTCGGATAACCGAAAAGTATGAAAACATACATTATTAGTATAGTATATTAGTATATCGCTATTAACCTACCCCATGATGAAATTTTTCTCTGTTGTGCATCACTTTGTGTTGAATTTTTTAACAATGTTAAGCCTAACAAAAAGTTTTTTTAAAAATAATAATCGTCGCTATTGTATCATGAAAAATTATTTCTTTATTTTGCACAAAATAAATATAGTACTGTACTGTACAGTAAAATATATAAAACAAAAAAATGTATATTCGGGTTACATATTTTTCATAAAGTAGGCCTATACATTAGGAAAAAAAGTCTAAAATTTTCTTTTGCTTCACAGCTGATACTCGTTTTTTTGCCACTAAATCTTCCACACGTTTTTCTGTGCAAGCTTCCATCCTCACTGTCAAATACACTTGCAAATTTTTTAATGGCATCACTGTTCTTTTTAATGTCTGTTATTGTGGTTTTTCCAACTCCATATTCCCCAGCTAAGCTTAATCTACTGGCACCACTTTTCAACTGATCTATTATTTTAAGTTTATTGGAAACACTGAGAACAACGCATTTATGTTTAGTTGCCATTGCGAACGGTACAACAACTACAGCACGATCCATTACAAGTGTGAAATTCACAGATCCAAAATTTATATCTCCGATGAAAACAGATTCTGATTCAGCATAATTAGAAAATTAAGCCTCGTTTAAATACTAGCCTTCCTTTCATGGTTGAGCCAGTGCTGCCAGCTAAAACATGCAAAAATTTAACAAAAATAATATTAAAGTAGCCAAGACATAACCAAATATTGTAGTGCCACATCAGTAGCGAACATCTGAATTTGCCGACTAGAATGTGTTCAGTTAACTGATAAGTTGGTTAATCGATGCTCTACTGTATATAAATTTAATATTTAGAAATACAAAAATAGCAATCAAATGTTAAAATTGCCAATAAAAAATTATTCAATTTCCATTTCATCTTTATTGGACATTTTATTGACTGACATCTGTCTTTTAGAAGAAATGTTTTGTAAATTACATATATAATGACTAGTCCTTCTGTTAATGGGTTTCAATAATTGATGAATGTTCTTCTGAAACAACTTTCATTTCAGTGATTGGCTTTTATTACAGAAGCTAAACTAATTATAATGAAATCAAGAAAAGTGGTACTTTTATGATTTAAAAATGCTGTAAAAGTTGCTTTAATGAAAACAGATCCTGATCATAAAATACCTAATATTGATGCATTTTTTACTTGCGGTTTTTTGTCACAATTATAAATTGTTGTTACAGTTTCTGTAATTTAAAAAATATAAACAAATTATTAGAATTTATTAATAAAATGTGAAATTAGTATCTTATCATTTATTTATTTGTCTTTTTCTATTTTTTGTTTTGTCTGTTTACAACTATATGAAATTCCTTGTATTATTTTATTGGTTATTATATATAAAATATAATTATCTGATTTTTATAAAATTTGTATTAATAATAATCCATTTATATTGAGATAATTTAATCTTACTATTAATTGTTAAATGTAGAGTGATGAAACAACTTTGGCAAATACTATAAATTATAATAAATGATTCATACTCGTACCCAGCAGAATTAAATAAAAAACTTAAATCAACACCTTAATGTTTGCTGAGAAATTTTTTAATTTAACGAACGTTTTCGGCCTCATCTATAGGCCATCATCAGGTCGAAATACAAAAATTGGAACGCTTACGTTCCATACATAGAATACAAAATTCAAACTAAACATTTTTTTTTTTTTTAAATGGAACTAATTAACGGATAAATAAATAAACATATAGCGAGAAACTAGAAAAACAAAAATAATAATAACAAACGAACATAATATCAATATTACCTATCCTAACTATAAATAATTCAATTTAAAATATAACTAAGTTCATGCGCTTCCTATAAGTTTTTAAGGGCATATTTCCAAGCCGAAGGAAGACCCTCCGCGTCCCTTGCATTAATACATTTATCTTTTAGCTTATTTCTGTAAATTTCCATTTTTTCCGCTGTTCTCGCCAAAGTTGGGGAATGTACCTGTTTTAAGATTTTCGCCTCATTCCACCGTACCACAGATCCTTCAGCTTGCCCCATCTGGGCTAGTACTGTTGTATTGGACCCTTTTCTAATATCATACTTATGTTCCTTCATCCTTATTCCTAAGTTTCTAGTAGTAACCCCCACGTACTCTTTATTAATACCTAACAACTGGTTCTCGTAGGGGATCTTATACACACCTGCCTTATCTTCTTTTTTAACTAATCCTTTATCGTTTCTAAGTATTTTATACAAATTCGGAGCCCTTTTTAAGATCACCCTTGCATCCTTCATGCTTGCTATTTCTTTCATAATCCCTCCTAGATATTTATTGAATGTAAATTTCGTGTACCTATAAGGCCATTGTCTAGTGTCTTTATCACTGCTGGTCTCAAATTTTCTAATAATTCCCTCTATGCCTTTCCTCTTATACCCTAATCTTCCTGCTATCCGTATAATTCTTTCTATCTCCGTAAGTCGGTCTATCACATTTTCACAGTATATAAAGGTCCTTCTAATCAAAGCTCTAAATGCCGCTAACTTATATTTATAAGGGTCATAAGAGCTAGCAGGAATATAAAGTGGGCTATGTGTAGGTTTAATGAATACGCCAGTGGATATATGCCCTTTGCTAAATACGATGTTAATGTCTAAGAAATGCAACATCCTAGAGCTTTTTTGCTCAAACTTCAGGTTAAGGCCTTCTTCGTTTTCGTTAATTCTATCCACAAAGTTAGCAATTACCCGATTGTTCTTCCATATTATGAAAATGTCATCCACATATCTCTTGTAGTATACTATGTCACTTTCGAAGCCGCGCAGCACTTTTAATTCTACTTTTCTAACAAGTTCGCAAAGGAGCCCCGAAATCGGGCTTCCCATTGGTACTCCCCTTTTTTGCTTGAATGTTTGGTCTTCGTAAACGAAGAAGGATTCGCAACATACTAGGTTAGCCATTTCTATAACCTCCTTTCTGTGTTGTGTTAACGTTGGGTTTTCTTTAAACAAGAACTCCAACAGCGCTTCTACGCAGGATTCAACCTTAATAGACGGGTACAAACTTTCGTAATCTAACACAGTTCCAACTTCTTCATCCATCAAAGTAATGCTTTGTAGATCTTTAACTACTATAACAGGATTCTTTACCACAAACTTATTACTTTCCATCAGCGCGGAGACGTATTCTTGCAATTTTTTTTCTAGGAGAAATGTAGGACCTTTTCGTTTCTCCACAATAGGCCTTATTTCCTTACTCTCTTTATGGGTTTTAGCGAAGGCAAAGAGTCTAGGGAGCCCTGGTCTAGGGTTCCGGCATTTTCGGAGAAACGGTAATATCTTCGCTAGTTTGGTTTCCTCCAGCTTTTTAACCCTTCTATCAATAGTTTGAACTATATTACTGTTGACCTTGATACATTCTGTTTTTCTGATGTATTCTTCTAAGGCCCTATCATATGTTTGTTTTTTCATTATGACCCATAAAGAGGGTAAGGAAATAAGGCCTATTGTGGAGAAACGAAAAGGTCCTACATTTCTCCTAGAAAAAAAAAATTCCAAGAATACGTCTCCGCGCTGATGGAAAGTAATAAGTTTGTGGTAAAGAATCCTGTTATAGTAGTTAAAGATCTACAAAGCATTACTTTGATGGATGAAGAAGTTGGAACTGTGTTAGATTACGAAAGTTTGTACCCGTCTATTAAGGTTGAATCCTGCGTAGAAGCGCTGTTGGAGTTCTTGTTTAAAGAAAACCCAACGTTAACACAACACAGAAAGGAGGTTATAGAAATGGCTAACCTAGTATGTTGCGAATCCTTCTTCGTTTACGAAGACCAAACATTCAAGCAAAAAAGGGGAGTACCAATGGGAAGCCCGATTTCGGGGCTCCTTTGCGAACTTGTTAGAAAAGTAGAATTAAAAGTGCTGCGCGGCTTCGAAAGTGACATAGTATACTACAAGAGATATGTGGATGACATTTTCATAATATGGAAGAACAATCGGGTAATTGCTAACTTTGTGGATAGAATTAACGAAAACGAAGAAGGCCTTAACCTGAAGTTTGAGCAAAAAAGCTCTAGGATGTTGCATTTCTTAGACATTAACATCGTATTTAGCAAAGGGCATATATCCACTGGCGTATTCATTAAACCTACACATAGCCCACTTTATATTCCTGCTAGCTCTTATGACCCTTATAAATATAAGTTAGCGGCATTTAGAGCTTTGATTAGAAGGACCTTTATATACTGTGAAAATGTGATAGACCGACTTACGGAGATAGAAAGAATTATACGGATAGCAGGAAGATTAGGGTATAAGAGGAAAGGCATAGAGGGAATTATTAGAAAATTTGAGACCAGCAGTGATAAAGACACTAGACAATGGCCTTATAGGTACACGAAATTTACATTCAATAAATATCTAGGAGGGATTATGAAAGAAATAGCAAGCATGAAGGATGCAAGGGTGATCTTAAAAAGGGCTCCGAATTTGTATAAAATACTTAGAAACGATAAAGGATTAGTTAAAAAAGAAGATAAGGCAGGTGTGTATAAGATCCCCTACGAGAACCAGTTGTTAGGTATTAATAAAGAGTACGTGGGGGTTACTACTAGAAACTTAGGAATAAGGATGAAGGAACATAAGTATGATATTAGAAAAGGGTCCAATACAACAGTACTAGCCCAGATGGGGCAAGCTGAAGGATCTGTGGTACGGTGGAATGAGGCGAAAATCTTAAAACAGGTACATTCCCCAACTTTGGCGAGAACAGCGGAAAAAATGGAAATTTACAGAAATAAGCTAAAAGATAAATGTATTAATGCAAGGGACGCGGAGGGTCTTCCTTCGGCTTGGAAATATGCCCTTAAAAACTTATAGGAAGCGCATGAACTTAGTTATATTTTAAATTGAATTATTTATAGTTAGGATAGGTAATATTGATATTATGTTCGTTTGTTATTATTATTTTTGTTTTTCTAGTTTCTCGCTATATGTTTATTTATTTATCCGTTAATTAGTTCCATTTAAAAAAAAAAAAAATGTTTAGTTTGAATTTTGTATTCTATGTATGGAACGTAAGCGTTCCAATTTTTGTATTTCGACCTGATGATGGCCTATAGATGAGGCCGAAAACGTTCGTTAAATTAAAAAATTTCTCAGCAAACATTAAGGTGTCGATTTAAGTTTTTTATAATAAAAATATTCAAACACATTTTTGCTTTTCTGAATCAATTATTAAATTTAATATTTTAATAATGTATTAAAACAAAACAAATTAAATGATATCATAACAAAATATTGGATATTAATAAATATTTTTAAGTGAATAATCAGCTGACAAATGTATCACTAAAATCATTATTTATGCATACTCAGATTAACTGTTAATACACAAGTGAAATATAATTCCTTCATTCTTATAAATCATTACAACAGAAAATTTTTAACCTTTAATGCTTCTAATCCAGCTTGTATAACAGGTCCCAATATTGTTTCTGTTTCACGAGAGTCCGCAAACATCAAAGGTATTTCTTCCATTAAACTATACAAATACAATTATTTTGTTAAGAAATATTAAAATAAAAAATATAAATAAACAACAAACAAAAAAGAAATTACGTTTCAATAACAGATTCAGCTTCTTCAACATTAACTAAAAATCCATCCAAAAGTGGCATAAACATATCACTCACATCAGATACAACTAACATTTGCGGTTGTGCTAAATTTCCCTAAAAATAAAAATATCAGCATATCATAATTTCATACAAAAATCAATACTACTATTTTGTATTTGTTAAAAAAATTATATTGTATTATAAAATGCAATAAACAATCTAATTGTATTGAAAACAGATCATTACATTTCTGTTTAATATTGCAACAATTCTGGAATTGAATTTCTGTAATCATTAAAAGTAATATTAGTTTCATTTATAGAAGTTTAAGTTTCTTAAAAGAAAAGATTCATTATCATTAGTTGAATGCAGAAGACTGAGTAGCAATTCAAACTTCATTTTTTTCAGTTATTTAGCAATATAACATTTTAATATTTCAGAATCAACTATTTTATTGAAGTACGATAATTAACACCACAAAAGAATCCAAGTAGTTTATGACTTCTAGTACATCCTCAAGGATTAATGCTCTAGTTAACTTCTAAACTATCCAAAAAAAAAAAAAAAACTCCTTAAACAAATTATAACCAAGAACTTTAAAACGTTTTTTGAAATTAAGAACATACAAAATGTTAAGATTTTTGTGTTTTTAATTTGGTTTTTATTTGTTTAACAAGTTTTTTTGAACAGTTTAGAAGTAACAGAGCACTAATCACTGATGATGAACTAGAAATCAGAAAGTGCTTGGATTCTTTTGTGGTGTTAAATATTATACTTCAATAAAACAGCCAATTTGTTATTAAGACTTTTGGAGTACTAATAAGTACTGTACATATTTCATTGTCACTTTATTTTATTCACACAATTATAAATAAGAGGATATGGAAATTAAAAATTAAGAAATTAAAATTTTTATTTTTTTATGTCTTGTTTATAACAAATATTTTCTTTCTTAACAGTAAATAAAAATCTATGACAGAATTTTCAGCTCTATTTACAAATTTTTATTTTTATTGTTAAAAAAAAACTATGTAATAACAGTAAAACTGTTTAAACTGCAGAAATTATTTGCTTATCAGAAGTTTCACATGCAGCAATAAATATTAAAAATAATTTGAAGTAAAGAATGTGAAAAACAAAAATGATAATATCTATCAGTATCATCATAAGCATTTTGGATTTGTTGCTAATTTCTCATCATAAAACAAGCATTAGTCTTACTTTATATGATAGGCTTTTTGATAAAAGTTTATTTTATTAAGATGACAGTTTTGTCCTAAGTATAAATGGAAAATTGGTCTCTAATATCTAGAATTATACATTAATCTGAGTATTTCCAAAAAAAGAAAAGAAAAAGAATGAAGGAAATAAATCTAAGATTATCAACTTTCAGAGTAGCTAAATTAACTAAATAAATTAAGAATATGACACTTGCATTCTTATTCAAATTTCCATAAGGTTTTGCTATTATCAACTCCAATTTAGATAATATTCTAATTATTTTGTACAAAATAGAGAAATGTACTTAATAAACAGAACAGATTAACTGAAAGGAAATAATAAAAACACAATTTAAAAATATTAAACATTTAACAATATCATTTATAAATTTTAGACACCAAATTAGCATTCTTTGTATCTTATCACCTGATCAACTGGTGAGTGCACATATCAATTAAAAAAAAAAAATTATGTATTAGCAATTCTAGCAATAGAATTGTCATTTTGAAAGTAAAATATTCTAGAAAATAAAAACTAATGATATATAAATATAATTTTAAACTTTTTATTGAATAAAAACAAACTGAACCAAAAACAATTTTACATTCAAGTATCCTTTTTTTTCTATATATAAATATTTTATATTTATTGACATTATCAGCCTATCATATGAGAAATACATTGCACATTCAAAGTCAAAACATGTAATATAATACTACACTAAACATATAATAATATTTTCACATAATAAAATAATTACCAACCTTCACATTATAGAAGTGGACAACATTGCTGTAAGTAACAAATCCAACTTTCATCTTTGATTTATCAACTCCATTCTCTCTATGAAAATTAAGAACAAATTATAATATTAAATACACTTTCAGAAATTCATATATCAAATTTATTTTAAAAATTCAAAATTTATGAAAAATGTTTAAAATTTTTATGATGTTTAAGTACTTTCTTTTTCTATACATTGTTATAATAATTATTTGAGTTGTTATGGCTTATTTGCCAGAATCATGTTGACAACACAGCATCAAACTATAGCTGATTCATGGATATTCTTTTGAGAGAAGGATTTATTATTACCTTTACAAGACCAGATCTTAAATAAGAAAACTACAAAAAGTACATTTTAAAAGACATGACACTTATAGTAAGAAATGCCACATCATGCACAAACTATACAACATACATATACACTGGACTGCAATCTTTTAATATATATGGTACATCTTATGTACTAAAAGATTGGAAACATATATTGATGTAATCAAATAAAATACATAAAAAGCTTGCACACAAACATGAATTATTACAGATACCATACTATAAATACACACTGCAGATAGTTTTAAAAAACAACATACACTATAATTGAGTCATAATCACAGCAGGCTAGACATCACATTCATTGATAAACAATAACAGATATACATTCCAAATCCCAAATACAAAATACATATACTAAAAATTTAGTAAATATTCATAGAACTTGTCCATAAAATAAAGTACCCATGAATAATAGCTAAGTTACTTATTGCACTTGTCCTCTCTAGCACAAGTATCATAACCACATACTATACAAAAATCTGGAACACAGACCTTAACAACAGTATATATAACCCATTACAGAAAGCAGCCATCTAAACACATGCCAAATAACCAGAAATTTCTTAAATACAGATACACACACAAATAGCATAAAAAAATAAGTTTTTATTTAGCTATGCCATTACCTTGATCCATTATAGTACTAGGCATTAATATCATAATCCAACTAGGACACAATCCATAACATAATATTAATAAATCTAAAATAACCTTGAAAAAATTAAATTAAAAAAATTTTAATGTCAATATTATCAGTAGTTTAGAAAACAAACAAGGAATTCAGATGAATCTAGGGTGGCAACATGGTAAGAGTTGTTCTTGTTGTAATAGTATGCCCTTCCAGATACATAGTAAATAAACAGTATAAAAAAATAATTTCCATTAATGACAATCATTGCTGATTTTATGAAGAAAGCCACATGCAGACTTGACAATATCCAATGACACAGGTTAGAGAATTAATTATTTAGCTATTATTAATTGCAGAGAATTAGTCTGATAAAATCAACAGCTCACTTCTAAATAGTTCTCTGAAAATCATTATATAAAAGAGATATTACCAGATATTTATCGACTTTTAAGTTACAGGTTCTAGTGTGTTTAATAATAGCAATTAAAATATTGATTGACATACAGAAAATGGAAGAAAACTAAAATTGAGACATGATTATTATGTATTTTTAGTGGTTTCTGGAAAAATTGTACTGATAAATGAATAAATACATTATGTAAACAATTTTTTTCTTGTTTTTTGAAGACGTTCTTCACAAATTTAGAC
Source organism: Centruroides vittatus (assembly GCF_030686945.1). NCBI lineage: Eukaryota > Metazoa > Arthropoda > Arachnida > Scorpiones > Buthidae > Centruroides > Centruroides vittatus. The sequence goes on along the minus strand of NW_027122478.1, from coordinate 1,105,236 downwards.
AAAAGAAAAGTTGTTGATAACTTCATAATTGCAAGTTAAAATTGGAATATATCCATAAAATACCATAATCACATAGATATACCATATCATCACATAAGTTTCACTTGCTTTCAAACTGACATACAGATAACTCATGAGTCATTCTTAAAAAATTACAGTAATCTTTCTACCAAGTAATATATCAAATTTTACTTGTACAATAATACACTGGGTAAAAAAAAAAACCTCTATTTATTTACTATGAATTTGCAATTATTTATAAATTTAATTACCTTGGTAAATTCATTAAAATTTTCTTCATATTTTCACATAATAATTTTACCATTCCATTTCTTATACTATTATAAGAAACATCTATCATGAATATAAAGGCTGGAGGATTAGGGAATTGACCATTCTGAAAATAAAAGTTCATAATTTTTTTTGTTTTGAATTAGCAAACCTTATTATTTAAATGGATCATTTACCTTGCAATAATCCTTTGTAGCAATAAATTCATAAGAACCAAGACAAAGTTCTGGCCTTTGATATTTATCAGTTCTTTCACCCATATGATCCAAATATGCAAAATATTCTTCTGGTACTAGAATATTTAAAGAAAAAAGATAAAATAAGTGTTATGTTCAAAATTAAGAACATAGAAGTATATCAAATAATAAAATATCATATATATATATAATATTTTATTATTGATATACAATATACAACAACGTAGTCTTTAGTAACTTACAGATTACAGTAATATAATACATGATATCACAAAGACTTCCTATATCAAAAACACGATGTGACTTATGTGTATGTAAAAGAATTGTAAAATGTATGTTAAAGTTTAAAATTATAACTGGAATGAATATCTAGTAAGAAAATCAATAACTTAATTTTCCAGCAAAAGGAAATTTCAAATTGTAAAATTTCAAACCTGAAGCAGATTTATAAAGTAAACTAAAAATATTTGTTATACAAACTCTTCGTGCTGGGAAATTAACTAAAATGTATGTTAGAATAAAATTCAATATAGAACAAAAGTCTGTTTATTTATTAACTGAAATGATCTAATTAAACGAAATAATTTGAATATTAAACTGAATTCAAGCATAAACATTTTGAAGCAAGTGATCAGAAGACAGAAGTGGTCACATTTCTTTCAGGTTTCCCTAAAAATATTTCCTCAACTATATAATTACTTACTTAATTTTCTTCTTTAACTTATAAATGTCAATAATATTTCTAAAGTTCAATGTCTTTAAAAGTTATTAGTAATAAACATACATTCTCCTTAGTCATATCTAGACAATTATATCTCAAAATCATTGGTTTATTAATAAATTATGTAAATATTTTGTTTAGAATACAATTTTTTTCCACCTAACAGTATCAAATAAAGTGTTGATTTTTTCCCATCTTACTTAATGATGGTGTTAATAGATAATTTTTTAAAAATAAAGTTTTAAGAATATGTTATCTATTCTAAACTTTTTACTTATTTTATTACTTTGTCTCTGTAAACTGCTACAAAATGATTTTATTGTTGATATCTGTACTGCTTGATTATAATAGAGCAGTAAAGCAATGAAACAATTTGTAATAATCAAGTGTCATAAATAGCTATTCCAAAAATTTTAAATAAGTAAACAAGTAAAGTGAAATTTATTTTTAATTAATAAAATTTTAACCACAGATAGAATATAGGGATAAAGTTTGCTAAACTTTTGCATAGGGACATTAGAACAAATAAAACTACTCCTAATGAACAAAGTAGAAACAAAAAAAGAAAATGGAAGTTCTATTCTCCATTTTCTTTGCTTCATTCACACTGTGTATTTATTCATTATGTTCATTTATTCACAAACCATCTAATCTAAATGCATGAGAATTTCAATCTCATTGCATTTGCTATTTGCAAGAATATTTTATTCTTGTATTGATCTATGCTTGCTGTATAAAATATTTCATCTCAAATTGAAGAGAGGAATAAAATAACTTCTTGTATATTAAATACTCATAAATCAGGATTCACTACAATAGAAAATATTAATATTACCTTCAGTTGCACTTTTACAAAACACACATTGAAATCTTCTTCCACCATCTATGAATTGCATAAATGGACACATATATGCTTTACACCTATTGCAACGAACAGGACCCATATCACCAGGATTAGATATAGGTGGTGGTACCTAAAATATTTTATATATATATATATATATATATTATTTACTAACTAATATCATAGTGAAGTTTTTTATTACCTACAGATTTAAATTTTTTTCTATAACATTCTTATTTCTAGAAATGTTTTCAAACTTATCATTTGTATTTCATATTTATTAGTCTTTTTACTTAATATCATATTAAACTGCAATAATAAAATATACACTGCAATATGTATTTAAACATAATTAATTTTCTATTTTTCTATCAATAATTACAATTTTAAAACTAGGAAAAAATAAATGCTTGTTTGTGTATTGACTACATAACAGACACTGTTAAACAAAAATTACCTATTTAAATCTCTAAATTATAGTGTAAGCTAAAATAAATATTACCATATAATATTTTTGTTATAATGACAACTATGTATTTTATAATTTATGCAAATTATAAAAAAGTGTAATCTTTTTACAACAAATATTAGCGAGGTTGAGGCTGAAGTTTTAAATGTGAAAATGTGTACGTTGGACGTTAAGCGTCGCTTTCCTCTAAGCCTAGAAGTTTGACAATGGCGTTTGGAATGTTGAGCATGATTCCACTGACTTTCCAAATGCCATTGTGAAACTTCTAGGCCTAGGCCTAGAAGTTTGACAATGGCATTTGAAACTTCTAAACCTAGGCCTACAGGAAGGCAGCGCTGAACGTCTGATGAACACATTTTTGCATTTAAAACTTCAGCCTCAACCTCGCTATTGATACAATAAAATTCTATGCATAGTGAAAAAACTAAGTTCAGATCATTTTGTTGTAATACAACAAAATATATTCATTGAATATTTGAATTACAAAAACAATTATTTTAATAAATACAAAAAACACAATATCAATAAAACAATCTGTAACATACATTGTACTGTACATCGAACACGACTCACGTTTCTAATTTTTTTGCTTAGCTTCATCAGTGGAATAATACATATTTTAAAATTTATCTTTATTACACTTAAATCTAGCAGCATATAATATTCACTCTCATAACAAAACCTATGTTACACTATATTCATGAATGCACATAGCTATAAATATTCTTCAAAAATATGAAAAATATATTTTTAAAAAACTGATGAATCACATTTTCATATTATCTATAAAATCAAAATTTCAGTCATTTTTTTAATTCAAACATTATATTTAAACATCTTACTTACTATCATGTATGGTTACATGAACTTGAAAAATAGAACTTAAAGTAATTTTAATTAGGAATAAAACAAATGTATTGAAAAAAGTTGCAAATAATTATAAAAAATATAAAAATTATGGAATTATGCCATAAAATAATTTTGTTTATTAAAAATAAATTTTAGATCATATGAACACCTCTCTTCTAAAATGTCTTGTTGGATATTAACAGATTAAAATAAGACATTCAAAGTGTAAAAAATTAATACATTTATTAAACAAGCAATTTGTTAATTCGAGAACCCAGAACCTTTCAATAAGAAACCTTTTGTTATATGAACAAGTAAAATTTTAACTGGTCTAGTCAACTCTGACAGATAGTTCATAATATGTTTATAGAAAAATTATGAATTTAAAATATAAATACCATTAAAATAAAAAGATTATAGAGAAAAGTTGTGCATACATAACATTTAATAGCAAAATACAACATAAGTAAATTAAAAAAATAGAAAACTTGGAAAAATGTTTTTGCATAGTATATGCTATAAACAATAGTATATAATAAAATAATGTTTGAAATAATTCAAATTTGAATTATTGTTAGTTTTTGGTAAATTGTAAAAATAAATGGAAATCAATTGTGTTTTTACATTTCCTATCAAGTGTAAAATAAATAAATAAGTTTATGTCCTCTTTTGTCAGAATGTAAAATTTCCTGTATAAATAAATCAAAATTTTTCACGTTTTTATCATTTTAATGAGTTTTATCTCTAACTGTATACATAAAACAATACTTACACTAACTAAACAGTTAGTGTAAGTATAAATGAAATCAAGTTTCTAAACTCTCTAAAAATTTTAATTTTAAAATAAAGGCTTATGTGTTTTTGAACTATTCATTTATAACTATTTATTATCTATGTACTTTTTAGTTTTAAAAAAATTATATGAAAGAATATATACCTCAGCTTCATTTAACTGTGCAAATGGACTTATTGTTATAGCAAATGGAACTGACGTCTGTTTCAACATATCTGATGTACAGGGAACATTATAAATTGTAGATCTCATAAATCGAGGGCTGCATATACCTAAAAATAGTTACAAAAATTCTTAAAATATAAATCAAGTTAAATAATTTAAAATGATTTATAAATTAATAACTTTGTTCCTTTTCTTGTTAGATTTTGTATTAAAAATAAAAAATATCAGAATGCATCATAATAACATAGTAAAGTATAATTAAATAATACCAAGTGACAAGTGAGATAAAAATACTTTTTGCTATAAAAACGAAAATTTCATCATCTAAAAAATTCCCAGAAGTAAAATTATTTACATTTAAAATTAAATATTTAAAATATTTGACAATTAAAATATGAAATCATGTAATAATTTGAATCTTATTCAATTCGTATGTAGGCTGTTTTTTTTCAAGCTCAGATTGGCCATAAAACAAAGACAAGTGTAAATAACAAAATGAATTTATTACCAAAAGTAAGGTACAAACATGGTTACATAATGAACATGAAGATTGAGGAATTTATCATATCTGTGGACGAGCTTTTCCATTCCCTTGTCATAGAATGTTGCTGCCAATGACTTGAGATGGGCCCATTGTTGTTTTGAAGATCGTCATTAGTCTCAAACCTCTGCCGTCCTAGCCACTTTTCCTGTTCAGGAAAGAGGTGGAAGTGGCACGGCACTAAATTGGAGCTATACACTGGGTGTTTAAAGGTGGTGAAGACTTCCACCTTTCAGACTTCCACTCAGCTTAAAACTTTTTAATGTGTGAAGACTTCCATCTCTTCCCTAAATTGAAAACGTGGCTAGCAGGGCAAAGGTTTGAAACTAATGACGATCTTCAAAACAATGTTACATTAAGACCATCTCAATTCACTGGCAGCAACATTCTATGACAAGGGGATGGAAAAGTTCATTCACAGATATGACAAATTCCTCAATCTTCAGGGTGATTATGTCAAAAAGTAACCATGTTTGCACCTAACTTTCGGTAATAAATTCATTTTGTTATTTACACTTGTCTTTGTTTTATGGACAATCGGAGCCTGAAAAAACCAACCATCATACTTTTTTAAAAAAAAGCAATATTATATAGAATATAAAATCATATGAAAACAGTATAATAAAAATCTGAACTACAAACCAAACAATTTAAGTAATTTATGAAAAAATTCTTTTGGGTTTAAAATTAGTGGCTGTAAGTTTAATTTTAATTAAGAGTGGCTTTTAACTTTCTCATCAAGCAAAATTCATAAGAATCCACTTCAAGATATATAGAGAAAATAAAATATCAGTGTTTCATAATGAATGTAAATGCAAATTTAATAATAGATCTTTATTCCTATAAATCACTTTGCTTTTAATAGTTCTTAAATAAAACTTTTTTTGTTAATTTAAAGTATTTAAATTTATATTTTACTTAAGAATTTTGTATTTATTTCTTAGAATCATCAGATTTCTTTAAACTTTAATAAATAAGTGAACAAAACAAGAAGAAATGACTTCTGTGGTCAAAAAAGTATCTGGAGAATTCAGTTATGTTGTGGAATTATGTTATTTGGTCTGATAAAAGTAAGTGCAACCTGTTTAAATATAAGGGGGCTAAAAAAGTTTGGAAAAAAAAACAAGAGAAGCATTTAATCAAATATGTATTAAACCAACTATGTAACATGGAGATGATTCTATGACGGTTTGGCATGTATGAGCAGCAAAGAAATTGGAAACTGGTGTTTATTGATGAGACCATGAGAAACAAATAGTGCTTAAAAATATTGCATGAAAATCTTTTTACTTTAGCTATCAAATTAGAAGTAGAACAAATTTTTGTCTTCCAATACATACAGCTAAGTAGTGAAAGAATATTTGAAATCCAGGATGTTATCATTTTGGATTGGTGTAGATCAGAATCCCATTGAACATCTGTGGAAAGAAATAAAAAGAAAAGTAGCCAAGAAACATCCAAAAATCAAACATGAGCCGAAACAAATGATAACAATTGGCATGGAATGAAATTGACCCTAAAGTCTACAAACCACATTGCTCATCATTAAAAGCAGTTATTAAACAAAAAGGAGACTAAACAAAGTACTAAAAAGTTTCAATATGACAAAACTATACATTGATAAAGCAAAGTTTGTCATTGCACCAATAAACTTCTTGCATAATTTTCAACAGTACAGTGGGTGATCAGTTAACAAACAAATCGGATAGCAAACACTTTCACAAAAGATTTTTATGTTCAGACAGCAAACACCTCACAGAAGAAGCGATGTAAAATAATGAAGTCTGATCATATTTAAATATTTCAACTGAAGACAAAAACCAAAATGTAGAAAAGTGCATGTAGATGCAAGATTAAAATGCACTAAAATGTTATGACCTGGTTAAAAGAATGGAGTAAAGTAATTTTTTCAGATGAAAAAGTTTAATCTTGATGGAATGAAAGATAACACTTATTACTGGCATGATATTTGGAAAGAATCCTGGGAAAGGTTCAGTTAATTTTGTGGTTGCTCATTAATGGTATGAGTGACATTTTCTTCTAAGGGAAAGATATTTGGTCTTTGTAAATGGCAGACCTACTTCAAAAACCTATCAGGAACTCCTAGAAATACATCTTCCAACAGGTCATTTGATAGCAGAAGATAATTGAGTTTTTCAACAAAGTAATGTCAGCCATCATATTTCTAACTCATCAAAACAACATATTCTTAAATAGGAATATCATTTTAGTAGAGTGGCCATCATTAAGTGCTGATCTGAACCCTATGCGGACTACTAATGTCAATGGTATATGAAAACTTGGAGTAGTATGTATCTGTTAAAGCACTTAGAAGTGAACTGGATGAAGCTTGGGTGAATATTTCATGCCTGAAACTAAAAAAAAATTAATGGATTCATGCCAAATATTGTGTTTTCATTAATTTCAAAAAAATGGAAGATCTGTAAGTTATTAAAATAACATAATTTGGAATTAATGTTTACTGGTCATATAATTATGTTACAGATAAGTTTCCTATCATTCAAATCCTTTTTTAAAGTCAATGTATCTTCTTGATTTTGAATGGCTCACATACTGCAATGAGATGCATATGCTGTAAAAATTATGTACTAAAAACAAAAGGCAAAAGTTAAAGTGTATTGTTCTTTCAACATAGATTTCTTACTGGTCTTATAATTATGTTACACATTGCGTTAGTCAATTATACATAGAGTAAGAGTTTTAATTCAAATTCATCTTTTACCTCCATCTTGAACTGTAAAATCAGTAGTCACTAAAGGTGGAACCTGACCTCTTGTGTTGGTACAAAATTCACCTGATCTATTCTTTTTATCATCTTCAATTACTTGAATCTGTAGAATAAAGTGATTTAAGTCAATTATAAAAACAAAACAATTGTTTAAAAAATGCAGTTTCTAAATTTTTATTAATATTAGAAATAAAACATACATTCATATAATAATTAATATTCTTAATCATTATCCTTTTTCCTATATAACTGTACATCATAAATCTACAATTTCATTATTTCAGTATCTAATATGTTATTGAAAATTAAAACAATATGTAAATACACTCATTGCAAAAAAAGTTAAATATCCAGACAGAAGTGTCTAATTACTGCAAAACTTAGCATACAGCTATGTCTCAGACAAATATATAAATGATTACATTTGTGCCTTAAAATTGTTACTCCAATAAACTATAAAAAGACTTTCAGAAACTCACTGTATTCAGAATTTTCAGTGTACCTACTGTTTGAAGATCTTTGAATGCCTTTGTGATGGAATCAAAAACATTACACACAGCTGACAGAATTTATGAAAGCCTAAATCACCAGACTGAAGAAAGCAAGATGGCCATTTCATCAAATTACCTATAATCTGGGCCGTTCTGACCTGAATGTGAGGTCTTGGGGATAATGGTTATATGAGGGCATATATACATGATAAGCAGGATCTGGACACTCCAGACACTTCTATCAAGACAGATAATGGTCTGATCATAAGACAAGCACAAACAGTTGCCATAGTGTCATAGTTTGCCAACAGATCTTGTTACAGAATCCTCTCTTCACATACCATTTACAGATGACTAGCAGAGGCAAATACATACCCTGTCATTAGCACCCCAACACCATTGGTTTTGTTTGCAGTGGGATTGTAACAGAAAAGTATGGACTGGCAGTATATCATCTTTAATAATAAATCCTGTTCTGTTTGGAAAGAGATGATCAAAATGTTAGTGTAGAAGACCACAAGTGAGTGTTTTAATTCTACCTTTACCAGTAGGTGAAATACTGCTCCATCGCTATAGTCTGGCAAGCCATCTCATACAACAGTAAGTTACTCTTAGTAATGATACAAGGGCATTAACAGCATGACAATATGTTCAGAAAACCCTGCATTCTCACACATTGCCTTTCATGATAGGGCTATAAACAGCCATTTTCTGACAGGATAATGCTCAGCAGCAAAGATTTTCAAGAATGTATCTGCCATATTGCCACACTTACATGGCCTTTCCAGTCTCCAAATTTGTGGCCCATCAAATAGTTGAGACCAGAAGGGACCAGCTTCAGCCATCTACGAGTGTAAATGCCTTTGTCAGCATGTCTGCATACTGACTATATTGCCACATATATTCAGGCAAGAAGAGATTCTACAAGGTACTAAAGCTTGTAGTTTTAACTGAAGACAACTTAAAACTGAAGGCATTCTCAATTTACACTCATTGACAAAAAAAAGTATACCATAAAAGAGGTATTTGAATCAAATGAAACTTTATTAGTGCAAACATAGTGACAATATAATAAGTGATTACAATATCATAGAAAAGGGACCTGTGGAACATGGTTTGTTTAAATTGTACTATTATTGAGTGCAAATAAACTCTGTGCCTAGCTGATATTAAATTAAATGAAGAGACTCACAATATAGTTTAATTGTTTTTATCTCAAAGTATTAATAACAAGTTACATTTAAATAAAAGCATTCAAAAGCATTAATTACTTTTCAAATGCTTATAATCTTTTCATAAAAAAACCTCATGCAACTTAATAAATTTGTAAAGCCAAGCAACCACCAGATTACATTGGGCTACTTTCCCACAATTATATTTTAATTAATTACTAAATAATTCCTCTAGTGACAAATTATTTAGTAATTAATTAAAATATAATTGTGGAAAGTATCCCAATGTAATCTGGTTGTTGTTTTGCTTTATAATTTTTTCAACAAAGTATAAGTAATTTTATTGTTTTAAAATAATCTAATTTCATTAAAATATTTTATAATAATGTATTAATCCTTAAGCATATTTTTAACGGCATATAAGACACACTTCCATTTTAGCAAAAATATTTAGGAAAAGTTTTTAATGCATTTAAGTCATCCTGTACCTTTGGCACTCACAGCACCATTTTTTTTTTTTTTACCGAATTCCAGTTTTAAAAAAAAGTAAAATTAGAATGTACACTTATTTATCAAAAAAACAGAAGTTTAAAAGAAGACATTTATCATTAAAATATTATAACTTGAATACATACAAAAACAGCTTAGCTATAACAAAAAAAAAATAATATGTTTAAACAATATCATTTTTATTCAAGAGCTGGGTTAGGTAGGGATTATCTGGAGTCTACTAAAAGCTGTATGAGAAATTCATTAACCTATAAGAGATGCAGCTTCACATAAAAGATTTGGGACAATTTTTTTTTCTTTAGACAAAAGTTGTGTCTTGTATATCATAAAATACAGTAATTGATGTTTCAAAATAAAATACAGCAAAATAGCTTTACAATTAGAAATAAATACAGAATTATAAATATGATTTTATAGATATAATTACCTATAACCATTTTTATGAAATGATCAATGATTGTGATTATTAACACGTTGACTGCCACGTGACTTTTTAGGATTCTGTTGTAAAACGCCAATTTAATTTAATTATATTATATTATTAAAAACTCTAATCAGAGTACATAGTAATAATCAAATAGCATATAGAATGTGTTTTTCTTAAAATAAAGGTATTACGAATTATCTCGTAGTTGGCTTATGTAACAGAAAGCTCTTCGCTAAAGCCAAACTACGAGTTAATTCGTGCACAGACACGATTCGTCCTGTCACTTCGCTACAGCCAATCGGAGATGTGCGTCTAAATTCATTAGTAATAAATCGGATATAGAGGCGAGCACATCACATTTACGTCTTTTTTGAGAGTGTTATTTTTTATTTATTTTTATAATCAAATTATAAATATCCCAAAATGGATAAGAAAAGACCACTGACTAAAAAACAACTTGATTACTACACTAATCTAAGTGATTCAGAATCTGACAAAATTTTTGGTGAGGATGGGGGAGTTTATTTGGCAGCGAAATGGTCCTGTTACTGTATGTAAATGGAAAGACAAACGAGAAGTCCTTACCATTTCAAACATGCATGTTGTTGAAATGGTAGAGGTGTTCAATCGCAATGGAAAATGTTCGATGAAACCGAATATAATTCGAGATTATAATCATGGAATGTCTGGCATTGACAATCAGATCAAATGCTATCGTACTACACATCTCTAAGAAAGACTATTAGATGGCCCAAAAAGGTTGCATTACATATTATAGAAATATATATACATAATGCGCACAAACTCTTTCAAAAAGCAACTTCTTCTAAAATAAAACTTATAAAGTTTAGAGAAGCATTCGTCAAAGCGTTGATTGGAGAAGAGATTCAACCAGTTTCAAAAAAAATTAAATTGCAGAAGCTTCACTATTTACAGAGTATCCCATCTACTCAGAAAAAACAACATCTGACAAAGCCATGTCGAATTTGTACCAAAGCTAAAAAATGCCGAGAAACACGTTATTTCTGTCCAATCTGTCTTGAGAAGCCAGCCCTTTGCGTAAAAGATTGTTTTATAAATTATCACAAACAATAAAAATATTGTTTTGCTTTCGATTTTGAATAAACTTTTTATGATTATATTTTCTGTTCATTTATTAATAAATGTTCTGTTCATGTAAGCCAAACTTGATTTTTTGTTCTTGCCCCTGAAGCTATCTATTCATATTTACACTGATATACTACGAATTACATCGTAGCTGCACAAATATGGCAAGGAAACAAACTACGATATAACTCGTAGGTGGCGTCCTAGGCAGAAATGGTAACTACGAGTCATCTCGTAGATGGCAGTCAACGTGTTAACTAATTTAGTTTTATATCAAAAAGAAGATACACAAGATACACAACTGAGAGTTGTAATAATGTGTTTCAAAATAAAAGTATTATATCCTAGTATTATTTATTTGCTTATTATTACATTTATATAATAATGTGTTATATTTATTATACAGTAATTGAAAAAATTGATTTGTCTAAAATATAATAATTAGAGAACTAAATACAAATGCAAGAAAAGATTTGCTTTTAGATAAATGAAAAATTATTCACAGTGACATAAATGCAGGGTTGGAATAGTTTTTAATTAACAGTTCACTTTTTAATAGGTCACATATAAATATAAAGAAACAAAACTGATTACTCTAATTTATTTGTTATTTGAATTTAATCAACATTAACAAAATATTATTATATATAGAAACAGTACATTAATATAAAAACTGTACTTACAGGACTAGGCATCTGATCAGGATCAAGTCTTCTTTGAAGCTGTGGTGGTGGTGGAGACTGAGGTACAGAACCACTCATTCTATTAGCAGATGGCATTCCAGGTAATGGAGGAGATCCAATTCCAGACTGATTATATTGAGATTGATAATTTGAAGGAGTTGTTCCAGTCGGTGAAATTTGCTGATGAATTTGAGATGATACAGGAGGATAATGTTCCTGCAGAGATGACATTTTGGACATTGGTGGATATTGTCCCATTGGCTGAGATGCAGTCATAGGATACTGCTGCATATTATTCATTGATGGTCCTAATGAACTTGGTGGTGGTGGTATTGGTGGCAAAGATCCAGGATTTGATTGCATCTTATTAGTAGAATTACTGTAAGGTACAGGTGGTGGTTTCTGACTAAAAGCAGCTACATTTGTACCAATACCTGATGATACTGATGGTGAATTATTAACTGATGAAGAACTTAATGGAAGGCCATATGATGGACTTGAGAACTGTGTTGTAGGGGGTAATGGAGCTTGATTCTGAAGCACATTAGTTCCTTGATTGAAAGTTGAATGCTGTGATTGAGGAGGAGGAGGTGGAGGAGAAATAAAATCTCTATTTGATTGAGTATATGTGGGAACTGAAGGAAAAGCTGATGCAGGCATTGGCTGATAGGCACTGCTTGTAGAATTTAAATTTGGCAATGGACCGAAGTTACTTCTCACAGAGGGAACTGAAGGATTACCAAAACTTTGTGAATGTGCAGTTACTTGTGATAATGTCATATTATTGACTTGCTGACACAACTAAAAATAAATAAAAATATTTATTGGCATTTTGAAAGTATTTCAATTAGTGTTGCCACCTGTCTGGCTTTCACCCGGACAGTCCGGTTTTTAATTCATTGTCCGGGTTAATTATTAATTTTGTCTGGGATTTCATAGAAATTGTAAAATTATGGTAAAACAAAGTACTAGCAAATATTTTTATAAATTTACTTTATTTTAATAGCAAAAGACTTCACACTCTCACCGAAAGTTAATTTGCCATCTTATGCCAATGTGCGTCGCAACCTGGTGACCCTCCTTTTTTTGCTTTTCAGCTCTAAAGCTAAGTTATTTCATTTCTTAACCCTTTCCATGTGGTTATACGCCTTTAGGCGTATGTCACGTGACTTGCCGTTAATTCGTGATGTGGCATACGCCTTTCGGCATAATTAATAAAAAAATTCGATTATTTTGCGTTATATTCGATTTTCCAGCGATCTTAGCTTTAATTCGCTATTCTGTAGGTTGATTGACTTTGTTTAAGCCAAAAAGTGTATTGTGACCACCCCTAAGCCATAAATATTTCGGTAAAATAGACCCTCTCCCTGCCAAGTGATTAGAGACATAGTGTAAATAATGGCAATAACTTCTCCCCCACTCTAGCTAAAGAGCTGCGGTTTCTTTTATTTAAAAAGAAGACAGATGTATCTAACTAACAAATGTACAAAGTTTAGCGATTTTCTGTAAATTAATTATTTTTTCTTTTGTTCGTAAGCTTCAAATTTTAATATTATTTTAAATTTCTATTAAACTAAAAATTAAACAATCGTAAACTGTGATATGTTCTTAATCAAACACAAAAAACAGATTAAACATAGCACGATTTAAAAATTATCCAAAAACTGCAAAAAATGCGCCGCATGACGAATTCCACTCAATTATTTGCTGTAAATCGCCAGCATGGAAAGGATTAATTAACTAATTTAAGACGCTCCTACTACACAAGTCCCTAATTGATTTAGAACTGGCGTGCATGTTATTCTTCGCATGGTAAAATAACATTGCACAATCATGAGGGATTTCTGTTCGAACAAACCTGACCTTCCGTCCGGGTCAGTAATTTTGAAAAAGTGGCAACACTAATTTCAATATAAGAAAAATTTAATTATGTATTTTTCATTTTAATAGGTAAAAATGTTACTTCAAACAATTGTTCAGAAAAAAAAAACTGTTAAATTATAATTATTTACTAAAAATATAATAATAAACATTTTCCTTTCTTTTATCATGGCTATGCATTTGTATATAATCTTTTTTTCTTAAACATTTCACAATTCAATAAATCATGTACTAGGATATTATCATAAAAAATAATTTCTGAAAATTAATTTTTTTTGTTTAACGTCCTTCTTTAATGCAAAGCAGGTTTGTTTAGTCTATTTCTTTATTTTGAAATAAAAACTGAACAAGTACGTTTATTTAATATATGCTATCAAATATCATACTTAACATATTTTCTGCCATTTTTTGACAGGCAGTATCATGCATTTTTTTCCTAATATATCAACATGTATTTCTATCATTAAATACAGAAAAAATAAAATTTCTACAGGAATTTCTTTATTAGAATAGAAATGTTTGTTTTCCAAGGTTTACTTAATATTTTGAAAGATTTTGGGGATAGACTCTGATATTGAATATGTTGTATGATCATGCAATAATTGCCTGCTCTAACATTATTTTAATCACATTCTTGAGTTTTAGTTTGGTCATCATGTAAGTACAGTACATGTATTTTGATTTTAATGCTAAAACTACACTAATATGGTCTTAATTTTATATTTACAGGACATTATATTTTGCTTGAGATATTTTGCTTAAGATATTTTACTCAACATTCTTTCTGATATGTCAGGTAAACATTAATTGTAATTTTTTGTCAAATATTTATCTATAACTAAGCTTACTTCTTTGTGAAAGAAATCATGAAAGAAATAAAATGTAAGAATCAAATATAAATACAAAACACATTACAAATTTACTTTTTTGAAATGGTAGTACAAATAAATATTTATACTTCTTTCAATTAATGGTTATAGAAAAGAAAAACTGCAATATTCTATATAAAAGAAAATATTTATATGGATATGAAATATAAATATGAAAAGACATTTAAGACAAATGTCTTTTCATATTTATATATTGTCTTAAATGTCTTTTCATATTTATATATTAAGGAATTTATTGTCAATACACTTTTGTTGTCATAATACTAAATATACGTCTTCTCTCAACAACTAAATCTCCCTACTTTCAAAAGTGGAAATGTCTAGGAATGACAACTTTATAAATAGATGGTAACAAATTGTATCACTTTAGCAATATTTTTTGCAGATCAAACCAGAAACAGATGTGATGTCTCCCAAGGCAACATGAATCCATTGGTAAATATCTTTAAATTAACTAAACAATGATTATAAATAATTTTTTTTAAATTATAATTTATATAAAATTTTTTGTTGCCTAACCAGTGACAGAAATCAGCATCATGCCTGTTTTAAATATTTTTTAGAGAGAAGAAATTTATCCTATCACAGATATAATAAGCATTTAATTCAGAATATGAAAATATCAAATATAACCAATCTCATTTTCCTCTCTTATAAATGACAGTGAATATATTAAACAATACATATAACAGAATGCATTTCACTTTCATTTATTAATTTGCTGATTTGCTATTATAAAATAAAATTAATATAAAATATAAATAGGAAATTTGAACAATTTCAAATGTATAACAGTAGGGCCTATATTCATTTGGAAGTACCAGGTTGTTCAATAAGTTTTGTCATTCAATAAGAGATGGCGCTATTAGGTTTGTCGCTTTATTTCTCTAAAAATAGTACTACTTTTTAATAAACACGTGTGAAGTTTCATGTAGATCTGTCAACTCATTCGTATATTTGCAGCTGTTCAAAGTTGACGTGTCAGTGTATTTTTTTACAATGGAAAAAATTGAATATCGTGCAGTGATAAAATTCTTATTTTTGGAAGGTGTAGCACCAAAACAAATTCATGAACGATTGGTAAAAGTGTATAAGGACTCTTCACCTTCAATTAGAACAGTAGAAAGATGGGTTGCTGAATTTAAACGTGGCCGTACAAGTCTTGAAGACAATCCATGTGAAGGACGTCCAAAAAGTGCATCAACACCAGAAATCGTAGCAAAAATACAGCATATGGTTTTGGAAGATCGTCGATTAACTGAGAGAGATTTAGTAGAAGCCTTACGGATCTCATTAGGCAGTGTGAGCAATATTTTGGCTGATGTTTTGGGTTATAGAAAGCTGTGTGCACAATGGGTGCCGCATTCACTAACTATGGAGCAAAAACACATTCGAGTGCAACTTTCTCAGCAACATTTGGAGCGTTTTAGAAAAAATAAAAAGGATTTTGTGCGTCGTTTCATTACTATGGATGAGACTTGGGTCTACCATTATGATCCTGAATCAAAACAAGAGGCTAAGGAGTGGTGTGAACCTGGTACTTCGGCTCCGAAGAGAGTTAGGGTCCAGAAATCAGCCAAGAAGGTGTTAGCATCAGTTTTTTGGGATGCAAAAGGAATTTTGTTTGTGGATTATCTCCAAACTGGTAAAACAATAAACTCAGACTATTATTGTAACCTTTTGGACCAGCTGGATGTAAAAATTCGTGAGAAAAGACCTGGTTTACAGAAGAAAAAAATCATTTTTTATCAAGATAATGCACCCTCTCATACAGCTCAAAAAACCATCGCGAAAATCAGTGAATTAAAATACGAATTGTTGCAACATCCTCCCTATTTGCCAGATTTAGCTCCTTCTGACTTCTGGCTGTTCTCACATCTCAAAAAATTCATGCATGGGAAAAGATTTTCATCAAACGAAGAGGTAATAGCAGCCGTGGAAGCGTATTTCGACAGTCTTCCGGATTCTCACTTCAGGGATGGAATCCATAAATTAGAAGATCACTGGAACAAGTGTATTGAAGTTCAGGGAGATTATATTGAATAATAAAATGTATTTCAAACCATAAAATTGTGTTTTTTTTATCGAACGACAAAACTTATTGAACAACCTGGTAATGTATATTGCAAGATAGTTAGGCATATTTTTATTTAGAAATACAAGTAGAGAATCTGTTAAAATAAAGTTGCAGTTTTTTTATTCTTACATTTGCTCCAAAAAATTAATGATAAAATAAATGCTGCTAAATATTTTAATTTGTTCATTATTGATTTTTCATTATTATATTTTGTACTTCATTACATTGAAAAAATGATAAAAATTTGCTAACTTATTTCTAGAGGGGTCAATAAAAGCTTAATATGTTTTGTAATTATCAGAAAAAACTGAGAACAGAAAAATTAGTAGTGTGATAAAAGAACACTTTTCTGTTATCAAAACTGTATAGTGCTATATTTAAAATATATATCAATTACAGTAGAGCATCGATTATCCGACTTAATTGGGGACTGGGGTTGGTTGGATAACTGAAAAGTCGGATAACCGAAAAGTATGAAAAAATACATTATTAGTATAGTGTATTAGGCCTGGTTTAAATACCAGCCTCCCTTCATGGTCGAGCCAGTGCTGCCAGCTAAAACATGCAAAAATTTAACAAAAATAATATTAAAGTAGCCAAGACATAACCAAATATTGTAGCACCACATCACTAGCGGACATTTGAATTTGCCAACTAGAACACGGTCGGTTAACCGATAAGTCGGTTAATCGGGGGTCGGATAATCGATGCTCTACTGTATTTTAGAAAAAAATTGCATAATTTTTTTCTTTCTCTCCAAAATTTCATAAACTATTTATACATATTTTTTTAAAAATAATTCAGATTAAATGTCCATCCTGTTATATTTGTCATATTCTTGTTGTTCCTTATTTTTTTCATTTTCTATGCTCAATTCCGGTTATGATGTTATATATTGAACTGATATATCATCAAATTTTATCAGTTAGAATTATACATTTCAAATCACATTCACATGTAATATAATTCATTTAGAAAAATTGTACAAAATTTTATTTAAATAAATCATTGTATTTTGGTCTTTAAACTGATTTTAAATAAAATTTGTTATAATTTTGATTACTGTACATTTTAAAGTTAAAACATTATCTGTACAGAAAAAAAAAATTACATATCTTTCATTCATTTAAGACTAATGTGCAATCCTATTCTCTAGTAAAAATGCATAGATAAGATTAGCAATGCTCTTAGACATTGTGATAAAGAAGTAATTCTTACACACAAAAACTACCATTGTTTTATCAGTTTACATGAAATTAAATATTTCAGTGTCTTATCTACAGTTTATTATTATAAATTTTTTCTTGTGCTCAACATGTTTTAGTAAAAGTAAAGTATAACTATATTGTTAAATTTTAGGTTTACATTATTTTTTTTTTATTCTTTACTTCACAACTGGGTGCATAGATAGACATTGGGCATCTTTAACATCACTCTTTATTCAGGAATATCTTACACGCTGATACACACTTCGAGCATTTACTTTTAATTTAAAAAATAAACACAGTTTTATAAGATTTTATGAATGATGCAATTTTCATGGCCACTAGTACACATCATAAAATATTAATAATATTTCATTCATACTTATATATTATAACAGGGATGGCGAACCTTTTTGAGTCCGCGTGCCATATTGTAAGCATACTTAGTAGCTTTAAAGATGTTAATGCGTGCCAATGTCTTAGACTTCGAATAATGATATTTAAAGAAATTAAACGAATACGCTTTAATTCGAATAAATGTAAAAAATCTGATTGAAAAAAAGATGATCAGGTGATAAACAGAAAGAATGATTGAAAAAGACAGAAATCATATGATACATTACGTGCCAGATGATTTCTATTACGTGCCACTTTGGGCACGCATGCCATAGGTTTGCCATCCCTGTATTATAACATTAACACATCCTGTACATAATAAGTTCATTATTAATATGCATTTTAAAAATATTGATACATTTAATTTAATGAGCTTTTGACAATAGCAGACACCCCTTCTGCAATCAATCTGTTAAATTGAAGGCATACTGTACTGGTTAATTTTATAACTTATAAAAAAAAAAAAACCTTAAAATCAGTTTGTAATTATAATTAAAAATTATTAAGAAGTTTAATGAAAACAAAACTCTAAAATATATGAATTTCACTATGTAATAATTAATGAACAATGAGAAAATTTGTGTTACGACCTAATATAAAATAACATGAAAAAATATTAATAGTAAATCTATAAACTTAAAATTTACATAATATTCAACAAATGATTAGCATTTAAAATTAATATACATATTATATATATATATTAATTTTATTACGTATGTGAGGACCGAATTGAGCCGGTCCAAGTTTAAATTTTCATTATTTCAAATCCCCTCGGGAGATAACGATCGAGATTTGCGATAACGATCAAGCTTCGAAGGATGTACAGTCTTCCGCCGTCAAAACCGCTTCCCTCCTTCTCCGGATCCCACCTGACTCATGGAACTCAAGTCACCACCCTCCTTTGCGATTGGTGATCGTTACGGAAGGGACCGGGGGTATATAAAGGGGGAAGAGATCTAAGGCTGAGGTCGGAAGAAGGGGAACGACCCGCTGACCCGAGTCCTGTACAAAGGCCATTCCAGACGCCGGAGCCTCCACCTCGAAGCCGATCCTGCCGCTTACCGCCAGGGAAGACGCTAGAAGAACCTTCAGCCGAACCGAAGAACCTTCTCAATCATAAGCGATAACCGAGAGGTATGAATCCCCTAACAATTGTGAGCTCTCTCTCTCCCGCGATTAGGGACGGAATGCGTCGCATCGATGTACTCGATTCTCTGTTCTAATAAATCTTATCTGTGTTGTCCTGCTACTACGGATATTGCCGTTTTTCTTATTGACGACCCCACACTTCCTCCACTCGACCTGACAATTAATTAACGGGATAAAACGGGATAATACGATAAATTTAGCCATCCTTGACAGTGGGGTGGGTCTTGCCGACCTAAAGCCGAGAAACAAGGGCGTTCCCTGGGCGTTCTCACACGTATGTATGTATGTATTGCTAATCATTTGTTGAAATTTAAATTATATATATTTCTATATTATTTAAATTTAATTACAATATTGCACTTTTTTTTGTATGTAATATTAAAAATACTCTGTTAATATCTAGGGACATTTGCTTTTTATACAATAATACATTTTAAAACAAATTATATTTCTAATTCAATAATAATTATATTGTATTTTCATATAATATTTTAATTATTTAATTTTAAAAACCTCTATGTTCTATAAATTTATTAATTTAAATTATTAATAATTTAATTTATATTTAAATTATTAAAAAGTATTGCATTATTACTTTTTATTTTATGGATACATTTATCAAAAAATTATGCATTAATATTTATCTTACTTGATCAGTGCTGCTTGTTCCACCTCTAGATGGATATTTCTGTTGAAACTGAGACTGAGATGTTAACATGCCAGATGTTGGTACTGATTGATTAGAAACTGCAGGACCATTTTGATTATAAAAGGGAATGGATCCATGTGCTTCAGTTTGTTTATAATTAGATTGAATAAACCCTACAAATTTCAATATTTCCAAATTATTCAAAAATATCATTTAAAAACCAAAGTCTTGTTTATATTAATTAAAACAAATAAGTACATAATAAAAATGTAACACATTTTGCTACTATAGTAAAACTGCAATTTAACAAACAAAATTTCAAATCCATATGTCATATGCAAACACTTTGTTAATTTTAAAATGTGTTTTATATATAATTAAATTAACATGTTATTGTTTTCAAATCCAAGAGTCACCATTCTTAACTCATGCCATAATGTCTCAATATATCACCAAAGATGAATAAATAGGAATTTTTTCTGTGTTTTTGTCAAATTTTAATTTTATCTTTTTAAGATTATTATTTATTTGCTTAGTTAACTACAATTAAAGTGTAATTTCCAGAAAATGTTTGTTTATTCATTTTGACTTAGATCATACACTGTTTATTATAGTCTCAGAACTATGGTGAGTACATAAGTGTAAGATTTGCTGACTAAAAAGGGGTGTGATCAATCGCGCATCAGGATGAGTCCAAAGGAAACCACGTATGTGGGCTGTGGCAAAGGAGGCAAATGAAAAACAAGTCTTTTACAATTTAAAACCATTTACTTGAGAACATCCATAGCTTACATCAGGTCTATAGTTCTACTTCCTCGGTCCTTTGTCTGTAGAGGTCCCGGGGCAAATGAGTTCAGATCCTTGGGCATTGTCGACAGGATGAGAATCGCTGTGGTGCTCTAGGTGACACAAATTTTCACACTAGCACACAGTGAACTATCTTCAGGGAACAGTTAGAGGAGACTGTCAGAAAGAAAATCCTTTTCGACCTTGAAGTCTCAATTTTTATATGTTTTCTCCTGTCATCCGTACTTGTGATTGGTTTCTCATAACCTTTCTCTTTCTCCGATTGGTCTCTCCCTTGTCTCCAGGTGCAAAACAAGACCATCTCGGGTCGCAGGAAAGGTCTGATTTGAGGTGTCCATCTGATACGTCTTTGTTGACTCTGCTCAGAGATTGTTTATAAAACAATAACACCTGCACTCATAATTCAGGCTGTTGTTTGTAATTTTTTTGGCATCTAGAAATTTTAACGATTGTTTTTCATCTATCAAAAATTTCCAATTTTTTGAGATTTATCCCAGTCAAAAATTTATAGATACTCAAGTCAAAGATCTACCTGTTTATGAGCACTCGTGTTAGAGTTTACCTTCTAGTTTGACATTGACAGATTGTTTAAGACATGTTCGAGCAGTTCTGAGTCTCACTGTTTACATTTTTTGTGTCGCGTTGTTTAGATCAAAGGTTTTTTCCTCTCTCGACACAATTTATCGCTATAATTTTTAGCACAAGAATTTTGCGATTTACTTGATTTCGAACCTCATCTAGGAACTCACATAAGCAATAATACATATAGAAAATTTTTCTGTAAAGTTAAACTTCATAGGTACTTAATTTTAATTACAAATGTATCAACTTAAGTAAAAAAAACAAATAAACTAACTGTAAACATCATATTTAAATATGTTTGAAAGAGGAGATTGGACTGGAGGCTCATGTAGTGTAGAATGCCAAATCTTATTTTTAGGAAATTAAAACTAAATACCTTTCTTACTATTTAAATAAATACAAAACAAAAAATACAGTAAACCTCACTCATATGACCACCTTCAAGTATACAATTTCTGACCACAAAGTAAAGTGGTCACCTAGGTGAAGTTATGAAAAATTGACATGTAAAACTGTAATTAAAGTTAAACAAAATATACCTCAGAAACATTTAACTAATGCATATCCAAAATTTAACATTACAAACCCCTCCTGGGTCCTTCCTCGGGTAAAAACCATTTGAAACGATTTTACAAACAAAAAATAGTTCTTTGGAACGATTTTTAAATAGGAAAGATAGAACAGAATCACACGTTCAACAGTTCTGAACATAAAAGTTTCTACATAATTTACGTAGAAACTTGCTAATAATCCCCGAAGCTACAACAACTTTATAAGGCTAAGAAAAAAAGTTATTTTAACATGTTGAACAGAAAATTATTGTTAGAAAAAAAACAATAAGTATTTCTGGTCAGTGATAAAAAAATTTCAACCAAGGATGAAATTGGAAAATCGGGATCATATTGGATTCGAAAAATGGTATAGTTTTTTAAAAAGAGAAAGTTGTACAATCTAATAACCTTTGATGGAAAAAATTTAACTGCTAAACGAGATACAGAGGTGTTGAGTCAGCCAATAGTAGCATGTGAAATAATTAAGATCATCACTAAATTAAGAGAATCGACAGCAGTTGGTCTGGACCTAATACCAGTTAGTTTTTTAAAATGATTACCCATGAAGGCAATAGAAGCCTTAGTGTTAAATTTTAATTACATTTATGATCAAGTTCTTTTACCAGACTTGTGGCACTCTGCCTATTTTCGTATGCTATTCAAAGGGGGGGATGGTTCTGATCCAAGGAATTACCAACCTATTGCCATATTGTCAACAATGAGAAAGATATTCACATCAGTTCTTGTGAGTAGGTTTGAACAATGGACTAAGGCAAATGCATTGGTTTCAAATTCACAATTTGCTTTTGTAAAGAAGAGCGAGACAGAAGTGGCCATATTCATATTGCTTTTGACTATATAAATTCACCTTGCAAAAAAAGACAAAGTATACACCGCCTTTTTAGACCTAGAAAAAGTATTTGATTCTATTTCAATAGCTAAATTATGTGAGAAATTGAAGAATATGGAACTGACTTAACATTTATAAAAGTAATAGGATCTTTGTTTGGACAGTACTCTGTCACAATTAAATGCGGCATAAATGTTTATTCCCTGATTGATATATGTGGTGGTTTATTACAAGGTGATCCGCTATCACCCTACCTGTTTAACTTTATGATTCACAACATTGACAACCAATTTAAGAAAGAGGAGGATGGGATTCTTGTAGACAATATGATAGTACATTCGATACAATATGCTGATGATGTGGTATTGATCTCTCTGACCAAAATTGGTCTCCAAAGAAAATTAAATCAAATCCAGAGATACTTTTCGCAGATGGGGTTGCGAATAAACCCGAATAAGAGACACATTATTATTTTTTGAAGGGGAGGTAAACTGGTGAGACAAGATCACGACTATTACCTGCTAAACGAGAGGTTGAAAATAGCTGAGGAAATATCATACTTGGGAGTTACTATTACCTCGACATTGACATTTGGGAAACACGTCCAAAGGGTGAAAATTAAGGCTAATAGAATAATAAACAATTTAATCAGTTTATTAGTAAAAATGAAAACCAATTCTATTCAAATGCAATTCCAACTCTTCTCAACATTGATTTTTAATTCAATTTGCTATGCTCTTCCATTATGGGGACTGGATTGGCTACCCTATTTTGAAAAAATCCAATTGTTATTTATCAGGAAAATTTATGGGTTGGATAGGCAGTTCCTGGATATGCGATTTGCCATGACACTAATAGGATGCTATTAGAACCCTATTTGGTAATAAGGACGTTGAAATTTTTTAAGAGACTGAAAAATAGTGAGAATATACAGATTAGTACCATACTATCAGTCCTAAAAAGTTTAGCTGAGAATAAAAAGAATTATCAAAATAATTGGTACAACAAATTTAGGCTTAAATTAGCAAGTTATGGATTGTTACATTTACAGTACAGATACAGATTAGAACTTTGGATTTTCACTCTTGGTAGAAAATACGTATAATAATTCAATTGATCATGAGACGAAGAGATTACAGGAATCAAAATTTCACCTTTAGTATATACATAATTTGAGTTTCCCTCCTGCAGATAATTATATTAACTTTAATATACCATTTGGGATAAAAAAAATGTTATATGCAGATTAGACTAAATAGTTTTTACATTATAGTTGAAGGGAAATATTTGAATTTCAAGAACAAACAATGCAGGATGTATAGTGATCAAATTTCTGTTTATCACTTAATATGTCTGTGTAAGGGATTTTCTAAGTTTAGAGAACAAGCTGGTATTTCTACTTTGGCTGTTAGTAAAACTATGCTGGAATTTTATCATAAATTATTTCAGATGGAACCAATTATGATAATCAGAATATATCAATTCTTTATTAAATACATCAAAAGTATAGTTGATAGTTGTGAAAGAGACGACCTTACCAAAATGTATAGCCTGGGGGAAAGGGGAGAGAGAGAAGGGAGGGGAAGAGGAGAGGAATGGGGGGGAGAAGGAAAAGGAATCACAAGAGGTCTGGCTGGAAACTGAAAATTATAGATAACAGTCACAATTACAAGACTGGTGCAGCAGTCCAAATAATACATAGGAGATACATAATTAAAAGTACACAGCACAGTTACAACAAAATACACTTTAGGACGGGTTGAACATATATACACCCTTTACAATTAGCCAAAATAAAATAGCAAATATGTACAGAATAAAAAGTAGATCCCGACGTGAGCTTGCAGATGATAGCAAACAGAAACTAAGGCCGCTTGAGTACCAGAGTGCAGAACATTGGAACTAAGAAAGAAACCATGGGATAGGGAGGTTTTCCTCCACCCATTCCCAATTAGCTGAGTACCTTAATATGGTGAATAAAGTCTTTAAATTTTTTGAAAATATCTTTATTGCCGAGTAGAAGACTTGCCGGACACGGCCATACTTCGTTCTCCTGCATCACTGCTTGTATCAGTTGTCTCTGTTTGTCCTCATATAGAGGGCAGTGGAACAGCATATGATTGCTGTCGTCCCATTCCCCAATCGGGCAATGGCAAAGTATAGAGAATCTCTAAGGATGATTCTATTTTTTCTACCTCTATTTTATTTTCTATGTTATCTAATTGATCTAGTGAAGGAAAAAGCAAATATTTTATAATAAATGTATTTATTGTGGAGAGTGACCTATTTATGTTGCAGGAAATATTGTATTATACTTATAACTTTTGTAAATTAATGCACCCCTTGTAACTGGAATTCTTTCCAATTTACACAAATAAATTTTGATTTGATTTTCATCATATAATATAATCATGATGTATTATAAATTACAGAATACAACAAATTATTTAATTAATTGATTTTCACCATATAATATAATCATATATTGCTTTACTAGAATGAAATTAATTTGAATTAACAATGCATTAGGATACATTCTATATACCAGACATGGGCAAATGCGGCTCTTTTTGAGTTACATGCAGCTCTTGCTGAAAGTGTTAATTTCTGCTTTTTATTATTATTTTTACAATTTTATTTCTACAATTTTGTGAAAATATATAATTACATATATGTAATATTTAATAATTTATTTCCAAGTTGGTGCAATAAATTAAATTGACATTTTGAATCTATTCTTTTAAAACAAGTTCTCGACCCGAATGGGAGACACCCGATCCTTCCCTGCCTTACCATACTATCCGCCACGACAGTACAGAACTGCGGCTCCCATGCATTTTGCAAAACCTACATTTCGGCTCCCACTGAACTCTTGCTTGCCCACCTCTGCTATATACCAATATGTCACAATTATTTTTTGTATTTTTTCCAAAAAAAAGCAAAAATAAATAATCAAATATACTTAATCCTTTGTACACAAAAAAAATCTCTTCTTTTGTATACAAAGAATTAAATATTTATTTTAAAAAATCTGTTTTAAAAATTTACTCTAAAACATTATTATACATGTATGTCTTTTCATAAAGAATATGTATATGTTTATTCATGGTAAGTTAAAGCAATGATTCTCAACCTTCTTAGCTTTGCGACCCCCCCCAAATAGTAAATATAAATAAAATTAATATTTTGCGATCCCCCACCCACCCAAAGAAATAATAACCAATTAAAAGAATTTGCTTTTGTGTGTTTCTAACGTAGATCCATGTATGGAGAAAATTTTAAATAAAGAACAAATGCAATCATCACATTAATTTCCTTTCTTTACATGTATACTTATTGAAAGTAAAATGTTTATAAGTTTACAATAAATGATTTCTTCTCATAAAATGATTTCATTATTGTTTTGTGACACCCCTTTAATGTCACCACAATCCCCAGGTTGAGAAATGCTGAGTTAAAGTAATGGATGCTAATAGGAAGAGATTAATTCTTCCAAAGAGAACAATTCTTGAAGCAACTATAAAGATACTTCAAGACAACATCAATTATTTTATAAATTTTGATATTTGTTTGATTCTAAAAAAAAAAAATCTGCATATAATATAGTATAATCTAAAATTCAAAGTTATTATTCTGTGCTAAATAAGCAAAATGCAATAAGTTATATTTTTTGTTTTGCATCAATTAAATGTAAAAACATTCATTTTTTTAAAAAAAGTATATTTTTAAAATATGGAAAATTAAATGAAAAATTTATAACTGTTACATTTCAGGACTTTATCTTTCTATTAAAAAAAATATAATCTACTTCTCACTAGGACAAAAAGAAAACAAAACGAAACTGGTTCATCATCATTTTCTATTCTGTTCCAATATATTGTTGGGTCAGGTGAATGAAACTGGCTAATCTAGCAAAACCAGTCTAACTGAAATCACTGAGATTAAAGAAAGCAATTGAAACTAGAATGAATGAAAACCTTTAGCAACAAGTTAAAATGTTATAATAATACTAACTATAAAGCTGCTAAAAGTTTCTATTCATTCCAGTCTCAATTGCTACAATTGCTAAAATCAATTTAGCACATCACAATTCGTTTTTTACTCTATATCAGTGGTTCTCAACCTTTTTTTTTTACCCACAGACCTCTTTTCCTCTTGATTTTTTTTGTGGACCCCATAGACATTGCACAGAAAAGAAAAAAAACGTATATTTTTCACTAATAAAAAAAGAAAGAAAAATGTTCAGAAATGTCACTGTCAAGTGACATGACGTTGATGGTATAAGATTCTCCTAACAAACCCCGGCTTTAAAATCTCTTTGACCGTTGTCAATGAGATATATATGTTGTATACGTATTCAATATTTTAAATAATTTATATTTTAACCTTATGCAAAAAATGAGTAATAAAGAAATTGACAATATATATACTGTAAAAATTTAATTCTCAGTAAAACAATTGTTCTGAAGTAGAATTACCCTGTAGGCCACTAAAATATCACTGTGAACCCCAATTCTGTATTTTTTTTCTGTGGACCCCCAGTAATGTTACATGGACTCTGGTTGAGAACCACTGCTCTATATGGTTATACTCAATATATTAATACTAATGACACTAATTAACAACATGTTTATTTCTTTTTTCAAAGATACGTAACAAAATTATATTTTAAATTATATATGTATTAAAATATTTAATTTATGAAAAGAATTTGACATACTGCAATCTCCTTATCTCCATTATAGATAAAATGAATGTGTTCAGCAATAAGTGCTAATGAATAATTACATTTCAATATTTAACAGCTTACTTTTAAAGCTTTTTTGGTCTCTCTATTTTCCTTAAACTGAATATCAAGAGATGGGCAAAAATACTATTGATGAATATAAATGCTAATTAATTATCATTGTTAAATGATTCTTATATAAAATTTTAATATAAATTAAAAACCTGCTAGAGTTTGAAAAGCTTTCAGGGATTTACTACACTTCAATTAACAAAAGCAAACACCTGCTATTCTGAATACTATACATCACAACTTGTTAAGAATGTTCCATTATTTCATTCATAAATATACAAAGATTTTAAAAAAAGATTAAGCATATATATAAAATGATTATTCAGGATTAAATATTATTTTTTGCAAACCAGAGATTTATTGCAGTTATATCATTAATAAAACTGTTCATTGAAAGACTTTCTTACAAGGCATTATAACTTAAAACAAGAAGCTGATAAGTTATAACATTCCATTCATAAGTGTTAAGTTTGACTTTAAGTGCAATTGTTCAATTGTCTGTTTTAATTATAACAGTTAATTTCTTTGATTGTTCTTTAATTTGTATATTCTATTTTAACATTTTCAATCTATTAAACAAATTTTATTCCGTATTCAAATTCTTTACTAAAGTTTGCAACTTGATTAATTAAGACAAAAGTTACAGCTTTTATTGAAATTTGTATCCTAAAGTTAATAAATTATAAATGCCATGTTATTTATTATTTACATCATAATAGCATTAATTCACAATTAAGAATTTGACATCACATTTCAATATTAAAAATCACAAATGAAAACACTTCAATATCACTTTTTAAAGAGATTCCATATTAAAGAATTACAATAAAAACAATTATAGCCAACTAAATGAAAAAAACTAAATGAATAATTATTAAAATCAATTCAGATATTGCAATTCTAACGAATAGCAAGTATAATTAATTTGATATTCAACAATAATCATACAATCAGAAAATATCAAATATAATGATCACTCAACATAGCTAAACATACCTGGGTTAGAATTTGAATCTAGTCCATTATATACATTTTGAGACTGTAAAGGACTATAAGCAGAGTTATGCGATGGCAATCCAGGAGTTGAATACTGAGATGATGGTGGAGGGCCATATTGGGGATTCATCATTCTAATAGAAGAGAGACTAACAAACCTGAAAAACAATGTTATGAGAAGATATGTTATATACTGTATAAATAAATATATACTAATAAATAAAACACACACTAAAAATATGAATATACATAGCAATAAGACATTATATATTAATTATAGCAATAAGACATTATATATTAAGACATTAAATTAGACTTATTGCTATATCAATAAAAGTGATTATGAAGTTAAAAATATTAAGAACTATATATTTTGTAATTATTAAATAATGATCGATCACTTGCTATCCTTTGCTTAACAATATTTTGTTGGATTATCTCATTTAGGTGTAGGAAGAGTAAAATGACATTTTCTGGTTCAATTTTATTGCATTAGAATAAATCAAGAGATATCAATCTTTAATCTAACAATTAACTGTAATTAAATAATAAGCATATTTCATTGAATTTATTGGTAATCTTCAGGTTCAAAATACAGAAATACTTCTAAAATATATATTTTTTAATTTTCATCTTAGTTTTTATCAATTTAAATATCTTTTATTACATTAACATTTTTTGCAAGATTTCTATGTTTGTTAGGTATATCAAATATTTTAAATAATTTAATTTTACAACATAAAAGAAAAAAAAGAAAAAAATTATTCCTAACTTTTAAAAAAAATTAAAATTTCCATTTATTGTACGACTTTTTATTTTAGAAAAATTTCTTAACATTTCAAAAAATTATATATAGATTGTGTGTGCATGAGTACATTTACTTTTTTAAATATAACACAGTTTTATAATGGTATCCTTGTAATTTTTAATATTTATTTTGTTTATTTTAAACTAAATCTTTTTAATTTTTAAACTCATCAATACATAATTATAACTTATAACCACTGATCTTTTATTTACAGTAAACTACTATGAGATTGCTTAAATATTTAGTGAATCTCACAGAATTTTAAGAATCCTTTCTTCAATAACATTTCCTTGGTTTAAAAAATAAATTTTCAGTAATGATATCTTAATTTTTTGTTTTTAATACTTTTTCAAAATATTATGAGGCATATGTTCAAAAGTATTAAGAAAATATATATTAGAACTTCCATTCTTTTAGGAATGATTAATAATAATAATAAATCTCTTACTTATCCTAAGATAAGTAAAAGAAATCTTTTACAATAAATAGTTAGTCAACATTACATTATATCCACTTAATTTAATCATCACAAGTTTCAAAAAATAGTCTTTTAACAATAGATTTTTTAAAATATTTTTAACAAAACTTTTTCTGTATAACATAGCTCTTACAATGGATAACTTCAGAGCAACGAAGCAAAGCCAGCTTTACAGAGCACTATATACTTTTATTTATTTGAAATTTTAAATACGGGAGCTTCTTTTACGAACATTCAACTTACTACCAATTTGACCATATATCTAGACTTAAATTCTGAATTCTGATGTGAATTCTGAAGTTCTCATGTTAGTTGTGGGGTGGTGTTGAAGTCAATCTTTAGCCAATAATAAATAATAAATTTAAAAATTTATTATTTATAAATTAATAATAATTATGGATTTACTTCTATTAAGTAGAGTTATTTTTCATTTTCATGGGAATTCTGACATTTCATCGCCACTCATAAGATGGAATCGAAGTTGGTAATGTTGGAGTCACTGTGTTTTCGCTATTGTTTGCAATTTTTATAAACTTTTATGATTAGTGCTCAAAATTACAACCAAAATGTAATAGTAAATCTAGCAGTGGAGATAAATGAAAATGTGACTCTATTACCATGAAAAGTAAACTTAAATTCATAAAACTAAGTGCATTAGGTGGAAAAAACCACATTTAAAACACCTGCTACTAAACAACAACATGGGTACATGAGCATAATGTATTCTATTAAGTATATTAAAGGATCAAATACTAACAATACATGGTTATTCTGTGTGAAAATGTACAGTACTTTCTATGTTAGTTTTCAACTTATGAATAAATCTTGGGAACCTAACTTGTTCATAAGTAGGGGAGGTCTGTACTTTTAGAGGAAATCCATAAGAATTTAAATAAGTCTCAAATAAGCAAAACCTTTGAAACTTCCAAATTTCTTTGATTCAAATTAACATTGTATTAATATTTTTGTTTAGTAAATTATAGGACATTATAAAAATTTAGCCTTTTTTATTGTTAATTTAAATTACTAAATTCTTAATACATAATGAAATTAGCAAATTACTAATATGTTTTCTAAAATTTCAGAAATAATACAGGTCAGCCATTTAATCAGAAAAATTAAGTACTTTTTATTGATTTAATTTAAAATGTACACTAAATCAGCATTTTTTAATTCATACATTTGTTTTAGTGTTTGATTACATATAACTATACTGAATGTACAAATGTAAATATTAAATAATAAACAATAATTGTTCTTTTCCTTTCTACTTTTTTTTACATTGAGAATTGTTTCATATAGACACTGTTCTGTGTCTATATGTTTTTCTCATTGAAAATATATCTCTCATAGATTCAGATTTAACAAAAGTACAATTATATAGTGATACCTCAAAACTTGAATTCAATTTGTTTCTAGAAGACCAGAAAGCTCAAAATGTACATTTCAAAAATTAATCACCATTGCTTTGTCAAATGAAAGTACCTCTTACACTTCTTGCTTGTTAGTAAATTGGGATGTCTGAATTATCTAAAATCAAATTCTGAAGTGAATTTGATTCTGGATGGCAATAATGAATCTGTGACTTATCATTATTAACAATCAAGTTCATCTATTACATTTATCTTCAATAGCATACTGATGGAAATGTTTTACAAACCAGTCCCATTCAAGTTGTTTTGTGCTCTAATTTTAGTTCTCTGGACACATTTCATCAAATATCCATTATTAGTTGTAATGTTATGAGAAGATATGTTATATACTGTATAAATAAATATATACTAATAAATAAAACACACACTAAAAATATGAATATACATAGCAATAAGACATTATATATTAATTATAGCAATAAGACATTATATATTAAGACATTAAATTAGACTTGCTGATTAAAGGTTGCTGAAATATAACCTCACAAATACACTGCAAATCGTGAGTACACTTGATCATAGTCAGTACATCATCACTAATATCCTATTAATAGGTCATCTCTTCAATCTTCTTTTGTGTTATATTTGTTACAATTTCCACAGAACAAAAATGCCAAACTGTTTTGTGAGAATTTCTAAATCCATAAATAAATAATTTTACAGAAATGTTTTCTACTATAAACACAAAACATTTTCTTTATGAATATACTTTCTAAGAGATACGTTAAAGCTCATTAAGTTGTAAACTCTTTGATAAAAACTACCATATGAAACTACTGAAAACAACCTTATGTTATAAACTTGCATATTTATTATATTATTTCTAGCTTGTGCTGCAACATACTGTTGCAATCAGTATGCAAAATCTGTTTTTCCCACCAAACAATCTACCAGATTACCAGGCTATTGTAATGCTAATTTTAATAATTAAACAAACTGTAATTTGACAAGAGATAAGCAGTTAGGCTGCTTCTCTTGATAAATTTAATAATTATAAATTAATTAATTTTTAATTTAAAAAGTTACAGAAAGAATCAGTCTGGAGTGGGACTTTAACTTGTAATTCCTTATATCATGCAGATAAATTGCCATTTACTCTACCCTGATCTTTGCCTTCAGAACTATTAATAATTTATGTATAACTGGTCACTCACAGTGCTGATTGGGAAAGACTTTAGAGTGTCTGGTGTACATAGCATTCTGATGAGAGAACAATTTCAGAAAGACCTTGAGTGCATTGGTTTAACCAAATGCTCCCTCTACAAGAGACTGGCTACAAATAAATGTGAAATAACTAATAAGAAACACATCATCATCATGGCCATATATGCCTCAGAGAAAGACATGCAAGCCAACCTACATGAAACCACCCTCATCTGACAAGAATCTCTTATTTTCAAGGGTAAAAATAAAGGAGGGAAATATATTAATTTCAAAGATGAAAAAAAATGTCTCATTTGCCTGGTAATCTTTCTATAACAATCCAGATTCGACAAATGCATACAAAGTCTCATTATTTTATAATACTTGTTTATGTTGTATGAGTGCAAATGTTTTTATTGTATTTTAAACAATATTTGTATGATATTGTAGTTGCCTTAATTTGTATAATTTGTGTAATTTTACATTTTAAATTTGAATACATTTAGAAATATTTGAAATATACATTCTTGCATTCCAATTTGGAACATCTTTGAGACCTAATGCAGATCTTATTTACAGATAAAAAATGTTTATCCATATTCTTTCTAATATTAAAGATTGTTGCTGGAGATATTTAAGGTTCTTTTGTGTGTTGTATTGTATAGGTTGAGTATGCTAAGAAATTAATAATACTTGTGTATAAATAAAGTGAATCAATAATTGTTTTCATTCTAATTTATTTTTACTAATTATACTGTTTATATTATCAGTGTTTTTAAAATTCATGGATGCAATGACAATTCTAATAATATTGAAGAAGTGTGAAATTTTTAGAAGCTTATAACTGGTGACACATTGACTTTTAGAAAAACACGTTTCAAATAAGTTTCTTTTTATAATTTAAGTGCAATTATATAACTTCTGCACCACAGTTCTATTTGAAATTTTAAACTTGCTGCTGTCCTTTTCCCCTGGAAGCAGGGAGTCTTAATTTTGCTGTGAATCAAAAGATGTTTTAGAGATATAAATTCAAAAGTTTTTCTACATTATATAATTTCAAAAATATTAGTTTATAATATTTACTATTTAATAAATAAATATAAAATTCTGTTTATTAAATAAAATATTGAGTGTCATAGAAGTGACCCTGCACCAAATGAAAAAGTCACTGACTGACTATATATACAGGAATCAAAGTTGCCAATTTTCTGGATCACATTCTCTGCCCCCCAAGACCTACAATAATTCTGAATATCTCATTCGAAAGATAGTTGTTTTCTTAGATAGTGTGCAAAATTTCACATTTTTCTGTAAAAAGGTTGCTGAAATATAAGCAATTGAAAACTGCAAAAAAAAAAAGCAAGCCAAACAAGCTATACTTCCTTCTTTTCTTCACTTGGCACTGCAGATACTGAGAAAAAACTACTGGGTCCAGAAAGCTCAAATTTTAAACTTAAGCCTTTCTCATTATCAGTAAGGTGCATGCAAAACTTCCGGGTTGATAGATCAAAGTTCATGAGGGTTTCCCATAGAGCTATTTTACTTTTATTGCTTAATTTCATGCTTATAAAGATAAGATTGGATGGAAATGAATAATTTTCATTCAAAATGTTAACCAGATAACAAAAGCTCAAATTTATGGAAATTAAATCTTTTTATAGTGATTTTACTAATAACATATTGAAAGTGTTTAGTCAGTGGTCACCACATTGCAGAGCACTGCTGACCAAATGCTTTTAACATGTTCAATATGTGTCACTACTTCGCGTTCTTTGCAATATGGGTTTGGTGCATTCATAATGCTTTCAATACATATCACACTTTCAATATATATGACCATTATTAAACCAATATATTAATGATAAAAAGAAAATATCAACAGTATTTAAAAACACATCAAGTAAGACGGCAATATTTTCAAAATACTTGACAGTAAAATTAGCATTAGTGACATTGTTGAGTTGAATCATGATCAAGTGCATACATACTCAATCTTTCAAAGCCATTTCTCTAGGAAACAAAGCTTTGTATGAAAAAATTTTAATTTTCAATTCAGTATTGTAAAATCATTACATTCCCATTTGCAATGCAAGTTACATGATATCCATATATATACAGGGTGGACCATTTTAATCAATCCAGTAGAATAACTCAAAAAATATAATTCTACAAAAAACAAACACTAAACCAAAAATGTTAGACTTCAAAGGGTCACAAGATGGGGATATTGGTTTCACCATAGATGATGCTAAAATCAAAAAAATTGGAATCATCTTAATTTTCTTAAATGAAAACTCTCATTTTTTTATTGCATATTCTGATTATACATAAAAAATAAACTTTAATCTAAAACAATTTTTTAATAGATGCACTAATCAGAAGTTATGGACATATGAAGTTTTATGCAGCTGCCATATTTATTAGAATCAAGATAAACATCTCTATCACAAACTTGATGCCTTTCACATGCTGTGAAATTAGTTTTGTACCTAATAATATTACAAAACACCTTTCTCAATTTTTTCTAGTAAATTTTTAAATTTAAACGAACTAATGTTTTCAGCTTTTTGAATAGCCTTTTTCAGGTTTAACATAATTTCAAATGTCAATTAGAACATAGGATTTAAAATTTTGAGCTTCATTCACATTCTTATGACATTATGGTATTACAAAAATTGGGATTCTTAAACTTATACCATTTAAATAAAATAAAATAAATATATAAATAAACATCAAACAAAATTACAATTACACATTAAATTTAACAAACATAGTGAAAAAGTTAATGCATATATATATAAACTTATATATGAAGAATAAAACAGAAGACAGTAAAGTCACATAATATTCTTAAAAGAATGAAAAGATGGATAAATTAACCTTATTCTTTTAAGGGGTTATCTAGGAGTGATTGCCAAGCCACAGATAATGAACTAGCATGCTTGTTATTAATGCAATTCCCTTTAAAGGATTCCACAAAAATTTCAAATGTTTCTAGCATTCTTAGTTTGTCTTTGTCATATATTGGTGTTATAATCTTAGCTTGTTCCCATTTGGCTGTTAAACTGGGCTCACTTGCATATTAGGCTAGAGTGGTATTAAACTTATTATTATAAGTATTGTACTTGTGCTCCTCTATCCTTTTTGTTAATGATCTATTTGTTGAGCTTATGTATGTTAACTTCCTGTTGATATTAAACCTATTGTAGTCTAGTGGTATGGAGTATACCCAGAATCTGAACTAGAGGGACCAACTCATATTAGTTTCGAGGAAGTGGGGAGGGAGAGTGAGATTTCATGACAGATGGCTCTAGTCTAGTCACAATATTCATTATTCAAACTGATACTAAATTGATACGTCTGTGCTGTGTGTCTGTATATCAATTACTACACTTTAATTTTTCTTCTAGGGAGGGGCAGCTGCCTCTCTCTGTCTCTCGCTGGATATGCCCTTAAGTACATTCCAGGTTTTCTGGCATCACTGCACTTATCTTTCATATTTGTAAGGAGTTTATATATCAATGGGCTATGTTTGTATGCTAAATCTGCCTTGACCCTCTTGGCTATGATTTTATAAGTTTGGCTCAATTTAGGGTCAAAGTCAACAACTATGCATTTTCTTTATTGTTTTGGCATAGAAACTTGAGCAATATATACAAGACTTCCAAAACACCAAAGAAATCACATAGTGATTGACTTTAACCCTAGATTGAGCCAGACTTATGTGGCAGTCACATAAGTTTGGCTCAATCTTAAGGAGGATGCACACATGTGGCGTGGCAAGGAAAAGTGGCAGAATGATGATCACTTTTTCTCTCCGCAGAAGTCGATTTTGTGCTGCTTTTCTCGTGCCACAAAAGTTGGTTGAATTCTATCTTTTGTAGCGACTGCCATCAAGACGCGTTTCTATCAGGCAATAACAAACTGTTATTGCCTGATTGTTAATAACAGTAAAAGACAGTAATCACATAAGAAAATACAATCACGTGGTGTTTTAATGGCAGAAAGTTAACCAAGATAACTAACATCAGAATAAAGAGGAAAGGATAATAAATTTAACACAAATTCTATACAAATAATCATATATAATTTAATTCAAAGAACAAAACAAACGAATCTTATTCGAAATAGTATTCTTTATCAAGAGATCTTAATCAAGGAATAAGCATATTTTGTACACCAGTTCTTTCTCGATCCAAGAAAATATCTCTAATCCAAAATCTTCTAGCTAAATAAAGCAAGCTGTACAAAACAAAATTTGTAAACACGTGAATAGCAGCAGTGTCAGTATTGTTCACCATCTTGAATACTGAATGCATGTGCTGAAATGTAAGCGGATTGCCGCTTGTGTGGTTGTGTTGCTGTGCATCAAAGATGCATTTGCGACACCGCTTTTCCTTGCTGTGTCGCATGTGTGCATCCTCCTTTATGCTGCACAATGTGGCACACACATGAAACTTCAAATGCCTATAACTACTGATTAGTTCATCTTTTGAAAAAAATACTTTAGAAAAGTTTGTTTATTTTTCATATGAAATCAGAATAAGCAATAAACAAAATAAGGGAATTTCCATTTTAAAAAATGAAGCTGATCACATTTTACACTGATCCTAGCATCATCTATGATGAAACCTGTAGCCCTGTCTCAATACTAGGGTTTCTCATTTCCCGATCTTTTGCTTGTCCTGGGATTTTGGGAAAAAAGTGAACTGTTTCCTGGGATCCCAGGATATAATTAATTATTTTTAAAATATAAAAAATATCTTGAAATTGAAAGATATAATTATTTTTCATTTTTAAAAGTAATTTAATATGTTCTGCAACCTCCAAAATCATATTAATAATGCTCTGTAAAATATATAGAGGTACTCCTCACCTTACGACCTATTTGCTTAACGACCACTTGCACTTATGACCAATCGAGTTTTGATCTGCAATTCGAGGAATCCCCTTTCTCAGCTTGAGTGTCGGTCAGTGGCGGATGGTGACATGCGCACTAAGCATACTATAATAGGCTAATAGCATACTATAATAATCTTTTTATGAATAAATTTGAAGTTTGTTGCATAATTTGTATAATTTTACAACGATCCTATATTCCCAACGCAAGCTCCTCGCTTATCGACCAATTCACTTAACAACGTAGTCGTCGGAACGGAACTCGGTCGTAAAGTGAGGAGTACCTGTATTAAAATTACCTTTGAATTACACAGAAATTTTCACAAATAGAAAAAATTTATTGAAAACTGCTTACAAAAAATGCCTTTGAATTGAGTTGAAAATTAAAGAAAAAATGGACTTAGATCAAACTTCTAAATTAGAAGGTAATTTTTGCTTTTTAAATAAAACAATACAAAATATTATTGTAAATTTTTATAAGATTTTGAAAACCAAAGATGGTCAATATTCCGATCACTCAATCTGGTTATTATTTTAATAATGAAAAGTCCCGCTACTGAAAATGTCCTTTCCAATTTGATAAAAGTGAGTGGAATCGTCTTTAATGCATTTAAGAGAAGATGGATGTTACATGTTTTTTCACCTGTAGCCTAGAAGATTTCTAGTTCATTTTCAAGATGCGTTACAGTATTTCTTTTGCTGTCTAGTATTCTTGATTTGTCTACCTTGGCTGCTTTAATAGTGACATCGAGCTTACAGCCCGTAATTTGGCAGTTTGTTTGGCTTTAATAATCAGGTTTATGAAGAAAAACTTTATAGTTGCATACTTTGTACTCGTTTGTATCCTTGCCCAATTTGCACAACTTGGCGTTACTCAGTTATTGAAGCTACTGGGCCTGGTTAAAAATTAAGACAGCATATGCACAATTATTCCAGATATTCCAGGTTCTGACAAGCAAAGAATTTTTAGAGTCCTGCCACAAATACATATTGATTATTGACAATCTGTGAGATGTTATAACAAGCAAAAATTTAAAAAACTAATAAGCAGGTGTAGAATTAATGAATACAAATGTATTCTGAGAGTTTATAAATTAATTATACTTTCTATTTGCAAAATTTCCTCAACCTTAGACAGAAGAAGAAGAAGAAAAAAAAAAAACAGCCGGGATCCCATTTGAGAAACCCTTAAAGTCTAAAATTTTTGGTTTAATGATTTTTTTTGTAGGACATTATTTTCAAGTTATTCTTTGAATTGATTAAAATAGTCCATCCTCATATATATGTTGCTCGACTATATAACTGCTTAAACAATTTATTGTTTAAAAAAACATTAATTTTTTAATATATGCATAATTTTTTTAATGTATTAAATATATATTATTATTTATGTATTTAAAATATTTCATTATATTAATTTAATACATTACTATATATTAAAAAAATTAATATATAGTAATAGAATTTTTCTTTACAGTGTTAAAAAATACTTCTTCTTCTTCCTCAGCTTTTCCCACTCTATGTAGGGTCGCTGTTTCTGATGAGTCGCCTCCACTGCTCCCTGTCTTGGGCTGCCTCCACATTCAGATGCCTCCCTCTCAAGTCCTCCGCCACAAGATCCATCCACCGTCTCCGCGGTCGTCCCCGCCTCCTCCTCCCCCTCACTGACATCTGCATAACCCTTCTTCCCACATACTCTTCTTCTCTTCGTACCACATGACCAAACCACTTCAACCTTGCCTCCTGTATCTTTGCTTCTATGTTCGTAACTTTCACTGTCCCCCTCACACATTCATTTCGAATGTGATCCCTTCTCGTAACCCCACACATCCAGCGGAGCATCCTCATCTCCGCCACCTCCATCCTTTTGACATGAGTTTTCCTCAAGCTCACAGTCTCAATAGCATACAGCATAGCTGGTCTCACCACCACCCGATAAACTTTCCCTTTCAACCTAAGCGGCACCCTCTTATCACATAACACACCTGACATATCCCTCCAATTCCTCCAGCCAGCCTGAATCCTGCCTGTCACCTCCTTATCCACACCTCCATCCTCCGCCACAGTTGACCCCAGGTACTTAAAGGTATTGACTCTGCGAAATACGTCTCCCCTCAACTCCAGATCCCTCTCCCGGGCACCATCCACCTCCCCACTACACATATACACTGTTTTACTCCTACTCACCCTCAAGCCCCTCCCTTCCAACGTGCCCAACCACCTTTCCAATTTAACCCTCAGCTCCTCTTTAGTCTCGGCGCACAGAACGATATCATCTGCATACAACATGGTCCAAGGCGCCTCTTCTCTGACCCCATCCGTGATCACCTCCATCAGCATGTTAAACAAGAAGGGGCTCAGTGCTGACCCCTGATGTAAACCAACTCCCACCTTGAAGCACCGGGACACTCCAACACAGCTCCTAACCTTTGTGGCCACATCCCTATACAGTTCCACTATTGTTAAAAAATACTGTGTTTATATTATATATTGTACAATGGACTATGATGTTATTTATTTACTTTAATAAATCTTGTTTATTGTTATTTGACATTTAATTTAATCCCTCATAGAATATTATTTTTCATCAAAAATAATTATCATTATTAAGGCCATAATAAATTGGTAGTATCTATTTACATGTTATATTTATTTGCAACTGACTGCATTGAAAATATTTAAAGATTCTTAATAATAAAAAAGATAAAAGATGAAAACAAAACAATGGTTTTGCTTTCATCTGAATACCCTTTCCAAGAGAGAAACTTGCCAGTCCTCTCTTCATAAATCATCTATTTTAAAAAAACTCAGTAACCAAAAACATTTCTGATTTCATTGTTTCCAACTGGAAAAAATTCTACCTCATTCCCAGTTCATTCAATCAATCCCAATCAATTTTTCTCAAATGCACAAGGAAAAAACTGATTTACTTATCAATCCATGTTTTTAGCATTATATTAAACATTAAACACTGCAATCACTTTTCTAACAAATATTTAACAATGTTAACTATTCAAAACTGGGTATACATTAATAAACTCTGCACATATAACCAATATCCAGAAAGAAGTTATCATCTCTTGCTGGATATTGGTTATAGGTGCAGAGTTTATCACTTAATAATGTCATTAAATGATATGTTTGTTTACTATCACTATTGGCAATTACACATGAAATGTTTTTCTTTTATGCATTAGACATTAATGAAAACGTTGCAACTGTATATTTTATATTAAAACATTTCTGAATAAAAACAAAACAATAATGAAAATAAACAAACCAGATATTGAATCTGTTATAATGATCTGCTAAGAATAAGCTCATAACATGGCAAATTTTGTGATAAAAATAACTAAACTGCATAATTGTAATAGAACATAAATATACACTGAAATAAACAAAAACAGATGTTAGAAGCACATTCCCTCCCTTCCTCCATTTACCAGTGTTACTTTTGAATTTTTCACAATACAGTTCAAAAGAAATTCATAATACAGTAGAGAGTTGTTAATCGGAACCCCGGTAATCGGAACGATTTTCAGTCAGACTGTGTCGTGCTGAATCGAACATTTTTGATACTAGATTTACTTCTAAAGTATAATTTTCATGTTTTTATATTCTTCAATATATTTATTTTGTTTGTACAAAATAAAAAAATAATTTTTAATGATACAATAGCATCGATTATTATTATAAAAATTTTCGTTAGGGTTTAAATCGACAAAAATTCAACACGAAGCGACACGCAACAGAGAAAAATTTCAACATCGGATAGGTTAAAATATTTTTTCGTACATAATCGGTAATCTGAACAAATCACTAATCTGAACAACCCCAGTCCCCAATTGATTCCGATTTTCGACTCTCTACTGTACTAGAATTATTCAATTTAGACAGCATAATGTAAGAACATCATTCATTCTTGTGAGAATTTGGTTACAGGGAGTTCAGATACTGTGGTGTAGTTGTAATATGCTATAATTATTAGTTAGTGTTAGTATATTATATTTTAATACTTTACATAATAAATATTGTCATCATTTTAGTATAATACATTACAACTTCTGAGTATAAGAATGTTTTCATATATTTCCAGATAGCAGAAAATACTGTATTTACTTGCATATAAGATGAGGTTTTTGTTCATTTTTCACTGCTTTCAAAAACCTAGGTCATTCTATATATGTTAGCAAAGGATTGTTTGCATTTTTGCAATAATTTTTGTGAATCATGTATTCACATTTTTTACTATGTGCTCGCCCTATGGTGTTTAAAAACAAAAGTATTTTATCTGGGTTGTTTGAATTGTTCTTGTGTATTGTCAGGAGTAAAGATGGCATTTGGAAAAACAAAACTTTTGAATTGAATTCCAAATTAAAATTCCAAAATCACACAGGAGCCCAATATAAGTTTTTCCATTCCCACGTGAAAACAAATGATTCTTCGGAAATCAGAGTTCCGAGAAACTCATACGTGTAATCGACGGAGAGTAGAGTCAACTGTTAAGATTAAGCAAAATGACTTCCAATTATCCATCTTTACATAAACGAATTATGTAATCGATTTTACAAGATTTTTCCTTAAAGTTTAAAATGCCAGTAATTTTTGTGGGACAATGTGTACATTTATGTGCATTTGATCTTGTATTTGTGATTAAACAAAATAAAATTAGAATTGTATTAATACAGTCAAATCTGTTTTTGTGCGGTCTTTTTCTGTGCGATTTTTATTTGTGCGATTGATTTATGTGCGGTATATGAAAATTTCAATCAAATTGGAACATAATTGACTCCTGTAAAATTTTTAAAAACTCTATTGGTTGTTTTCTATGACATCAGCAGGTTTTTTCATTTTTTATTCAGAAAAAATTTTTTCTCATACGTTTATTTCAGTCCCTCTTATTTTAATAGCATAAAAACCATAAATATTATATACATCCACAAGAGCCGAATTCTCGGGCTAGAGTTGGCTATAATAAATAAATAATTAATAAGACAATTTGGCACTAGAGCTTGGCGTTAGGCGCCATCTCTTACTAAACTTAATAATTATAATTAAATTAAATAAATAATTTTAATAATTTGGATAACTGGAGGAAAAGAAATCGGCCCGAAGCGTAACTCGAACCCACAACTTCTGCTATCCGTGCAGACACGTTACCAGTTACGCTACACAGACCTTCAGTCCGATCGCCTCCTCCAGTATATATAAGCTAACACGACGACCATCGACGATCATTACAATGCTGGCTGGGGACATAAACATAAATATTATGTTATATTT
Organism: Centruroides vittatus; assembly: GCF_030686945.1. Lineage (NCBI taxonomy): Eukaryota > Metazoa > Arthropoda > Arachnida > Scorpiones > Buthidae > Centruroides > Centruroides vittatus. Next base: position 1,062,349 of record NW_027122478.1, on the reverse strand, counting down.
GAACAGATGTGGTAAGTTAGCTCCCCTCCAGCTTTAGACTGCAGGTGTGAAATTTCAAGCCTTGTTAAATGAAATAACACTTCCTGCAGCTATGTTTATCAAATAAAATCATTATTTAACGACTATTTTTAACTTTTTAATGTTAGATTCGTATTTAAGTGGAAATAATTAATTAATATAAAAATTAAAATTCTTAGAGGATTTTTTTCCCCCATTAGGTGTTGCAGAAAAAGGCCCAAGGAGTTAAAAAAGCAATTCCTAGTTATTTCATACGGTTTCAAGTTATTTTCTACGTGAGACTTTTTTTATGCGGTCCCTATTCACCACATAAAAAAAAATATTTTTTTAATTGTGTTGCGAAAACTATTTTTTATAGCCACTCGTGAAGTTTCGCGCGATTTTTTTTTATGCATTTTCTTTTATGCGGTCCCTATCCCCGCACAAAAACAGGTTTGACTGTATATCTAATTTTCTTTATTTTGATCTTGAAAGTCACACCTCATCCTATATGCGAGATCATTTTATACGCAAGTAAATATAGTAATTTCTTTTTCAATAAATTTGAGATTTTGACAGACAAACAGCTTCGTGAACATTTCCAAAAACAAACACAGTAAACTACTCATTTGATAGTAATTAAGGTTTTTATTGTATTAGGGTAGATGTACCAATTTTGGCCAGTGTAGTACCAGTTCTGGCCAGAAAACAAATTTAACTTAAAAATATAATCACAAATGAAACAAACTTTTATTGTTAACAGTGTGAACAGTTAACAATAAAAGTTTGTTTCATTGGACAGATTTGAATACGTGGTGATTATATTTTTAAGTTAAATTTGTTTTCTGGCCAGAACTGGTACACTGGCCAAAACTGGTACATCTACCCTATACAATTAGTTTCACAAGTATTAACATCAACAAACACAATTTTTAGATTAAAGCCAAACAATTGATGGATTTACAAATATACACACCAATCGAAAACCTGATATTAAGCAAATATACTCCCTCAGTTACCATAAATGATCGGGCTAAATTTAATTTATAATCTATTTTCTAATTTAAATTTTCTAAATTCTAATTTATAATCATTATATCCAAATTTAGCCCGATCATTTACGGCAGTTGTGGGAGTATACAGTCAATTCCACTTAACTGGGACATGTTGAGACTAATCCATTTTGGCCCAATTAAGTGGTTGCCCCAATTAAACAAACTAATAATAAATTCTAAAATAAAATATGTAATACATAGGTAAATAAGTAAGTAGGTAAAAAATAATAATTAGTTACCTATTTTAATGCTTTATTAAACCAAAACGCAGAAAATATTTGTACTATAAATTTGCCAGACTCACAATGATAGATAACTGATTCGCATCATGCTACTGTTGCCAAATACAGTATTAGTAGTGACATACACAAGGGTTGACAGTTCGATTTGTTCCTGATCAAACGATTTTTCCTTTCTCTCTTTTTGGTTAGAACATGTTCTAAGTAAAAAGGGAGAAAGGAAAGAGTATATCCAAAAGTCACTTTACGATCTTTGAGCACAGTTTCCTTTACTTGGAGATGGGCCACTTCAGCACGAGTGTTCATAGAATCCGCCAGCTCCAGATGCTGGTCTCAACAATTGGATAGCTGCTGTTCAAATCTAGACGTAATTATGCACACAATACCTTCCAAGGAAACCCTAGCTGTCTTCCAACTCAGTTGAGAGACCTTGAAAAATTGTTCCAGGAATCTTTGTCCCCTCGCTTTTAAAGGGATCATCCGTCCAATCCAGAGCAGGATCAGTAACTCACATTCTGGTCTATCTCAGACGGGATCCCCGTGTGATATGTCCTGCTACAGTGACCCCCTCCAAAAAAACTGAATTGCCTAAGCAAAAGATAAAATCGATTTCTCTCTGCCAATTGTTAGGCCTATACAACATTAGTGTACGTAGTGTCTACATATTTTCGGAAGCTATCTAAAATATATCAAAACTTGCTAAATTCCTTTTCTGCTACTGTCCCATTTAAGCAAAAACTTGTCCCACTTAAGTGATTACATTATGAATTAATTTATTAGTTTGGTTTCCATTCTTTGGGATTTGACCCAATAAAGTGGCTGCCCCGATTAACTGGTGGCCCAATTAAACAGAATCGACTGTATTTGCTTAATATCAGGTTTTCAATTGGTGTATATTTCTATATCTATACCCGTGGGGATGGACCAACTGAGTGCCTTGAGTGGATGTTTCTGGCCAAGGGCACGATTGAGTCCCCAGTGGGCACCATAATAATCGCCGATGGTGATATCTTAAACTTATATATACTGGAAGAAGAGATTGGACTGAAGGTTCGGGTAGTGTAACTGGCAACACGTCCGCACGGTAAGCGGAAATTGCAGGTTCGAGTCCCACTTTGGACCGATTCTTTTCTTCCAGTTTAATCTAAATTAATTAGTTTTATCTTGAGGAAACCGTGTTTTATGTTTTCTTTCTTGCGAAGACACAATGCAGTGACAGTAGATTTAAAAACACTGGGCAAACCAGTGTTTTAAATCTACTGTCACTGCATTGTGTCTTTGCAAGAAAGAAAAAAAACTAAATTAATTAATTAAATATTATAATTATTAAGTTTAATACAAGATGGCACCTAATGCCATACTCTAGTGCCAAATTCAATTTTAATTTATAATCATTATATCCAAATTTAGCCCAATCATTTAACGCAGTTGTGGGAGTATAATTGATGGATTGCATTGGGCTATATTAATATTACTAACTACTAATTAAATTTGAAGTAATTAGTAGCATTAATACAATCCAATATAATTTAATTAATATACTCACAATTAAATTTATCAAGATATGGCACCTAACACCTACCTCTAGGGCAAATGAAATTTAATTAGTAATTAGTCTCATATATGCCAGTAATGGTTTGGCTTTAGTTTCTCAAGGTGTCAGCAAATTTGTTAAATATGACAAATGTTTGAAGTTTTTAACAATTACTTTTGAAAGGGAGGAGTATAGCCTGATAGAACTGATTTGTATCAAATACTGCATATGTTTATTTGTTAGACTTACAGGCTTAGTTTAAAATGAGCACAGTTTACCATAAATGTCTGGAAGCAGTGGTTTAATGCAGATATGAAAAGGACCCAAAAGTGTCCTATGTATTGGCTGTAAGATATTTGAAAAAATCTGTAGCTTTTGTTAAAAAGTGGGTGAAATGCTATGATAAAGAAAAAACAGAGAATTTGCCAGATAAACAACCCTACTAACCCGATGCAATGCAATAACACACCAACATGATTTATGGCAGTAGTTGGTGTGTTATTGCAATTTGTCAGATCACAATTAAAACACACACACAGCTATAAAATGGAAAGATAAAGTGATGATATGAATCTTCCAAAAAAACCCATGTCTTGTATTAAATAACCATACCATGATAGAAACCTTAAAGTGTGATGATAAAGGTCTTGAAAGTCATTAAAAACATCCAAAAATATTTGTTATTAAATTCTTGCTGTTTTTTCAAGGTTATTTGAGTGTGTTTGTTAACTGTATACAACTTTCTGATCATTCCATGAATGATTCTTGAAAAACTAGGAGCCCAGGATGCCCCCTAGTGGGCAGTCTTTACAAATTTCATGATAATTAAAAATCATTACTTAGTGTTATTAAACATTCTATAAATATTTTAAAATAGTTTAATTTGTTTATTTACCTTCGCTGGTAACATTCGCTAGGGCACCCCTAGTGGGTGTTAATTTAAATAATTTATATTGTTAATTTAAATGTTTGAAATATGACACACGATAGGGGTGCCTCTAGTGCCCGTTTTTAGCATACCGTTATGCGGACAGACGGACAGGCACGTGTTCAATGGGTTATATATATAGATAGCTTAATGATGGGAAATTTACAACCACAGAAAAATTTGAGAAAAATCAGATATTAACTCTAACTCAAAACTAAGTTAAGATTTTTTTTTACCTCTTAAACTTTTAGGTTTAACTGTAATAAACAAACTTAGCCATAGAAACAGAGTATATTTACAAAACACAAATTATACCAGATTCCAGTAAGAAACATATAAGATTTACCAGTAAACAAACTTTTTCAATAGATTTAAGTTATCATTATCAGATTAAGCAACAGTATATAAATGTAACATCAAATGTCAATCATTAAATGATGGTGAAATTCCATCTGACTGGTCATTGCTGTAGTAATGAAGAAAAATTAAAATGGGACCTCAAATAAAGATCTTCAAGACTGACATAGTGTGTTAGTATCTTTAAAATTAAACACATCATCTTTCTTACATGCTTTACACACTTATTTTGTTAATAATTATCCAGATTTTTATGCTGGTTGTATTGTATTACAGAGTATATGTATTGTAATTCTATTAACAAAATTCATATTTTCATATTTATTTTTGAATACAACCAGTAAAATCCTTGTGGACTAGAGATTACTGCTCTCAAATCATAATAAAAGTACATGATATATTTGAACTCAGGGGATCGAGATGAGTTCAACGATACCCTACTTTTGGACCACAGACGAAAAATAAGAAAGTTATAATATTTACGATTTCTTGCCTTTCATACTGCATTCCATGCCATTTCAGATTTTTCCACCACCTAGCAGTAATGGTCATCTCCCGAAGGGATAGGTTAGGTTTGTTGGACAAGCCGCGATAGTGGCACGTAGTACTAGCCAACCATGAGCAATAGCGAGTGTGTCAGCAGCTGAGGGGCCATAGGCCCCAAGGTTGAGGAGCGTGAGGGTGTGCGAAAAGGACTTAACTTGAACTGCAGACGATCAGTGTGCTCGTGGATCAACACCTGCCTCTGTTGAAGATATATATGGCCCACTTGCCGGACTGCCTGTTAAACACGCGCTAGGCTTAGTGGAGAGACAATGCAACTCCCGATCATCGCGCGATCACTGGAAAAAAGTATGATAACTTTCTTATTTTTCATCTCTGGTCCAAAAGTAGGGTATTGTTGAACTCATCTTGGTCCCCTCAGTTCAGAAATATACTCAAAGTTCCAAAATTCCATAGGTGGTAATCTATAGTATCCCCCAGCAATGTCTTCATTTTTTTTAATTTTTATCATAAAAATTTGTATGCATGACAAAGTAAAAAAATGTTATTAATTGAAAATTTGTTCTAGCAGGTATCATTTGTTCAATTGAGGACCAAGTGATTTTTTTTCCAGAATTTCTATTTGAGTTGAGAACAGTTTGAGTATCAAGATACAGCTGTATTTCATTTGTCATTTTTATGAATGATTACTTACCTACAGTTAAAAAAGGTTAATAAAACTTACCTAAAAATGTTTAAATAAAATTTACTAAATACAAAGATTAATCTGTAAAAACAAAACACAGTGACAGTCATAAAAGAGTCTGAAAGCAAAGACATCATCATCTGGTTGATAGGAAAGACAAGAAAAAGAAAAACTGCACTATCAGTTTTCATTAAACTTGATGAAAGGCACAAAACAAATTGAAAATTTCGATATTTAAAATCTATGGGCAAATTTGAGATAACATGCATGTTTACTTGAATAAAAAAAATCAAATAATGAAGTTTGCACTTAAAAGTTGTAAAAATTTGTATTGAGGATTTCCCTAATTCTCAAACGATGTTAGAGCAAAACCATGTTATAGAAGTGCAATGTTGTATGAGGGATACCTGTACTATTTTACATTTAAAACCTATAAATATTGTTTAATTGTTATTTTTCTTAAGATATTAAGATAAATTTTATGAGACCAGCAAAGAAAAGTATGTTAGTAAAAACTTGCAATTGGTAAAATCTGCATCTGAATTTTTATATTTAATCTAACCTGAAGACACTTTGAATGTAAAAGCTGAAAGTACTCATTAATTTTTTTATCTATTTAAATAATTTTTAAAAATATAGCATTGATGAATCTGTAAATTCATATTAGCATCATATCATATTAGCAAAAACTAAAAATCTTTTTCTTACTAAATTTTTAACATTTCAATTTTAATATATAATAATTTAATTAATTATATACTTTTTTCCCTAATAAAAATTTAAAACAAAAATCCTATAATTATGATTTAATGCTTTGAAGTTACTCATCTATCATGTATGTTTCATAGATAATAAATATATTAATTCACATATAGACTACACTTCAATTTATAACTTAGCCAAATTATTTATTAAAACAGATTTTTTATTATAATTGAAAATTTAATTAAAGCATTTTTCATTCCATTCTTCAGAAATAGTTCAAATTTTTAAAATATGCATTATAGCTATTTGGAATTCCAAGGGTATGAAAGATAAAAGACATCTGTTCTTCATTCAAATTAGTTATAATGCAATGATGATGCAAATTATCTCAAAAAATGTTTTGTCGTGATTAACATGTTCAAGGACTACTTAATATTTTAGTATTTTTGTAATTGTTTGAGTTTGATAGATTTTTATACAATTTCTGGAAAAAAAATAAAATATATAAATATTGATATTTTAAAGTAACAAAATATCTTCATTTTTTATCATTTACAACACCAGCAACAGTCCAATTTCATTCAAGGAGAAGTTTTATTTGAGGCTACGCTTCCACAAAAAATGTGAAGTGGATAAAAATGTTGTCTATTGATTATGCCAATACTGTAATTCACAATACAATTGAATAAAATTAAAAATTTAGCCCACAATATCTACATTAAAATATATAAATACATTGAGGCTACAAAATGTCTTCATTTTCCATCATTAAGTGAAAATTATAACAGACTGTAGCCAGTGTCGTAAATGACGAAAAAATGAAGTCATCTTGTAGCTTAAACATACTCATACATTTACATATTTTAATGTAAATAATATCAGCTGAATTTTTAATTTTACTCAACAAATAAATAAACTAAATACGTAAGAAGAAAAATAAACATACGTATAATTATTACCTGCGATATAAAACTCAACAACAGTAATCAAATTTTCCTTTCACACAAATTCCAGATATTTAATTCAAACATTCTATATTTTTATCTTTCATCATTCAAATTAAATTTAAACAAAACTGTGCTTTTTAATTACATATGTTATTGAATGCAGATTCAAAATTCTACAATTTATAATCATTATTATAAGTCACATTAATTAAAAGTCTTTCTATCATAAAAAGATTCAATTGTAATGATGCAAATTTCAATTTATTGAATTATTTAAGTGAATTATTATTATTATTATTATTTCTGGATTTTTCCTTATAGGAAAAATGCATTTAATATTTAAAGTACATATATTTAACACTATGAAAAAAAAAAAAAACTCCTCATAAACATTTTATGATTCATATATTTAAATAGCTTTTTAAGGCTTTGGTAACTTAGCACTTTATATGATCAATATTGATGTATTGTATGTATTTATTACAATGAAATTCTCGAGTTTATCTTCTTAATCACTGTCGTAATATAAGATTAGAAAGACTGCAGATTAAATTAGGCTTAATAAAACATATTTAAAAAATAAGTATACGTACTTTATAGTTACTTGAGGTTCACCTTATTTGTTTATATCTATTAATTAAAAAATATACGATCATTCTAGTCTAACCGATTATTATTTATATTACACAACGTCTTCGTTTATGTATCAATGTCTGATCACTGCCACGTAAGGTTCAGACGAATCTGTACTGGGCATGCTCAAACCTCATCGATTCTATTGCACTTAGCTAGATGGCGCTTGTTGAGGTTTTATAAAGGGTTTTAAAAATAAGTTCGGGTAATACCAATTTTTGATTTCTAGTTTTTATTTATAAAACAAATTTTAAATTAATATAATTGATTTTTATAAAACGTGTGAAAAATGTAGAGGAAAAAACCTCTAAAAATGTGTATATATATATATATTATATATACACACTACATTATGTAATACAAATGTTTATGTATGATCCCTGCCACTATAAACGTTTGTTTTTTACTGGTTTATACGGAATCATCGTGATATAGTGGCAATTTACGCGTTAGGACGCTAAAATAATATCTATTGTAATTAGATGTTTTAGTATTGCCCACTAGTACCCGAGCGATTCCGTTCCTGAATACTGGTCGTTGGTCCGCGCGAGCTGGCCACGTGGAGTTTTCCGGGTTTTCTCCATGTCTGAAACGCCTGAATCGGGGCCAGTTACCCTTAAAAGACCTCGTGGAAGGCATTTCTCTAGAATATTCATATGAAACCGGAGAGAGAGAGAGAGAGAGAGAGAAGAGATGCGCGAATGCCTGTGTGGCCGCCAGCGCCAGAGATCCCGAACACTGCCTGGCAACACTTGCCAACGAGAGTTGGCTGGCAACGTAAAAAAAAGAGGCGCGAAAGTTCGCGGGTTTTTGCCTGGATGTTGGCCGAGGGTGTTGATGACAGTTCTCACCTTTTTAATAAAGTTTTTTTGTTACTGTTCGTGTTTGTCTGCTTAGTTCTAAAGATCAGTAGGATCGAATGACAAACATGTAATTTGGCTACTTTACACGATTAAAATGTTTTGGCTGTGAAAGCTATCCCGTATTCGACAATACAGCGTTTCCATTGGGAATATGCATATACGAATTTATATTCGAATATACTAAGGTGACCAGACGTCCCGGATTGTGCGGGACCGTCCCGGATTTGGGTTGTTAGTTTCGCATTGAACACCATCCCAGAAAGTGTCCCACATTTGGTCATGTAGCATTTTCAACATGTTCGCAAGTTGTCGTTTTCTTTTACTACTAATAGCCAGGACGCCCCTAGCGGGCGTTCTAGCAGCAACGGTGTCATTCCGTGGTATAAATAATAAATTCATATCAATAATTCAATAATAAATTCCTATTGCAATAATAATATACTGAATTTATTAATAATTTAAATAATATCTAGGGGCGCCCCTAGTGGCCGTTCTAGGCATACCATGACAGATATACAGACAGCGCCATCAAGTTATGAAAAAAAAAAAAATTTTTTCTATAAAGAGTTATTTTTAAGTTTATTTATGTATTTATATATTTTCTACTAAATTATTTATTAATGAATTAGTTTTTATTATTATATATATGAATGTTGGAGGTCCACCTCATTTTTAGCTCCCACAACACGGAAGCGTCCCGCATTTCAACCTAACATATCTGGTCACTAGAATATACAATAGCAATCTTCTCATTTTTTTCACATGTAGTATAGAAATTTGTAATAAAATACATAATGCGGTTATAATAAAATATTAATTTTAATTAATTCAAAGTACGTTAAAATATGAAAATAATCGCGCAATATGTATATATATTTTAGAAAATACAAGGGAAGCGGTGCTTCCACAGCATCCATGGACGGCACGCCACTGTTGTATTGTTATTGCTGTATTACTATTTTAAAAATATAATGGCAACCATTTAAGGATATATGTTTTAAATATCTTAATGATCTTAAGGCAAATCATTAAGATACACTTTCAATTTTATGTAATTTCTCCATCAATAACCTTGGATTAACTCATAATAAAAAACAATCATATTACTCAAAAATTCATAATCATTTCCCCAATTAGTCATAACAAAACACCTACTATCCAAAGAATTTCTGAAAGACATTTCGATTTAAATCTTACTGAAACCGGACTTCAAGTTTAGTTATCGTAATAATCTGACGTCTTTTATATCTTAGTTTAAGTAGTTTAACATATAAAAGACTAAACAAGTTATGCTTATCCGTTCCTATTGTCTATGCCGGTGCCTAATCATTAATCATTGTTTATATTCTTTTATTTAATGCAATAAAAATCTATTCAATTTAATCTAATGAATAAAAATTTCTTTGATGTAAAAACAGAAGAAATTGTAATTTACAATTATTGATGGACCGATTTCTTGAAACTTCCAAATATTTTAAATTTATAGAATAGTGATTTCCATCACTATTACACTGAAAATTGCTTCGTTCTCATTCTTAATTTTGTTAGATTAGAGCAGTGGTTCTCAACTGTTGACCGCGGAATATTGATGTGCAAGAACTTCTCATAGGATGCCACAAAATTTCAAAAAATTATTTCAATTGAAGAAACCGGAGGATCTTCATTTATAAATAATAGAATTAGGATTATGTAAACATGACAGATTAGAATTGTGTGGCCGAGTGAATGAAGTCACTGAACACTGATTGCAGGTTCGCTCCTCATCAATGGACGAGGAGTTTTGCGGGTTTCGTCACGTGTCTTACACCTAAATAGGGGCCACGTTCCCGTAAAAACTCCTCCCGGGGCATCTCTCCTCAGCAGATCGTCACGATATATTCGATACATTTAATGCATTGTCTTTTCTGTGTAGTTTTTAAGAAAGTGACAAAACACTACTTGAAAAAAATTATTTTAAAATAATTTTGAAATTTCTGTCGGGTGTACTTAGTCTGCGGAAAATATTATCTGTAAAACTCGATAAAATTTTCACACATTAAGCCACAAAGCCACGTCAAGGCGACACCCATTTTGTGGTAGTCTTTTGGTTTCCAGAAACTGACCCCGATTGCTTGACAGAATAACAATCAGAGAATAAAACTGGATATTCGTTGCTATTCGATTAATTCAATAAACTAAAATCATTCTCAGAAACTCCAATTTTTATAATCAAATCTTCTTATTGAAAAAAAAGAAAAGATTCTCGATACAGATTTGTCATTTTAAATTAAATTTAGCAACGAATAAAAGATTACTTTAAAAATGTAAGCAATTCATAACATTTTTGCACATTTTAAAAATAGATATTGTATACTAAAATATATAATTATAAAATATATAGACTACTACATAATTATTATAATATATGATATCACCAAGTTGCTGATTAATTTCCTCGTCATGATGTACCTTTACGAAGTTTGTCACCGTAAATCGTTAACTTTTTCTATCACTTGCTTTTCTTTTGGATACTTGGTAGCTAGGAATGCTAGCCCAATCTTTGAAATCCTGAAACCAAGTTTCTCCTTGCCCTATCTCATTTAACGTCTCTTTTAGTAAAACTCTCCAGTGTTAAAAATGTGTTTTTGCCAGAAGAGCCTCTTAGAACATATCCAGCAAACTCTATTTTGTGCTCTTTAACAGTCCTGGGAAGACATGGAATGGTGCGAGATCTCTTCCATACTTTTTCATTAGTAATTTTATCAGTCCTACTAATTTTCAGAATTACACGACAGAACTTGTGATCATCGGATGTCATCGAAATTCCTTCTCTTCATCAAATCCTTTTAGTTGATCCCAAGCTGAATATCAGTTTCATCAAGACTTTTGATTTAAGTATGTAATGCAGGAAATCTCAGAAAGTCTTAGGCATTGTTGATTTATTTAGAAATTATTACATTCAAAAGCAAAATAGAATTATAAAAAATGGTATAAAAATAGATTCAAATACTGTAGAATTTTTATGTAGAATTTTAGTAATGCTTGACAATATGCATGAATATCTTTCTACTATTATGCCAACGTAATGAATTGTCAATTGTTTTTGTTACCGGTTGGATTAGATAACAGCAAAAATTATAAAGAATATTGAGGAATTTGTAATAGAACCGTTGTCTTATTTAACAAATTTGTCTTTTAAGATTGATACTTATCCTGGTATTTTAAATACAATATACAAAGCACATCCTACACATAAAACGAGCAACTTATATGTCAGTATTATTGGCTTATTTCAGTTTTCTCCGCTTTTGGAAAAATTACCAATAAAAGCATTCTCATAGTAAGAATAGTAGACGACATGTTTCATACAAGGGCGAACAATCCCAAGATGTTACCAATGTTCTTTAAGATAAATTGATATCTGCATTGAATAAGTCCTACTTTGTTCTTGAGATCATTGTCGATTCGTCATCTGCAATTGATTTGGTATATTTCAAAATTTTAACCGAAAACGCCTCACGTGGAATTCCTTACTTCCTTCACAAAATCTCAGGATTCCGTGAGAACGCAGTTTGAAGAACACTGATTTAACACCTTGTATCCAATTGCAATTGCATAACTTTGTTTTTATATTTTAGTATATTAGAGTTTGTTGGGATAATTGTTACTCATTTTGGACGAAAATTTCTCATATCCATAGTCATCTCCATAGTCAATTGCAGATATAGAAATTGCACTGATTTATAGTAACTATTTATTTGATAAGTTACTTATTATAGTGTGAGAATATATCCATTCTGTAAAAGTTCTTTCAGAAAAAATAACTTGAGAGATATTATAAAAAAAAAAAAAAAATGTAGGAAGTATACTGATTTGTCAAATTATAATGTATAAATGTATAAATGTATAAATGTCAAATTATAAATACTATACAATCTAAGCTTATATACTTATTAAATTTTGCAAAAAAATTATCATATTGAAGATATTAGAAATTACTTATCCCGATTCTTCCTTCTTGTATTACGACAAAGAAATGTCAAAAGAAAATTCTATCCTGAAGCAGTACAAGCCAGATGATATTCTTGTCAAATATCTAAAATTAAATGATGAATGACGTAAATATATATCAAAATTAACGAATTAAATTGCTTATATGAAAAAATTAAATATTATTTTGAGAAATAAATAAATTTGTAGTAGATAAAATACAATGCTAATTCGTTATTCTATTTATTCCAGAGAAGAAACCGATTTGAGGAATTCGCTCAATATTATTTCTGAAAGATTTTCTTATATAATTCTGTATGCTGTGTTATTAAAGTTGTCTGATTTAAATGTTACAATTGTATAAATGATAATATTCATTTTCCTGTTTATTTGACTTTTAATACAGTCAAGTTTTCTGTTTAAAACATGAAAATCTCGCTTATGACAATTTTGGTTTCTGTATTGATTACATTTATTAAGAAATAACTTAAAGTTAAATTCTTTATAATAAAAATAAAGAGATAGTCTCATTTATGTATCCCTCACGGCCTATTGATATTCAAACATGAAACACCACTTACAGATTCCGAAATGTAACTTCTACGTATATAAAACTCTATCCTTCATACAATATGTTAAAGGAAATAACTGGATCTCTAAATTGATTTCTGTTAATAAAAATTCTGAATTTAAAATCGTTTGTATTTACTTAAGCAAATTTTGCATTTTTCTACCGTCCGTTGATTTTCGATTGCATCCCTCGCCTGCCAATACTTAAGCAATAATATAATATCGAATTTTTTAAAATAAATTAATCGCATAACCGCAGTTTATTACCAATATGTCTAACATCGACTGATTTTAATTTCTAAAACATAAAAAAATTGATTAATATTGAGCTATTCTAAATAGATTAATCACATACCTAAATTCATTTCGAATCCTCCAACGTCTCTATTTTCGATTTAAATCCACGTCTGCTAAATCTATTTTGCATCAATAAAATTAATCACTTAACTGATTATTGCTTCCAATCGCCCAATGACTAGATTTTTCATTCTGTCTTTCATTTTCTGAAATATAGAAGTACACGATTAAAATTGAGATATTTTAAATGGATTACCTGCCGCTTAAAGCGTTACATCAGCAAAAATTCCCTTTGTATATCCACTTCTCACATCAATACCAGTCCTTAGAAATCAGGAACCAGCCCTTCTGTTTATGTCCTCGAGCCAGAAAATCATTCGCAAATACATAGGAATTGGGCCTATTTTCTGACAGTTGTATCTGTTTCTAACTGCTTTTATTTATTGTGACAGTTACAAACTGGTAAATTAACTAATTGTTCGGTGCATTTTTTGAAGGATTCTGAATGTAGTCCTAGATCATCGCGATCTTTATTTTGCAGACTAACATTAGAAAATATAAATTCTTGTCGAAATGAACATCGGAATATAAAAGACTCGTAATATATAATTTAAAGAAATGAAGTAATAATATTTTTTTTTAACTTTTTATGACCTGTAGAGACTAAGAGGGTCTCTTTCAGCAAGCCCAAAGTTCAGACAGGCCCACAATGGGGCGGCCGGGTGGTGAGGGACAGAGCCCGACATATCTGGACGGACCACCACCTGAAAAATTGCCAGGGCTTATTCGGCCCGTCCTAATTCGATTTCAGTTTCTTTAGAGCGGTAGGCTGCCACCTTGACTGCTCGGCTATCCGGCCGTCAAAAATAATAGTATTGCAGTCATCCCTTCAACTGTTGTGGTGATTGAAAGAAAAATAAACAACTGGTGCAGTCTTATGTCATCAAAGACTCACCCTCCTCCCCATCGTCAGATACAAAAGAATTTCCTTCCCCATAAACTGCTGATGAAATAGGTAAATCGTCTCTTGAATTCATACCTGACTATTTCAAATCCTCTGACGTCTGATTTTTCAATTTAACTGTACTGTACTTTGTTAATACGTTAAATATTCTAGCTTAAAATGTTAAAGAATTATTACTCGATTAATTTAATCATTTGAGGATACCTACAGACTTATGTAATTTGAACGAAATAAAAGCTTATATCTAATCAAAATCTATTTATAAATCAATTTAATTCAACAATAATTTGTATAAAAATCATAAATCTAACTGATGATATTTGAAGTCGGGAATTCATTCAATTTTAATCACAGACCAAGAAAAGAAGTAATACCTTTTCGAGATATTCCTATTCAAAATAGCGTCGAAGTACAATGCAGATAAGTCGGAATTTTTGGTGCGATTCTATTATTGCACGCCCGTCCAATAATGGAAAAAAAGAACAATTGGAAATAATTGTTAGATAAATATGACGTCTCGCTAAATGTATCACGCATTACGTCAAAATTTCTACGTCAAAGTATTAAATCACTAGTACAGATATCCAATTTTATGTATAATTTTAGAACATTTCCCAGTTTTCCGTAAAGATTAATTCAGAAATAAATAAAAATATGAATTTAAAATAATTAAATCGATGTCAAATAACTAGCATCTCACAGCAACACGCTATCTTATATTGAAAAAGTCACTTTATCCCATCTCTTTTATATTAAAAAACAATTTTTATATATGTAAATTTAATTCTTATAACTTTATTTAATATTTTAAATCCTTTAACCTTATTTTCAATCCCGCTATTTTAATCAAAATAATTTATTCCTTATTCTTGCACAAGATGATTTTCATTGCCGAGCAAAATTTATTTGATAAATCAACAAGAAATCTTCCATTTGACGTAAAATTTCAAAAATATACAAGAAAATTTTCATTACAAAAATATAAAATATTAGCAATCTGAAAGTTTTTTTAAGCCTGCTTACTTATCACACTCAATATTAAGAAAATACCGTGATCAAAATACTTTTTTAGTTTGGCTCGGCATATTCGGCGCTTTGCAAGTTTCGCTTCTGTTAATTTTCAACTTCTGGATCAAACATTTTCCAGCAATAAAATACGAACAATAAAGTTCAACAATGTTATTCTCTGTTGTATTGTTTGATTAATTTTTTAAATAATTTTTTACGTCGATTTTTCTATGCCGAATGGTACACTAGAAAAGATTGTGTGACGTAAGTTACGCTACAAAAAACAAATAACGTTTAATGAAACGCGATCTTTAAGTGGGAGAATAATAAACCCTATAAATTACATAAAACGAAGTACAATTAATAAATTTTCATAATCTGTAATTTCGTTTATTCCAATTAATATAATTGTAGAAATATTCTGTCTGTAGATATTTTAGCTTTCTAAATTACAGGAATATATAGTAATTGCTACACAAAAAGAAATAGAAACCATAATATTTAAAATGATTTTGAATAGTTATTCCCAACAAGCTAAAATATTGATAACACTTTTTTTTCTTTTATAAATAAATAAATATACTACATAGAGTGGCTGTAGCGCGCCACGTTTAAAAAAAAAGTGAATACGCGTTCGCCATTTCCCCTTTAGTCAAGGGGCGTGTCATTAGTGTTGTGTAAAGGCAACGAGCTAAAATAATCTAACTTGTTTAAAAGTGTGCAAAGAAAAGGGAGTTTTAACCTTTTACTGCTATTGTGCGAGTCATTGACTGGACCCTATTTAGTTTTTTTTTTTTTTTTTTTTTAATTTTGAAAGTAAATAATAAGACATTTTTTCCTTTAACTTGTTATTTAAATGTTTCTAAACAAGACAAAATATTCTGTATCGATAAGTTAAATGCATTTCTAAACATTCTTAATTTTACTTTCCTGGCTGTTATATACACATAATAAGAGAAAGCATTTGAATCGTGTCAAATTTGACCCTCAGAGATTTTTGTAAATCTCCACGTTTTGAGACCTCCTGAACAAAAAAGGGAAAAAGTATTCCGTTTGTGTTGGTGTCTATAAGAAACGAAATTTGGCAGGATAGCTTGTATATAAGGAACGTTGATAAAATTAAATTTTGGTGGTTAAAGGTTAAATGGGTGGAGAAATAGAGGGTATTTTAAAACCAGGGGCGAATCCTGACCAAAATATTTGGGCACGCTGAAAGGTATAAGAATACAGGTAATAGGTCTATCTCTAGTACTAAACAATACGCAGAAACGTTATTTGGTGTGAATAAAAAAGTATGGACTATTTTAAAGACCATTATATCTACACACGAAATATATGAAATATACTATAATGAAAAAGTATTAAAAATTTATGATAATAATTCAATTTTTGTGGGCCCTTGACATTTGGGGGCCCAGGACTTAAGCCCTATTACTTCCTATGTAGATCCGCCCTGCCCGTATATATTACAATTGTATATGGACAAAGTATAAAACAATCCTTTATAATCTTAAAATTAGATTTTTCGTAAAACTAAATTGCGTAAGACTTTATATATTGCTTATGATTTATATATAACTATCGATATTTATAAAGCGCAATATATTATCGGAAGTGATAAAAAAATGAAGTTTTTTTTTTATAGAATTTTTCGTGTCTCACCAGCAGTTGGCAACACTACTCACATAGCACGTTGTGTAAGTAACGTGTTGTTGGGTCTCGTTGTTTATACCTAGTATATCATTTACTATATTTTTTTTATATATTTGTATATATGCAAATAAAACAATATGGTGAAGGAACAGTTCAGAGAGACTGATGTTGCAATGAAAATGTAAGTTGTTTTTTTAAGCAATAACATTATAAGTTAGTTTATTGTATTGATGAAAATAAATACATAGCAGTTACTCTCATAGCAATTGCTGAAACGTCAGTAAAACTTATTATTTAAATATTAAGAAGAAACATAAATATTCAGAGAAATTCAGTTTATTATTTAAAGAACTTAAATGCAAAACAAGAATTTTTAAAAGTAGGATTTCTCTACTCACAAACTTAAAACAATATTTTATTCAAAACACAAAAAAATTTCTAGCATATAAACAGTTTAGTACTTAGAGACTAAGCATTTAAATGGTAAAAATTACCAAAATTAGTTCTAAAGTTTAATTGGTATGGCTGACTGCAATATTTTCCATTATCCAATGACTTGCAATGATGATGATAGCAAAACTGGTTAATGTTACCTATGGTAGCGAACATGGTGGCTTGTCTCTGAAACAGTGGGGACGCATGTTCTAACCTAAGCGAACCTATTCTAATAAATTACCATAATTATTGCCAAATTATTAGAATAGGTTAGGTTAGGTTAGGTTAGAACGTGCGTCCCCACTGTTTCAGAGACAAGCTGCCATGTTTGCTACCATAGGTAACATTAACCGCAAAAATGAATATTAGGGATCAGATTTTTTGTGGCTGAGAAATGAGCAGGTATACTATAGATTACCACCTATGGAATTTCAGGACTTTGATTATATATTTGAACTCGGGACCGAGATGAGTTCAACAGTATCCTACTTTTGGACCGGAGACGAAAAATAAAAATGTTATCATACTTTTTAAGTTACCATACTTTTTTAATGCTCTCATGAAGACTGTACCGTGGTTGCTAGTACTGCCATCTTGCGGTAAAGTCTGCAAATCGTGACGTCAAACTACGGTCATCTCCAGTAGGGTTAAACACGCGATACGAGAGCGGAGAGAGCGACGCGACTTCCGATCATCGCGCGATCGCTGGAAAAAAGTATGATAACTTTTTATTTTTCATCTCTGGTCCAAAAGTAGGGTATCGTTGAACTCGTCTCGGTCTCCTGAGTTCAGATATATACCCAAAGACCCGAAATTCCATAGGTGGTAATCTATAGTATCCCCAAATGAGCATCATTCCTCATCTGTGAAAAATTTTGTATTGTCTGTGAAAAATTCTTATTACATTCAGATTAAATTCAAATCCTCAAGCAGTAGATTAAAATGTTACTGCACAGCTGGCTATCTATGCTATAAATTTAGCTACAACTCGTGATATTATTGCCATCTGATATTTTTTTATTTATCAGAAATCAAAGATGATAATTTGTGAAAGATTACATCTAATTTTCAAAATTTTTCAGGACATTTAATTACAACTTGAAAATTTATGAAACTATTAGGGAGAGTAAAATAAAAATGGATTCATTCTACTAATTCATTGCAGGGTCTGTCACAATGCACAGATATTTATATGTGAATTAAAATATACCAAAACTGTTAGACATTTATCCTCTCTTTTAACCATGCTGGAAATTTTGGCCTCAGAAAGAGATTGATTATGACATAAGAAAATGTTTGACAGTCTCTGCATTGTACATAAGTGTTATCATTTAAAATGTGCTTCCTATAGTGTTTTGTACTTGTCCTGGTCTTCTATGATAATCACAAACCTTTTCATTTCTCTAGACATCTATGAATTGAGTTGCTAGATATCCTTTATTTCAAAGGACAGTCCTTTATTTTAGCTAAACTATCTTTGTCCTTCACTGAAATAAGAAAGGGCTCAATTTGTTCTTTATTTTCATTTTTCAATGTCTATGTTTTGTAAAGCCAATGATGGATTTTTGCACAGGTATATGCCTATTCTTATATATTAATCCATATTCTTTTACATAGAAAGCTATGGTTTTCCATTAATTATTTTAAATTCTAAATTAAACTAAAATTGCAAATAATAATAGTCAATATGAATGTAAACTATAATTTTTAAATAAAAGTATAAACAGAATGTTTAATTATTAACTGAAAAATCATTCAGTTATACATTTTTTGAGTAGGACAGCATTGAGTGAAAGTTAGAGATGTAGCATTAATCATTTTAAAGCATTCTTTAATTAATCCAGTTGTAGAAATCTGGCAACTTTATCTGTGAGTCAGTTAGCAGTTTAATTCAGTTCTGTCAAAATGATCTTGATAAAATCCATCCTTTCTGACCTTACTTTATAAAATTTTCATGTGCTGGAAACTAGTGTTCATGTATTCATTTAACTACTTTTACAGTTTGTTTTCTCTTAATTAGATTCAGGTCAGTTTTGTGTATGTTTAATGGTGTACTGTTTTTGCAAGAGTTACAGCTTTGTGTAATAGTGATGATTTTTGTTTTTTCTAGAAAATCAAAATCTCTCACATTCTCTGTATTTATTTATAATGAAGATTTAAAATATTTGTGACTTCTCCTCCTTTATGAGGAAGAGTCAGTCTTTTCATAGAGGACTTAAAATGGTGTTGGCTATGTTTTATTGATGTTATTTGCAACACTGTCTGATAGAGCATATTTGGACCACTCTAAGAAGATGGATTGCAAATCTGAAATACCCTTCACAAACTCAGATCTGTTCATTTACAAGAATGGGAATTTATTCTGTAGAATCATGTTGATGGTCTGATAGCACGAATTGATGTCAAGCTATTGACATCAGTTCATGAGAGTTGATGAATTGATGTCATGTTTCAATGATGTTGATGTTGATGTTGTTGCAATGGTGTTGATGAATCAATTCATCAACACCATTGCAATACAACTGCAAACAATGCAGTTGTATTGCAATGGTGTTGTATTTCAGCTCAAAGACATTAACTACATTATTCAAATGACTTGTACATTGTAATGTAAAATTTTGCTGTGTACTGATAATATGTATATTTAATGACATGTTGAAAAGAATTTTCTCTTGTTACACATAATATCATTTGTTATCATAAATCATCCCTGTGGATTGTATCCAGATTTAATACAAGTTAAGCATCTCGCTGCTGGATTTTTTAAAATTTATTGATTATTTAAAGAAGATTAAATAAAACTTGTCTGATATCAGAGCTCTCAGTCTGTAATTATGAAAAACTGGTATTAAAGCAAAAACCGTTGAATTTGCTTGAAAAAACTGACAGCCAAAATTTTAATTGAAATGTGGGAGTTTTGACAATTTTGATGAGATTTTCTAGTGAAAGGCATACAGAAATGATAATCTTAACAGTTTATTTTATCAGTCGTAGAGAAACCGTGTTGTGCTAGATTGCTTATTCAAATTTTATTTGAGTTTATTTTATTTTTATTGCATCCATTTTGAACTTTTGATCATTTTGCATTTGTTATAATAACACAATAATATAAAACACTGATTCCCAAATACAATAATACCTTAGTTTTCATGATTTCGATTATCATCGATTTTTTCTGCAAAAAATTTGTTTTAATTTTCATCGGTTGCCTCGGATTTCATCGGCATGCCCATGTGACCTTGCTGCTAATTTTGCGAAAACAAAGGGTGACCCATGCGTTTTCCTGCTCAGTATGGCATTGTTTCTCATTGTGTGAGCATTATTACTCTGCAACTCTAGCCAAACAATGCCATTGCTTTCCTTTCTTTTTTGTTTTATCATAAGACCAAAGAAAGTTTCCAGAGCCAGCAGCCCTTTGAAGGAGAATGTCAGGAACATGATTGAGTTGAAGAAGAAAATCATTGAAAAATATGAGAGTGACATTAAGATTGCTGAAATCGGCCGCTTTTATATTCATTTTACATTAATTTCTTATTGTTTTTAGTATTTATTTAACACCATATTTATTCTTTATAAAATGTGTTTTTGGTATGTATTTTGGAGTGTCTAGAATGAATTAATTGGATTTACATTGATTCATATGGAAATAATTGCCTTGGTTTTTGTCGATTTTAGATTTTGCCAATTGTTTTCGGACAGGATTATTGACGAAAACCAAGGTACCACTGTATAGAGTTGCAACCACATAAAAAGAATTTGTGACTCTAAGTGGGGTCACTAATTTTTCTAATGTGATTGCATATACACCTTTTATAAGACATTATTACTTTGCTTAAAAAATTTTTAGAAATATAGACAACACTGGATTGATTGTCAATCACAATCGACAAAAAAAAAGGAGGGGTTAGTGGATTTGTAACAATGTCATTCTAACAATAAAAAAAAACAAATTATCCAAAAAATAACAATTGTATGAAAAATCAAATATTTTGCAGGATTTTTATATAAGGAAGTATAAGGAAGTTAATAGTAGATGTGTCGTTTTGTATGACATGTTTGCTATTAACTTATGATGGATGTGGCAGAACCTTCCAGCCCAGACCTGTCAGCTTCTCCAAGGTTATGTTTGCTCTATGTGCTGACATGTTGTTGTGACAGTATCAGATTTTATCAATTTTTTAACGGAGTTCTTTGATCTTGGTGTTCAAACAATGCAGTTGTTCATAGTAGAGATTTTTGTGACAGTGATGTTGGTTGGTAGCAGCTCCATACTGTTGATGCCAAACAAACACAGATCATTGCCTTTTTCTGCACTATTGGTCTTTTGGCATTTGCAACGGCTGGTTGACATTTGTTCATCCACGAATGCTTAACAGATGCTTTGTAGATGAGAATGTGGGCATTTGTTGTATTGTGGCCACTTTTGAAGTGAAAGAGCAACAGCACATGAATGTGTTCTTTTGAAAATTTCATGTTGTCTGACATTGCTGATCCCTTTGGTTATTTATACATCAAACATTCTAGAACATTTTCTTCTTGTTGTTTTTATTAAAAAAATTGAAATATCTAAATTTAATTATACAATATGATATAACATCATCCCTGGATGGTAAGCAGAAGTTACAATCCTGGATCAATCTTTTTTCTAGAACATTCTAAATTAATTAGTTAATTTCTAATTGTTAAATTTAATACAAGATTGTGAGTTTAGTCCAGATAATTTAATATCTTTATAATTAATTAACCGTATTAGTTCAAATAAAAATCCAGCAGTATTGTACAATTATTGCAGTATAATAAAATTTGAACTGTAATTTCTTATCTTCATTTTTATTTTCCGACTGTTATATATAACAGAGGGAAAGTATAGCATTTGGTCAAAAAATGACTCCCTAAGATTTAACATTTTTGAACTCAGGAAACCTTGAAACATTGAGAAATGCCAAAAAATTCAGGAGTTTTTCTGTATGTATGTGTGTGTGTGGGTGGATGGCATGATTTTGTTCACCCACTTTGAAGCTGAATAATTCCTGTGTCTTTTGTTAAAAATTTCTGAAAGTTTGCAGAGAGGTTTGTGAATTTGGGGATTAATGCTATTAAATTTAGGTGGATAAAGATAGAGGGGATCATGTGTTATATCTCAAGTAGAATCACCCTTAATGAATATTTTACTCATGATTAGCATTTACAATTTTTATAAAACTCGTCTCTACCCTAAAAAGTAAACTTTTTGCCATTTTATAATAATAATATGAAAATTTTTAAAAATAAAATGTCATAACAGATGACACCATGCAGTTTTAAATGTTTCCAGGAAAGTTACACAACTTGTTACTGTATTTTTTATTTATAATAAGAGTTTATATGTAAAATATGCCTAGACAATGGAAATAAAAAAAAGGAAAATTTATTATAATAATTATGTAAGATATACTAATATCTAAAGCTCTAATACTATTCTGTAAATTAAGTTGATATTTAAATTTTTTTTTAAATGGATTAATTAGCCATCAAATGGTGTTTTTATGATCAATAATGTTGACATTATTATTATTATTATTATTATTATTATTGTTTTTTCAGAAGTCACCTGTGCTTTGGAATTCATAGTGCAAATGATATTAGACAAGCAGCACAAATACAATGTATTAGTAAAAATTTATATATTCAAGACAGTATTCATAAGCCAGTAACTTATGGAGTTCTTGACAATCATATGGTAATTATATATTTTTTAATATTAAAATTAACTTTGTGAATAATTTCTATTTTCAGTTTTATATTTGAAGTTCAGAATTAAATTTTATTCAATATAGAAATATCTCATAAATTTTATGTTGTTCTTTTATGTAATCATATAATAACATGTGTTTAAATGTAAAAAGTTACATTAAAGTTTATCTAATACAACTCTTGTAATTTGTTTTTAATTTAATACATTTTTTTAATTTTATATGATTTTAATATTAATTTTTTTTCCATACTATTAGGGAACAAGTCAGAAAGATCAAAAGTGTGAAACATGTGGCAAAAATTTAGCAGAATGTATTGGACATTATGGATACATTGATCTTGAACTTCCAGTGTTTCATGTGGGCTATTTTCGTGCAACCATGAATATTTTGCAATCAATATGCAAAGTAAATAGTTTCTAATAATTCTTAATAAAATTAATTTTATTTATAAATTAAGTATGATATTGAGAATTAACACAAAATGTTTTATTAGAATTTAAAATAAAGTAAAATGTATATTAAAATTTTCAAATGAAATTAATATGATTTTATGGACTTAAATAAAATTATGAAAAAATATGATTATAAGCAAATATTAATTAATTAATATTCAAGATCAAATGTTTAATTTACATTATTTCATATGGCATTAAATTGTCTGTCCAACAGTGTTTTTGACAGAATGGTATTGTTTCTGCCTGTTTGTATGTCTTTCTATGTTTGGAAATTCATTCTCTGATGTTACTTGAATGTATTGAAAGAAAAGGAAAAGAATATTACTGTCTTGAATAAAAAATGAATTTGAAATTTCATATGGCTTCTACTTATTCATAAATTGGATTTTGCCACTTAAACATACATAGTTACATCATGAATAGAAATACATTAATTAGACAGTAAGAAGTGTTGTTAATATTTACTATTCAATCAAAAAGTTTCATTATTATTAATTTTAAAAAATTGTTTCTAAAAAATTAATTTATCTTACTGACCGATTTGAATTATTAGAGATTTTGATTATCAAGAATGCATTGTATTTTGTTATGTTTTCAGTAGCATTTGTAGATAACATTTGTTTCAAAAACATTTTTATTTTTATCTTATGAAATTATTTCAAAAATATTGATTAAAGTGTAAAACAAAGTGTAAGATATTATATTCCAGTGAATCTTTCAATCAAACAAAGTCTAAAAATACTCCGTATAATAAAAAGTCTGTTGAAATTAACTGTCTTCTTTATTTTTTAGATTTTAATTTATTGTAAGAAGTCATAAAAAGTATTTTAAAATATTAATATGTGAAATGAATTAACAAGCATATTATTGCATTAGGTTGTTAAAAATAATGCTGAAAAATAGATTTTTTTGAAATGAGCTTGAGCAAGTATTTTATATATTAATGATTCTTGATAATTTTCTCTTAAAATAAGATTACTTAAGTTTCATTTATAAATGTTTTATTAAAATGTATATGTTTTATTATACAGTAGAACCTCTATTATCCGAACTAATTGGGGATGAAGGTAGACTGGATAAGGAAAAATCCGGATAATCGAAAAAAATAATAATTGACAGTGCATATAGTATGAATAATTTTTATTTGTCTAGATTTACATATAGCTTCAATATTAAATTATTTTTTGTTAAGAAATTCAATTAACGATTTTTGTTTAAAGCTGCTTTTTGGTTTAGCAGCTTTTTGAAGCTGCTAAATCACGAATACTTTTAAGACATGTAAGTTGTCCTGAGTTACACTTTTCTTAGCTCTCAAACCACTTCATGGCGACATCTAAGCACTGAAAAGCTTCAGAATGTGTAGGACCAATATCTCTTACTTTGCAAATCTCTTTGTCTTCTCGATCTTGTTCATCTGAGGCAGATATTTCTTTAATTATTTCCTCATCATTCAAAATTTGGAATCCTGGGTCGTTCGCATTGCAATTTAACCACTCGGTTACATCTTCTTCGTCACATTCACCACATATTGAAATTTGTGCTATTGCTTCTGCTGTCTCCTATACCACTTTCTACTGTTACTGGAATTTACTAGTGGTCTTTTCAAAATTTTGTTCCATGCATTCTATCACGTAGGTACGTAAACAGTGTTGCAATTCGCCAAGTGCAAATCAGCAAATTCATACAATTTTTGTTTATTTTGAACAATCCGGATAATTGAAAATCTGGATAATAGAGGTCCAGATAATCGAGGTTCTACTGTGTATATATATATATATATATATATAATTTTTAATGTATTTGGAATACATATGTATATTTGTATGTATTTATTATGTATTTTAATATATTTAAAATTTTTTAATATTAATATATTTTAATATATTAAAATATATTAATTAATTTATATAAATATTAATATTTATATATTAATTATTAATATATAAATATTAATATTTTAATATATTTAAAATTTATATCAATATGATTAATTTTATTTATATCTGTATACTTTTTTTTACCTAGAGCTGTAGTAGGGTGCTTTTACCTCCTGACCAAAGAAAAATGTTTCTTGAAATATTGAAAAAACCTAATATAAGTTATCTGCAGAAGAAAGCTCTTCATAAACGTATAAGTTTAAAATGTCGTAAAAATCCTGTGTGTTCGTATTGTGGAGCATTGAATGGTATGCATACTTATTATTTAAATCTTAAAAAATTAATTTAAAAATTATATGAAAATGATTCGTTTATGTATAAAATTTTGCATATTTTTTACATAATTGGAAATTGGTGTTATTTCCAATGTATTAAAAAAATTGTAAATATTTTTTGATTTATTTTGTTATTCTTTTAATTAATATTTCAGTTATAGATATTGATGAAACCAGAAACAATTGCTTTGTTCGTTTTTAAACACTAAGTTAGTTTTAAGAATATTATTTATAACATGATCTTAATATATGATTGTAATTCATAATGTCAATTATAATTCAATAAATTATATTAGTGGAGAATTTTAAAAAATTAACATGACACCTGACATATTATTTTAAATTAAATAATGTTACATTAAACATGCAGCAGAAGTTTGTGTGGAAATATTAAGGGTCAAAATACCAACTTTGACCTTTAATCTTTCCATGACCATTGAACTGATTTGGATGAAATTTAAAATAGTTTGTGTCCATAATGAGTCTTTAATTTTGAAAAAATTTATTGGATCACTTTGGACTTATACAATCAGCATTTTGTTGCTTAAATTTACAATGAGAGAGAATAGTGATAACAAACTACTGAAGGATCTATAAGGAGTCTGTGTATGTTTAATAGCTTTTTCAAGAGCCTTCTATTTGTCCATTTTAAGATCTTATTTTAAAATATTGAGGAGTATTTATAAGATAACAGCCTATTTAAAAAATTTTAACATATTAGTTAATCAGCTACCATGTGACATGATGTAGTGTAGGCTATCATATAACTGTCACATGAAAACAGAATTATCATGTGACTGTCAAGTGAATATAGAATTATCATGAAAACTATTTCATTATGAACTTATTGATGACTGAAAAATACTTGAAATTCCAGAAAAAACTAGTGGAACCAGGTTGAAAAGTAAACCTTGGTGAAAACATCTAAATAATGTAAACGTTTGAAAGTTATGGCCTAAGAATACTAGAAGCAGATTTGACAGTGAGACTTTAGATGTGATTAAAGCGCACATTTCACAGATTACAATTATAGGAAGTTTTGGATGAAGCAATGTTGTCATGATAATAAATCAGGAAAACAAACATTGTCACAGAAAAAGGTTTTAAGTTTTACTTTGTATCTTAAAGTTGTTGCACATAAAATAATTTGGCTGAATATTACAGCACTTTTGAGTAATATCAGTGAAGGAATTTTAAGGCACAGAGTAAAGTTTGAAGCCTTTTTCTCTGATAATGCTTGTTTTCCTGATTTATTTTGCTTCATCCAAAACTTCCTGCAGTTGTAGTCTGTATAATGTTCTTTATGCATGTGTTGAGTTTTACTGTCAAATTTGGCTCTAGTATTCTTATGCCACAACTTTCAAAAGTTTTTTCTATTTAAATGCTTTTGCTGAGCTTTATTTTTTAACCTGGTTCCACCAGCTTTTTTATGGATGTTGTGAATATCTTAAATGCTGATGATTTTTTTGAATATTTTAGAAAGTTAACATTGCCTTTTTGCTTATTAAAATACTTTTCTTCCTATAACAAAAAATCCAGCAACATGTTGCCTTAACTTTCCTGGCAACATTTAAAACGGTGGGCACCATCTATTATCATCTTATTAAAAAACTTTTTATATTTGTAATTATTATAAAATGATAACCTCACACAAAAAACCAAGAACGGTGCGTTATCACATATAATTACGATTTTCACAAATGTTTTCGAACATAAAAGTTCTTCATCAGGTGAAAAAACGGACAACTTATAAAAAACGTTCGATGGAACAGATTTTTGAAAGAGCCGTGCGCAAGATTCGAAATGTTACTCGTGCGGATGTCGTCACCGCTGCGCATGGGCGGAAGTGGAAACTTTCCTGTAATGTCATCCGTCACATATGAGCATTTGCCATGCGACGGATAATGATAACCCCTTTTTGCTGTTAATACATTTTTTATCCCGGGCGGTTTTGTGTATGTGTACTGCCTCCATCCATCTCAAATGGTGTATAAGGGGTGTGGTGTGGACGATCCTGGCCTCGTCAAACCTTGGCTGAATATCCGGTTCCGTGGCGTAACGATGTCGTCACCACTTCTGCCCATGCGCAGCGGTGATGACATCCGCACGAGTAACATTTCGAATCTTGCGCACGGCTCTTTCGAAAATCTGTTCCATCAAACGTTTTTTATAAGTTGTCCGTTTTTTCACCTGATGAAGAACTTTTATGTTCGAAAACGTTTGTGAAAATCGTAATTATATGTGATAATGCACCATTCTTGGTTTTTTGTGAGAGGTTATTGTTTATTCAGCGCGGTGTGCGATTGATGAGTAAATATTTTAAAATGGCAAAAAGCTTAATTTTGAGGGTAGTGATGGGTTTTATAAAAAATTGTAAATGCTAATAATGAGTAAAATTACCATTAAGTCTGACCCTACTCAAGATATGACACACAATGCCTCTTTATTTTCCCACCCTATCAACCTTTAACCACCAAAATTTAATAGCATCAACCACAATACATAAACCTCCATGCAAAATTTCAGGAGTTATCCTACTTCAAAATGGATGAACAAAATTGTGCCCTCCACATACACTAACAACTATACATATAGAAAATCCCTTGAAATTTTTTGCATTTCTTTCAAGGTTTCCTGATTCCAAAAATGTAGAAATATTAGGTGGATCATTTTTTGATTGATTGTCTACTTTCCCTCTATTATATATAACAGAGCCAGAAAAATAATAAATGAACTTTTATAATTTTGGACTTCCTCTGTCTATCTTTAAAGCAGAAACTAACCAAATTTTAATTTGAATGTTCTACTGTATTCAGAATACTTATTCAAAATTTAAATCTAATTGTGTGCACACTTGTTTATAGGAAGGAAAGTATTTTAATAACCAAGTGAACTTCCATGTTATTTATTGGACTATATTAAGGCTAATTAATAATCAGATACAAAACAATTTATCTATAGTTAGGTAAAGTTGTATTTCCTAGGTTAGAGGTAGACAAAGGAAAATTATGCTTTATTAGAGTGAATAAACTTTTAAATATTCAGAATCTAAATGTTTGTGAGATCTTATGGCTCATATTCTGGGACTTAATTAGTTTTAATAGAACAACATTAAGCATTAACATCATTAAAATACAGTAGAGCGTCAAAAATTGGAACGTCGGTAATTGAAATGGCCGGAAACTGGAATGATTTTCAGTCGGACTGTGTCGTGCTGAATCGAACGTTTTTGATACTAAATTTACTTCTAAAGTATAATTTTCATGTTTTTTATATTCTTCAATATATTTATTTTGTTTGTACAAAATAAAGAAATAATTTTTAACGATACGATAGCCTCGATTATTATTATAAAAATTTTCGTTAGGCTTAAAATCGACGAAAATTCAACTTGAAGCGACACGCAACGGAGAAAAATTCAACAGGAAGCGATACGCAACAAAGAAAAATTTGAACATCGGACAGGTTAATATATTTTTTTGTACATAATCGGAAATTGGAAAAAATCACTACTTGGAACGACCCCAGTCCCCAATTGGTTCCAATTTTCGACGCTCTACTGTATTAGATTATTAGCATTTTATGTTGTTGTTTTGGAAGAAGTTAAGCTTGTGAAAATGAGTAAGATATATTCAAAAATATGTTCTAAAGATATAGATTTATTTAAATGGTTATTTCAATACAATATAGTTTTATTTTAATTTGAGTTTGTTTGGAGTTTTGGAAACTTTTTTATTAAAATATTATATCAATTAAAATGTTTATTAGTAAAATGACTTTTTTAATATAAATTTTTAAATGTTTTTTTTTATAGGTCAAGTTAAAAAATGTGCACTTTTGAAGATAGTGCATGAAAGATTCAAAAATACTAAGAAATCAGATCAAGTTATATCAGAATTTATTGCAGAATTCAATGAAGCAATTGAACATAATAAAGAATTAGAAAATTTTATAAATAAAGGAACTCAAGTAATTATTTTCATTAAATTTAAACAATTTAAAATAACTTTTTGGTTATAAAATATTTAGAAGATACAGTAGTCTATTTTTTAAAATTATGTTTTTTCTATTTTTTTTAGGAAATGCTAAACCCAATAGTAGTATTAAAACTGTTTCAAAGGATAACAGATCAGGTAAATATTAATTTTAAAAAGTATTTGTATATATTTTTAATTTTTATATTTATATACAGTGAAACCTTGATTTATTGTTCTGAGATGTATCAGTTTCCTGGAAACATTATTCAATTTCTAGAGTTCCTAGACAAATTCTACTTAAACCTTGAAAATTAAACTTACATTATTTGTTCTTTCATTTATTATTTTCCCACATCTGTCAGTAAGAATTTTTACTCTTGAAGAAGGTTAATTCTGGGCTAATCACTTTTAAGTATAGCACTACATGTACAAATATTAGTACACATTGATAATAGTAAAAGCAGCTGTTAATTTTGGAACTTGGTATAGCAAATAGCAGTTTTGACTCTATACAGTTAGCTGTGTGGTTTTGCAAACATCCTTCCTGCCTGTTAATGAGCTAGAGTGGAAGGAATGTATTGATGTTGATGATGAAGCTAAGTCTGAATCAGTTCTATGAGAGCATTTACTGTATGTCATGATATCATTGAAACAGACCAACATCTAAATATTAAAAGTTTATTGTTCAGTTTGGAAAGAAAAAGTGCTACTAAACAAATGAAGATCAATGACTTTTTTAAGAAGTAATAATCCAGATTGGACTTGATAGTGAAGAAATTACCATTGGTGTATATCTTTTGATTTAATAAATACATTTAGGCAAGTATAATATATATATATTTTTAATTTTATATATGATATGGGGAAATAAATGATGCCTAGCCATATTCATAGTTTTTTTCATGTCTCCTGACAAAAGCAATGAATCAAGCTTTTATTGTAATTAGAATTGTAATTAGAATTAACTTGTATAGCAAATTTTATTATAATAATAATAGTAAATTAGATAGATATAAAGGAGTGAATAAAAGCAAATACTCTTAAGAATGTGTTTTTTTTTTAAGTATTAAAATAAGTTCATTTTTGAAATTTATATAATAATATATGTCAGATGAATTTTTAAGATTTAAAGTCAAAATTCATACATTTGATATTAAATTCTATTTTATTTTTATGTTTGCTATTTTTTTCCTTTGAAACAAATAACATCAGTGTTTTCTTTTTACTCCATTAGAAAATAAAAACATTTGAATTTATTCAAGGATGCATTTTAATATATGTAAACAACAGCATTAGATATTAAACATTCTTCAAAACAATTAATAGTTTAAATTAATGTTGAAATAAAAACACTTCGTAGAATTTAAAGTTACCTATTTTTTAATTGAATATTAATACAGAGAAAAATTACAAGATTGAGAATATTTAAATAATTAAACGTTCAGAGGTTTGCATTTTTTATGAAATAATATTTCTATTATTTCATAAAAAATGCAAACTTCTGAACCTTAAACAAATAAACTTCCAGCATAGTTTAATACAGATAAAAAACAAATGCTTTTGATCTACATAGGAGATCTTCTTTAGGTTAATATGTTCCAAAATCTTGATTAGGGGGATTGGTGATATTAAATTTTGGTGATGTATATGTTACCGGTAAAACCCGATTTTACTCCAAACTAGTTTTGCCTAGGCCAAATAGTTTGGCCTGCTAGTTTGGCGTAAGCGTGTCAGGCCAAACTAGTTTAGAATTATTATTCAAGTATATTAATGGTTAAAATAAAATTAAAAGGCAATCAATTAGATGAACAATATTTATTCAAACATAGTCTACTTAATTATAAAAAACGGAGTTAATGTTACCCTAGATATCGAAGGTGGCGGCTCATCTCCGATTCCAGCAATCAGAAGACAGGGAACAGTGGGGACGCAGTTCTAACCTAACCTAACCTATTCTAATAATTTGGTTGCTAATAATTATGGTAATTTATTATTCAAGGCGTAAAATCGGGTTTTGCCGGTAACATATATAAAAAATCATTTAAATTCAAATCGGTTGATTTTTCTCACAGCCACACCAAGCTAGATGATTGGAATGTAATTCTTTTTTGTCTATGTACTTGTGTGAACATTAAAAAAACTTTTAAAACACTTGTGAACTTATATGAATAGGTGTTACAATGTAAATTTTTACTCCAACTATGTGAGCAAACCGATTTGTAGTTACCATTATCTTTGCAGCCTGTGTATAAATGCTAAAATTACAGTAACTTAAACTGGGTGTAATAAGTATAAATGTTTATAATTGTATTTATATGGAAAACATTGAATATGTTACAGAGTTTCAAACTGTTTTTTTTTCCCCTCTCTAACATCACTGAAGAGGGGCTATAAGGTCACAATAGCCCGAAATGCATATGATGTATAATCTGTTTAAAAATATGCTACAACAGGGATGGCAAACCTTTTTGAGTCTGCATGCCATATTGTAAGCATACTTAGCTTTAAAGATGTTAATGCGTGCCAATATCTTAGACTTCGAATAATGATATTTAAAGAAATTAAACGAATATGCTTTAATTCGAATAAATGTAAAAAATCTGATTGAAAAAAAGATGATCAGGTAGATAAACAGAAAGGATGATTGAAAAAGACAGAAATCATATGATACATTACGTGCCAGATGATTTCTGTTACGTGCCACAGGTTAGCCATCCCTGTGCTACAATAAAGTCTTGAATCATCTAGTTTGGTGGGGCTGTGAGAAAAATCAACCAATTCAGATTAAAGTGATTGTTTTAGATACATCAGTATTATACAGCACCCATACTATGTAGATAAATTTTGGTGGTAAAGGTCAAGGGAGTGGGAGATAATTGGGAGGTAATGGGGGTCATGTATCTCCAGTGGGATCGGATTTAATGATGTTCGTTATTAGCAGTTACAGTTTTTTATAAAACTCATTTCTATCATGAAAATTATGGTTAAAAATATAAAAAGATTTTTTAATAAAACATGACAACAGATTTTTATACACCACCAAAATTTTAAACATTGCTGGTTTATTAAAACTTAGTTCTTATAAACCAAATTTCTTGATTTTACATACTAAATTTATAAAATTTGTAATTTAGCATAAAATAAAATCAAGATAAACTTTATTTGTAAAACAATATTGTAGCAATAGTATAATTGAAAAATCAATTAGCAAAATCAATCATAGTAAAAAATTAATTCTTACATAGAAATTGCCAAGGTTTATATTTAAACTTTTAAAATTTTATATACAAAAACTTGAATTGATCATTTAGAATTATAATTTCAATGTATTTGAGTTTAATGAATTTCTATTGTAAATTTTATATTTCTAGAATTCATTTTATTATTTTAAAATTTCTTTAAAATTATAATTAATTGTAAATATTTGCAAATTTAAATAATAATGTTTCTTTTAATCTGTTTATAAGTTTAATTTTTATTAAAATAATTGAAATTAATTAAAGTGAGTTTTCATTTAATTTAAAATTAGGATATTCCTTTATTGTTAATGAATCCCGAAAGTGGCCGACCAGAAGATTTAATTTTAACAAGAATCTCTGTTCCTCCTTTATGTATTAGACCATCTGTAACTTCAGATCTGAAATCTGGCACGTAAGTAAAATTATTATTTTTTACTACAATTTTCTGTGACTAACTAATGGGCTATATGTGGTGTTATTAATAATAGTATATAAAAATTAAGGTTTCATATAAAATATTTTCATATATTTTTAGGAATGAAGATGATTTAACAATGAAATTGACAGAAATTATTTTTTTAAATGATGTTATCCAAAAACATAGAACTTCTGGAGCAAAAGTGCAAATGATTATGGTAAATATGATTTATTTAATAAAGTGAAAAATATATATATAATTGTTTAATTTGATTGCTTTTTATATTTTTATAGAATATTTTAATAAGTATTAAGATATATTTTTAATCTTAATTATTTAAATAATACAGACTTCCCTCATTTTATGCTGGTGATGCATTTTTAGAAGAAGCAACATAAACAAAATCAGCACAAAATAAATTTATTGTGTTATAGAATGAATAGGAAATATGTTTAGTATCAAAATTTTTACTAATTAAAATTAATAATAAATGAATAATACATAAATTATAACTTATTTACTGTTGAAATCAGCAATGATATTTTTATACTGATGTTCAAAGTTGTACTGTACAACAGTGTCTCTGGGTGTAACTTCAGTTCTGCAATTATGGTTCTTGTTAAGGGTCAACTATTGATGATGGGCTAGGTTGAGGATCAAGCAGCTTCATAAAATATGGATACAAAGTTATTTACTGTGCCTTTCTTTTTCTTTTCTTGAGAATTTCTTAATAAGATGCTAAAGCTTCATTTAAATTTCCCCTTACAAAAACAGTTTATTCCTAGTCAGCATCCATTTTGCAGAACTCTTAATCAGTGAGTTCACATTAACAAAAATTCATTTACAGGTATCAGTAGTTATTCTTACATCTTTACAACACACTTTGATTTGTTATCATTCATATCCTTCTGTGAGGTCCGGAAGCCCCCCTTTTTTTCTTTTTATTTCTGGGAGGTTAAAGAAAAAATTTATAAAAACAAAAAAGACGTAGTCGCTTCCAAAACTTGGTCGATCACCATTTATTTCGTTAAAATGTTCTAGAATAAAAATTCGGACGATCTGACCTTCCTTTTTAGGCTACATGTTCGCCCAGGAAACAATTCCTTTAAAACATAGAAATAATCCAATTAAAAATATAAAATTTGTAAAAAATTGGAATTGGTGACCTTATGATGCCTTTGAGTTTATCCTTGACTTCCAGTTGGGAGTTCTGGATCCTTATATCCACGTGAAAAATTGCGCTGTTTAATGTAAATTATCCTCATCCCTCTGGCGGCGAATTATTTCAAAACTTTTTAATTTTAGTATTTTCACTGGATGAAAATTTTTTGTAAAAATAAAAAAGACCAAGTTTTTATTCTAGAACATTTTAATGAAATAAATGGTGATTGACCAAGTTTTGGAAGCGGCTACGTCTTTTTATTTTTACAAAAAATTTTCATCCAGTGAAAATACTAAAATTAAAAATTTATACTTTATTATTTTTAAATTATTTTAACTTAACAACCGTGTCAGAATAGAGAAGGAAGTGTCCACAGAAATTGATGTGATGACTGATAACACAATGATGTCATTTTGCTCCCCTTTAACATCAAACTGTTAATAATGAACATCACAGGTCCTAATTTTTGTACAATCTGTCATTAAATGATGTTTTAAACCAGGTATGGTAATAATTTGACTTTAAGAAGACCAGAAATATCTTAAATTTATAAATTATGTAAAGGGAGAATTTTAAACCCCTTCCGTTGAAAAGGAAGTTAGCTTCCGTTAAGGAGATCATTTATCATCAACTTTGTTATGATGAAGTCAAGCGATTCCACCTCTTTCAACCCCTCTATGACGTATTGTAATAATTTGATTGGGTAAACTCCAAGAATAATATCGAAATGTGCGCCCAAATTGAAGAGTCCACCAGGAACCTCAGTAGAGAAAGGAGTAACAAGGTGTTCTCCATGAAACTCATTTAGAGTCTGCCTAGAGCTGAGGAGGTAGCCAGACAGGTACTCCAATAGATATTAGAGGAGTTCACCGAAGCTGCCGTGCAGTAAAAGTCAACAAGGTGTTCTCCATGAAGCTCACTTAGGAGTTCGCAGAAGACTCTCATCGCAAGAGAAAGTCCATTTGGGTTTTCCAATGAATAGTTAAGAGTCCACCGAGAAATTAGAGAGAGAAAAGACGTGAAGGTGCTCCATAAGCTTCATCCCTAGTCCGAGCCGAATTATTCTCCCTAAGGCAGAAATACGGCAAGTAGAAGAGTCAAGACCTTTATCTTGTGAAAGAGAAGAGAACTTTAGGAACAAATAGAATTGAACTTTTTCCTAGAAGACTGAATTGCAAGTCAACGTCAAGTCTACCAAGTGTCAAGGTAGTATGTCATACTTGGAGAAAATTATGTTAAACTCTCTGTCACGCAGTTAGAATTTAGAGATAAGATAGCTTTAAGTTGGATCGTTGTTGTATGTCTTTTTATTCTTGAATTTCATTAAATCTTATTTGTTATTGTTAAATGGATTCATCATTGACTCAAATCCTTCCAGCACCTCTCCAAACTTACTCGCGACCCTCCCACTCATTATTCTGCGAGGTTTAAAGCACGTTAACCCGCTAATTTCCTAGGTTAACTGGTGTCAGGAGAAAACTATTTACGAGGGCTCATAAGCATCTCTGTTACTTACAGGACATCTTCACAGATTCCTGTCCAAATTCCAAATAAACTAATCTTAAGGAAGCCATCCTACTCAAGAGGCTGACTTACAGTCGGAGCCCAGTAAGCGGTGGACGGTTTTTAATTATAAACTTGGTTACCACTCTGGTGGATCTCACACTTCTCTGTTTGAGCATCTAAATGTTCTGTCAAATTTGGTAATCTATTCTTTTATATAAATATTTGTATTTAGCATTAGCAAAAAATATTCTTCACATTTTGGGAAAAAATGTTTTTGAGATTTTTTGGGAAAAATTTGAAAACAATGTTATTGTCGATTGGCATAAAATGAGAGCAGCCTTTATTTTTGAATTTGAAATTATGCTTTTGAACAATTACTTTGAGTTAAGTATTTATGCAATATTTAATTTGAATAATTATGACGACATGTAAATGATTGGAATACTCAGAACCACCACTAGAGGGCCAGACCAGTTATAAATATGTTAAGGACTTGATGGTGTGGTAAGAAGATTATACTTTCGTTTTTAATGTGAAAACGTCAGATCCTCCATAGAAAGGCTGACGTTGATATCGTTTTTAACCATGTGAATTTTCTACTTATTGTTTGTCTTTTCGTGAAGTTTATCTTCATGTATTTTTAGCTGTTACTTCTGTGGTTGGTGAAAAATGGATTAAAACATAGACTTGAAATTATGCTTTTGAACAATTACTTTGAGTTAAGTATTTATGCAATATTTAATTTGAATAATTATGACATTAAATCATAATTTTTAATGCTAAAGCATCAGTTAGATGATTAAGTTGAAAAATTTTATTATTAAAAATGCTTTAATGAAGTAGGAGGATACAAAAAAAACTCTGTCACTTTCAAATAATAATCAGTTATCATCAGGAATTACTTATCCATAATAGAACATGATTATTTAACCTATCCCATGTTGAAATTTTTTTCCATTGGGTGTCATGTCACATTGAACTTTTGTCGATGTTAAGCCTAACGAAAATTCTACGTTTTAGATAAAAATAATCATGGCTATTGTATCATCCAAAATTATTTTTTACTTTGCACAAACAAAATAGACATACAGTAGAGCATCAATTATTCAAATCAATTGGGGACTGGGGTTGTTCGGAAAATCGATTTTTTGGATAACTGATTATGTACGAAAAAATACATTATTAATATAGTATATTAGTATATCCCAATAATAGTATATTAATATATCCCATGTTGAAAGTTTTCTCTGTTGCATGTTGCTTCGCATTGAATTTTCCTCGATGTTAAGCCTAATGAAAAGTTTTTATAATAATAATCATGGCTATTGTATCGTTAAAAATTATTTCTTTATTTTGTACAAACAAAATATTAAAAAAATATATATATACTTTAGAAGTTAATCTAGTATCAAAAATGTTAGATTCAGCACAACACATGTCCCAACACAGTCTGACTGGAATGCTTTCGGTTAACCAATGTTTCGGTTGATTGGTATTCAGATAATCAATGCTCTACTGTATTAATAAATGTAAAAACAAAAAAAAAAAATTATATTTCGGAAGTTAGTTTTAATATAAAAACTATGCCAACTAACGACATCTAGTGTTGAAACGTCCCCAACAATGTCTAGTGTCAAACATAAAAGCAGAAATGAGATATCTCAGGTTCACAGGTCAAGGTCATCATGTTTTGACTCACAATATGTCGGGAATACCAGGGAATACATTAAGAATGGAATATATTGAAATCTGTTGCTCTGGTTACAAAAAAAAGCTATATTTATCATGGAAAAATTAGATGAAAATAACATAAGATTAATGTAAGATATAAGTTTAAAATTTTTAATTCTACATTTGGAATTACAATTTTGATATCTATGTACAGTTTGTTTATGAGGAATATTTCTTTATTCTAATCATAATAACAAATTTAAATTTGTTCTGTTCTTAAATAATTATGTTTTATTATAAATATGCAATTCCTGATGATAATTATTTAATGCCAAACAATCCTCTAGATTTGTTGTGCTATATTGAAGTTAGTTAACCTTAATAAAGCCAACATATCTTCCTCATACACACCAGGGTGTATTATATAATTACAACTTACTTGTGCCTGTGACCGGTGTGAAAATAATAAACAAACATTTTCTGGACGCCTTCCGTGTCCTTCTTCAGGTTAAAACCACTGGATTCTATTTTTTAAAAATCTTCGAATTATTTTTTAAATTTTCAAATCTAATAATTCGAACTATCATCATTCGAATTCGTTCTTAAAAATTCCGGAACGGCGTTTTTTAAAAAATAGAATCCAGCGGTTTTAACCTGAAGAAGGACACAGAAGGCGTCCAGAAAATGTTTGTTTATTATTTTTACACCGGTCACAGGCACAAGTAAGTTGTAATTACTTAATAAAGCCCAACAAATCTAGCAGATTGTTTGACATTAATTAATAATCAGGTTATTGGTTTGTTTTATAGATAATTATTTAGTACTCAAAAGCACTCAAACCTTTTTTGTATGCTATTTCATTAAAGCATTTTTTATTATAATTTCATTGTTTTTGTAGTATTAATCTTATTATACATTTTAAGTATTGTGTGTATTTAAAAAAAATCTGTAATGAAGAAGCAAAATATTCAGATGCAATGTTCACTGTTACAGTTTTGATATTTTCTGCCAATGTTTTCAAAGAGAAAAACATTTAAGGAAACTAGGGAACTATATTGTTTGATATATGAAATCTTTGTTAGGAAATTATTTAGATATAAAATTTTTAATGTAATTTTTTACCATATTCTACCATCTATGACTGTGCTGGAGCCTAGAGTCTGGAGCCAAATCCTTAAAAAAATCAAGATTTGAAGACAGGATAGCTGTGGGATATGAACTCATAGACTAAGATGTTACCACTATGCCACTCATTCTTACAAGCATCTTTTCACCAAAGCATATAAATTCAATATAACTTAAAATTGGTTTATTTTTTTCAAAACTGTTTGAGAATTTCTGGTTATTGCATATAACTTTAATTTCACATAAACTTTTATTGTAAATATGAAATATTTAAATGTTGCATAGTCATTTCATTTTCTTCTCTTGTTAATTTCTTTTTTGAGTATCAGATCTTTAATTTAAAAAGTTTTATAAATAAAATATTACTAAATTCTTAACTTACTAATTAAAACATTTACTTTTATATAGGAAGCATGGGATTTTCTTCAATTACAATGTGCTTTATATATAAATAGCGAAACTTCTGGAATACCTTTAAATATGCAGGTAATTTAAATGTAAATGATCATTTGCACAATATCTTATTGTTAGTATTTTTTGGTCAAAATTAATTAAATTTAATAGTGAAATTGAAATATGAATTTTAAATTATTTAATCTATATGAAATAATTTAAAATTCTTTGTAAAAATGTCTTTGATTGCAGTTGGGTAGTTAATACAAAAATCATGTATAAATCAGTTTTTGAGAATTTTAATATTATTAATAAATGTCAAGTATTAAGGAACATTAAGATGTTTTAAATTTCTTAATTTTTTACCTCAAAATATTATTTGAAAAACAATTATATTTTTAGAAATAGAAGGATATAATATGTTATTTTCTGTATATATTATATTTTAGAAGTTTTTATCAAATATTAAAAAATATGTACTTTGTAAATATTTGTTATGTTTTAATTATTAGCCAAAGAAACCTACTAGAGGCTTTGTTCAAAGATTAAAAGGCAAGCATGGAAGATTTAGAGGAAATTTATCTGGGAAGCGAGTAGATTTTTCAGGTAGAACAGTTATTTCACCTGACCCAAATCTACGAATTGATCAAGTGAGTTAATTTCCATATTAAAAAGTTACACTTAATAGAAAAATGAAATTTAAATGTAATTATGAATTTTAATAAATAGTTTAGCTTTATATTATTATATTTAATTGTTTTAAATTACAATAATTAATTTTCATGCAGAATTTTTTAATAACAAACCTTTTAATATTTTTTTTTTTTTGAATGTTAAATGCTTTTAAAATTTAGAAATTTTTTATTCTAGCAATATTTTATAATATTTTTAATTAATTATTATGTAATTTAATTCAATTCTTTATTAATCAAATGAGAGTTAGATTAACTATTAGGCTAGAAGTTGGATAATTAATTACATAGATATTATGTAGTTTGGAATAAAGGTAGCAGTTAAGTTTCCATCATATATTAAATTTACTGAGCAGAAAAAAATAAATTGGTTTAGAATATTTGGAAAGGAAAGATTGATCTGGAACAGGACCCAAACCTGCAACTTCTTACCATACAGACACATTGCCAATCATTTTATCAGAATGTTCTAATTATT
This sequence comes from Centruroides vittatus, assembly GCF_030686945.1. Taxonomy (NCBI): domain Eukaryota; kingdom Metazoa; phylum Arthropoda; class Arachnida; order Scorpiones; family Buthidae; genus Centruroides; species Centruroides vittatus. The sequence continues at coordinate 1,021,943 of NW_027122478.1, read as the reverse complement.
AAATTTAATACAAGATGGTAGCTTAACTGTTGCCTTTAGTCCAAATTATGTAGCATTTATGTATTTAATTAGCTAAAAAAAATGTTGCGGGTTCAAGTCTCTCTTCGGGCTGATTCTTTTCTTCCAGTTTAATCTAAATTTATTTAAATTATTATAATTATTAATTTTAATAAGAGATGGTGCCTAATGCCTACCTCAAGTGCCAAATTTATTTATAATCTTTAATTGTTTATAGCCCGATTATGTATGGCAGTTGATGATGTAATGGATTAATATTTTTGGGTTTGATGAGTGTTTATTTCTAAAAAAAAAAAGAAGCTTGATTATTTTGTGATGCTTATTCTATCCCTATGAATAGAATTAAAGGTTTTATTGGATTTAATTTTAAGCATCCTTGAGTATCTTAAAGTTTCTATTATAAGTGCTACAGACACAGGAAAAAAAAAAAAAACAGCATTGGGTGGGTAGCTGACTCAGAGGATTCTTGCATGGATGAGAAACTGGTTGGGGCAAAGACCATGCCTATATAAAGTTGACCAACTGATGGTACAAGTGAGTATAACCTTAGAACCTAGGTGGGGGTTGTAGGCATGTAGTTTGCTAGATTTAGTTTGTTGATGTAGTTTACAAAAATATGGAAGATTTTATTGTCCTCCATAAAAACAATTAGTTGACACGGCCAGTTGTGTCCTTTTTCTTCCACAATTTTTTGAAGATGATGGTGATGCTGAGTGTGTTTAGTGCATGTGAAAATAAGGTGGAAAGGGTCGTCTTCTTCCCTAATTGCACATTCATATAATCTGTCACCTTTTTTTCAAGAAGCGATGAAGGTAGCATTTGAAGTTATTGTGAGAGCTGTTAAAATCTGAGTGAGGGTGTGTGTCGTATCCAGGTAATAATAGTGGCACCTTAGAGTGACATTGGGGAGGAACTTGTGGGTGATACGACTGGTGCTGCTACTGAACTTGTGGGTGATACGGCTGACTGCTGCTATAATCTGTCGATTTAGATCATATGTTTTATATTGCTTTGTTTGAATATTGATTTTTAATCACATTCAGTAATTATAACCTGATAAATTTTATAATAATGAAATTTAAAACAATGTAAAGGTAACATGATTTTTTCAGATTCATCTGATTTTTACCATATATGCTTTTTAGATTATTTGAGATTTAATAATCAAAATATGATTAATTTATTATTTTTTAAAAGTTATCAATAAAAAGTTGAAAATTAGTCAAATTTCATTAAAAATTAAATTTATTTATTTTTTTTTATGACAGGTTGGAGTTCCTGAACATGTTGCAAAAATATTGACATATCCAGAGAGAGTAAGTGATTCTTTATAAAAAACAATATAAGACAGCTTGCTTTAAATATTAGTGAAGTTGAGGCTGAAGTTTTAAATGCGAAAACGTGTATGTCAGACATTCAGCGCAGCTTTCCTGTAAGCCTAGAAGTTTAACAATGGTGTTTGGAAAGTCAGTGGAATCATGCTCAACATTCCAAACACCATTGTCAAACTTCTAGGCTTACAGGAAAGTGGCGCTGAACGTCCAACGTATTTGTGTTTAAAACTTTGGCCTCAACCTTGCTATTACATTATAAACTGCTGAGTTGTGTAAAGTCTATTGTAATGAGTGTAAAAATAATTTGAGAGAAAAGGATCAATAATAGAGAAAAGCTTTTTGATTAAAAAGAAAATTTATCTGTTCTGTATATACAAGATATTAGCTTAATATTGTTATAACACTTTTTCTGTTATAAATAAATAAATAAAAAAAATTGAAAATAATGGCTTGGGATGGAGGGATTATCATGAAATGTTTGAATAAGTAGGTGAAGCCCATGGGTGAATGAATGGAATGAAGTCTCTAATTAATTATATAACTGTATATACTCTTTAATTATAGTGACTGAGTGGGCTTCACCCCACTCATTCACTATAATTAAAGAGTAACTTATAACTATATATACAATTATATGACAATTATAAATTGTGTAAGCTTACAATATTATTTATTATTATTATAGTTGTTGATGTATGTATCTAAATTCACCTTTTTGTTTGAATCAATACATTCATTTTAAATGAAATTTTTGAAACCTTTTACTAGTGAAGATTGTTTTCAAACCTTAATAACACTCTTGTTGTAGGTAAAAGAATTGTCTTTAAGCATAATATTAATTATTAAAAAAATCTAAGATTCAATTTCACACATGGAAGAAGCTATATTATAACAATTACTCAAAGCTTAATAAAATAGAATTTAAAATTTTTAATTTTTATTTTATTCCATTGTTTTATTTCTTTTATGATGATTTGAGAATGGCATAAAATGTCAAAATGTATTTAAATATATTTTAAAATTTAGTGATGTCTATATAAGAGTAATAAAAAGTTATAAGCTTATTTAAGAACAGATTAATAAATTTTAGGCTCTATCATAGAGAGCGAGCAGAGCAATTTAGTCTGGGCTTTACATTTACAGAAATTTTAAAAAATATTTATATTTTTTTGTTGCACGTTTTGATTGTTAAAGGAAAAAACTTTAAGAGAAATATTTCCAAGATGTTATTATGAAAAATATAATATGAATTTTTAATACTGTTCTGTTTTTTAATATAATGAAAACTTCAAAAAGATAAGTAGATTTATCTTCTCCTGACCTTTGAAGCCCTAATAAAATCAATGTAGTTAATAATCATTGTTGTGACAGATGCTTTATTTATAGATAATATTACATGATCCAGGAAATTCAAATTCAGAAAGTGTAGAAAAATTTAAGAAATTTACTTTGCTAAATGTTCAGGAAAATGATACTTTTTGTGTTTAGAAGAAAGTGATCAATATGATAATAGCAATTTTCTGATGTTATCTTTTTTTATTAGAGAAAATTATTCTTATGTTATTAATTAATATTTAATTGAAAATTAAATATTTTAATTTATTTAAAATTTATTTTTAGTAATGTGCTTGAAACAATTGGAGAAAATTAAAATAACAATGTAACAATGAACATGTTTTGTTGAAATAAAATAAAAATATTAGTTTTTAATGGAGAGAGTAGTGACTTTTTATGAAACATAACTTGTAAGTAAAAAGTTCAAATTTGGTAATGGCAGAAATTTAAAAATCTATACAAACACAATAGCAACAAATTAAAAATGAGTCTGAAAGTTTATTCACCAGTAAGTTTTTCTTAAACAGCATCATCAAATTTAAGTGTTATAAAAGCCAAACCAATTTATTTGGAACATTATATAAAAACTGTTTATTATGACAGTCAAACTCACTATTATTTCAGAGGTTTATGCATAGTCTGTATTAATGTGAAGTAGATTTGCAGTCCTGTGGGAAAGGGAGGATAGACATTTTAATGTTAATGAGCTGTGTTAATTCAAATTGCCAATTTTTAAGTCCTTTGACATTGTTTTAATGTGGTTTCACTGTAATTTGTTTAATCTGATTTAATTATTTCAATAATAATTTACTACATAATAATAAATAATGAAATGAGTTAGCCATTCCAATTAGACTTGTCATGTCCATTAAATCATTTGGCATCTGTAAGAGAAATTATTAAATAACTTAACTCACTCAAGGAATATTAAATAGAACTAAAAAGGAAGAGCAAGATCAAGGTTTACAAAAATATGTGTATTAACTTTATTTTGATAAACTATAAATTACAGATTTTAAAAATCATTTATTCCATTTTTACAAAATATACAACATTTATGTAACAAATGAAAAATGATAAATGTTTTTTTCTTTTAGATAACTAGAAGAATATTAAAAAATATTTGATGCTTTTTTTTAATTTGAATTAAATTTGTCTTAAAAATTTTATTTTTACAGGTAACAAAAGCTAATATCCAATTAATGAAAAAGCTAATATTGAATGGTTGTGATATTCATCCTGGTGCAAATTTTATAGAACAACGTGGTACAAACATGAAAAGGTTAAGTTAACATATTCTTATTAATTTGCTTTGTCATTTTAGATTTACAAGAGTCTGTATGGGAAATCATGAACTGTTCTTATTGAAATATTATGAGAAATCTATGAACAAGATAACATCAATTGATTTGCTTGAAAGATTTTAGTATATTTATTATTTCTTCTATTTAATTCATAAACAACATGTCCAGTTTATTGATTTTCTCTTTTTCTCAGACAAATTTTTATTTAATAATTAAATTCAATACAAGATGGTGATGTAATTGTTTATGTTTTGTCCAAATTACATGATATGTGTGTGTGTGTGTGTGTGTGTATATATATATATATATATATATATATATATTTTGGTTAATTAAATATATCGATAAATAGACCCCCTATAACATGGTAGATACATTTCATGTTATATGAATTCCGTGTTAAATACATGAGCCAATCACAGCCCAGCACATGTGCAGTTTAGGGACTACAGCTGTTTGAAAGGTTTTCTTCCATAAAATTAACCAATTCTAGACTAATTTGACTCAACATTTCCAAATCACGTATAATTTTTTGGGAATAATCCATATAAACTGTGCTATAAACAAAAAATTGTAGGATTACTTACTGAGTGTGCACCATTCGACGATGCCATTGCTTAAGCTTGTTTTCGTTGCAGAGCAGCTCATCAAATGGCAGGAGTGTGTCTCCTGATAAGTTATTTTTCTGTGAAAAATTCACTGAACTTTGGAGACATCATTAATATAAATATAATTTTTATGGCCGTTGAATAATAAATGGTTTTTAGTAGGTCTGCTGCTTGTTTAAACTCAACAGTTTATACAATATCTGCTATCGGTCCAGATTCGACCAATCCTGTCGTGACACAAGTCGGCAATGACGTTTTACCGTGTTATATGAGTCTCTTTTAGCATGTTATATGAATACGATTGCAATTTTTTTGCCATGTTATACGAATTTGTGTTATATGAACCCGTGTTATAGGGGGGTCTACTGTATATTGATTAAATATATATATATATCTATTTAATTAACCAAAATGTAGTCCAACAATAAATCTGACTTGATTGTTTGATTAGCAAAATGATTGATTCAGTCTTGGTTTTATATGAAGATAGCCTAATGGAAAATCTGCCACTGAATATACCATGAGCATCATGACGTCTGATCACATTGATGGCGATAAAAAAAGAGTAACGAGGAAAAAGAAATTGGATCAACTGATAGCATGTTGTGCACTTGCAAGAATTACAGATTAAAATTGCCAAATTGGTTTTTTCCAGCTATTTCTAAATTAGTAAATAAATCTGAAATTAATTTTTAATTATTTATATTTATATAAAATGATAACAACAACTGTTTTTAGATCAAATAATGGTATTAATTTAATAAAAAACATAATTATAGTCTGAAAAAATCTGACAGAAATTGATTAGAAATTGATATTCAGAAGAAAGTTTTTAAATTTATATACTTAATTTTGTTCTATTATTTTATCTTTAGGTATTTAAGATATGGCAATAGGCAAAAAATAGCACAAGAATTAAAGGTAAGTTATTTTTACTTTGGACTTGTAAATTATTTTAGATTTAGCATATATTTTTATCCGTGTTTATGTTTAACTTTGAACTTATTTTCATTGTAACTTTTTTTTTGTTTTGATGAACTAGATTCAGATAATTTATCTGAAGTTTTATACTTTTATTTAATTGGGCTGCAATTTGAAAAAATTGTAGAACTATAAATTCCCACTGTTGTTCTTTTGTCTGTTCATCCATCTTTCCTTAATCTCAAGAATGGAGTTAGAGAGATGAACATTAAGACCAGATATGGAAAGCTTAGGGACATGAGGCCTTGATTAACTATATATGAACTTCTGATGCAAATTCATGTTATTTCAATTCAAAACTTTTCCCTGAAAGGAGTTAGGTAGATGACTGGTATGACTCTGTCACTAACAGGAAAAGTATGATGTACAGTGGCAAGACACTGCTAATTTGAGGAGGAGAGCATATACTTTTAAATTAAATAAATTAAAAAACTATGATTAAAAGTTGCAGCCTGGCATTGTGACAATGTCACAATAAGTAATTGCTAGTTATAGAATACATTTCTTTCTGTAACTAGATAATTTTGCTTGTTTGTGTAGAATAACATTACTATTAGGGTTTCTCATTTCTTGTTTCTTTTGCTTGTCACAGGATTCCAGGAAAAAAGTGAACTGTTTCCTGGGATTCTGAGATATAATTAATTATTTTTGAGATATAAAATAAATCTTAAAATCAAATGATATAATTATTTTTCATTTTTAAGTAACTTAATACATCCTGTAATCTCCAAAATAATAATAATAATAATAATAATTAATAATAATAATAATAATGCTGTGTAAAATATGTATAAAAAATTACTTTTGAGTTACATAGAAATTTTCACAAATAGAGAAAGTTTATTAGAGTTTGTTGGAAACTGCTTACAACAAAAATGTCTTTGAATTGAGTTGAAAATTTAAAGAAAAAAATGAACTTAGATCAAACTTCTAAGTTAGATGGTAATTTTCGTTTTTTAAATAAAACATAATACAAAATATTATTATAAATTTTTATAATGAGATTTTAAAAAGCAAAGATGGTCACTAGTCCAATCACTCAATTTGATTCTTATTTTACTAAAGAAAAGTCCTGCTACTGAGAATGCCCTTTTTGATTCAATTGATGTGGGTGGAATCATCTTTAATGCATTTAAGAGAAGATGGATGTTACATGTTTTTTCACCTGTAGCCTAGACGATTTCTAGTTCATTTTCAAGATGCGTTACAGTATTTCTTTTGCTGTCTGGTATTCTTGATTTGTCTACCTTGGCTGCTTTAATAGTGACATCGAGCTTACAGCCCGATAATTTGGCAGTTTGTTTGGCTTTAATAATCAGATTTATGAAGAAAAACTATATACTTGCATACTTTGTACTCTTTTGTATCCTTGCCCAATTTGCACAACCTAGTATAATGCAGTTATTGAAGATACTGAGCATGGTTAAAATTAAGACAGCATCGGCACAATTATTCAAGATATTACAGGTTCTGACAAGTAAAAAATTTTCAGAATCCTGTCACAAATAGGCTACATATTGATTATTGACCATCTATGTCATGACATAATAAGCAAAAATTTAAAAAACTAATAAGTAGGCTTAAAATTAATGAATACAAATGTATTCTGACAGTTTATGGGTTAATAATTATACTTTCTATTTGCAAAGTTTTGTGAATTTTAAAACAAAATTAAAAAAAAGTGAATTTTTAAAAAAATTTGTGGGATTTCCTGGGATGAGAAGAATTTCCAGAGTTAAAAAAACACTCAGGATTTCGGATTTTCCAGGATCCCGTTGTAGAAACCTTAATTACTGTAGTGATGATATGAATTGAATTATGTTTTATCTCCTTCAGTAGTAATAAAAGCTGTAAGTTAAGTAAAGTTTTCAATTTTAAAATTTAACTTCTGTGAAAATTATTGTTAAAATAGTCATATTGAATTACAATAAGATTTTTAACACTTAGAATACATTTTTACAACATAACGTATAACATTAAACAAAATAGAGCTAAACAGTGTCATTATAACATTATGTGAGCAAGGCTAGGATAAAACACAAATGTAAATTGAACAATATTGAATCTATATATATAATAAAATTATTGAATAAATGTTGTTATATATTAATTTCTATGTCTTCATAAATTATACTTACAATGAAGAGCCAGGCTGGAGTTATCTAAGATCTTTTGCTTTTTGCTGATGTCATCAAGACTCATTTGTCATTTTTTTTGTTTGCAAAAGAACTCTCAGTAGAAATATATTTCCATAATTTCAAGCCTAACTTTAGAGCTTTACTCATAATCTAAATCATTTTTTATTTGTTAGTTATATATTAAAAAAGAACAAATTATGTTCTGACAATAGAATGTAATGTATTTCCTGTAATAAACATCCATATTCTAATAATTGCCTGCATAAATATTCTTATTATTAATATTTACTCTGTTTTTTTCCTTAATTAATAATATTTATCACATTAATTTATTACATAAACAAAACAGTTGTAAACAATATATTAGGGCTTATCATACACAATCATACAAGTATTTAAACCAGTTATTTATATTTGGTTATAATAAAATTCTATCATTGAGAATTGCTGTTATTAACATAAGTATTAACTAAACTTCATTTCAGAACTTTGATTCCTTTTTTAGTTAGTAATATTGTTACACATTAAACCGGTCTATTTTTTAAAAAAATTACATATATACATTAAAATAAAACTAATCCATTTAAATTATATTGGGTACATTTTAACGTTTTTTTGCTGTTTCCACTATTTTCTTTTTTAACAGTCACGCAATTAAGTTAAACATTATGGACTTGATTATCATTGCTTTTTTTAATTATAACATCATGATATTAGAATTATAATGGCTGGAAATGTTATAGTAATTAAAGTTTTTCTGTAATTAATGATTTTTTAGTGTTTTCATATCTGTAACACCAGTTTCCAGTTTTTACTGTATTTAAATTTTCATGTTGTTCATTTTCAGATTTAAATTAAATAATATAAATCTAGAAATAAACAGATTTAATACACATCTAGAATTAAGTAGATTTTAATGTAAAGTTAAAAAATATTTTTAGAATATTGCTAAAATGATAAAGAAGATAAACAAACAAAAAAATTGCAAAATTAATATAATGAATCTATTAATAATATCAAAGTTGCATGGAAAAACTCATTGTCTATTTATATAATAATTATATTAAATAAGAAAATTAAGATTATTATTGACATGAAAAGTTTTGATAAGTTTTATTACTGACATAAAAGTTTCCAATTTTCTCATTTGATTTAAACAAATAATTGATAAATATTACATCTTTTTTGTGCATAGTATGATATAATGAATTTTACAAAATAATTTTGATAATTTTATATTCACTTACAAATTTTGTATATTAGTAAAAATACTTTAGTCTTGATATAGTGATATAGTTTAAATGTAAATATTAATTGTATTTTAATTTAATTTAATTTAATAAAATGTTTAAATTTCAATATACATTAATACATTTTTATTTATTTAGTATGGTGATATAGTTGAACGTCATTTGATGGACGGAGATGTTGTGTTATTCAATCGTCAACCTTCTCTTCATAAACTGAGTATCATGGCACATATAGTGAGTATATAAATTTGTGTTTTGAAGTATAGTCAAACTTCTGCATAAACTTCTCTGTAGAAAAATTCTTTTTTTACTGAATTTTTTAATGGATTTTCAATAAAAACTAGTGATGTAATGAATATTCGGTTACTACCCGGTATTCGGCCTATTCGGCCTATTTTTCACTATTCGGCCGAATACCGAATATTTAAATCATTATTTGGCCGAATACCGAATATTTAGTCACTATTCGGCTGAATACCAAATACCTAAAAACAGGAGTAAGAAATAACAAAAACATAGTAAATTAATCATTTTGGTAACTTTTATTAATGCTGAAAATTAAACTATAATTATTAAAGTTAATAAGAAATAGCATCTAACTCTAGTATTAAATTATTTCATAATTAAATAATATTATAGCCTTTATCTTATACTATAGCCCGATATCTTATGACATTGATGGCGTGTAGGTTAGAATGTATCGGGCATTAATATTATTGTTTAGTTAATTATGTTATATTCGTATTCGCGTATATTTTTATATTTTTTACGATATTTTAAAATGATTTACGAAACGTTTTATTGAAACTTATCGTATTTAATGAAATAATTATTTATCTATTTCTAGAAGATGAGTAACTAATATCTAATTTATTTTATATATAAAGCAAAGAATGAGCATTTTTCATTATATGCAAAAGATAACATTTGAAATCATGTTAATTTTAAAAATATTGACAAAAACAATAGCAACAAAATATCACAAAACTTCACAAATAGAAAACCCCCAATAATATATTTGAACTGTTCCACAACTGGGCAGAAACTAGACCATATGTCCCCACTAAAGTATATCCTTAGGGCACTATTCAGTCTACAAATACGTAGTAAAAACAAAATTTTAGAGTTAAAAAGATTGATTGCAAATAAAATAACTTGTATGTTATAACTTACATCTAAATACCAACAACTGCCGAATCATATCGGGCTATTTACGGCTATTACATAAATTATAAACCAATTTGGCACTAGAGGTAGACATTAGGCTCCATCTCATATTAACTTTAATAATTATAATTTAATTAATTAATTTAAATAATTTAGACCTACTGAAAGAAAAAATCGTAGTGACAGCGGGCCAATAGAGAGCAGGGTGCGCGATCCTTGCCATAATGCGGTTTGCGCGCCAATTTTCGTACGTGCGTTAATCAAGCCAAATAGTTTGGCCGAATATTCGGCCATTCAGCCACACTCCTGGCCGAATATTCAGTATTCGGCCACGCTCCTAGCCGAATATTCGGTATTCGGCTAAGGCCAAATATACTATTCGTTACATCACTAATAAAAACAATTCAGTAAAATAAAACTTAAGGAATTCCATTTTAAATAAAATAAATAAAACTTTTATCAGTGTAGTCTTTTTAAAAAATTTGTTCAGAATATAATTTTTTCAGAAATTTTATTGAAATAATAATAATATCAGTAAAAAATTAATAGGAATATTATTTTGCTATGAAAACAGAACTGCTGTTATCATAACTAGTAATTTATATACTGGGTCTGGTCATCTTATAGAGAGGAGTGATTGACTTTCATACGTTAAATTCACCAATGATCTATTTCACATCTCTGTTCTATAAAAGCTCAATAATCCAGTAGAATAAAATTAGTTTGCAAAATAGTTATATTCATTTATTGGACAATAATTAATGTTTTATATTGTTTTATATTATCTTTTTTTTTTTTTTTTTTTTTTTTTTTTGTAAAAATTCGAAAACATAAATTAATAACACCATTTATTTTATACCATAACAAAAAGAAATTATTTCTTTCCATTGCATAAATCATAAATTTTGCTCTTCTTTGACTCACTCATTTTGTAGTCAACTGATTTTCTTAGGGCACAAAATAATTACTAAAATAGCATAATCTAGGAATGACCATTGACACAGTGAGCACTTTGTATTCACCACACTATTTTGTGAAATATTACCAATCTATTACAAATAGTTATAAGGTATCTCCATGAAAAATATGGACTTAATATTTCTGTTAAACACAAACCATATATTTCACGTTTTAGAGAACCACATATTTTGCAATTGAACCAAAATGATGTGCCTATCAACCAGTCAATCATGATTGACTTGTTGGCCATTCCTAGTTGGCCAATTAGTATATGCCAACAATGCCTTGTTGGATATGCCAACAATGCCTTGTTGGCATTGTTGGCATATACTAATTTCAGTTTTGAATAGTAAGCAAATGTGGTTTTTTCTTTCTTTTGTTAAGAAAAATAAATTTTTTTGTGCAAAAAAGAAATAAATTCAGTTGTTCCATTATGGTTTTTCTGTTATATTTCACTACATTTGAAAATGCTTTAAAACATTCAAAATTGCTACATTATGTAGTATCACTAATTATTTTTATTATTTTCTATTGATTTAATATTAAAGTAAATTTTTCATACTATTTACTAATACATAGGTTAATAATTATAATAAATAGGTTTTGAAACAACTTTCTCTCTTTTTTTCTAGCAAATTCTTTAATTAAATCAAAAGAACTAACATTTTCAGCTATCTTATATAGTCTCCATCAGATTAAGCGTAATTGGAACTTCAGTTAGAACATAAATTAGAACAGAAATTTATGTTTCTCTCAACACATCTCCATACAAGTACCACAACTTTTTTCTTGCTTGAATAGCATTTTGATTTTTTGGTAATAAAAAAGCAAAATATGCTGAAAATGATGCTTTCGATTTTCCATATTTGATGGGACACTGGAAAAAAAAACAATTGTACAGAGTCAAACAAAATTTTTTACAAATAAGCCTTAAAATGTCAGCTGTCAAAATATATAATGAAAATGTGGTTTAAAATGAAATTGGCTAGTAAAAATACAACTAATTTCTCTAGTAATAAAAGAACAAAATTATTTTCTGAACAACCAAATAGTTATGATTGATAAATTTTAAAATTATTATTATTATTATTATTATTTTTTTTTTTTAACATAATATTAGAGTCTATGAAATCAGAATTTCCTTTAATTGTTGTTATATTTATTTACTCTAATAGTATCAGTTTTGGTGAATCTAAAAGTAATTAGAATAAGTAGAGTCTACTGTATTTGAAAAAAATATAACGCTTTATTTTCACTCAATTACCTTTTCAATTTATTTTTTCAGGCGCAAGTTATGCCTCATAGAACATTTCGTTTCAATGAATGTGTTTGTACACCCTACAATGCAGATTTTGATGGTGATGAAATGAACTTACATCTTCCACAAACTGATGAAGCAAGAGCTGAAGCTCTTGTTTTAATGGGAGTAAGTAGATACACAATTTATTTATATGCAAAGAAATTATTTTGATATTATTGTTGCATTAATTCATGATAATTGTTACATATTGAAATAAACAGATACTAAGTTTTTATTTAACTTTAGCATCTACTGTATACCTAATGCCTTATAAAAGTATAAGTGTAAGTAAAACAACTTAGGATTTTGTCTGGGACCTATTTGGTCCAAGACAAAATCCTAAGTTGTTTATGCTATACTGCTACTCCTTTACACTCAATTTTCTCTTTACTACTAAATTTTTATTGCTATTTTTTCTGTTTCTATCACACTTATTTCAATATGTATCCACTATCTCACTAATAAATTATGTGCTCTCATATTTAATTAACAATATAGCATGTCATATTTGTTATCCACATTTGTTAAATCTTCAGTTTAAACAAACTCTTTTTTCTAAATATATTGTTTGATGATATTTTTTGAATTAATTTAATAATAAAAGTTCCACTACGTCACTAAAGCAATAAACCTGCAACTTTGGAAAGCAGTTGTTTTCATCCATTTTTAAAAGGACATTTTTAGGACAGAAATGTTCACTTTCCAAAGTGAGTGGTTCTTTTGTGAGCTTATTGGTTTAGTGACACAGTGGACCTTTTATTATTGATATTAACCAGTAATTGATTGTTGTTTTTTAAATTAATATACTAGAAATTTAATAAAAAATTGAACTTGTAACTTATATTGTTTTTTGTTTTTATTTGTGTTTTGACAATAAAAGTTGAGAATGAATTTTTAGTTTAGGAGAAATACAAACAGATTGATTGATGTAAAAAATAACTATTTATTTACATAAAATTGCCAAACATTTTAAAATACAATCAAGAAATTACTATCTGCTTTATTGATTTAGGAAAGCTGTTCTTATTGGAAAAAGAAATACAGATAACTTAAAAATATAAGTTTTTGTTCATTGCACCTTATATCAAGAAACTGATTTTTATACCATGTTTATTCTGGGGTAATTTTTGATCATTTGTGTCATTGTTAAGTAAAGTAACTATAAACTTGTAAGTGAAAGGCAGACAGGAAAACATGTAAATAGGTGCAACTGTCATTAGCATGCTTGTAGCACGTTAGCACAGGTGCTATGCATGTTTGTATGTCAGTTTATTGAGTAGATTTAATGAAATTATGTATTTGTAAGTAGTAACTTTAGAGAGAACCATATAACAGTCATTTAATAATAAGATTTCTAAATTAAAATATTTTTTCTTTAAAGAATAAAATTTTATTCTTTAAAAACATCAATGAAATACAGACCTTTACAAGTAATATGATGCAATACAATTATTTTATTATTAAAATGTAATAACTTAACTTTAGAATGGAATGTAAATGTCACTTATCTTTAATTCTGGGTATCATATTGCAAAAATAGAAAATCAGACTGCTTTTTACAGGTAATCAAATGTTTTTTACATGTATTATATTGTATTTTTACCCTTTTTTGGTCAGCTTCATTTACAGAAATTCTTGTAAATATCAAATACTATTTAAAATTAATCTAAGTAAAACTTAATTACAAAATAAGGAATAAAATTAACTAAAATAAATGAACATAAATAATACAAGATCTTGTAGTAATCTTGCAAAGCCATCAATAGAATCTATAGCATCATTCTGATGACAGATAGTTATTTTAAATCTGGAAAACAACAATTCTTAGAATATGTATGAATTTAGCTAAGAGATTTAATTAGGTCAGAAACTTAACTAGACTTATTGGATAAACCTTGCTTTCTACTAAGTAAGACTTACCAAACATCAGGAGAAAAATATATAAAAAAAATAGCTCAAAACAAAACCTATATGGAGGCAAGTTGATAATAAATATAAAAAAAGAAACTAATCACATAGACTTGTGAATATAGACTATAAATTACTATAAAAATGCCAAAATTTGTTTTAAAATATTTACAATTAAGTAATCTTTATTTTTCTGAATTTAATATTATACATAACATTCTAAAGAACATTGCAAGGAAACATTTTTTTAAATCCATGTGATTGAATTAAATGGATCCAAAGTTTGAACATTGAACAGAAGGTTGAATGATAAGTTGTAAAAAATTTATACAAATAATAAGATAAATTAAACTACTAAGTTTAATGTTATTTTTACTAATTTTAAGTTATTATTCTTGTTTATATACAAATTAGGTATAGTCTAACAATGATTAAGAATTTAGCTTCTTAAAAATATTAAATAAACTAAATTTAAGGCTTGTAGAAGAAGGCTGTATTTTATTTTTAAGAATATTAAGAATCATGAGGATCAGTTAAACAAAATTAGAATTTTTGTTTCTTGGAGAACTGTTGTTTGCCATTTCATTTTTACCTTCTTGTTTATGGATCATGTAAAGTAATCTTCTAACAACAAGGCATTAATCAATATAAATAAAACTCACTAACTTTATGTCGGCCTTGCATTTAATTGCGAAAACTGTTATGAATGTTTTCAGTTCTCACCTAGGACCTTTCTCAGGTAGATTTTCCTAAAATTCAAATCTCCGCAGTGCTAGCATTCCAGCTTGGAATGCACAGAAGATTCTGATGTATTCAAATTCTAATTTTTTATGTATGAACTGCTAGCATTAGAGAGATTTGATTTTGTAGGGAAATTACCTGAGGAAGGTCCTAGGTGTGGACTGAAAATGTTCATAACAGTTTTTGCAAATAAATACAAGACCCATATAAGGTTAGTAAGTTTTAATTATATGGATCATATTGTAAAAAGTTTATTTTGATATTGAATCAAGCCAAAAAGGATAATCACTAACTGATTAAATAAGTTCTTCATTTACTTAAATTTCTGAGAAGTTTTTGTTTATTACTGAAATAATTAAAAACAAATCTAGCACAAACTCTATGCATTGAACTTTTCTCTCACTTTTGCAATTTGTTTAAACTAATTTTATTCAATCTTTATTGCAAAATTTTTTACAGTTTGATAAGTTCAAATGGATGTAAGAAAAAAGTATTAAAATTGTTTAGAGTTACACATTGAAATGTTAAATTACTAACTAAATTCACTTTTCTCAACTTTATTAATTTATTGTGACTTTTTTAATGATAAGTCATGAGAATGTTGGGAATTTCATCAGCCAATTTTGACTAATATGATTCTGACATGGAATCACATAGTTTAAGCTGTTAATTATTTTGAAATATAAAATAGTAAATCTAGTACCTCAGGTTTTGTTTTATCTTATTTTCTTCTTGATAATAGTTTGTTGATTTATTAAACTTTCTGATTTGTGATTGGGCTTATTGAATATGTCTTGGATATATTCTGACAATTCTCTTCAGGAATATAATGGACAAGAAGATTATTAAGCCGTCCTTTTCTTTCCAATTTTTTAATTGTACTTTTTAACAATTATTAAACATGAATAAATATTTGTTTGTACAAAACTTAAGCTTGCTATAATTTAAAAGCCATTTCAATTCAATCTTCTAACAACGAAGTGAAAATGTAAAATATACACACTAACCTTAAACTGACCTTGCAGATAAGTGAGTGTTCCATTATCTGCCTGTCTGCAAGGCAGTTTAAGGTTTGTGTATATTTTAGTGGTTTAAATTTCTGGAATGTGTTAATTTCTTTTTATTATATTGGAAGAATTAACACTTCTGTGTTGGAAGAATTAAATCTTCCAACATAACAAAAAGAAATTAACACATTTTAATATAAAAATTCTTATGTTTAAAATTTTTGTTAAGTTAAAAACCTGTAAAATAAATATAATTAAGAATAAAATGTAAAATTTTCTTGTAGTTTGAACTTGACATGTTTTGTTTTTATATTGTAGACAAAATCAAATTTGATAACTCCTCGTAATGGTGAACCATTAATTGCAGCTATTCAAGATTTTATAACAGGTAAAAATTATAAGAAATCACTTGGCTATGAAATTCAGTATTATATTATTTATACATTTTAATGGCTGAAAAGAATTTTATCAAAATATTAAATGAACAGTCTGATTCCCTTTATTAAGCCTAATTAAGCCTAAATAATTACATTTATATGAAATTTATTGGAATATTAAATGATAAGAAAAGTTAAAATTTTACATGTTGTTATTCAGTAAATTGAAGATATTAAAATTAATTATCATATCTGTTGGTTAAAACCAAATACTTTTATAATAGAGTAAAATTATTTAACTTTAAAACTATTTAAAATAAATTTGAATGAAAAATTCTGATGAATGATTTATGCATTGTTTGAAATTTTAATACATTTTATAATAAAGCCAACCACTGCCGTATGCCATCGGGCTATATAATGGCTACATTAATAATAAATTATCAAACAATTTGACCCTAGAGTGAATAATTATAATTATAAAATTTAATAATAATTATAAAATTTTTAATTAAACAATTTAGATTAAATTGGAAGAAAAGAATCGTCCTGCTCCGGGCCAATTCTTTTCTTCCAATTTAATCTAGATTGATTAATTAAAAATTTTATAATTTATTATTATTATTAAATTTTATAATTATAATTATTCACTCTAGGGTCAAATTGTTTGATAATTTATTATTAATGTAGTCATTATATAGCCCGATGGTATACGGCAGTGGTTGGCTTTGTTATTGTAATGTATCAGGTTTTTGGAGTGTTGTTTGTTTAAATACATTTTGTTGATTTTTTTCATAATTTAATTGACATACAGAATATTTAAGAGTTTTTTTTTAATTCTATAATATAAGAAAAAAGAGTATTGATACTGTAAAAGATTCCATTTTAATATATATTACAAAATTATTGCATTTATCTAAAAATATGATATTTATATTGTTTAATAAATGTTAATTTTGAGTTTTTGATTTTATGGATTTAAGAAATTTTATTTGTCAAATTATTTTTCTTACAAATAAATAATTTTGAAATCTTTTTATTGTTTGTTATCATTTTAATGATATTAAATGTTTTGGCCAAATATGCTTAACAATCAGATGATTTCTGAACTTGATGATATATTTGGTTTTAGAAAATTTGACTATTGTTTATGTTTATTATATCTATTTGACTTTTTATAAGGTTGATTATAATTCATAACAATTGATTTTAACAAAAGGATAAAATATATATAATTTAATATATTTTTATATTGTTATGTTGCCTAAATTAAACATAATGTGAAAAATAAACAAGGTTATCTGTCGCGTAACCTGTGTAACAGTAGAATCTGATGATGGGAGCATATATTCCAAAAAATGTTTAATTCTTAAATAAAAATAATCTGTTGGACTCCTTAAAAGTTTTTTAGTGTCAGTACTTTTCTGTTTATATTATGGTATCAAATATCATTATATTCTTCATGTCCATAATTAGTAATTTGATTAACAGGATTAAACATTTTACTATATTTTCTTATTTCAACTTATTAATTATATAATTGAATTGTTTAAAGCTATATAATCAGCTATGAATTATGATATAAGGAATGAAAAAAAAAAAAAATAGAAAAATTGGAATTATTTATTACATATTTGTAATTACATCATTATAATCATCTAATTCATTAGATCTATGTATGTAGTTTAACATTTTATAAATTATTACAGATTAGATATTATGTAATTTATTTTATACATTCAATGTTAACTGAGTTTATATAGATATTCATAACCGTATATTTTATATTATTACATCACTCGTTTAAACTTTTAAGATATTTTTTTGTAATATTTTCATGTACAGTATTGATTGTAAAAATATTACAAATTATTTTATCTTAGAATTAATCACACAAAATATTTCTGAGATATATGTATTTCATATTCAGCATTGAAGTTTTTAATAATAAATTTTTAAAATTATATCCTGTAAAATTTACAGTATTACTAAACAATTTCAGAAGAATTGCCAAAGAACTTTTTAAAATAAAATTTCAAGTTCTTTGGCAGTTGTTAATTGGAAGGAGAGTTGAAACTAGGTTCTATTTACCAAAAGAAATCTGTTGTTCATTCTTAACATTTATAAATCTAGTCTCTTTAAAGAAATATGGAATATTTTTTCAAAGAAAACTGATGAAGTACACTGGGCTTGAAAAGAAAATTAAAATTTGCTAGAACAGAAAATCACTCATAGAGGATTTGCATTGACTCTTCAGAGGAAACTTTGAAAATACAATAAATAATAATTTTATTATTAAAAAATATTGAAGTCTAAAAAATTAATGTTGTTTCTTATAAGTGTTCTTATTTAAACATTTCAGGTTCTTATCTTATGACACAGAAAGATACATTTTTTGATAGAACAAAAGCAAGCCAAATTATATCAACTATTTTAGCAGGAACGGATATCACTACTGAAATTGAATTGCCTCCACCTGCAATTTGGAAAGTAAGAAATTTATTTGTATATTTTATTATGAGTAAATTACATTAATAAATTAAAATCCAATTAAAGGACTCAATTTAACAAATCACAAGTCACATTTTCTTGTTATCGATATAATTGTGGTTAAAGATTGGAAACATCTGAAATAATTCCATTGTAGATTTTAAATCAGCAAAGATAAAAACTACAGAACATACCTTTGTCCTGTATTTTATGCAATTAAACATTAGTTAGCATTACTTATTTATTTGGTATGAAAAAAAGTATTGAATTAGGAATTTTTTTCACTTTCACAGTGCTTTGAAATTTACATTCTGCTGTTTTAATAAATGAAAATAGCCAAGCAAATGTATTGTGTGTATATTTTTCATACATATAGATATATGATTTTATTATTTCAGCAACCCAAATAGTTTGTTTTTTCCAAACTTATCACAACAGCTTTTGTATGTTATAATTCTCTCTTTTTTAAAATTATTTTTAAGTACCTTTAACAAAATGCATTTCGAACTCATATTATCCCTCTTCAGTTGTTATACAGTTGTTTCATATTAAAAATTTGGTGTACAAATCAAATTATTAAATATACATTTGGCTTTCAAATTTTCAAATACATTATTAAAATTAACAAGACATATACGCACACATTTAAAGTATAAAGTAAGCACACATTATACTTTAAATGCACACATAAAATAAAATAAAATAAGCACACATTTAAAGTATAAATAAAACATAAGATGGAAGAAACGTATACTCTCAGTGTTCTTTACATGGGTATCTGCATTCTCATTAGATGTTTCTTGCTATATATATAGCCAATGAGAGTAATAAATTTGAATCATTTTTTATCACTAGGTGGCTTGATTTTATGGACTTAGTAGTTTTTTGAATTGAGAAGTATGTATGACCACCAATATAAAAGTGTTAAATGTAGGACTTAATGTTTTTGGTCCTGTTAGTATATTGACTGTCAAAATCTATGTAAGACAATGTAGTTTTTCAGAAATCATGAAAATGTACTATACCTAGAGATTTTTTTTAAATGGGCCATTTAATTTAATTATGCAGAATATTTAGATTTAAAATAAAAATAACACAAATAAAACTTGATTATCCAAACTTGACAGAACCAGAGGTCCTTCAGATAATCCAATCTGAAGGACCTCTGGTTCTGTCAAGTCTGGTTCTGACCTCTGGTCCAGAAGCTCTTCTATTTTTGTGTTTTGGGTATATCAAGCACTGTGCATTTAAAGTTTTATGAACAATACATATTGTAATACAATTACTGTATTTGAAGGTAAATTAAGTTGCTCAAAATCTACAAAATCTAGCATAAAGTATATATGACCTAGTTTCGTGGCACTTCAATTGACAATGTAGTGATTTCCAGTTACATAGAAAGTTTAGTTTTTATGTATATTACTTTGTGTTATACACTAAACAATACTAAGAATTTTTTTTAAAACCATTTTAGATAATATGGAGTTTTGAATAACTGAGTTTCCACTGTAGTAGAAAAAATTCTACTACAGTTGTAAAATTTTAAAACTAGTTCTAAAATTCTGTAATCAAATACCCTTTGTTTTATACATATTATCTATATATCCTTTAGCCTTTAGTTAAATGTGTTGATTTGGTTTGTTTAATTCTCAAATTTTTATGATTTCCAGGATAATTATGCACAAAATTATTTATAGTGTCAAGTTTGCTCTTAACAATAAGTTATAAAATTTTGTTTTATAATAAAAAATTAAAATTGTTTGATATATTATAATAATTTAACAAGATTATATTGTTTTAGTATTAGTATTTAATAAAAAGCTCAAAGTTATTTATATGACATTTACATTTAGGAAAGTAGTAGTGGCCAAACCATAAGGCATAGCCAGGGTGAAAGGGTGAAATAGAAGGGGTAAGAGTAGAAGTATATAGATCGAGGGGAAATGAAAGGAGGAAGTGGTTGAGAGGTTCTGGAACCATTAGTAGTGTAAAAACAACATACAGTATACAGTTTTACAATAACAATAGGAAGCAAACAGTAATACATAGTACAATGTAGATGTATACAATGATGGGTGTTTGTACATGCATGATGCTACAATTGATACAGGATTGCAAAAATTACAATTACTTAAGCGATTTACAATGGTATACATTACCAAATTCACGTACATGAACACACATCGTGACAAAAGTTTAGTGTGAAGATACAGGCAAGGGTGACTGCAGATAAAGAAAAATACATAGAAATTTTCTATGTATTTTTCTTTTTAATGATTTCAATGAGAGTTTCAGGCCATTGAGAAAAGCTACCATAAGTGGTGAATTGGATATCATTAAGAAAAAAATAAAAATAATTAAGTGGCATTTACAAAGAAAAGAATATAGCAGCAATGAAGACAGCACTGCGAGTGAGGACATCACAACACTGGTGGTGGTTACAGGTGGTGGTTACAGGTGGATGAAGATGCTAGCCATAGCAGGAGAGGTCCATTGCCTTCGCAAAGGCAGTAAACACATTGAAAATGGTCTTGTTGCTCATGTGAGTCCTGGACAGGCAGGGCCAATGGTGACCTTTACTGGTTAAAGTGTCCACAAGTCGCTTGCATTCATTCCTGAACTTATATTTATATAACAGGAAGATATTGAGAATTTTTTATTGAAAGTACTTTACAAAATTTTGGTGTTGAATTAATATTAATCTTTAATTAGGACTTGCTTTATGTTTTTCAGATACTGCTTTTCTGATTTGATTCATTTATGTTGACTCCACATTTTTTAGTG
The DNA here is from genome assembly GCF_030686945.1 of Centruroides vittatus. Taxonomy (NCBI): domain Eukaryota; kingdom Metazoa; phylum Arthropoda; class Arachnida; order Scorpiones; family Buthidae; genus Centruroides; species Centruroides vittatus. The sequence goes on along the minus strand of NW_027122478.1, from coordinate 1,000,241 downwards.
AAATTATTATTTCTTTTAAATAAATATTTGTAAAAAAATAATGATAATTTTATTAAAGTATGATTACATATATTTTCTCCAATTTTAAGAAATTTATTTTATCTGATTTTTAATAGTTGAAGTTCAGATTAACTTTATCAAACAATTATGATACTTTTACAAAATTTGAACTTTCTTGAACATACTCTTGTAGATAACAATGTAGCAAAATCATTTTTGCAAATTTAGTTTGTGAATTAGCAGTTAGATATATATCTTGTATTCTATGATATTATTTTGTTTAATTCTTCATGTAATTTCAATAAAATAAATATTTAGCTATGAGTTTTATGATATTAGGAGGACATTATACTACATTATATTAATTTATTCTTATTTTATTTATTAAAATTTCAGTACAAGTTCAGTACATCATCACATTAAATTCTATTCTACTAAACAAATTTATTATTTTAAATGTCAAATCTCTAATGTAAACTGCCGAAAATAAATAAATTTTGATCTTAGATTTTATATAAAAGGCAAAGAGAGGGTTGAATAATTAATATTCTATATCATTGCTGCTATTAAATTTGATCATTGCATTATATAATCATTTTTAAATTTCTTGTTTTCTGTTATTTTAGCCAAGAATACGTGAATTTTAAGAGAAGCTTGAATTTTAATCAATATAAGATACTATGATTAATTTAGCAATTTAGAGATTGCTAAATTAATCATAGTATGTATTAAAAAGTATGTATATACATTAATTAGTAATCAAGCACAAACAATTGTGAAATGTATTGTGAATAATACATATATTTAGCTTATATTTTTAAGCTGTTTTTTAGCTTTTGTGTTTGTTAATCAGTTGAATTTGTTTTCACTTTACAGTGAAGTGCTATTCTCAGGTTTGATTATATTTGTTAAAAAACTTAAATTCTGCATTTGCATTTGAATATGATTAGTAAGATACTGTTTTAATGTGATAATCTGAAGATGAGCTTTATAACAAGCTAATAAAGCACTTTGTTTTAAGTTTGAACTTTTATATGGCAATTTTAATAAAAATAGCATGTTCATGAGTTTGATTACTTGTATAATTTATTTATTAGAGATAGATTTTGAATCTCCAATGAATCCTCAAATCCCAAGTAAATTTCGGATTGTGCCGTCCAATTTCCGGATTTGTGGTTTGTTAGAAAGAACATATTATGAATCCTTAAACTCAGATTAAGTTGACAACTATTTACAATATAAACAGCAATGCTTCTTGCTTTCTTCTAACAACATAGTCTTAGTTTGAGCTTGTTTCTCCTCTTCCAATGGTCATGTTGCCTTATATCTAATTTTTAGATCCGTTGGTCGACCAATCCGGAGCTGGATGGGTAGCTCTCCTTTGGGTCTGTCACCTGTCTCAACTTGTCCGGGATGACTCGCTAATCAACCTTTTCCAGAAAATATGTTCCGATGAGTGAAAACTTGAATTATTTTGTTCTTACTGAATAGGCCACCTTGACAAATCTTGGAAAAGATATAAGATTTGTAAATTCAAATCTTTGTGCTTTTTTTCATCATTGGAATGTGTCAGATCTTGAAAGTTGGCACTATTTTCAATTTATTTGCATAAGTCTTTCTGAACTTTTGATCAAAACAGAAATATAAAGATAGCCAAAAAAATGAAAATTGAATATTAAGTATAAATAGTTGATTTATTAATTATAATCATAATATGGAAAACAATTTTGATATTTTAAATTTGCTACTAACATAAACATAAACATATTATTTTCAATACAATGTAATGCCAGAAATGTAAGATTTCTTTTGTATTATACCGTATTTCATCAGTAATTATGATTTCCTTCCATTGAATTAATTGAAAATTTTTCAATTCTCTTGATGTACAGTTTTAGATGGCATTCACAAGGTCACTGATAAGATGACAAAACTTTACTTAACAAAGTTTTATTTTAATTCACAACAAGATTTTTATTTAAAAACTAAAACTTAAACATGGAATTGTGGAACTGAAGCTAAATTAAAAGTAACAATTTTCTCTTTCAATGTGTTTGAACCAGCTATTTTTTTTTTTTTTTATTTAACTGTTCAGTTTTCTTCTTTCCTTCAGTTTGCTTTCTTCATCTTTATGTTTTCAAGAACTTTTCAAGAATTAAGTCCTTTTCACAAAAACCTTTATTTGTTTCTAATTTTAGCTTATCTAAACCAATTATATTTTATTCATGTTAAATGTTATACAAGGCTAATCCCAAAAGTAAGGTCTCATATTTTTTTAGAAATATAAAGAAATGTTTATTTTCAATAATGCTTACATCATTTTAAAGCTTGAACATTTATCTATTTTTCTACATAATCATATTATTTTTGGATGCATTGGATGCATGTTATTGGATGCATTTTTGTAGGTGCAGTGGCAGTTTTTGTATGCCCATGTCATACCAGTTCGCCACCATATCATGGAACCCATCTTGCGCACACCTTTCGATATTGCAACTTTTCTGTTAAAATCTTATGAATGGATACCTCAGGAACCAAAATGCAGCGATCATCCAGAGTGATCTGCCAATTTTCACGCATGGTTTGCTCAACCTTCACAATTGGAAATTGATGGTCTTTCTCTTCTTTCTTCGTTGTGAATTTCAGTATGACCAGCTGCAAACTCCCTACACCACTTGCGGACATTTTTGACATCTATTCATGACTCACCATACACTTCCATCAATTGGCAATGAATTTCAATCAGTTTAACACAACATGGCAGCAAGCTGTAATGACATAGGCATACAAAAATGGCAACTGTGCCTACAAAAATGCATCAACCAAAATAGTGATTATATAGAAGAATAGATAAATGTTCAAGCTTTAAAATGATGTAAACATTATTGAAAATAAACGTTTCTTTGTATTTTTAAAAAAATAGGAGACCTTACTTTTGGGATTACCCTTGTATATTGAAACTGTTAATGTAGCACATTCTATCATTTATATCTACAGTGTGATAATAGGATTGCATAATTTGAGATCTTACTGTATTTGTTCATCTGATTTTCACGGGAGCATTGTTCAATATCATTTATATTAATTATTGAAGTAATTGTGAAGCAGTTGTATAATCTATAATTTCTTTCGTAGTTATATAATAATAATAATAATTTTTATAACATTACTTTCAATTTGATCATTTTTTAGCCTGTTGCTTTGTGGACTGGAAAACAGATATTCAGTTTAATTTTACGACCAAGTAAATGTTATCCAATACTTGCAAATTTACGTGCTAAAGGAAAATCATATACATCAAATGAAGAACTTTGCATAAATGATTCTTGTAAGTATTTTTAAAATTGTAGTAATAATTTTTGACAATTTATTTGATGAATTTTATATTGTGATTATATAATTATTCAGAAAATTGTTTTTTTGGTTTTTTGACTTCTGTTACATAAATCAATACTAAAATTCATATTTAGTCTGTACATCATTCTCAATGTTAATGTAATGAAATTATATTTTGACAAATGAAAGTGATGTTTAAGGTTCTTTTGCAGGCTTCTAATAAGAAAATAAAAATAGAAGTTTTGTAAAACTTTCATGAATATGGAAAGGAAAAATATATTGAAAAAATAAAGAATTAGAAGATTAAAATATGTTTTCATATGAAGAAATTTTGCTGCTGAATTTCTAATTTATTTTTCTTTCTTCTTGATGACTTTTATGGTTACCTGCAAATTAATTTATGATTAATTTGCAAGTAACCATAACTGTCAAATGTTTTTTGCAAACAATCTAGTAATTTAATTTCATCTTCTTGGCATATCACTTTCTTTGATCTTTTAGATATTTTGCTGCTGGAATATTTTTTATTTAGATGACATTGTTGATTTGTAAGTATAAAAGAAAAAATAATTAAAACTTTCAAGTAAAACATAACTTTGACATTCACAATGTTTCTTAATATAAAATACAATCAATAGTTTTTAACTTTTTCTTCTGCTTTCATCCTGTTAAGTTTTAAAATATACTCTTGTATCCCAATGAAAATTTTATTAAGTTTTTCTTTGGAAATGTAGTAATATCATCCCATTTTTTTAGTTTAAAAAAAGCCCAGTTGAAAACCACTGCTTTGCTTTAGGTAAAGCAGTGGTTTTCCACTGGGATGCTGTAACACATTTGAGTATTGCAATGACATTTTAGGGATGCTGCAAAATGTAGGTGCTAAGCAGTACCATAACACTTACATGTATTACTAAGAGTATGAAAAGCTCAATAACTACACTAATAATAAAGTGGTAGTGCTGCAAGAAAAATGTTGCCACTATTAGAAGGTTGAGAAATACTAAGGTAAAGCTTAAGTGATTAGAAAGAAAATTCATCTGTGCTCATTTATTAACATAAAAATATTTAGTTCAAGGCTATGGATTTACAACAGAAATAACATATACTTATATATTATTTTCCCAACTGTTATATATAACAGAGGGAAAGTATAGTGATCAGTCAAAAAATGATTCCCTAGATTCTTACATTTTTGAACTCTTTTGAAACATTGATAAATGCAAAAAAAAATACAGAAGTTTTTTCTTTATGTATTTGTGTTAGTGTGTGTGGGGGGCATGATTTTGTTCACCCTCTTTGAAGCTTAATATAATAACTCCTGTGCTTTTTGTCAAAAATTTCTGAAAGTTTGCAGCGAGTGTTTTGCAGTTTGCAGGTTTGTCTTTTAGAGGGATTCATGCTATTAAATTTTGTTCATTAAAGGTTAAGGAGTGAGAAAGATCAAGTGGATCATGCAACATATCTTCAGTAGAGTCGGACTTAATTATGATTTTACTTGTTATTAGCATTTACAAATTTTTATAAAACCCATCCCTATCCTCAAAATTAATTTTTTTGCCATTTTTAATAGTTAAAAATATAAGTTTTTTAAAATAAAATATCATAACAGATGGTGCCATCAAATATTGCTGGGAAAGTTAATCAACTCATTTCTGGATTTTTTAAATTTAATATTGGTATATTTATTTGAGATTTCTCACCTGTAGAAAAGTGGTGTTGCACTCTTGAGTGCAAGACCTTTTTCATTATTATTAAACTTTTTAATTTAACTTGATTTGAATCATGTCTTCAAGTCTTGGAACTCAAATTTCATTCACTTCTAATTAAGATAGAAGACCGAAACTTTGAGGACATTCTTATGATAATGTGTTTTAGTGATGTTTTAGGGAGGTGTCTCCACCCCTGCCATCATCCATTCCAAAACCTGATAAACAAATGTAGAATTTCATCTTCTGTGCATATAAATGTATTGTACTGATGTATATAGTGGAGGAGGTAACACCTCCATCAGCCTCCACTTCCAATCTTGAAAAATATAATCAAGAAAATCATTAAAAAAATTTTTTTTCAATTTATTGAAATTATTCTTGAGACTTTAAATTAAGAACAATGGCATAAGTACACATGTTGAAATAACATAAGAAAATATCTATCAGTGTGGTCTAATGGACTTGATTCTCATTAAATTTTTTAAGATAATATATGAATTTCAAACATAATAAAATATTGTTTGAGAATTTTTAAATTCAGTCTAAAAATATTGCAAGATCCCTTAGGCTTAATATTTTAGCCTAAAATATAAAATCACTTAGGTAATATAATATAAATTTATTCATAAATAATATATTTTTCCCTTTTGCTAGTTGTTCTGATACGTAACAGTGAGCTATTGGCTGGTGCCATGGATAAAGGAACATTAGGATCTGGATCTAAAAATAACATATTTTACATACTTTTAAGAGACTATGGAGAAAGATATGCTGCTGATGCTATGTGGAGATTAGCAAGAATGACTTCGTATTTTCTTGGTAAGTTGATATAGTCAAATTTTCTTAATTTATTTTAAAGAAACACATAAACAAATATTTCACTGACCTTTAGCACATTTCCAACAATTTGGTATAATAAGAAGACGCTCCCTTATAAACAGGTTAGGTTCTTTGAGGTTCTGTCATAAGTCAAAAACTAATCTAGAAAGTATATTTGTGCACTGAATAATCACATATTATTGGTGTTTGATGCTTCAATGTGCTTAATAGAATACCTTATACTTGTTTACCCACTTGCTACTGCTTAATAGCAGGTGTTTTTCAAATGTGGTTTTTTTTCACCTAAGACACTCAGTTTTATAATTTATAGATTTATAGTTTTCCAAGATAATAGAGCAACACTTATGTTCTCTGTTAGATTTACTATTACATTTTGGATGCATTTTTGAAGCACTAATCATAAAAGTTTATAAAAATTGCAAACAATAGCAAAAACTGCTGTTATACCAATATTACCAACTTTGACACCACCTCACCAGCAGTGATGAAACATCAGAATTTGTGTGAAAATGAAAAATGACAATACACAATAGATATAAATCTATGTTAATTATTTATTACTTGTTAAAGAGTGACTTCAAAACCCCACAGTCAGCAAGAGCAGTTCAGAATCTGTGCAAAAATAAATTTTTTAAATTTTAGACCTATGGTCAAATTGTTTGTAAGTAGGAGCATTCCTATAGTTTTCATATGTACACATTGAACATTTCTTAGTCAGTAAGCAGTAGAGTTGTTGCAGAAGTATAGTGATTTCTCATAGATTTTATACTTTGTGTTTGCCTACAACATTTCTAATTATACTTCTTGTTTGTAAGTTCATTATTTGGCTGAAAATATTAGATCAAGTATAGATTCTATATGTGAGTGCACTATCTCTTGCAACAACTTCTACTGCTTGCCAACAATCAAATATTTGAGGTATTTCAAGTTTGGTTGAAATAAAAAAGTGCTAATTGGTACCTATTGCTTTATAAGAGATATATTTTAGTCTCTCAGAATATGCTGGTGCTTTTCAGCACTGGTCTAAATCCATGAAATACATTTCTGAGTCTTTTCTTGTCAGTCATGTTGCTAAAAAATTTTCACACACAAGTGATTTTACTTGAAAATCAAATAAAATTACATTGTCATTATTTACAATAAGATAAGAACACTTAATGATTCTCATCTCATTAAGGATGTTGTAGCACTATATTTTATAGGCTTATAAAAATAAAAACAGAACCATAATTTTAAGTTTTTCGCAAAGCATATTTATTAAAGTTTCTTAGAATATATAATATTTTAGCATAAAATCTATAAAAATGCAACTATTTTTTTTGTCTTATATGCAGAACATATTTACTATCTTCAATAGACAAAAAAATAAAGCTACAGTATAAAATTTTATTTATTTTCCAAAGAAATTTAAATTTATCAATTTTATATTTGCACATTTGAGTTTTAGAACTTCTCAATTTATAAATTATATAAAATTTACTTATATTTAGGTTATTCTAAAATTGTAGAAGTGAGATACTTAAAAATTAATTTCAATAATATTTTCATTTACAGCAAATCGTGGTTTTTCAATTGGAATTGGAGATGTAACTCCTGGTATTGGACTTTTAAAAGCAAAACATAATCTACTTGATGCTGGGTAAATGAAATATTCAAATATTTTCAGATATAGTTGATGATAATTAAGTAATGAAGATTGCTCTATTCAATTCTTGAAATTAAAAACTATTACTTGCTTAAACACACACTTTCATTGATTACAAAAATAATATGCATGTCTTTCATTTCTCAGAACTTTCAAATTTTGACCATAAAATTTCATACATTAAGAAATTTAGCAAATGTGAGTAACCAGGGGTAAGATCTCGGCCTTACCCCTGGTTACTCACATTTTAACCAACAGTTTTAACCAAACTGTTGCCCTTTATCAGCAATGGTTTGGTTAAAACTGCTCACTGGGTCAGTGAATGGCGCATTTTGTTTTTTGATCCTGTAGTATTGGGATCAGTTTATCAGGTCGAGTGGAGGAGGGAGAGAGGGATCATCTGTAAGGCATATGCAATATATGACACCATTAACAAGGAAAATCAAAAATTTAATGAATAACAAAATTACAGAATTACAGAAATATAAAATCAAATACAACTTCGGTTAAGCTATCGTCACAGATCTTTAAACGAGAGGGTACCCAAACTAACTAAGCTCTCACATACAAATTGAGGGACCGAGAGAGAGTTTACAAAATTTTGGATACTATCATACCTCTCACAAATTTCAGATTTCTTTCTTTAGCGTTAGCACTAATTATATATTTTGTCATGATTGCCTCGGTGTACACTAGTTAAAATCTTTTGGTGAAACTTCCCTCTCGAGGGGGGTGTATCGGTCTTATATTTGGATCAGCCTGGGAAAATGGTCATGTGATTCAGTGTTGTCAAACTCTAAGCATTTGGCAGGTGTAGGGTCATAGGTATTCCTGGGACAATGAGAAGATGGTGAAATCGGACATCAACTGTACTCTTTGATACATGCAATGTTAGATTGATCATGTTTGTACTGGGAAATGTTGATTTTCTCAGAGTGTTATAAACTTATTTTAACACTTGTTGACGAGAAGGATGACATTTAATCTCTTTTTCTGGCAAGGTCATTTTAACAATCGCATTAAGAAATTAAGTTAAAATTTCGTAAAAATTAGGCAAAATATCCTTTAAAATTTCCAGATCTCACACAAATATACTTTAAAATTTATATGATTTAAAAGATTTAATTATTTCTGGTTTTATGTTTAATTTTAATTTTTAGATCTTTTATGTTAGTGAATTGAAGAAATACATACATTTTATGTTTTTCCTCTTACTGATATTATTTTTAATAAATAAAACAAATATTTTTAATAAAACAAAAGAAAATAATAATTGTATTATTTCTTTTATTTTATTTAAATTGATTTTGATGGTTCATATTATTACATCTAATAAATGTTATTTGTATATTTATAATAAAATTACATTCTTGGTTATAAAACTATTATTCTGTAAACAAGAATTATGTTATTGTAAAAGCCTTACTGTCCTTAAATTCTAATATTATTGTTAATTGTCTACTTGGACTTTACTTATTAATAGGACTTTATACTGGTGTTTAAAGAATTGCACAGTGAATGAGAGTTAGTTCAGGAAAGAACAAAATTTCTTTATTATATCACCTGTAGTAATAATTTCTGTACACATATTATACGTGTTTCAGGCTAGCATGCCCCTCATCAGCAGTATTACTACCAAACACTAAAAAGTAACAACAACAAAACAAATAAGTTACTGTATAACTTAAAATTTCTTAACAATAAAATACAATTTTAAAACTTACTATAAATACATATTCCAATCCTGAGTATAAATGGATATTTCTCGTTTTACAATTAAACATTTCACTATATAATTAAAATTAAATAAATATAGTAAATAAAGACTGTAAATTATTAAAATCTAACATCATGTAAGAAATTTAAAAAACTCACATCAAGGTTTTGTTTGCCACCATTCAACAGCGTTATGATAAGGAGGCTATTAACTATGCTTTTTTATAAACGTCATCAAGTATGGTGCTCCAGGATTGGTGGATTATACGACCCAAATTATTGTTTATTCTGTTTCTTTCTTTCTTTCTTTCTTTATGTTTAAATGTTCGTATAATTGACGTTTTTAATTATTTGATTATTTTTTCTTAATTTTTATAGTATTTTTGTTGATTTGGCACCCATAACTATTGCAGTGTTCTGCGACTGCAGAATTTGCATAATTACCCCTTATTGCACGTATGTGCTCTTTTATTCTTGTGCTTAATTTCCTTTTTGTTTCTCCTATATAAGTTTTGACCGGATCACAGTTGCAATTGAATGAATACACAATTTCTTTTTTTTCCATTAAATCTAATTTTTTATCTGACCTATGATATAAATATCTTTTACTTTCTCATTACTGTGCCAATCTTTAAACACCAGTATAAAGTCCTATTAATAAGTAAAGTCCAAGTAGACAATTAACAATAATATAAGAATTATGTTTTTTGTTATTTTGTGTAGAGATTTATGATTAAATATATAAAAAAGGTCTTAAAGATTTGAAATTTGAAATTGAACTAATTTTGGGATCCAATAAGTGCAGGTCAATAGAATGTGGTATTGCTTGCAGCATGGGGTATGAGATTGGAACCCAATTTTGATGTCATGCTTTTTGTGTGTAAGTTTTGTGTTGCAATTCAATTAAATATTAGTTTGGTTTTTCAGCTTTAACATTTTGCTTTTTAGCTTTGAATTTCAATGGTTTTTATGTACACATCAAATAGTACTCCTTCAGATTACCATAGCAATTCAACTAAATTAACTATTTAATGCTGAAATTATTGGCCTTTGTATGACATTAGTTCTTTTAACATAATTCACATTTTTATAATATTTTTTAAAAATGGATTTATATAATGATCTGTATTTATTTGTCTTTTGAGTAAACTTTAGTCATTTTTACTTAGCTATGTTACATAATTTTTTTTTTAATAAGGTAAACTTTTAAAGATTATAAATTATTAATTATTGGATACCATTTTCTGTATCTAATTATCAAACCTGTTTTGTTTCAAAAATGATTCATTCAGTTTTATGTTGTTGTTATTTGTTCTCAAGAAACAGTGTCTAGCAATACTCCTCTCTGACCTCCATGTTCTGTATTCTCTTCATTATTTGCTATCAACCATATCATTGATTTGGATTTAAATTCTATTTTGACTAATTTTTAGTTTTGATTTTTAATATAATTTGATAAACACAGAACTTTGTACTCTTACACCCATGTTATATCATGTGCCAAGTGTCAGGGCTCAGTCTAGGGCAGACAACCCGGACATTTGTCTGGGGTGACAAATCTAAAGGGCGGCATTTTGGTTGTGAATGAGACAACTTATAATTAAGTATTTATAAGTTAAATACTTAATTAATCGAAATTTATATTTGTCAATTTTCTTCTGTGGCTAAAATTACCATGCAATTTACATTTCTTATTTATTATTTTTGCCGAAAAGCTAAGAAAATATTTGCATTCTGAAGAAAACCATAAAAGAGGGCTTTTGGGCAAAAAGGAAATCATAAGCAACAATGTTTAATTTTGTCTCAAGCCTTAGTGTTTACCTTAAGAATACTGCCGATCATACCAATAACTGTAGCTAGTGGGAAAAGGAGTTTCTCTAAATAAAAATTAATTTAAAACTTTTTACGTTCCACTACCACGTAAAATCATCTTAATAGTTTGGTCATTTCGGCAATTGCACATGAAACTGCCAATCAAGTAAACTTAAAAGAGTTAATAAAAAGTTTGCAGAACTAAAAGTGAGAAAAAAGTTTCTTTTGATTTTAGTATAGTTGATGTACTTTTGTTTAATTTTTATAGGATATAAATTTTTTGTTTGATTGTACAATAACACATTTTTGTAATATCATTAAAAATGCATCTAGGTACAGATACATTTTAAATTTTACTGTTTAGTACTACTTGATTGTTAATTTTTTACTACATGTTTCTCTCTAAATAAATTTAAGAGGCGGCAATTTGTTTTTTGTCCAGTTCAACACAAATACTTGAGTGGATGCTGCAAGTGCGTATCAGAAACTTATTTTGAACATAAAAAGATCTTGTAATATTTTTATTATAGATATATCTGAATTAAACATTGTACTTTTTGACTTTGAAAAATCTTATTTTTTGTCAGTGTTCTATTTAACAATTTCAATTTATATTTGAAAACATTTTTTTACTTAATAAAAATATTCTTGAATTACTACTGATGAAAAAATTAATGTTTAATGTAATTGGACAAAATTATGTGGTGAATATAGTGCTATGAATGCAAAATTAAAGTCGTTAAAATGTTTTATTTGATTTGTCAAAATTTTTAAGGCATTTTTTTATATAAAGCTATTAAAGAATGCATTTAAGATTTACAATTATCTTTTAATATTATGAAACAGATGAACTAATACAAAGATAAATTAATTATTTTATACAGGTACTCCTCACTTTACGACCGAGTTCCGTTCTGACGACTACGTCGTTAAACAAATTGGTCGATAAGCGAGGAGCTTGCGCCGGGAATATAAGATCGTTGTAAAATTATACAAATTATGCAACAAACTTCAAATTTATTCATAAAAAGACTATTATAGTACACTATTAGCCTATTATAGTACTATAAAACTATTTAGTAAGTGCAAGCCTATTATAGTACGCTTAGTGCACATGTCACCATTCGCCACTGACCAACAATCAAGCTGAGAAAGGGGATTACCTGAATTGCAGGTCAAAACTCAATTGGTCGTAAGTGTGAGTGGTCGTTAAGCAGGTAGGTTGTGAGGAGTAGGCCTACCTGTAATTACCTAATTACTACTATATGTTTTATTAGTCTTTTTGGTATATAAATAGAAAATTGTTAATATATATATCTGAAATCTGAATTTACTTCTAAGGGTAGTGAAGTGTTTTCTTTAAATAGACCAATCCACGAATATGATCTCTTGCATTGGAAAACAAGTGCAAGAGATCATACTTCTTAAATTGTTTTCCATTCTATGAGTTTAATGTTGTAATAGGACATTATTAATATCACATTTGATCAGTTGTAAATATACAATGTATTATCTGGTTATTTATAATGTAATATTATTATATATAATAATAATAATAATGTATAATATTATATATAATATTTGCTTATTCTTTGTTATTTGTATCCTAATACAAAATTTTATATTAAAAAATAATAATTCACAATTATTTATAAGTGTTATGGTTAATATAAATTATTATATTTACAAATCTCAATTTAAAATTTTTTGACCCAAAAAAATTACTTAAAATATTTTAAATAATAAGTTCAATAAATTTTTAGTGTGTATTATATTTAAAGAATTTAAAAATAAGATTTTTTTTAAAGTTATACTAAATGTGATGAATACATTCAAAATTTAAAAGAAGGCAAATTACAAGCACAGCCAGGATGTACAGAAGAAGAAACTTTAGAGGTATATAATAATAATAATTTTTAGTTTTATAAACATTGTTTATTTTTAAATTTAAACTTAAATATGTGTATATTATTCTGATACAATAATATACTAATTTATTATTACAGTAGAGAGTCATTTATCTGAATCAATTGGGGACTGGAGTTGTTCGGATAACTGATTATGTACGAAAAAATATATTAACCTGTCCAATGTTGAAATTATTTTTTGTTGCGTGTCGCTTCGTGTTGAATTTTTGTCGATTTTAAGCCTAACGAAAATTTTTATAATAATAATCAAGGCTATTGTAGCGTTAAAAATTATTTCTTTATTTTGTACAAACAAAATAAATATATTGAAAAATATAAAAACATAAAAATTATACTTTAGAAGTAAATCTAGTATCAAAAAAGTTTGATTCAGCACAACACAGTCCGACTGGAAAGTGTTCGGATAACTGACATTTCGGATAACCGGTGTTCAGATAAACGACTCTCTACTGTATATGTAATAAATGAAATCAAATGTAATATTAATACATAAGTGATTATTAATTTCATCTCATTAAACAAAATTTTAAAAAGTGTACTTTTGAGTTATAGATGATGTAATTTAGATTAGTTAGATATATGTTCAGGTGAAAATGAAAAGAAGTACATTAATTTTACAATATTTATAAAGGAAGTAGAAAAATCAAATATTTAGTATTACATTCCAAATTTCTGTTTCATAAAAGCTATTTATAATATTTAATAGAAAAAATTACAATATAAACTGCAACATCAATAAAATTAATACCTGTACTAACTGTCATGAAATCAAAAATGTACACTATATATAACAATATACAAGCTCATAATAAATGTTTTCAGCAACTTTTAGCACCATTATCAAGTTAGAATTCAAAGTCTATGAAAGAAAATACAGTAGTTGCATATGTTGATATTTATGACATCAAAAAATCAAGAAATCAAATATTTATGACATTAAATATGTTTCAAATAAAATATTTAAAAACACATTTTGACTAAAATGACAATTGTTATATATATATATATTTATATAACGTATATATATATATATGTATATAATTATAACTAAACAATAAACAACAACTAATAAGAAGTCATAAAGCTTAAAAATAACAACAATAACATTTCTTAATTAAACAGACAATAAATGCAGTATCTTAAGTAATGATTGCATTTGTTCTGTAATATTTTTTTTTATTGAATATTCAGATTTTTGGATTTTTACTTATTGTGAAATTTATACTTTAACTACAATATATCTATAATTTAATTAGTAAAAAAATATTTTTGGTTAAAAATAATTAATTAATGAAATATTTTAGGCTGTAATTTTAAAAGAATTATCAGTGATTCGAGATCATGCTGGTAAATCTTGTCTGAAGGAATTACCAAAAAGTAACAGTCCATTGATTATGGCTCTTTGTGGATCTAAAGGTTTGTTATTCATAAAATTTAAATAAGTAACTAATTTGATAAATTTTTTTATTCCGAAAATATATTTTATATGTTTAGTTATTTATAAGATAGATTATTTTTGGTACTTTAAATTGAATTCTGTATAAAAAAATTTATGTACTTTGAAATAAAACATTTTATTATAGAATTTATTTCACATGGGTGTGAATTATATTTTTTATATTCTAGAAAATTATTCTTATAAGATTTAATTCAAAATATGGAATTACAAATTACATTAACATACATTAGACTCTTACTAATCTAGCCATTCCTTGCACAGAAGGATATGCTGGATTACTGAGAATGTATGAATTAAAAGAAAGTGAATAATGTCACTATTCTTCACTGACTCTGTTTGGAAGCAGACAGGCAAATAATACATCATGCTTTCATGCAACACTGTACACAAATACTGTACATGTGTGATATGATTGTCATTTTCATGAAAACAGAAGCACATAGGTGATTACATTGGAGGGTATGCTAGATAATTAAGAGGCCAGATTAGCAAGACTCTACTGTATTTAGTTTTTTTAGCATAGGATTAAATTCTATTTACTTATTTTTATAGAAGATGCTTCTTTAGTGTTCTATTTAAATTTTAAATTCATCAATAGCTCCATAATTCAAAGTTATTTTTGGTGAGAATGTATACATTTTAAGAAATATTTTGTAATAATCAGGACATGACTGATAAGTAAAAACAGAATTTATGAAATAAAATTAGATTAATGGTATCAAGTTATATGCTTCTAAAATAAATTTAATTTATAAAGATAAAATAAATTACAAAGGATTTACTGAAATACATGATAGGATAGATTTAAAAATTATTTTTATAGGTTTATTATTAAAAATATGTTAACTTACTTCATTAATTAAAAAATCTTTATTTAGCTTATTTTTAAAATTAGACAATTATTATTTATAGTAATAGACAAATTTCAAAAGATAGATTAAGAATAATAACCTACATTTATCAAATCAAATTTATATTATTGACATTACATCTTCATTTCTGATTAAAATAATGATTTTATTTTAAAATTACACAATCATTATGATTTTTTTAATCTCATTAACTTTTATATTAAGTTTACCAATAAAACATAAATTACAATATTGTTTTTTTATGCAGGATCATTTATTAACATCAGTCAAATGATTGCATGTGTAGGACAACAGGCCATAAGTGGACATCGTGTTCCAAATGGGTTTGAAGATCGTTCTTTGCCACATTTTGATCGTCACTGTAAGTAATAATATTTTTATATTACAAGAAACACTATGAAAATCACTCCAAATTTTATGGTAGGGAATTACTTAATGTATAATGATTAACAGATCTTGATCAGATAAAGCTTATAATATTTAACGAGATAAACTGATGATACTATCTTTATAACATTGAATTTCATAATTATTGAGATTATTTTATTTGAAATTATATGTATATTAATTAAAGATTTTATTAATTTCAGCAAAATCACCAGCTGCAAAAGGTTTTGTTCAAAATAGTTTTTATAGTGGTTTAACACCAACAGAATTTTTTTTTCATACAATGGGAGGAAGAGAAGGTATGATATACTAATTACTGTTAAATGTAGTAAATATTAGTGATTTTTCATTATTATTTATTCACATTTATAAATAATTATATAAGTGCAATTATTATTATTTTCTATTCTCTGCTTTTCTTAAATACAGTTAAAATTATTCATCACATTTATAAAAACTTATTTGTAAATAAAAGCTAAAAAATTTTCATTATACAGTAGAGAGTCGTTAATTGGAATCAATTGGGGACTGGGGTTGTTCAGATTAGTGATTTGTTCGATTACCGATTATGTACGAAAAAATACATTAACCTGTCCGATGTTCAAATTTTTCTTTGTTGCGTGTCGCTTCGCGTTGAATTTTCGTCGATTTTAAGCCTAACAAAAATTTTTATAATAATAATCGAGGCTATAGTATCGTTAAAAATTATTTCTTCATTTTGTACAAACAAAATAAATATATTGAAGAATATAAAAACATGAAAATTATACTTTAGAAGTAAATCTAGTATCAAAAACGTTCGATTCAGCACGACACAGTCCAACTGAAAATAGTTCCGATTACCAGCGATTCTGATTAATGACTCTCTACTGTAAATCTAAATAATTTCATCTAGAATAAAGTTTATAAATTGAAGTCACATTTGATTAAGTTTAATTTAAAGCTTTTACATTAAACATTTTTTATTTATTAGGAATTAAGTAATATCTTCAGAAATAAAATAATTTCTTTTAGATATAAAAAATAAAAATTTAATCTTTCAGAAATCATTAATAATTTACTCTAATGTTTAAATATTTTTGAGATTTTATCTTCAAAATAAACAATATAAATACAGAAAAAAACTAATTCTAACATATATTAATAATCATAAGATGCTGTTGGATTTTAATTGCACTATAATATATTAATTTTTAAAGATTCTATGTAATTTAGAGTAAGGTGCAAGCCATTGTCTATCCAGTATTAAATTTAGCAATTAGAAATAAGTTAGTTAATTCAGAATATTCTAGAAGAAAAAATTGATTCAAAGCTGGATTTAAACCTGCAACTTCTGTTTACTATGCCTTTGCATTGTCAATTATACTACTTGGACTTTAATTTGATCTCAGCTTTCAGCAGAATTTTTTATTTTTCTGGATCTTCACATCCAATTCATTAGCCATTTCTTAAAAATTTCAGAAATTATCTATGTATTGTTATTAGTATCATATAAGTTAATACAAATTTACTAAATTGTTCATCTTGAGCTCATTAAAGCATTGAATTTTAGTATTTTTCCTAATAACTAAAAGCTTCTGTTTATCACTTTCTGACATGTTTGAACAGTATAACACATTTACATGATATGTTGTTTTCTTTAACTAAAACATTGTTTGTTTGTTTGTAGCTTGGAACTGTTTAGCGAGCACAATAAAGCATGCCTGTTTTACCAGTAGATGTCAACTGCACAAAAATGAAATAAGTTGGGCAGTTTTATGGATTTCTGTTGTTCAGCATATTTCAAATCTTTGTGACAGCTCTTAGCAAATTTTTCTTCATTTTTAGTATTGGATTAAAGACATGCACATCCTGTTCTGTTGTTATAAAGAATAATTGATTGAAGACTATTAATGCCTGTACTTTATGCTTCATTTTTGGATTGGTTTTTCTAGTGCTAGCTACTGCTAATAGAAATCACTGCAGTTTTGGAATACATTGTGTTTGTTACTGAGTGAATAAACAGTGACTGTCATATAATAAAAAACTCAACAAATTTTGATTATTTTCTTGATTTGTTTTTTAAGATTTGTTCCAAATAAACAACTGTCTCAATCAACAAATAGCTCTATTAATGTACTGTGTTAATTTAAGTTTAATAATTAAGCTGTTATATAATAAGAAACCTTTATCTGGATAGGATAGAAATCATTTACCTGTTTATAATTCCAGTTATTTTAATGTGGAAAAACTTAAAAAATCCTAAAAATTTGATCTTGAATGATTTTTGATTATAGGCATGAATTGTTTCACATTCTAGCTTCTCATTAAAATTTTTAGAATTAAACTGTCCATTCCTTTAAAAAGAAAAATTTTATTTATATTATATACCAACTTACATATATATTTGATTATAATATTAAATGAAAGTAGCATATTTTGTAATGCCACTTCATTTGTTACCAAGTATTATTATAATTATATAATATTATATTATTATACAGTTGTGTATTTGTATATTGTATTTACTTATTATTTATGTAAAGTGCATAATTGTATTAAAATAATTAAAGATCCTTTCATTATGATTATGGTAGGAACTTACCATATGCAGGCTCAGCACGAGATTTCAGATTTACACAATTGGTGAGCAAAAAATAAAACTGTTGTGTATGCACCTAGTTGTGACAGTAAAAACAAAAAATACATAAAATAAAAATTCATAATTGCATGCTAATCCACACCACTTTTTAAAAGTGCACGTAGTCTGACATCCTCTCACTCAGTCATGATCATTTTCATTTTGGAAATGCATTACTATGACTTATTTCTTTGTACAATCTTATATCATCTAATACTTGCTGAGAAAAAAACTGCATTGAACAAATGTTTTCAACCTGTTAATATAGGCCATCTGTAAAGTACTTAATTTTAGTATCTTAGGAAACTGACTATAATTACGGTCGGTGAAACTTCCGTTAACCTAACGGGTACTTTACGCGGATTCAAGATTAGTTTGCCAGGCCTGGGCTTTTAAGCGTGCACCGAAAAATTAGTAATAATAACGACAAATATCAAGTCAGATCAAAAGTTCAAATATATTTAATTAGCAACTAGAACGTACTACGTACAAATATCAATAATTCCAAACAAAATTTATTAACGAAAATCAACAAGTCAACCCGACAATAAACTTAGCTACTTAGCTTAACTTAATAGTAATTCCCCTTTGAAATTCGACAAATCAAATACTTAGAAACTATGAACAAAATCTCTTACTAATTAAACGTCTATCCGTCACCTCACTATACGAAGAAAACTATTTCCTCAATCCTTTCGATATCGTCAAATCGTCAATCGAACTCCTCTTTAACACCTTGGATCGTCCAATTATCAATCTGGACTTCTATCAGAAAATACTTCGCTTTCGAATCTACCTCGCTCTCACAGTCGCCTCGATTTGGAATTCACCTCGGTTTGGAACTCACCTCTCCTTCTTCGGTTAACGTACGGGTTTTATACTGTGAGGTGACGTCACACTTGAGCTGGGTTACTCCTCTTATTTACATACTTAGTTGCTAACATCAACTTTCTGTTCTGGCAGCTTTAAGTTTCCGACAAAGCTTATAAACTGTTTACAAAATATTTATCATAATTTTCTGGGATGTTTAAGACGGTTTATCAAGTATTTCTCTACTAGTGATTGTGGGGACTCCCCCTCCATTTTTTTTTCTCTGTGGACTGTTACTTCCGCCAGGCAGCGCAAGTGCGCAAGATGTTTCCTACTGCGCTTATTTCTCCGTGAGTTGTTTTATCTTCATTTTTCATTACTAACAAGAGAGTGGTGGGGAACCTTCGTCCTAAATAAACATAAGCCCCAAACAAAAGATAATAAAACAGAAATAATAATAAAATAAAAATAACGTTCGGACTCAGTTCCTTACACATCTTCAGGTATTGAAGTCCGGTTTTAAATGTTTGAGTTAAAATTTGAATTCAAAACCTGAAAATAGCATATGTTAACAGACTGAAAACATTTATTCAATAAACAATTTTTCCTCAATAAGCATTAGGTGGTATAGTAAGTCTGTAGTCTCTTTCTGCTGAGTGCACTTTGTTTCTTTGTTTTGCTTTAAACACTGGCACTTGAATTCCTCTTTGTGTGGAGTTTTCACTTGTAACATTTCTTGTCTGCATGATATCAATGCTTTTTTGAGTTTTATTTATGCCAATTACTTGGATTCAAAATGCAAGGTAGTGATGCTGGTAGTTCAGACAAGCCAAAGAAAAGCTGCAAAGTGCCTACTTTAGAGGAAAAAAAATTAAACTTTTATATTTAGTGAGAAAAGAAATATGTCTGTTTCTAAAACATCTTTAAAATTTATTATGATTTACAGTATTATGCTATTTATTTTTAATATAATATTTATTTGGCAAGTTAATATAGGAAATACTTAATAATTAGTAGAGTTTGCTATTTTATGTGAACTTCTGCTTATGCAAAAGGTCTTGAAACATATTGGTTGCATATAGTGGGATTCTACTTATGTAGTTTGGAAACACTGTAATTACTTTATTCTAATAATGTGTGTATTTTAAAACATTAATTAGGATTGGTTGATACAGCAGTAAAGACAGCAGAAACAGGATATATGCAGAGACGTCTTGTAAAAGTAAGGAAGATGTTATAAACTAAATTTTGTTTTACAAAATTTATAGTTTTATTTTACAAAAATTTCATAATTTACAATTTTTCAATTTTTATCTATGAGACAATTATAGTCATAGACTCAAGAAACAGATTATTTAAACTTTATCAAATCTATTTACAAATAGAATTTAATCTAACCAGGAATTGATTCCTATAGATAAAAATTTTAAAATGCTATATTTATTTGTACTAGTATTATATTATCAATTACTTCATACTACATTTGATAAATTAAATTACAGTCATTAGAAGATTTATGCTCCCACTATGATATGACAGTTCGAAATTCTATTGGCGATATTGTACAGTTTGTTTATGGTGGGGATGGTCTTGATCCAGCTGCTATGGAAGGAAAGGACAAACCTGTAGATTTTCGACGTGTTTTAGAATTAGTAAAAGTAAGTTTTCATCATTTAATTTTTTATTCAGGTTATAGTTTTTTAAAATAAATATTAAAATTTTTTAAAACTATTATTTAATATTACAACAACTAATTAATTGCAGTGTATAAAAAAAATTCTAAAAGCTATATATTCTGAAATAATAAATGTAGAAACTAATTTTTATTATCTGAAAATGATTCATTTTAATTTTAAGTTTGTATAAAATTAAGTGACCAACTTTTTTACAATGAAAAGGAGGACAGAAATAAATTGAAGGAAAAATATTGTAAATAAAAGAAACATTTTATTCATTGCAACAATAATACACTATAATAATCTCTACTGCATGCATATATGTCATGTCGTGTTTTGGTAAGAAGTAAATAAAGCCACTTGTGTGCAGTGTTCTCTCTTGTTTCTCTTGCTGAGCACATGCATCTCAATTGCATCTTCGTGCACTGTACCGAGCCTTGATGAATCGTCATGTCAAATACAAACACATCATGTCATATCACATGCAATGGATTGGCTTGCAATCGATTGAATACAGAGATTTACAGATTAGTCTTCAAATATTGAAAAGGAGGACATGTAGGAGGACACTTTTTGAGGAGGACAGAACTTACAAAAGAAGGACTGTCCTCCCTAAAGGAGAACGATTATATTTAATTAAATGATTATATTTATTTTTTATTTGATTTTTTTATTGTTTTATTAATATATTACAGTTAGTTTCCCTGTTAATAGTTGAAATATATAAATAAAATAAGTAATAAAAACTGTTATTAATGAAGACAAGAATATTACATATGGGGTATAATTAAATTTATTTCATCTAAAATCTTATGATGAATGGAATGTAGTAAAATTTGTAAAGTATTTTTCTACATACTATACAGAAAACAGCTTTACAAAAAAATTGTAAATTTTGTCATTAGGAAAGTGAGTTTGTATTTCATACTATCTGCATTTAATTTATTTTATAAATGTTCCTAAATTACTTAATTAAATCAGATCTTTCACCATCCAGTGAAACCTTTACTTGTATGTATGTATGTATATATAGTACAGAATGTAACATTATTACTTTAATAATTCATTTTAAAACCATTCTATAATTTGGTTAATTTGCCAGTTAAATTGATTTCTGTATATTTATACAATGTTAATATATATGAATACAGAGCTTAATTGTTAATCTTGTATGCACAAGTACATATAATTGTCATTTTATTTGCATTAATATGTTACAGGTTGATCACCATTTTCCTGACATACTTGGTTCCAAAGCCTTTGTTGGTCCAATTTTGCTGGACCGACCAACAATGCATAATGATACCTCAATAGTATATCCTGAACACTAACTATATTCTTTCCATGTTTCCAAAGCACTATTGAGCTATTTGAAACTTGAATTAGAAATATATTAAATATGGAATTGTGTTTACACTATTTCACTGATGCTTAAATTCTTTGTATATTAAAATGCATTGAGAAATAAACAATTTTAGAAGACAAGAAGTCAGTGGAGATGGTTAGTGGAGAAGTTTTAGAAATAAAGAACACTTAGATTTATAAAAAGAAATTGAAGAATGCTATGGTTCCTATTGAAAGATAACTTATATCTTTCTTACATTTATCCTTAACAATGACTTCTAAGTGAAATGAGAAAAGTCACACAAAATACAAAAGTCACCAGTAACTGTAGTGTCATAAGGACTGTCTACATCAGTGGTTTCCAAAGAGGGCACTATTGCCCCCAGGGGCCTGTAGTAGCACCCATCCCAGGGAGTAAATCTATGGGAGCAAAAAGAAGCAAGGGGCACTGGAAGCAGGACCAAACAGTGGCCATAGGCAAGGGTTATAGTTACTGACAACCTTTCCCTTTCCTCTGTTAAAACAGATAAGAAGAAACTTTGTATTTAATGGTTTCCAGATGTTGACAACAATGTACAGTAAGGACGCAAAGTATGAGGGTCATAGAAACCTTTTCTAAGAATATATCCAGGCCTTTCTCACAAGGAAAAAATGGGTTGGGGACATTGGGTGTAAGTTTATGGAAGCAAAGGGCAGTGATTCAAAAAATTTGGGAATCACTGGTCCACACTATAGTTGCTGATGAATATATGCTAACATGCAGCAGTGTAACTAGGCTCTGAAGGACTTCATAATACCAAAGATCTCTGGAGGGCTGGGAATCCCCATGCTCCTTGAATGTTTTCAAAATTTATATTAATATTAAGTTTAAATACAAGCAACAAGATGTTAAAGTTTTCATGTTGCTGGTATTTAAACTTTAAATTGAAACATTATTCTTTGAAAAGTTCTTTTTGTTTGATTTAAAAGTGAGAAGTCTAAATAGCTAGGAAAAAGTACCTTTTATGTGTATTTTTGCATTATTTTATGGCTAATTTAATAAAAATGTTGCATTTGTTAAAATTGTGTTTTTAGTAATTTATGCAGAAAGATCTTTTAATTAAAACTGCATGCTAAAGTATTGTTAGATAAATCTTACAAATATTAATGTCTTATTCATTTTTTAAATGGTTTTGAAAATATACATGGTAGTAATAATAATAATAATAATAATAATAAACAAAATTATAAAATTTTATTACATTTAATAAAGAAATTATACTTTCTTCATACTGGACTTAAGCTAAAACATCTGCAACTTGCTTTACTATCTATGTTACAATTGAATATAAGCAAGCTGCCTGACAGTGTCAACCTATTTCTTCCACTAATCTTAATAATGTCTAAAACCTTTAATTAAATGCACTATTTGGTAAAAAATAAAAAATCAATTTTAGAATTTATAAATTTCTACATACAATAAACTACATTTTCACCCATCCCAGTGAGTAAACCTATGGGAGCAAAAAGAAGCAAGGGGCACTGGAAGCAGGACCAAACAGTGGCCATAAGCAAGGGTTTTAGTTACAACCTTTCCCTTTCTTCTGAATCCCTTTCTTCAGTGAATGAAGCCACCATTATCAATATATATAATATATTGATAATGGTGGTTAAAAAAATAAGTTTTATTTATTAAAATGTGAGTAACTTTTATAGAAATAGCTTTCAGTTTAACAGTAAATTAACTGAAAAGTTTTATGTAACAAGAGAACAAGCATCATCAAATTACAACAAATGATTAAGATTTTATTGAATTTATTAAAAAATTACCAGTAAAATGATGGAAATTTTTATTGTTTGGTATCATAATTTCTATTTTTTTTTAATATGAAAATATTTTTCTTTACAGGCTAGATACCCAAGCCCCGAGGAAGCTCCACTAGATGAAAGAATGGTTCAACGTTTAGCAACTGAAATTTTAGAAAGTAAAAGTTACAAATTATGTGGAGATGTTTTCAAAGAAGAATTGAAGTAATGTCATTACATATATTTGTTATTTTTATGAATCTGAAAGAAATCATTACTAAATATTATAATGATAATTTTTATATATTTTATATTTATCAGTATTTTTTTATTGTAATCATTAGTCATTTGAATTTGCTTGTTACATTTGATTGTTATAGTTAATTTAATTTTTATCTAACTAATTGAATTTTAAATCTATTAAATCACCAAATTAGTTACTTGTGTTAATTGTTAAAACTTCAAATATTAATTTTTTAAAATATAATTTATTGATAATTTGATTTTGTTCTGGTATAGTTGATTCTATAAAACATAATTTAATCTAAAACAAGTAATAAAACAAAAAAATTTTTTGTAAGAATCTGTAGAAAATATATCATGGTGTGAACAACCTAAACATTTTGTATAAACATTCTGTTTATTTTTTACAGTTAAAAATAATAACTGTATTTTATAGACAACAACGAGTAAAAATATTGTGCGGATGGTAATAAATTAAGTTAATATCATATGTTCATTATATTTTATTTAACAGGATTCATTACATTTAATATTGCATGAAATTTATCTATTAAACTATATTCTGATTAACAACTAATTATGAAGTTAATATAAATTGTGCAAAATGATAATAGATGTGGAGTAGAAACTAATTTTCTAGACTTAATATAGTATAGTATTTGCTTTTGAAATCTAAACTACTGTGATTGGTTCTTACTGAAATTTTACTTTCCATAAATTTTACTTTCCATAAATTTTACTTTCATATTCATATCTCATCTGATACCACAATACAAAATTTCTGCATTTTCACACCATTTTGCCATTTGAATGTCACTATCCAATCCTTTTTATATCACCACCATAAAGCAACTGAAAATCTTGAGGACAAATTTTACCTAAATCTCTACAAATTTAAAGCTATTTGCAAAAAAGTACTTTATTACAATTAATGTTTTTAATGTTTATTTACACATTTGTATTTATTTATTTATTTATTTATTTTTTTAATTCTATGATTTTTACAAAAAATACCCTTATGTAAAAACCAGATAACCGGAGTGGTTAGTATTCGGGTCGCAAACGTTTTCGTAGCCTCGTCTAGGCTCTTCTTCAGGCTTTGTAGTAATAAATCTACGCCGATCATTGAATTTCGAATACATTCCTTTTGGAAAGAACCATGTTTCGAATTCCGTTACGTGAAAATGTTCCAACATATTTTTTGGAATTCGAAACACGAACATTCCAACATATTTCGAATTTGAAATATGTTGGAACGTTTTCACATGATGGAATTCGAAACACGGTTCTTTCCAAAAGGAATATATTCGAAATTCAATGATCGGCGTAGATTTATTACTACAAAGCCTGAAGAAGAGCCTAGACGAGGCTACGAAAACATTTGCGATCCGAATACTAACCACTCCGGTTATCTGGTTTTTACGTAAGTGTATTTTTTGTATGAATTTCCAGTGTGTAAAGAAGATTGAGTCTATGATTTTTAACTGGGTATGTTAGCTAACTGTTGTCTGGGGAGGTACTTATTGTCTACAAGACATCACTTTTTTTCTTTGTAAATAAATAAATAACTAGTATTTTTCAAATATGATGGCAACTTACATTATTCTCATTATTTAATTTTTTGAGAAACGCAGAGTAAATTTTTTCATATTTAATTTATAAATTTAACTACCATAATTTCCTTAGGAGCTATATACCCTGCATCAGCATATATTTTGAAAAAAATTGCTAAAATGAAAATTTAAAATGTTCTGTACTTCCATACCTTGAAAGTGCCATTGAAAACATGTCACCTGACTTTCCCAAAAGATTTTTTTTCTTGTTTATTTTATTTTATTTCTGTTAGAAATTTATTTTCTTTATTGAAAAATGCCTCGATACTGTGTATATGAAAAGTGTAGTTGTATATACAGTAGAGCATCGTTTATCCAAAAGCTGATCAACCGAAACATCGGTTAACCAAAAGTGTTCCAGTCAGACTGTCATGCTGAATCAAACGTTTTTTATACTAGATTAACTTCCAAAATATAATTTTTATGTTTTCATATTTTTCAATATATTTATTTTGTACAAAATAAAGAAATAATTTTTAACGATACAGTAGCCACGATTATTATTTTAAAAAATTTACGTTAGGCTTAACATTGACGAAAATTCAACACGTAGCGACATGCAATGGAGAAAAATTTTAACATGGGATAGGTTAATATATTTTTTCGTACATAATTGGTTATTCGAAAAATCAGTTATCCGAATTGTTTCAGATAATCGATGCTCTACTGTATATATATATATAAACATTCCAAAGCCTGTTGTATTAATATTAAATCAAACAATCTCCATAATTAATCAGGTTATTTTTTTGCTATAATTAATAATTGTATTAATTATAGCAAAAAAATAGCCCAATTAATTATGGTGATCATTTGTTTTAGAATAATAAATTATTATTTAACTTATTCATACATTAAAAATATTGGATACATATCAAAAATAAAAATAAAAAAATCACATACAGATAAAGTATGTATATACACTAGCTGTTATTTATATTATTTACAGAGAACCTTCCTAATTGAAAGAAAAATTTACTTTTTAACATTTCAAACTTTGTAATTATTTTAAAATGTTGATTTTTATAGGTTGTCAAATTATTTTGATTAATTAAGTTAAATATTATTAATATAAATAAGACATTATTTAATTCATTTACTTTTATTTTATATCTAGAGATTATGTCACTTCATGTGCAGAAAAACTTGAACAAGTAAGAAGAAAATTTGGAATAGATAAAATGAAAAATCCTAAACCGGGTAAATATCTTAAAAAATAGAAATACTGCATATGATAAAATTATGCAATATCATATTACTACAATAATTAACAGTAGGAAAGAATACATTTTGTATTGCTCTCTATGCATGAGTTTATTTAGAGAAAAGAAATTAAATCCACAAGCCACATGCCAGAATAAAATAAATATGCCAAGAAGAAAATTAATGGCCCAAGAACAGGGCATATTTCAATTTTCTGCATAGAGTCATTTTAAGTAATATTACTTTTTTATGTAATAGTTCATATGGGCTTATATGTCTAATAGCTGTGTAAATATGTAAATAATTTAACTAGTTACATTTTCAAAATCCGTATTGGTTTTCTAACAGATTCATTAATTTTCTCCTGAGCCCACTATGGCTTGAAAAAACTGTTCATTTGCACAAGAACAACTCCAAATGTAGGCAAATGGGGTATTCACATTTTGTTGCTGAGCAAAAAAGTTTCAGAGGATGTGTGTCAAGCAAAATGTGGCTATTGCATTTGCCTGCTGAACAAAAAGTTTCAGAAGTCCAGAAAAGAAGCTTTAAAAAATTGTTTAATTTTTTTTATTTCTGCACTACTACAATGATAACAGCACAAACCATCATATGATGCCACAAGTCATGTGCCAGCAGAAAATGAACACACATCAATAGAAGTTACGGACCTGAAAAGGAGGCAGAATTTTACACATTGTATTTTTGTGTATATAACAGCATACTCTTACAGATGAGACAAAATTTACATTATACGAGGGCTATTTTTTAAATAAGGTCCATTTGTGAATAAAAGTGAGAATAATGCACAATCACGGCAGTATGCATATGCTTCTGCTCCGAGCAAGCTTGGCGCGCGTTTTGACGCCATTTGCAGCCATATCGTCTGTCTGTATGCTGAGCTGTAAAAGTTTAAAATGTTTAAGAAAATTGAGTCTCCCGCCAACTGTGAGATACGATCTGTTATTCGATTCTTGAATGCAAGAAACTTGGCAGCAGCGGAAATTCACCGTCAGATTTGTGAAGTTTACGGTGATAATGCTATGAGTGACAGTAAAGTTCGAAAATGGGTAAGAATGTTCAAGGATGGGCGAGTTAATGTGCATGATGAGCCACGCCCTGGTCGACCTTCTCTGATTTCTGAAGATTTGGTTCGTGATGTGGATAACAAAATTCGAGAGGACTGACGATTCACGATTTCAATGTTATCAATTGAATTTCCACAGATTTCAAGATCAGTTTTGTATACCATTGTTTCGGAGAAACTGAATTATCGAAAATTGTTTTCTCGGTGCGTTCCAAGACTGCTTTCTGACGATCACAAAACAAAAAGATTAAACAGTGCTTTATCGTTTTGACTCGATACGATCATCCACACAGTCCAGACCTTGCACCCAGTGATTTTCACTTGTTTCGATACTTAAAGGAGTTCCTTGGTGGTCAACATTTCAACGACGAAGGAGAAGTGAAAACTGCAGTCGTGGATTGGGCTTCTTGACAGGTGGCAGATTTCTTTGAAGTCGGAATTCAAAAAATTGTCGAGCGGTATGACAAATGTTTAAACAAAATGGAAATTATGTAGAAAAGTAGATAAAAGTATGTAGAATATAGAAAAAAAATATATTTTAACGATATTTACAGTATTTTCTTCTTATTAAAAAACGGACCTTATTTAAAAAATAGCCCTCGTATTCTGCAAAGTGTCTAAAAAAACTTGCAATTTTTAAAAAACTTTTAGAGTATTGGAAGTGTTTTTTTTATTTTAATTTATTAGTTTATTTTATTTTAGTTTTATATTTTTAATAATGTCACAAAGATGTCACTGAATAGTTATCATATCAGTACATTTACATTATAAGCCAAAATAAGCTCTTATATGTGAGGTATGCTCTTATAAGCAAAGTATGGTGTGTTTTCAAAAATGTGAAAACAAGCAGTTTTCATATATAAAAGCATGCTTTTATTTGTGTTGAAATACAATATGTTAATTTTTATATGTTTTTGTCATAGTGTTCAAGCAATTGGAAAGAATTACAGTAACGCAACTTCAAAAGTTTTTTGATATATGTAAGGAGAAGTATTTAAGAGCAATGTTAGAACCAGGTATGAACTAACTTAAGAACAATTTAAATAATTTAATAATTTGCAAGGCAACAGTTAAAAAAAATAACATATTCCTATTGCAGTATTTAATTACTAAAATTTTAGCTATATTATATATATATATATATATATATAAATTAATAATGTTTTTATTTATTTTAAAAATCTGATGTAAATAAAGATGTAACAGACTAGAGATATTTGTTCTCATTTATTAATCTGGATTGAGTGTGTTTAAAAATAATGTATATGTTGTTTTTAAAATATTATTTTTAATTTTATTTACCAAGAGGCTTTTATTAAAATAGTTTTATAATTAAAACTAATTATAAAACATTAATTGCTTTAAAAGAATATTGTATTGAGTATTCTCCCTACAGTGTTCTAAATAGTTTAATCTTTAACGATTCTTTGATTCTACTTGAGGTATTTTATTACAAATAAAGTATATATACAGAGATCAATACTTTAACTCAAATAAAAACACACTGTATAACTTAACCAATTATATTTTAAATGAAATAATTGGAAAATAAAACATTATATATTTAGCAATTATAAATTTATAGAAATTAATCTTAATTTAACAAAAAACTATCAAACTAACTTATAAGAATGCAACTACTAAACATCATGTGAAGAATATAAACAACATTGCTAAACCCAATATATTATAAGACTAGACACCAACCAAATGCCAAAACTCTAAGCCACATGCAATTATTTGAAGAATAGTTTATGGAAAAGTTTATAGAATGTAAAGTACTTAATTTTAGTATCTTAGGAAACCGACTATAATTACAGTCGGTGAAACTTCCGTTAACCTAACGGGTACTTTACGTGGATTCGAGATTAGTTTGCCAGGCCTGGGCTTTTAAGCGTGCACTGAAAGATTAGTAATAATAATGATAAATACCAAGTCAAATCAAAAGTTCAAATATATTTAATTAATAACTAGAACGTACTACGTACAAATGTCAATAATTCCAAACAAAATTTATTAATGAAAATCAACAAGTCAACCCGACAATAAACTTAGCTACTTAGCTTAACTTAATAGTAATTCCCCTTGAAATTCGACAAATCAAATACTTAGAAACTATGAACAAAATCTCTTACTAATTAAACGTCTATCCGTCACCTCACTATACGAAGAAAACTATTTCCTCAATCCTTTCGATATCGTCAAATCGTCAATCGAACTCCTCTTTAACACCTTGGATCGTCCAATTATCAATCTGGACTTCTATCAGAAAATACTTCGCTTTCGAATCTACCTCGCTCTCACAGTCGCCTCGATTTGGAATTCACCTCGGTTTGGAAATCACCTCGGTTTGGAACTCACCTCTCCTTCTTCGGTTAACGTACGGGTTTTATACTGTGAGGTGACGTCACACTTGAGCTGGGTTACTCCCCTTATTTACATACTTAGTTGCTAACATTAACTTTCTTTTCTGGCAGCTTTAAGTTTCCGACAAAGCTTATAAACCGTTTACAAAATATTTATCATAATTTTCTGGGATGTTTAAGACGGTTTATCAAGTATTTCTCTACTAGTGATTGTGGGGACTCCCCCCTCCATTTTTTTTCTGTGGACTGTTACTTCCGCTGGGCAGCGCAAGTGCGCAAGATGTATCCTATGGTGCTTATTTCTCCGTGAGTTGTTTTATCTTCATTTTTCATTACTAACAAGAGAGTGGTGGGGAACCTTCGTCCTAAATAAACATAAACCCCAAACAAAAGATAATAAAACGGAAATAATAATAAAATAAAAATAACGTTCGGACTCAGTTTCTTACAAGAATAATTAATTAAAGTAGCAAGATGTTTACTAGGTTAGTGCAAAATGTTTTTTCTATTGATGTGAATGGTTCTGTTGCATCACAGTTTGCAGTGAAATTATTTGTCAGGACTAAACATGCTAACTTTGTCATGCTTTCTTGAAAGTAAATTGCTTTTGTGTTTAAGAAATTGGATTTTTAATTTGTGATTGGTCATGCAATCTACAAGTACTCTAGTCAATAGAATGTTAAAAACCTAGTAGTTATCAGAGTTGCCAGAGATTTCTAATTATAATTAGAATTCTGTGTAGGGAAATGCAAGAATTAATGATAAATCTAACAAATAGATGTCTAGTAAGGTTAAATACAACAGAATTCTGCATTCTGTGATTATTATGCTTTTATATTTGTAAAGTTCCTAAATGTAATGCTTTGATAACAGCCTCTATATTATCAGTATGATGTTTACAACAGAAAATTGAATTGGTATAAGAAATTACATTGTCTTTAGAACTGTTTATGCCAAATCAGGTTAACCATTATACATTACAATATGAGACTTAAATGAGATGTCAAAGATTTCAAAGACCAGATAGAACATTTTGAAATTCTAATTTGTTTAGTAGCTTTAACATAAAGAAAATATTGATTTTAAGAATGCATGCAAATGCCTACCACTACTGAAATATTGAATAAGGAACAACAGAATTGGTCTGGTAGGCTACCAGTTGGACAACATTGACTTAGGAACTCAGCAATTATTGCATTTTATAATGATAAAATATTGTAATTTTATCATTATAAAATTTAAAGAAAACTTTGATTTTACAATCATTTCTATATATAAATATCAGCTCATGAACCTGATTTATGAGTTTTTTAATAATTATAATAAATTAAATTAAATTATTATAATTTTTAAATCTAGTATGAGATCAACTCCATTCACTGAACAAAGCGATAATACAAACATGTCTCACTAACCTTGTATAGCTTTGCAGGTAAAAACTCAGAACGAATAACTAACATTTTCGACTCACTTTTTAGGGTCTTCTTCATGTGTTCTATAAATATTTTCTGGTTTTATTCTAATTTTCAAATTTCCAGTTTCCGATGCTTTCTATTTTTGAATCTTTTAAAATTTAAATATTATAATTCACCTAAACACAGTGGGGTGATACCATTCAAATCTCCTGCAAACCTTGTAACCGGTGCAGTCAAAGTTTGCACGTGAACGTTTTCGGCCCCTCACTAGGTCCTTCTTCAAGCGAAATTTTCTTTTGCCACCAGAAAACAAGTTTATGCGAAGTTAAAGCAACTCATAAGAACGGAAGATGAGATGTTCCAAGAGAATCCACATAGGCTTAAGGTAGAGAATGCAAAAATAACTGTTATCCAAGAAAGGCTCGGGTGCGCCCTAACTGCACGATACAGAAAGAAAATAAACTGGATCTTACGTCATCAAGTATCGGCGAACAGGACCCAGCATAACTGCAGTTACACGGTGTGGGATGATTTGGAGCTTCCTATGAGTGTCCAAAGGATACTAAAGTTTGGCCCAAAGTATGCACCCAGCCCCACAAGAAAGAAGCGGTTAAGGCATGTATCCCGGACATTGAAAATGTTATACTGGGCATGGATGAAATTCAGAAAGAGTTTTACAGATGGATGGCCACATGCAGGATTAGGAACGGCAAAGTTTCCACGCAAGAGTTTCAATTCAAGGACGACCTCTCCAAATCAGTTAAATGGTTCCGGGACAACAACATCGTTTTACTCAGAGCCGATAAGACCAACGAGTTCGTGGTGATGAGAAAGGAAACATATGAAACAGGTACATATGTCGAATACATTAACGATACTAGATGTATTGTTCAAAGAAGCGACGAGATTGAAAAGCTTCAAAACAGAGTTAAACGCTTCTCGAAATCAAAACTGGCAGCAAGACTGGGTATGAAAGATGTGGTAGTGGACACCCCCGATAGCTTGTTTGTGGGTTTTGCTTTCGCAAAAACCCACAAACAAGGGCACAAATTCAGACCAGTAGTGGATAAAGCAGTTGCCCCCACTCGTAAGTTGGAGACCGCGCTACATAATATATTAGCGCCGCACTTACAAGGTTACCAATTCTCTATATCCGGTTCTGAGGAATTGATAGAAACTCTTAGAAGCACGAAACACCCGAAGCGGGTCTCCGTCATGGATTTCCAATCCCTGTACCTGTCCATTGAGTTGCCGCCATGTTTTTGCGTGCTTAGGGACTTTTTGTTCCAATACGTGAACGACGAGAAATTACACAATTAGATTTTGGAATTGGCGCACTTAATTTGCTACTCTTCGATATTCCAATTTAGAGGAATTACTTACACGCAGGGGAGAGGCGTACCCATGGGCAGCGCGGTCTCAGGCGACCTCTGTGAGCTTGTAATTCGGCAACTGGAAGAGAGGATAATTCCACCATACAGCAACAACATAAGCTTATATACAAGATACGTTGACAACATCATCATACTATGGAAAATGGACACAGACATCAAGGTATTCATAGAGCGGTTTAACGACAACAGATATGGCCTCAATGTCGAGCTTGAGCAGCATAGCGATACACTTTCTGGATCTGAGCATAGAGTTAGGGGAAAACAGCATAAATACCTTTATATACTGCAAGACTTCTAATTTCCCAACGTACATACCAGCGGATTCTTGTGACCCTTACCAATACAAAATCATGGCGTTCAGGACTTTGGTCAAAAGGGCGCACACGCACTGCTCGACATGGGAAGCACTTAAACAGGAAATGAAGTACCTGCGAGAAGTTGCAAAAGGGCACGGATATAATGGATTAATACGGAGGTTAGAGAGGCAATATGAAGACGGTACGCGTCGGGCGCCACCCCCTAATGACTGCGTAGGACAGCCGACACAACGACTGGTATCGGTAACATACAACCCCCAGTTGGCATTGTTATATAAAAGAATTGCGAAGAAACAAGGAATACGCATAGCATACAGATGATGCCCGTTGATTTTTCAAATACTCCGTAATGATAAGGATAGACCGGACAGGAAAAAACTGCCAGGGATGTACGTGGTCCCTTTAAAGGACCATAGATTTAATAGAGATTTAATGTACATCGGCGCCACGAAATGATCGGTAGAAATTAGGTGGAAGGAACATCAGCAAGACATTAGGGCTAACAGAAACAGCACCGCACTTGCGATTTACGCCTCAGATCCGGAAATAACAGCAGACTTCACGAATGCCAAACTCCTCATCACCACTCGGCACACAGACCACCTTAGATGGTTAGAGCAAATGGAGATTTGTAAAGCCTTCGAGTACACCCAACCAGTCAATTCGAAGGATGAGATGAAGCTGTCTTTGGCATGGCAGGCACTAATTCAAGACAGCGATTCGAAACAATGGCGGCCAAATGATTAAAAAAGACCCTTACAGGGAAGTCGCATCAAAAAAAGATGCGATTGGATTGCGTTTAGGTGATTTGCATCACGAAGATAAGCACGCAATCATATTACGTAAAGTTTGGAATATTGGATAGCACGCGGTTTCGTTAAATTCGGAATTTTGACGATTCGAATTTTAATTCGAAAAGAGGATATTCTTCGATGTAACGGTCAAAAAAGAAAATTTCGCTTGAAGAAGGACCTAGTGAGGGACCGAAAACGTTCGTGTATGAACTTTGACTGCACCGGTTACAAGGTTTGCAGGAGATTTGAATGGTAATTTAAATATTCGAAAGATGTGCGCTTGTGCTAGTTGTTATAGCATTGCATCATAAATCGCCTGCCATGCTCTCACCACAACTAGCACAAGTGCACATCTTTCGAATATTTAAATTTTAAAAGATTCAAAAAATAAATTTTAGGGAATGAAAACATCGGAAACTGGAAATTTGAAAATTAGAATAAAACCAGAAACATTTATAGAACATCTGAAGAAGACCCTAAAAAGTGGGTCAAAAACGTTAGTGATTTGTTCTGAGTTTTTACCTGCAAAGCTATACAAGGTTAGTGAGACATATTTCTAGTATGAGATGGCAGTATAAATGCTTGCTTCTAGACAAATTATTTAGTGTTTAATTAATTACCCTAATAATTTGGCAGTTGTTTAGCTTTATAATAATTTCTTTATTTTTGATATTTACTATAGATTATTTGAAATTGCTGCTTCAAATTTTATTATAATTAAAAATATTTGTCTATATTTTTTATTTTTATTTTGCTATAATTTTTATTTATAGATTTCAAAAATAATGGTATGTAAAACTAATACACTTTGTTAATTATTTAAAATTTCGTTTAGGTACAGCTGTTGGAGCTGTTTGTGCGCAAAGTATAGGTGAACCAGCTACTCAGATGACTTTAAAAACATTTCATTTTGCTGGTGTAGCCTCTATGAGTATCCTTTAGTGCAATTATTTTTTATATATTCAATAAAAGATAAACTTCCATATGTGATAAAGCCTGATGAATTTTAATGCTCACATTATTCAATAAGATATTGAAATTTTGTTGTGTTCATCCAATTACCTTGTTTAACATTTTAGAAAATGTTAAACAAAGATTTATTTCACCAGTGTCTTCTAACTTGAAAATTATTTAATAACAATATTTAAATAAAATTTAAATTATTTAATTAATATAAAATGACTACTGAAGAGTTTAAAAAAAGAAATAATAAATGGTAATGACATCATCTTCAATTCTGATTTTATTAGAAAATAGCAGAAAGTAATGCTATTGTGTGTAAACAGAGCAAAACATTGCATAATCATACTAGGGCTATTGTTTTGAATGTATATAATTAATTTTGTTGTCAAAATTTATACCAATGTTATTAGCATGACGATTATTAAATCATGTGTCTTAATCATTAATGAGACTAATTTGTCAAAAATGACCTTGAATGTTCTTTCATTGGACAAACTATAGACTAACAACAAATAAAAATTCAAGTGAAAGATTTTAAATAAGAGAATTTTGCAGTTTATTTCTTTAAGTATACTGGATAATTGCCATACTTGATTTGATTTAGTGCTGAGCCTTGGAAAGCTGGATATAATCATATACTCAAGTATCTAAGTACACAATAACTATTACTAGATAATCAAGTGTCTAAATACCTGTATCTACATATCTGATCTAAAAAATTTTAAAAATTAATTTTACAAATAAACAAATTTTTAGTTTAAAAAAATATATTTTATTTTATTCTTTTTAAATAGCTGAAAATTTTGAAGCTGACTGTTAAAAGTTTAAAACAAAATACTTTATATACAATACATTCTTCTGATTATAAACTACAGTAAGACCCTGCTTAATGTGGGGGATGCGTTCCTAGATGACAAAGTGCTAAGCGAAACAGAGTTAAACAAGGCCCTTTTAACATAGAGTAAATAGGGAAAGGGGAACATGTGACCAAAAATAATCAAATTTTACTATAATTTTAAGTTGTTATTACATTAATTTGCATAATAATATATGTTAAATAACACATAAACATATGCACACAGAAATGTAAAGTTCGTTTTGTGATGAAGGTCCTGACTCTTCCGAAATTCTTGTTTTTTGCAATAAATTTGTGTAGTTTCATTTGTTGCTTTCTTTTTCTTTCGTTAAGCAAATATTGGTAGCAGGAGACTGCATCCAAAATGCCTCGTCTAGCTTTTGCACTTCTTTTAGATTTGCTACAATTTGATCAACGATTTCAGTTATCTTTACCAAACTTTTACTAAGGAAATCTGTTGACAAATTCTTTGGGTTCTTCATTTTCAGAATCGCTATTTTCCAGTTCTACATAAATTCCTTGTTCAGCCAGTTCTTGAAGGTCGTCAGTGGTAAGGCTCTCACCAGAAACCTGCAGTATCTCCTCAATATCCTGCTCGTTTTCATCTCCTAGTCTTGCTATATCGATTAGGTTGACAATTTGGTCAAAGATAGGCTCTTCTCATTGAGAATTCTTCAATACCTTTAGCCATAACTTCTTTCACACTTCGTTCATGCATTTATCAGTTAATTCTTGCCAAGTGAAGTCGATATTGCCTATAGCATCCGTGATGTTATATTTTTTCCAAAATTGCACAACACAAACATAGATTTAAGGAAAGTACAGTGCTATGATGAATTGCCACCTTTTGCTGATTGGTTTCTTTTTGGGAATAATCAATGAAATGCTGCAATAATTTGAATCAGTGTAAATTTTGAGCTTTTTTAGGCTTCAATTAGACCACTTTATATGGAATTGGTGTTAATCAAGGCAGCATTAATCGGGATCTTACTGTACAGTACATCTATAAAACTATATAGTTTTGAAAGAAAGAAAAGAGAGAATTTTACTTGTTGTTATTCATTAGTAAGTGATCCATAATTAAAGTGACAAGGCCTAATTTGAAATTATTAAAGGACTAATAACACATTTCAATTATGATAAAGTTTATGTTAGAAATTATACATGTAATTGTCAGTTTATTTATTTAAATTGTTTTTTGTACAAAAATTATACATGTTGTTAAATTTAACATTCAGATATCACTCAGGGTGTTCCACGTATAAAAGAAATTATTAATGCAAATCACATAATTAGCACTCCTGTTATTACTGCTGCTCTAGAAGTTGATAATGATCCTGAAGTAGCACGACAAGTAAAGGGACGCATTGAGAAAACTTTGCTTGGTGAGGTAAGTACTGTACATAAAAAAGTATAATAATAATCTAGTAATATTCGCTAGGAAATACTTTAATTTAATTTATTCTTTAGGTGTTTTTATAAAAATGTAATTATACAATTTCAAATATAATTATATAATTTAATAAATTTTAATATAATTCA
Organism: Centruroides vittatus; assembly: GCF_030686945.1. Lineage (NCBI taxonomy): Eukaryota > Metazoa > Arthropoda > Arachnida > Scorpiones > Buthidae > Centruroides > Centruroides vittatus. The sequence continues at coordinate 962,512 of NW_027122478.1, read as the reverse complement.
GTATGCTTGCAACAGTATTAAATTATATATACAGTATTAAATTATATACAGTATTAAATTATATGTAATAAATGAACAGAAAAATCTGTTCATTTATTCTTTGGAAATGAAAAAGATCTTTTGGCAAAAGCAGCAAATCAGATGTGCACTATTTTTTTTTGCACATGTTGGCTGTTTAACACTAGTTGTTGTTATATGATACTGCTGTTGTTACACTTTAAGGAACATATATATAGAACAAGGATCAGATAAAATTGTTTACTCTGTAATTATTTGTGTTTAATCAAGAAAACATTGTTTTAGAAAACAATGTTCAGATAAAAAATGTTAAGACTTCTAATTTAGATTAGTATCAAATTCATAGCAAACTTTTTATAAATAAATTATTTGTTGGTTGTTTACCTTAATAAGTGTTTGTTAGTCATTTGATATTTGTTGGTGAATAGTTGCAAAATAATAATAAGTTTTTAGTATCCCATCATGAGAAGTTTCAAATTAGCTTCTGACTTTTTTTTAATTTGAAATAATTTGTTTTATAATTGAAAGGAGGTTTAGACAACATAAAAACAAAGATATGTAACCGAAGAACACTTTATTTTCATTCTTTACAGCCACACTTGAGAGACTGATAAGATTATAAACAAGCTATATTTTCCTAACCATCAGAGGGATGTTAATTGCTAACACTTATATTTAGATGCAACAGTTTTTTTAATGGTTTATAAGTGTTCTTGTCACTTATTATTGTTAGTAAATAATTGAAAATATTTTTAACGTAGAGATAGCTCCTTTTCTGTTTGATTAATTGTACATTACTACAAAGGCTTTTCTAACAACAACTTCCAATTGACTGTTAAAAATAAACCAGTTTCCATAGCATTATATTACATTGTGTGTATAATTAGTAGATGTCAATATCCAAATAAGCATCTTTACACAGTGAAAAGATATTAGGGTCTAACATTTTGGTCTGATTTCTAGACCATCATCAAGATTCTTTATTAATGAATTAATAAATGATTTTTCAAATCTTTGTGTAGAAGCACAATGTATCATGTATTGTATGTTCAAGAAGTCAAAGTTATTCTTTATTTAGTAACATTTTTAGCCATTTTATGTTTGTTCTCAACATACAATGAAAAATGAAGAATAGAAACTTAAAATTGATTAATTTTATAATAGTTTTAAAAATTATTAAATAGAAATAAAATATTGTCTTTATGGTGTTAAAAATTTAAATTTAAAAACTGTATTTATTCTATTCTTTTTCTGGTTTACCTGAAGAGGATGATTGTTTTATCATCAAAAGTACTCATAAATATGTTTGCTTTTTTAAACTCAATTTTCATTGTTTAATGCCATAACTGATAGTATTTCACTTTTATTTCATTTGTTTTGGAATGTACCTAGACATATTGCATTTCAAAATTACTCTTTAATAATAATTAATTTTTGTCATTAAATGTCTGAAACATTTTTTGATAAAAAAATTATTTTAATTTCTTGAACTCAGTAATTTGGAACAGTGCCTCAACTTATGTGGCTAATTCATTTCAAAGATTTCTGTGTAAGTTGAATACTGCTTAAATATGATGTATTTTTTACATTTATATTCATTTCAAAGGATAATTACACCTAAACATCATCTTACAAAAAAAAAATTTTGTACTTTTACTTTCTTAAAATGTTTCTTATCTGTTGTTTATATTCAAAATGACACATAATAGATAGCATTGCTAGTTATAAGACAAAGTATCACAACTGCATATTATGAATCTGCATAAGTTGATGAATTACTTTATTTTAAATTAGAATATAGTATTAAAGTTCAAAAACATAATAGGGACCAGTTTCCCATAAAAGTTTATGTTGGTGGCAATGCCAAGAGGCACTTCTTTAACCAATTGGTTGCATTGTTTTACACCATCAATTCATTCAAATGTTTTAATGATTCTGTTTATTTTAATAATATAAATAGTATTTTGTTATTTTATGTCAATCTTTCAATAAAATTTGATTGATATTATTTCATTTTAATAAAGCTAAGGATTTGTACATAATTCTTCTTTAAAATTAAATTTTTTTTTATTTCTTAAAAACTAATATATGATTAACATATTATTACCATTATAGGTATCAGAATATATGGAAGAAGTGTTCTTACCCGATGATTGTTTTATGTTAATAAAATTAGATCTGGATAGGATACGATTATTAAAGGTTAATATTTTTATTAATATAAATATAATAATAGATATTTTGACAATATAATCTTATATAATAATACATTTTAAAACTGATTTTATTATAAATGGTTATGTTTTCAAATTGGTACGTAAGTTTAGAAATAAAACTTACTAAAGATTAAAATAGTATTATTAAAACACTTTTTGTTTGTTTACTTAGCCCTCTTCAGTTGGATATAGATCTAAAAAACAGGAAATTATTTTAATAAATACAGTAATAAATTATTTATTAAATTATTAAAATTATAATTATTAATTTAGTTAAGAGATGGCACCTAATATCTACCTGTAGTAGTAAATTACTTAATATTAATCTTGAATTAGCAGAGTTATAGCCTGATTATTTAAGATGATTGTTTGGTGGTGTTTCTGTGTATTTATCTTTATTTATTGAATTATACACCAGTAATACTGTGGTGATTGAATTTATATGACTTACAAATAAATTATGCTAAATATTGATAATTAAATAAATTATAATTTTGTTTTTTTTTAATGATTAAAATACATGTAATTTCTTTAGTTAGAAGTCAATGCTGAAACTATACGATATTCTATCTGCATTTCAAAATTGAAAGTGAAGCAAGAAAATATATCAATAATTGGTGATTCAATTTTAACTGTGAAACCATCTGAAACAGCAAAAAGTTCAATATATTATGTTTTGCAGACATTAAAAGAGCAACTCCCATCTGTAATTATTAAAGTAAGTTATTGCATTAATCATATTACAATAGATTCTTGATACCTGAAAGTGGAAGAAATTTGAAAAACATTTTCAAGTTAATGAAATTTTGAATTACAGGAATTACCATTATTTTAATGAAATTGTAATTATCATAACACAAATAATATAGACTTAAATTAAAAGTAATTAGCTTAATTAAAAGATTTTTTATGTGTTTTTATTTTAATAATAAAATCAACAATGAATATATAAAAAGATATGCAGAATAGACACTACATCTTATTCCTATCATATTTTAATATTTATAAGTAAATATGTTTTGAAAGATTTAGAATAAAAATGGAATTAAGTTCTTTAATATCAATTATTCTTACATTTTATATTTAGTACATTAGAAAAATTTTTAAAACTTTATTGTAATTTATTGGAGTTATGAAATTTATATTTTTTTAGGGTCTGCCTACTGTATCCCGTGCTGTGATACACATTGATGATTCAAAAGGAAAACCTTGTTATAAATTATTAGTTGAGGGAGATGGCCTTAGATCTGTCTTAACTACTCCTGGTAAAAAATTTTTTAAATGAATTTATTCTTATTTCTCTACAAAATATTTTGTGTAATAAAATTTCATATTATAATAACTATAAATTACAAAAAGTTAATGACAATTTAGTTTTAAGAATTAACATAAAAATTATATTGGAAAGAAACAATATTGTCATTGAAATTATATGTTTGAAAAGGATCTGTTATGCATAGAATGCAACATTGAAATAATTTTATCGCTATCAAATGTATTTCATAACTGTTTACATATGAAGTGGACAGCTTTGGGTATTATTTGTTAAATTTACTTAATATTAATAAATAACTTTTTTCATTGAAATTTCTTTAATAAATGTCAAAGCTTCAAACAGAAGTTAAATCAAAAACTGAATTATAAAGATGAGTTTGTAAAAGTAAATTTGAAACAAAATTAAAATAATGAATAAACAATAACATTAATACTCGATACATTCTAACCTACATGCCATCAATGCTGTAATATATCGGGCTAGATAAAGGCTATAATATTATTTTAATTATGAAATAAATTATGTAATAACCGTCAATGGTTATAACATAAGCTTATATGTGTTGAAAGAGGAGATCAGACTGGAGGTTTGGGTAGCATAACTGGCAATGCATCTGCACGGTAAGCATGAGTTGTGGGTTAGAGTCCCGCTCTGGGCCAATTTTTTCTTCCAATATCTCTAAATTATTTTAAATTATTTAATTAAATTATAATTAATGTTAATAAGAGATGGCGCCTAATGCCTCACTCTAGTACCAAATTATTTCATAATTAAAATAATATTATAGACTTTTTATATCTTATGGCATTGATGGCGTGTAGATTAAAATAATGACTTTTTTATTGTAATTATAATTAAAAATTAGAAGTTTTTGATTAAGATTAACATTTTGCACTGATTTAGGTAATTAATATCTGTGAATGAAGCCAATATAACTTTATTTATATAGAATAAGATAATTATAAAATATGAATAATGAAATTTTATAAAATGTAATTTCATTAGTAAATAGTTTTCATGTTAATTTTTCAGGCAAAAATACAATATTGTATTATCCGTTCTTTTGACCCTTATCCATTATAGTTCTTTTTGTGATTAGCACATAATTATTTATTTGCAAATATACACATAACTAGCAAAATTCATAACAGTTCATAACTCTTCACTGTTGATTTTTATGAAAAAATCCATTTGATTCAATCTAGTTTAACCCTTTACCCCCGGCATCTTGTTTATGTTTATTTTGAGATCTTTCAGGCAATATAGGTCAGTCAGGTGATATTTTAAAAATTCTCTAAAAATCAAATTATCATTATATCTACATGAAAAAAATCACATATTTTTATTAATATCTTTAGTTTTAAATACGATATTTTTGAATACATTTTATTAGAAAAATTTATAAGAAAAAAAATAATATATATCAGAACTGACACACAAACTTGAGAATTTGTAACATTTTGTAAAAATTAACATTGTCTAGTTACCTAGTTGTTTTCTGGCACTGAGCCAGGAAGACATAGAATATCGTTTTGTACAATTCGATATAAAATTTAGGCATGTACGTTTATTCGTTGTAAAATTATCGCACATTATATCAAACATGTGTTTGAAATCAAAATTTTATTCTACTCTCAACTGATATAATGAACTAATATATTTTATTCACTTCATATCAAACGAAATCATATATTTTTGTAATAAACATATGATTACCAGTAGCAATACATGTAACATTTGCAGATATTTTCGATTAAAATAAAAAATAAAAAAATATATAAAATATCAAAACTGAAGACCACAACTTGAACATTTATAACACATTGACTTATTATAGCTAAATAAACTTATTATAGCATAAATGAACTTATTATAGTAATATTATTGCATAAATATGCTAAAAATGAAATAAAAATTACTGGAAAACAGTAAATTAAGAAGAAAAAGCATTAATTAAAATTTTTTAAGTCAACAAAACACCACCTGGACAAAAAATATGTAAAATAGACGATAGACAGGACGATGCCGTCAAGTGCTGACATCTGTTGTTGATAAATTTTACAAAAATCGATAATTACCAAGGTTTAATAGGACAAATTACCTTCAGAGACAAAGGGTTAATTATGTTTTTCAATGATAAATAATACTCTATTTATAACTTAATATTCTATTAAGTTATAAATAGAGTAAGAATATTAAGTTATAAATAGAGTAAAAAAGAATTTAAAAATAGATACATTGAAAATTATTTATATAAATTATAAAATGATTACATATAAAACTATGATTAATACTTAGAATTCCAAAATTATTTAAATAACTTTTTTCAGCATAGAGTATGCCTTTCTCAAGCATCAAGTGATTAGAACAAAGTAACATTTGATTCAAACATTAAATAAAATTGAATTTTAACTAAGGATAAAAATAAAGATTTTAAAATTTTTTAGCATTCATAAAATTTTTTGGATTATTTTTATTCATGAGAAGATTCTGAAAGACAGTAGATTTAATCATTTATTTATGAAAATATTTACTATAAAGATTAACTTATTAAACTTGCATAATACACTCACACTTCAGCAGTAAAATTTAATATTTACACTGTAGAACGAATATTTTTGATAGTCTTAAGCCCCATCTTCAGGCTCTAAAATCTTTCAAACAGAATAATGTTAGTTTTCATTTTTAAAAATAAAACAGCACGTGTGTTGAAATCTTCAAAACTCAACATTTATAAGTCCTGATTTGTTGGTTTGTGCTAGTGATGTGTCTGATTTTGTGGTGTATTTTTTTAATCTTGAATAAGGTCCTCCATGCCTAGGCCAGGGAATTGTTGATGGCAGATTCTTCCCTTGCCACCTTGTAAATTTTGAATTTTCTAAATGCCGTATGTGTGCTTCGTTATTCGATATGTGTATAAGTTTTGCCTGGTCTAGATGTATATGGGTGTCTGTCTCCAAGGTTAGAGTAGATAAAGCAGTGGTGGTTTGTTGCTTTTTTATCAATATTATGTGCTCTTGGAGGCATTGATGCAAAGATCTTGTAGTATAAATTAGAATCAACAACTGTAGTGCCTTTGACCGGTGTGCTTCTTCTCTCTTCCACTGTAAATCGCAAACATTTTCGAACCTCGTTGGGTTCGAAAACGTTTGCGCTTTACAGAGGAATCCGGCACTGAGGGCCATATACTACCAAATAGCGAAGAAAAAGGATATCCGCTTAGCTTTCAGGAGATGCCCAACGATTTTCGAGTGGCTTAGGAACGGAAAAGATGCTCTGGATAGAAACAGACTTCCGGGAATATACTCTATACCCATCGCCGACCACAGAGATAACAGCGAAGCCATCTACATCGGTTCCACCAAACGCAACATACAAACAAGGATCAAGGAGCATAAAGCGGACATATTACACCATAGTCAAAACATTGCCCTAGCAGTCTATTCATCCGACCCAGAAATAGAGCCTCTTTTCACCCGTGCCGCAATCATTCACTCCACGTTTCGACAAGATCACCTCAAATGGCTTGAAGCTATATACATCTTACTCAACACCCACAGTAACACATACTGCATCAATTTTAAAAAGGAGGTCAACTTATCATCGGCTTGCGAAGCCTTTCTCAACAGATCCCTGAAGTAGCGCAAGTCTGATATGACGACATTGGCTGCACGCAACAGCGTTCCAGAATGCAATTTTTTCTAAATCAACGGTCAACTTCGACGGGATATTTAAATTTTGTAGAACAGAATTCCGTTACGCCTGAAGAAGAACCCAACGAGGTTCGAAAACGTTTGCGATTTACAGAGGAAGAGAGAAGAAGCACACCGGTCAAAGGCACTACAGTTGTTGATTCTAATTTATTTTCACTCCGGTGTTGTTCCTTTATATTTTGATCTTGTAGTATGTAAATTTATTAGATCTTGTAGGTCTATTATGTAAGTGCTTCTCCAGTTACAAAAGTAGTAATAGTAATAATAGTAGTAGTATTTAAAGATTAAATTATTGTTATAAATAAATTTATTTTTTTATAAATAAAATTCTAAATGTTTTCAGGAGTAAAAGGAATAGAGACAACTTCTAATAATACATGTGAAGTAGAAAAGACTCTTGGGATTGAAGCTGCAAGGTAAACTTTACTAACAATTAAAAATATGTCATATTAATGTTTTTTCATTTTTACATTAAATATATTTTGAAATTTCATTGTATTTAGTATGCAAAATTGAAAATTGTTTCAATGAAATTTTTGAATAAATCTGATAATATAGTATAGTAATTAGAATTAATAAAATTTAGAGGACTATTCAGCTGAAATTCATTTTAAAAGTCATTTTAAATAGTGTAAAAATTCATTAAAAGATAATTTTGGAGATCTTGAAACTAAATACAATAGCATTCCAATTATCTGAGGTAAAGTGGATCAATTCTACCATTAATAATTGAAACTTCAGATAAAATGGATGGCTATGTCCATTTCAGATTAAAAATTACAAATTTTAAAGCCAAACAATTGCCAAATTATATCAGGGCTGTATTATTACTACTATTATTAATTAAATGCTAAGTAATTTGGCACCATTTGATTCTAAATATAATAATTATAATTAAAATAATATTTAATAAGTAACTAAGTATAAGTTCTGGAAGCAAGGATCATGCAAAAAACCAGGTACTGTAACTGGCAATGTGACTATATGGTAAATGGGAGTTGCAGGTTTGAGACCTATTTTGAGTCAATTCTTTTCTTCCAGAACCTTCTAAATTAATTATTAAAAAATTCATTTAATTATAATTATTAAATTTAACAAAAGATGATACTTAATGCCTGCCTCTAGTGCCAAATTATGTAGCATATAATTAATAATAGTAATAGTAATATAGCCAGGTATAATTTGACAATCATTTGGCTTTAATATATAACTATCAGGTTTGGATATTTGTAAAATTATAAATATAAAAGATATATATATATATACTTCTACTTTTAAACCTTTTTTTATACCTTAGTGAATTTAATTATACATTTAACTTAAAAACAATGATTTTTACATTGTTTATCATACTGCTAATACAGTAGAGCATCGATTATCTGACCCCCGATCAACCATCACATCGGTTAACCGACCGCGTTCTAGTTGGCAAATTCAAATGTCTGCTAGTGATGTGGTGCTACAATATTTGGCTATGTATTGGCTACTTTAATATTATTTTTGTTAAATTTTTGCATGTTTTAGCTGGCTCAACATGGCTCAACCATGAAAGGGAGGCCAATATTTAAACGAGACTTAATTTTTTATTTTTCTTTATTTTTGTATTTATTTTGTGCAAAATAAAGAAATAATTTTTAACAATACAATAGCGATGATTATTATTAACAAAAAAAATTTGTTAGGCTTAACATCAATGAAAATTCAATGGGAAATAGGTTAATAGCAATATACTAATATACTAATATACTAATTACATGGGATATACTAATATACTATACTAATATTGTATTTTTTTATACTTTTCGGTTATCCGTTTTATCAGTTATCCGACCAACCCCAGTCCCCAATTGCATCGGATAATCAATGCTCTACTGTACTTACAATAGTTTTAGTAATAAAAAAAATGTGTATTATTGTAATTATATTTTAATATGAATGAATTATCTCACATTGTAGTTAACAAAAACAAATTATTGTGTAACACATGTTTTCATTTGAAAGTTACTTTTATGAATGAATACAGCATAAGAAAAGTACTGTAGTCTACTCACTTACAGGTTTTGTCTCAGATAATGAGGAATCTATGTTTAGGGCTTTGATAATCAGGATTCTACTGTAATTGTAATTATTTTACAGATGCTTATTTAATAAAGACAACTTTCCCATTAGAAATACCTTTAGTTTATATTTTAAATAGTGTTTAAATAGTATGTTTTTTTTTATATAACAAATTTTTTAAATTGATGATTTTCTGTTAAAAATTATTGATTACATCAGATTTTAAAATTGTTAAAATATTAGGTACTGTAGAAAATTTATAATAATGAACAAATATTTCAACAAATAATCACGAACAAATATTTCAACAAATAATAATGAACAAATATATGCTCTCTGCCTTCAAATTAGTAGTGTCTTGCCCCTGTACATCATGCTTTTCCTTTAGCAATTGAGTCATGCCAGTTATCTCTCTAACTCTCATTTCCATATCTAGTCTCAGCTTTCATCTATCAATATCTAATTCTGTTCTCAAAATTAAAGAAGGATGGACATGTGGTCGACAGTGGGAATTTATAGGTTTACAATTTTTTCGAATTGCAGCTCAATTAACTCAACAAAGAGAACAAACTGTTTAAAAGAATTTTAAATGAAAATTATTCAAGAATGAAGTAAAATTTACATTTATTTACTCTCACTTTTCTTAAGTAATATTATCTAGTGGCCCTATATAGTAATAGGTTAGCATTCTGTGGTTTAGATGTTATGTTTTGCTGAATCTGATGTTTTTGCTAGGTAGTTGTAAGCAGAAAATTATATATTAGCTTTATATCTGAACAGTTTTCTTCCAGTAATTAGACTTATATGTAAAAACCACTTCAAAAATGTTTTGTTTATCCAAATTTTAAAATGTATTTATTTCAATGACATTTAACCTAAATTATTAATAAAAGGAAAATATTGTTGCTTTAAGAAACTTCTAAATTTTGTAGCAATTCATCTTTAATTATATTGAAATTTTATTATTTAAATTCATTATCTTATACTAGAAAAAACTGAAACTCGATTTTACATTAATTATTTAGCTAATAGTACTTATTTAAATTAACCCTTAGCCTGCCGTTTGCCATGCCCCCTTGTTTATGTTTATTTTGTAAAATGGCCAAGGGCAAAATAGGTGAATCAGGCAATATTATTTTAAAAATTTCCCAAAAATTAAATAATTATTTTATTCATATGAAAAAAATCACATATATTTATCAATATAGTTAGTTTTAAATAGGACATTTTTCAATAAAGTTTGTTTGAAAAATTTATGAGAAAAAAAATATATATAACTGACATTCAAACTTGAAAATTTGTTACTTTTTGTCAAAATTAACATTGTCTGGTTACTTCATTCTTATTGTCACTGAGCCAGAACGATATAGAATATTGTTCTGTACAATTTGATATAACACTTATGCATGTACGTTTATTTGTTGTGAAATTATTGCACATTATATCAAACATTTGTTTGAAATCTAAACTTTATTCTGCTTTCAACTAATACAATGAACTAATATACTTTATTCATTTCATATCAAACAAGATTATATATTTTTGTAATAAACATATGATTACAAGTAGCAATAGATGTAACATTTGCTGATATTTTAGATTTAAAAAAAGATTAAAAATTAAAAAAATATATAAAATATCAGAACTGAAAATCATAACTTGAATATTTATAATGAATTAACATATTACAGCTGAATAAACTTATTATAGCATTAATGAACTTATTATAGTAATATCATTGCATGAATATGCTAAAAATGAAATAAAAACTTATCAAAAAAATGAAAAATTAAGAAAAAAAACCGATAATTAAAATTTTTTAAGTCAACAAAACACCACCTGGATAAAAATATGTGAAACAGACGATAAACAAGACGTTGCTGTCAAGTGCTGACATCTGTTGTCGATAAATTTTATAAAAATCTATTGTTAACAGGGTAACGATCAATCATTACCCTGGCCTTTTTGCTTAACAATTAGGGTAACAATAGATCGGTACCCCGGCCAGGATAGGGTTAATAAAACTTAAATGATTTTATGTTAATACAAAATTGTTAAAAATAACAATGTGTAATAAGAATATTTTTCTAATTTTTATTTATATTTTACTCTCTGTAGTAAAGCTCATACATGTTAAAGTGCCAACTTTTACCCTTAATATCTGAACTGATTACTGAACTGATTTGGATGAAATTTAAAATATTTAGCTTTCATGATGAGTACTGTGGATATCTTAAATTTTGAATAAATTTGTTAGATTGTTTTGGACTTATGTGATTGGCATTTTGTTGCCTAGATTTACAACAAGAGAGAATAAATAACAATACCAAGCCATCCAACAATCTAGAAGGAGTCTGCATATGTTTAACAGCTCTTTCAAGAGCTGACCACTTCCTATTTACCCTTTTGAAGGTTTTATTTTGAAATAAATACAGCTTAAACCTTACTAAATTCAGAACAGAAATTTAATTTAATATTGAAAATATTTTGACTAATGTGTTCAATCAATACCAATCTTCACAACCTCAAAAATATTGCTACTGATGCAATATTCATTTTTCTGTCTGCTTTACCAGTCATTCGTATGCTGTATAAACAAGCTTAAAATTATTTTTAAATTATTTAGTTTTTTCAAGTTTATTTTAACAAATACACTGACTTCTCACTTATGTGCCTCAAATTTAAGTGACACACTTAAGTTTTGAGATGTTTTTCACTGGTCTTGGCTGAAGCCTAGGAGAAATGTTTAAAATTTCTCATTTGAATGACTTAGTTAAATGTGTCTCTCAGTTATACACCCCTATGAGTGTTTCAGAATAATGTATTTTTTCCCCACTTTACTATCATGATTGTCAATTACAAGATCTGAGTGAAGTCACTTTGCCATAGGGCAAATAGGTGCCCAGGAAGATAATAAAGCAAAGAGGATTATTATACTGGACATAACATCTGTTTTCAGAAAGAAAATGGCTGCTGGCTATATGTTTAGATAAAACAATTTTAAATGACATAATTATACTTATATTTTTAACATTTTTCATTCAAGTTGGTCAAACTCTCTTTTGTACAACTCTCTCACTTATACAACTTTTATCGTTGGTCCCTTTAAAGAAATATAACGGAGAGGTCACTGTATTTATATTTTATTAATATTATTTGGTAAATAAAGTAGAAATAGTCTGATAAAAATTTGTTTAAAAAAATATTTCGTTCCTTGGCAACCAACTTATTCAAACGAAGAGTGTAATTCTATATGTGGTAAAGACTTTACAGATTATAATAGTCAGACCATCCAGAAGAATGCTGAACTTGATTTATTTATCCGATTATTGTTTAGGTATTTGTTAGCTCCTAGCTTTAAATTATCTAATAATAATTTAAATCTTAAGCTATACAAATGTTACTTCAATTAATATAAAACAAATTTCTACACTATAGAGCTTTAAAATGAAACAAGTAAATCAAAATTGTTATGGTGTCATTTTTAGTTCTAATTTTGTTTACAAAATGGCAGAAGTAATGCTGTTGTGAGTAAGCAAAAAACATTCTACAGTCTATCTAAGGCTATTGTTTTAAATGTTTATAATTAGTTTGTCGTCAGAATTCACTTAATAGAAATAAAAAGATCAATGAATTATAGGTTATTCAGTTGACAGTTTTTATCACATCTTATCAATAAAGTTTATATAATTTTTTACATATTTATGTTTCTATTGTTTTTTCTCCTGTTTTTAATAAGTCATTGTTCTTTATTACATTGCAATGTTGGAACTTTAAAGAGTCCAGAAGATGATCTTAAGAATAGATTGAAAACATTTGTCTGAAAATTAAGTGTATTAAAGTTCTTTGTGAGTTAAGGTTTTTATGGTGTGTAATTATCATTTATATCAATTCAGTCTGGTGTAGAAATTGAACTTTGTTTGTTAAAGTGTTCTGAAATGTTATCATCATGTAGCTAGGAGCTAATTATCAAAAATTTATCAGCTTTCAGGATACAAATTCAATTAGAAGTGACTAATAATATCAGTTAAAACATGGACTGAATATAAAGAAAATGAATGAGAGAGAACTAAAGGTGAAGTAAATATATATGTTTATTTTTTAGTGTTTCAGAAAAAGTTGTTATAGCAGAAGAATGTATATGTACTGCACAAAGGATTTTTTATTTTTTTAAAGATGTTCTTTGTGACTTTAGACAAAGGAAAAGTTGTTTGATGAGTTCATAATTACAGTTTAAAATTATTATTTAATCTGTTCTATTGCATAACTTGCATTGCTTTCAAATTGTCTTTTAAATACAGACAACCTGTAGATTATCTGCATGAAATTATGGTAATGTAGTTGTCAGAGTTTCATAAATAAAGTATTTTTAAATAATTAATCAAAGCTATAAAGAAAACAATAAAAAATAAAAATGTTTTTTCTTATTTATTTATAGGACAACAATTATACGTGAAATACAGATTACTATGGAGAGTCATGGGATAAGTGTGGATAGACGACATTTAATGTTGCTTGCTGATTTAATGACTTTCAAGGTATACTATTGAATGATGTTTATATGATACTTCAAATAATTTGACAGTCTTTATTGCACTTACATTTGATATGATTTTCAAGCTAAAACTTTGTAATGCTTTATTTGGTTGTAATATCAAATTAAATTTATAGTTACGAAAATACTTTTTTAATTTTAAAAATTACCTTGTTATGAATTATTCTTCTAATAAGAATATTCCTTTTGTCATCTGTTGATTCTAAAAATAATAGTAAAATATTCAGAAATAATTGACTACACTGATTACATGGCATAATTTTTTTTATTTTTATGTCTGCATTGTGGTGGTGACAATTTCTCTTAGAATCACAGAATGAATGATTTATTGAATAAATGCACTTACAGTGCAAGTAATTTCTGACCTGTAAAATCATTAAAATAATTACTGTATTTTAATTAGGTTTTTGTTTTATTATTTTTAAGTGAAATAATTGATGGAAAACAAAATTTTTTTTATTAAGTTTTAACTTTAATTTGCTTATTAGTAAAAAGTTAAACACAATTTTGATTTTAGTAATGCATTTAATATTGCAATTAATATATTTCAGCCAGTTATATAACCATCTTCAGGTACATTCCTTCAATCAGGATATCTACTTTCAACTTCTGCATGGAAGAGAATTATTAAACTATTTCAAAAGTTAAACAAAGATATTTAAATTATTAAAAATTTAGTTTGATATTCTGAAAGTTTATCTAAATAAAACATTGGTCTCATATCTTAGCAGATGACAAATTATTGACAGAGTAATTTAAAATTTAAGTAGTTTCAAATATAAACATCTGTAAGCCCAATAGTTATATTAAAGCCAAACAATTGCCAGATTATATTGGGCTATATTACTGTTACTATTAATACTTAAATGCCAAGTAATTTGGCTTAGAGGTAATTTGGCATTAGGTACTATCTCTTGTTAAACTTAATAATTGTAATTAAGGCCTAATCTAGTTCTTAATTATCTGGTACACCCTCAGCGTAATTCCCTGTGTGCTTTTATTCATGAAAATTGTTAGTCAAGTCATATATCCTGTTTTCCTGTTTACTTGGGTTTCATTTCTGTGTACAGTATTGCATGTCTGTGCACTATATGTTTGACTGCCTTCTTTCAAAAACGAATCAGTACTGAAAGATGACAGATCACTTTATTTATTACTTTTAGGCAGGCAATAATTAAGGTGCCCTGTACACTCTCAATAATCCAGCATTCCCACTAATCTGGCACTCCTTTGTGTATGGAATGGCTGGATTAGCAAGTGGCTAGTATATTATCATGTTTTTCTGCACACTTATCCTCTGGGGTTGTAAAACGTGAGGGTTTCAATTAGGTCATTTGAATCTAGGTTTATATACACTAACATCTAAGAAATAAATATAATCATTAATTTGGTCAATATCTCGGGAATTAATGATCAGAACAGCTTAAAACTTTTATTGCCTTTTGTATTGTATTTAAAACTTTCATTCATACCCAAGATTAATGCAAATAATTAAAAATTTAAATACTGTATAAATATGTTTTTCTATTGAACATTTTGAAATTTATAGATTTATTTTTTTTTATTTATTTATTAATAATAATTTATACATATACAGGGAGAAGTTCTTGGAATTACAAGATTTGGCCTTGCTAAAATGAAAGAAAGTGCTCTTATGTTGGCATCTGTAAGTAAATTGAAAAAGTTTCTATTTAATACTTTATTTTTTCAATCTTTGTAAAAAATTTCTGATTTTGTTTGAACTGAAATTATAAGAACTGTTAAATTTCACAAATTTTCATACTTTGAAAAAGTTTTAATATTCGGAACTAACAGAATAAACTAAAAACAAAATTAAGTAGTTATTTTAATAATAAGTTGGCTTCCTGAAGTTAGCAGTGATTTATATATTTATTTACAAAGATGATGTTAAGTTTTATATATAGTTACAATGCTGATCCTTATAAATATTTATTTATTTTATTAATACATAGCATGCAATCTTTATTATATTACCTATACAAAATAAATAGAAATTTCAAAGATTTAAAGTATAATATAAGCTTATAATTTTTTAGGTTAATACTAAAAATAAATACATCTTAGCATTCACTTTCATGGACAATCTTTAAGAATAATATCAAATTCAGCAAATTTTTACAAAGAAAGAAATGAATAGTAATTTTTTTTATTTCATTATGTTTGTATTGTTTACACTTATTAATTCTTATTACTTATATGTAGTGTAATTGTTTTTATCTAGGGGTGTTTTTATTGTTATGTTTGGGGGACAGTAATCTCTTGTCCACAAAGATTTTATTGTGTTCAAAAATAAATAAATATTATGTTGGATTGAAAACAATATAGTTCATCTATTTATTTTAATATAAAAATTTGTTAAATTTTAAAATACTGTATAAGTCTTAACTTATTATACATCTACTTTAATCTGTCTATTTTTATTTCAGCTTATTTAAACAATATATTTGATCATATTACTTTGCCTATATTAGCCTCTGCTAAAGGTAATAAATTGATTAACCATGACTCTCATGTTCTTTAGCCTGATCTACTCCATTTATCTTCCTTTTTAGAAAAGGCTAACTTAAAAATTAATATACAAAAAAACTGTAATCATGTGTTTTTCACTTATTTGTAATCTTCATTTTTAAGCCCACATTTTATATTTATAATAATCCCATAAAATATGTTATTTCTTATAATGACCTCAGGGTCATTTTTGATCCTAAGCTTACTTTTAGACATGTTTAAAAAGCTTTTAAATCTCTAGCTATTCATCGTGGAATTCTTTGGTGGTTTTGCAAAACTATTTTCTCAAACACAGTTTTACAAGCCATTTATTTTGCCAATATATTGTCTCCACTTAATTATTGTCTGCCAATATGGACTATGACTGCCTCATTTCACTTACAAAAAGTATTAAAAGAATTAGATAAAATATTTCTTATTTTAAATAAACTCTCTAACCTTTCTTTTACTCTTAGTGCTAATGTAACTAGGTCCAGATTGGGAATTCCCAGTTTTACCGAATGTATCAAATACTTTCATCGTTTACTTTTACATAAATACTTCCATGGTTTCATTCATTCTGATTGGCTGTACCTAAGAGTTCAGCTACACATTACCCATAACTACACTTATTTTTTTACCCCATTTTTTAGGCTTTCTATTTCTTTCAGATTCTTTTTCTATCAGTCTATTCAGAAAATAGGCTGTGTGGAATGATCTCTACATAAAGATTTTATACATTTTAAACACATTTGTAAACAGTTATTTTATAATATATAATCTTTAGTTTTTATTTAAGTATATATTTATCATGTCTATTGATTTTTATTCTTTATTTGTATTTTAATCTTTTGTTAAGGGTGTTAATTTTGAGGTGAATATCAATTATTTTGTGGTATTTCCTTTTGTATAGGCATTTAAATAAATATATATCTAAAGTGAGCCTATTGTTTAGAATGTAAAAATTAAGATTGGCATTTTGGTATAACTTTATTAAAACAGTTAAACTTTTGGGGTTTAAGTCTTATAACAGATTTCAAAGATAAAAGACAATAATGTTTTATTTTCAAAGATCCCAAAAATATTAATTTGTTTATTAAGTAAATATAAATACTCTGAAATTAAATTTTTGGAATAAATGTTAAATTTTTAGATTACGACCTAGTTCTCAAGAATTAATATAAAATGTATTATGAGTTTTATAATATAATGATAATAAAAAATATAATACAGTGAAATCTTGTTATAACAAACTTGATGGAATCCCCAAAAATGTTTGTTAAGCAAAAGTTCATTGTAATAAAAGATGTAAAAAATTATCAGCAAGCAAGTTAAATATGAATTTCATCTATGAAACAATGTTATACATAGTGGGGGGCCAGCAGGCTAAATACACTTCAACTAAAAGGTGCATTGTGCACTTCCATGAGAAGTTACTTCAGTAGTCTAATCTTTTTTAAACAAAGACAATAGATCTCTCTGAAGGAAAGATGAGGAATGTTACCAGGGTTCAAAAAGTGGAACCCAGATAAACACATTTATCTGAGCAAAGATCTACAAAAGCAGTAGAAGACTGAGAAGGGAAGTTTTAGTCAATACAGATGTTTACAAAAATGACCAAAGCCAGTTACAACACTGGCCAAAAAGCAAACATGATTGCTTTCTAATGTCAAGAAATCTTTACTGTATCCAAAAAGTAGGCTAGGTAAAAAAAAATCTTGCTGTTTTTAACCTTTATTGGTTAGAATGACTGAAAGCAGTTCATTTTTTGATGGCTCTAAAAAAGTATAAAAAATACTAAGAGTTGGTTTAGACTATACAAAGAGATAAGAAGTTCCCTGTTTAGCCAGTAGATCTGCACTTACATTGCCAGCAATACCTTTATATTCTGGCACCCATAATAGAAATACTCTCTCATCAGTCATAGGTAGTCAGCTCAATGAGGTGGAAAGACCATTCCCAAACTAGTACTAAAGGAGCCTGATAAGAGTTAAGTGCTTTTAATGCAGTCTGACAGAAACATTGTATAGTCAACCTTGTTAACATGTCACTATCTGTTCAATCATGAATTTGGTTGTTTAGTGATTGGTGGTCTATCAAAAAAGTTTGTGATGTTGGGATGGAGAAAAAATAAATTTATTTTCATATATTATGCAGTATATTGCAATAAATTAAGTTTGTTATGAACTGAATAAAGTGTACTGAGAAAATGAAAAATACTTTAAAACTCTTGGAAGAAACAAAAATGTCTTGTACTTCTGCCATGTCCAAACACCAGAAACAAACACGTCTTCCTTGCAGAGGTCACTTTTTATTAGAGGCTATGCCTCTGTAAAATTATTTAAAAACAGTTTAAAGCATCCTTTGGTGACTAGTCAGAAATTAAAAAAATAGTTTAATAAAACAATGAAAAATGACCATCAACCATTTTAATAAAACAATGAAAAATGACTTTTTTGGGAAATAATGTGTTATCATTTTCAGTCAGATTACATAGCCTTACATATATTGAACACAAAAGAGAAAAAAAAAAATGCGTTTTGAGTGAAGAATGTATATTTTCCCTATGCTCAATTTAACTTGTCTTCTTTATTACCATAAATGTTTCATAAAAAGATAAATCATGTTTAATATCTTACTTATAATTACTTGGACTGAAGAAGTGATCAATCAATATTTGTTGCTTGCTTCTTTATTTTTCCAAGCATGTTGTCCAGTGTAATGATATAGCACATTACACTACTGTCATTGCAATGTTTTTCCAAAAACGTTTGCACACTTTCAACAATGTGTCTTTGGCTTCATTTGTAGTGGGAGTTGTCACACTGTGTTCCTTGACATCATAACCTTTCTATATACACAGCACTACCTTTATAACTGAAAACCAGAAGCAGACTGAATGTGGAACTGACTTGATAAACTTGTGAAAGAAATTGTAGAGTACTTTGAAAGCTTTTAACATTCCAAAATTGGGAAGAGCCTTAACTAATTCTTTCCAAATATATGTCAATAGGACTTTTAATGAAAGAAACCCCAAGACTCTCATATGTTAGCAGATTAAAAGGGATTGATAAGTTATCGACAAGATGGTAATTAAGCAATTTACGTATAGGTCAAGTGTTACTTCCTTCATCTGTGGCAAATTATTAAAAACAAAAGCAATATTAAAATGCATCTTTGTGCAGGCTTTAAAATTGGTGGATGGCAGAGAATGGTTTATTGGGATTTCCTATCTCAAAAACATACAGATCTGTTTATTTATTATTTTGGTGGTCCATATGTACATGTAGTTAAAGGTAAGGCCTGACTCTGAGGTATAGCCTTATAGGAAGAAAGGGGGAAGAGGTAGTGAGGGAAAGGAGAAGGT
The DNA here is from genome assembly GCF_030686945.1 of Centruroides vittatus. Taxonomy (NCBI): domain Eukaryota; kingdom Metazoa; phylum Arthropoda; class Arachnida; order Scorpiones; family Buthidae; genus Centruroides; species Centruroides vittatus. The sequence continues at coordinate 942,801 of NW_027122478.1, read as the reverse complement.
TTAGGATGGGGGATGGGGGAAAAGGAGAATGGGAGGTAGGGAAGGAGAAAGATAAGAGAAGAGAGAGAGAGTCATCGGTGCCTGCCGGAGACCACTTAATGGTATAACAATGATACAGAGAATCCCACAAGGATTGGATAAACATTTATATGGTAGGGAGGCAACTAATGTAAACATTAGGAGTGAAACAGAGAGAGATGCCAATAAGAGACCTTACAAATTGAGGCAGCATCTAGAAGAGAATTAATATACAATAGGTGTGGCAGGATAGTGCAAATAATAAGTAGGAGACAAATACACTCATTGCCATAAAAATTAGCACACCAAAAAGGAGTTGTCATATCACTGTGAAACTTGACATACAAGTAAGTTTCAAGCAGATATGGAAATGATTAGAGTTATAGCATGATGGCTCATTGCATAATGCCAGCAGAGGGTGTTAAAATGCTTCCATCTTGGCCTATAAAACAGTATGCAAAGGCATCCTGTCTGCAGTTTACCTATTGAAGAAGGACACTGTATTACTAGAGATACATTTATGTTGAAATCAAAAACCATATGAACAACTTACTAAGTTTGAGAGAGGAAGGATCATTGGTTGATAGAGGTCAGATGTTTATCTCACTGAATAGCTTGCCACCTAGGCCATTCTGACAACACTGTGAGGAGATGTTTGGACCAGTGAATGAGACAGAGCTTGCACATTTGGTGCCAAGACTCAGGACACCCTTTACAGACCACTGGCCTGAGAGGACTGCCCGTTCTTCGATACTTCTAATAGTGATCCAAGGGACCATGAGAGCCCAGCAGTATGTTAGTGAATCTTACAGCCATATGTGTTGCCTCTCATGGCAGGGCTCCCAAGAACCATTTTTCAACTGGACAATGATTGACCACACACAGCAAGGGTGTCACAGAACTGCCTCTGCCACATTGCCCCACTTTCCTGGTCTGCCTAGTCTCCTGATTTGTCATTGATTGAACATGTCTGGGAACACCTGGGATGCCAAGTTGGACAGTGTAGTAGTTTGGCTGAACTAGAAGACTGCTTAAATCAACTGTGGGTTAGATGCTGCAAGACACCATAGCACATCTGTGTGTCTCCATGCCCGCCCACATCACATTGAGTATTCATGCTAGAGGTGGCCCAACAAGGTATTGAACCTCCTTCCATTGTAGTTTTTCCTGCAATAAATGATCTTTTTGCTTTTATTTTGTAATCACTTACCTGTAATCTGTTACATTCACACATGTACAATTTTGTTTGATTCCAACAACTTTTATGTGCACTAATTTTTATGGCAATGAGTGTATTTGCCTCCATGCATTTGTATTGTCCATCTACATATTCATATATTTTCTTCTTTTTGGTCTTTATTTTTGAAATGAAATGGCCTAATGAAACAGTAATTGAGGTGGAAAATATTCTTTCATTAAATTAAAGGAAAAAAAAGATTAATTAATGGCATCATTTAGAAAATGTTATAAAAAAGTAAAGTGGAATGTTAAAGTGAGTAGGAACAGATGAAATATGTTTATATATGTGTAGAAGACAAACTGGTTTGTTTATCTTTTATTAAAAGATATGAACTACTTGTAACTACAAGAGCAATGGCACAAATTATTATTTGAGATTTGTCCATTTTCCAAATTTCTGACAAACTTTTGTCATTCCCACGACAAACTGATTATCAGCAAATTATGATCTGTTGGTTTTGAAAAACCAGTTTTTTGAAGAAATTTATATAATTTTGAAAACTGGGTTTTCCCAACTAAAAAACCAGTTTTTGAGCCTAGACTTAAACATAAAAATTAATTAATTATTTGATTAAAAACATCAACATTTTGACACAAAATCATCTCTGGCATAAAATGGGAATATTGTTAAATACTAAGTTTCATAAAACTAACTACAAAAACAAAAAATCCCCTACGCCTAAAAAAACCATCCAATTCTCCTTACAATAGGGAGAAATTGTGCAACAATGGAAAAACGATAGAAAGATTTGTGCACTTAAAAGAATGTACTGTTTTAGCTTTGAATGACATCAGTGCTTCTCACATGTGGAATGAAGCAGTGAATTATAAAATTGTAGAGCTCTTTAAAGTTTTAGGACCAATACATTTAGCAGCTGATGCCTTAGGATGATGTCCTATTTATTAACAAATGAAAGCACATTTGAATTTCTGTTATGTGAATTGAAAAATTTGAAAACTGAAATTAGTTTCAAGTTGTTATATGCTGTAGAGGTACGGATTCAAGAGAGAAGACCAACGGGATTAGTAACACTTCTTTATTTACAAAATCCACAGAATGGACAAAGTCTTCTAGCATATTTCTTCCACTAACTACAAAAATCTGACTGATATCATTAAGTTATCTGGACAAATATTATCGAGATTATATCCAAATAATTTTATAGAAGATGATTGCGATGATGAAAAAATGGCAAAGAAGAAAATCAAGCCATAGCTTTAAAAAATGCTATGGAAAAATCGATACATAAATATCTTCAAGAACCTGAAGAAGTGACTTCGTCCAGCCCTAAGACACTAAAAAAGGAGTTTTTAGTATTAGAGAGTACAAATAGAAAAACAAAAATTTATTATTTAATGCTTTAAGGACAATTAAACCTAGCTCAGTAGCAAATGAGAGTTTTTTCTATTTCTGGCAATTTTGTGTGCAAAATAAAGACACAGTCGAGCAATAGATCTATAGATGTTCTTTGCTTTCTAAAATCATATTCTTAGGAAAAATAAGAAATAATATTTTGTAGGCATTCATTGTTGTTCATTTTTCTTTATGGTTTTCTATGGAGTAAATTATATAGTTTAATGTGATAATCTAGCATTTTTTTTGGTTTTATTTTGGTAGACATCAGTCGATTTTATCAGGTAACCAAAAAAGTTCTGTCGTTTTTTGTTGAAAGAAAACAAACATAAAAATGTATAGGAAATAACACAATTTATTCATGAAAATAACCACCCTCACATTCTATAACCTTTTCCCAACAGGAAACAAGCTTATAAATTCCATTTTTATAAAAGTCACGATCTTTAGAGTTGAAAAACTTCTCTAACTCCATTTCCATAGCCTCTCTATTTCTGAACTGTCAATTTCACAGATGATTATCTAGGCTTAAAAATAGGTGATAATCAGAAGGGCTAATGTCAGGGGAATAAGGAGGGTGCAAAAGAAGTTTCCATCCAAGGGTCTGAATTGTGTCAGAGGTCACATGCGCGACATGAGGCCTATAGCATTATCATGTAGGAAAAGAATGCCTTTACGGTTCACTAAAGCTGGCTGTTTTTTCAAAAGTGATTGGTAAGCTCGACGGAGTTGGTCACTGTAGACGTTAGCACTAATAGTCTGGTCAGATGGTATAAGTTCATAGTGAACAATTCCATTTGCAGTCCACCATATGCACAATATTGGCAGGTTTCAATTGATGAGGTATCCATTTGCTGAGCTTGTAAACTTTCCCGATACTATGCAAATGTAAACGGACAGTTTCATCATTTATGGAGAACCTTCGTGCTAACATCTGACAATTTTGAGCAGAATCTTCTTCGATTGCAGCCTGTAATTCATCATCATTAATGACATATGGCCGCCCTTCTCGTGGCGCATCTTTAAGTGACTCATAGCTGGAAGAAAATTTTCTAAACCACCTTTGGGTGGTGCGAGTGCTGACAGAACCTTGTCCAAAAGCCTGGCATATTTTTTGAGCCGTTTGCATAGCATTTGTTCCAAGTTTAAACTCATACAACATACAAGCACGAATTGTAGAGTTTGGAGTACTCATCTTCCGGTCAATTTTTATAATATTAAGAGATAACCTTTCCGCTTCTCTTTATATAAGATGAGTCAGCATTAAATCTTGATTAACATATTGCTGGAATTTTAGTGCCATCTATTGTGTATTGCGTATAACATTCTTTAAACTTTGTAGTTTCACAAAAAATGACAGAACTTTTTTTTGATTACCTGATATTTTGTTATATTTTTGACATTTTATAAATATTTAATAAATTAAAAACTTTTAAAATAAGTTGTAAATATCCCTTATCTTAATTTTGAGAGGGTGAAAGTTTGAAAATCAGTTTTTTAAAAAAGCCAGTTTTTATATAAACCCTACAGCAAATTATCATACCTTGTATATGTGTGCATGTCTGTTTGCTGTGTGATAGATACTTTGGCAAAAGGCAATTATTCAACATTTGGCAAGTGCCAAAAATAAATAGAATTAGTAATTACAATAAATATTTAATTCGTTATTCATGTAAAATTGATTGCTTTTGCATTTAATATAATTGATATTTAAATTTTTAAACAGTTTAAAACATTAAATATCAATTACATTAAGTTTGTATAAAATAGTTTATTTAGTTTAACAACTAAATAAACTCTCTCAGTCTATTTATAACTGAAGTACTGAATCTAACTGTAAATTTAATTAATGTACAGTACTTATTTTGTGATTATTTCAAAAATTAAGTAAAAAGCAAATATGTTAAATTAAATGTATTCATTTTATTTTGCAAAATAATCAATTGGTTAATAATACAAATACATATCCAAATAATTTAATATTATAAATAATATAAATGCAAATAATTTAATACAAATTATTAAATTTAATAATACTTTTATTAATAATATAATTGTTAATGTACCAAATTTCCTTATAATTAAAAGGTCTACTGTGGAAATGATGGAAATTATATATATAATACAATATAACGTAAAAAACAAAAATATATATACAGAAATAATTTTCATTAGTTATAATTATATATATAACAAAAAATTAGTATTATGAAGTTCAAATGTTGTTCAGTTTATGATGTTTTTAGTTTAATTTAACATCAGCCTAAATCATTAATTCAGTTTAATCTTTCTCCTTTATTCTGGCAATACACCATATAAAAATAAGAGATTATTTTCTATTGGTAACAGTATAGCATTAAATTTAGAAGTTGGCCAATAGTCAATGTATCTGTTGACTTCTCATTCATATCAAATGTAATAAATTCTTTTACACTTCTAAAAACTATATGAACCTCTTAAATTTCTTTTCATTTTTATGTAAAACAATTAATATATCACTGCTATATCTAAAATAAGCTTGTTGGAATTTAGGATAATCTGTGCAAAAAAATATTCTAAATTCATTATTATTAAAGATGTTTCTGCTAGGAAGTTCAAAAGTAAAACATACATATAAAACTTCTATTTGTTTGTAGATTTTATAATTTGAAAAACAAGTTTTCTTAAATGCATTGTGATGACAAAACATTTTTGCTTCTGTTTTCTTTAACTTAAAAACATTTAAATTAATTTTGTTAATGACAACTTCAACTGATTTAAATTAGCAGTGATTACTGAATCTATATATATAATTGAGACGAGTTGATAATAATAACAATCAGTGCAGAGCCCAAACGGTTAGGAGTTGAAAGTTGAAATTTGGTACACAGTTAGGGTACATCACGAGAACGCACACTAAGAAGGGATTTTTCGAAATTCCTCTCCATAGGGGAGAGGGACAGGATTAAGTCTTAACACTTCCATAAACAATGGAAGTGTTACATAACAATGGAAGTGTCAACAATGGAACTGTTACGTAACAATGGAATTGTTAAGAGAATGTGACATTCAAGATGCAGTTGCAATTTTTTTCATTTTTGCAGGAAATCAAACATATTTTTAGATCCATAAATTCTCTAATTAGTCTGGAAACAAGGGGACCCAATTAGTGCATTCTGTGAAAACGGGTAAGGTAATAATCTTAATCCTCGGTATTGTTACTTTTGCCCGAGCTATGCTGGGCCCACCCGCTAGTTTATTTAATCCTTAGATTTTTTCTCATGAATAAAAAGCTTAGATATAAGACAAAATACTTCTTTTATAAAAATATTTTTACAAAATTTAGGCTCAATTTTATTTTATTTATTATTAAATAAACAGCTAGTAATGAAGTCAATTTTTTAAGACCAAATACTGAATAGACATTTATATATGATCGATGTAACTTAGGTTTCATTTTTTATGTTTATAATTAAAATTTGTACTTATAATTCTGAGAATGAATTGTTAAAAAGCCTCATGAATGCAAATGAAAACAGGGCAAAGTATTGCTGCTGTTTGACAACACTATGTTATCTAAAACTATCAACTTATATACTAAATGCAACTGACAATGACTTTGAGGGAATGTATTTTTTTACCAAATATTAGCATTACTTTAGCCAATGGATGAAGCACTGTTGAGAAATTAAGAGGATATAGAAGAAATGAATTCTATATTGTTTATTCTCAGCAAAAAATGAGGGAAAATGTTGTTTTTTCTAAAACACTTAATCTGAAGGATTACTGTTACATATTAGCTTGAAGCTTGGGAATCATTCAAAATAGACAATCTGAAAAAAGAATGAAAGAAGCTTTGTTCAGATCTGGAAGACTCATAAGAATCTGTTTAGAATGAAGAAGTCAATGAATTTACAAATTTGTTTCAATTGATTTCTGGATTTGAAAATTGTGAAAAGGAAGATGCATATGAATGACTAATGAGTGATGCAGTTGATGGTGGTTTTCAAGTTTTAACTGACAATAAGATTGTGACATGTATGAGTGAAAACTAGTAAACTTGTTGAAAATGAATGGATGAAAAGGATGTTGAGCAAGAACAAAGTAAAATGGATTTCATGGGCAGCAACAAACACTCCATTGTGCTTGGAAACAGAAGATGCACATGAGTGGACTAGGAGAAGTTTTGACTTTTGGTTGATCTTGTCTGACCACTTTTCTTGTCCCGTCCCTTTTGTGTCAGAGATGGAACTTGACTATACCTACAGGGTCTTCATTCTCATTTTCAATATTTTTATAATTAGTTATAGGTACAGTACCTGATATGAATAAACTAATTTTACTTACATTATACTGGTTCATTTGGATTATTATTTATATTGTATTGAATGATTTTTTTATGAATTCAAGTGTATTGCTATAGTAATCTACTGCAACCACAGATACATGTTGAAGCATTTGCTGAGTTAGAGACAGCAATGATGAGGCATAAAAACAGCAGTTAGTCTTCTCCTATTCAGATTTCTGATCCATTTGAGAAGAAATTATGAGTAAAGAAATGAAGTTCTACCTTTTTTGTAAAATAAAAAAAGCAATTATTTCTTCAATAGAAGTAAAATATTGCTTTATATTATGCTAATACTGTATTGCTCTTTTGCAATTTATATTTTATTATTCTGGTGTGATGCATTCACATAAATCTTTTCTAGCATATTTGATTTGGTGTTCAGTTCAGTGGCAAGTACAGAAGTACCCAAAGAGGACTACTCAAAAATTAAAATTACAGTTGAACTTTGCTAATTTGAACTTGGTTAATTCAAATTTTACAAATTCTCCTTGTTTCCATGTACAAATTACCTGTTTAATTCAAATAATTTTTTTTTTATTTTTGGATAATTTGAAGCTGGAATAACTAAGTTCACACTGAACAAATAGCAAAAAGCAAAAAATGAATTTTAAACTGGTCTAGACTGTAAAAAGCAAAAAGTGATTGCAAATTTGAGCAGCCAATCATTAGCAACAAAGCGAGAGATGTCATCAATAAAAACAAAACACTTCTGGCATCCTGTTTTTTAATCATTGTTGCAAATTTGTTTAAAAATATGAAAGATATGTTAAAAAGAAAACAAAGTTGAATGAAAAAAATGTTTAAATGTGAATTGCAAGAATATTATGCTAATTTTGATGTCTGCTCTGTTGTGTGATGATTTTGTATTTTATGTATTTTAATTGGGGTTTTACTTTTAATTAGGGGGGAAATCTATTGTCACAAGACTATTCCTATTGTATTTGAAAATAAATAAATAAATAAGTGGAGTTCTGCCATATCAGAGAAATGCAATAATCTTATCTTCCATCTGTGCCAAGTTCTATTTGATTTAACTCTGTTCTATTTATCTTTATGACTGCTGTTTGGATTTCAGATTATCATATTTTCATGCATATAACCCCAGTAGTATTTAACCTGCAATAATAAAAACTTGCTAGAACAAAAATGAAATATTTCTCCCCCACCATATGCTCCATGCTTGTGTGAGCAGCCATTAAGTTACTGCATAAGTGGGAATTTGTGATTGCAATTTAAATTTGGCATATAGCTCACATTTGTTTCAAATTGACTTTTAAATTCTGTTAACTAACAGGTTATATGTAATGAATATACAGTAATTTTCTATCTTTCCTAGCATTCCTTTTTTTTCTTTTTGTAGATTTAAGCAACTTTCTGCAATTCAATCTCTTGAAGGCCTTTTCCAAACTACAAAACAAACTAGGAAATTTCTGCTTCCTTCTATCAGACTTTTTTCCTATCTTCCTATCCTCATTTGTTTATTGCATCCTTTATTCCCCTTTTCTCTTCTAAATTTGAACTATTCTTTGCCAAATAGTTCCTTCAATCAATAAGCTCTGAGACAAAGGTTGTAAGAAACTATTTATTGGAGGAAAAGAGTTACACAATATCACCTTTAAAGTAATTTCCTTCTGCATCAATGCCATTCTGCCAGCATCCATAATGCTACTGGAAGCTTCCAGCAAAGAGATCTTTTGCAACAGTCTTGAAAGCAATGTTGCTACATCAGATGTCACCAATCTACTGTGATCACAGAGTGCTTGTCCAGGAACAATGTGTCAACTTGTTCTTGCTTCTACAGCTGTCCTACTTCCTAGTATCTGCATACTTTTTTTCTTCAGAATGAAGGAACAGCTTGAAAGTTCAATGTTTCATAACATCTGATGAGGTTCAAGCAGTGACAACAGCAACTTTCAGGGTGATTACAAAAAATGGCTTTGCTGACTGCTTCAGCAATGGTACAGATATGGGCAGAAATGCAAAGCAGCAGAAAGAGATTACTTCAAAGGGTGGTATTGTGTAATTCTCTTTTTTTCCAATAAATAATTTGTTACAACCTCGAAGAATTTATTGACTGAAAGGAGTATTTCTAGCTTTCTCTGCAATTGTCCATCTAATACTCTCAATAAGTCCCTAACTATTTTGAAAATATTGGATTTAATGACTCATGATTTATTTTTCAATTCAATTATAAGAATTTCCATAAAATAATACAGTTATTCCTCTGGTTTTTTATATCACTATACAATTCTAAGATATTGTTTCAATTATCTATCTAATCATTATAATTATTTTTTGTTTATTTGTTCACTAGCAGATAAGCCTGCCATTGCTTGGGCAAAAAGTAACGATAGCAAAGATTAAGATTATTACATCATAGCTGATCTTACCTATTATTACAGAATGCAAGAATTAGGTCCCCTCTGTTTCCAGACTAATTAGAGAATTTTTAGATGGGTCTAAAAATATGTTCGATTTCCTGATAAAATGCAAAAAATCACATCTGCACCTGTAAATCTTGCCTGTCACTTTCTCTTAGCACTTCTGTTGTTAAGGAATACGCTCCTTTTATCCCCACATGGTACCCTACTAAATGTGGTACCCTACTAAAATGCAGTTAAAAATAAAAAAATTGCATCTAAAATAGTACAGTAGAAGCTGAGTTCTTTAGGATAAGTCTTAATCCTTTCCTTCTCCCTCGGGGGAGGGGGAATTTCAAAAAATCCCTGTTTAGTGTACATTCTCGTGATGTACCCTATTAAAACACAATCAAAAACACAAAAATCCACATCTAAAATAGTATAATAGAAGCTGAGTTATTCACGGTAAGCCTTAATCCTGTCCCTCTCCCCCACGGGAGTTTTGTATGACATCTATATAATAATATGTATATAAAAACATGCACATATTCGAATGCAATGTTATGTCAAAATTTCAAAGCAATCGGTGAAGAACTTTCGGAGATTTAAGATTTTGAACAAACGAACACTTACATTTTTATTTACATAGATAATTGTTTTTACAATTTCAATATTTACTATCTTTGAAAGGTGAATTTCAAATTTAATAGAAAGGAGTGGAATGGTAACTAATTTTTGTATTTTATAATCTTTTAAATCTGTATTTTATCATGAATTTTAGACAAGGTTTTATTCTATTTTTGATGTTATCAGCAATATAATTTTCTTTCTTATGTTACTTAATTTTGAAATAAATTGTGAAAGGAACTTCTCTTGACAAGCTCTAGTATCTTTCTCTAAGTTTTATATTCTTTATAATAAATAACAGTATATTGGATTATATTCATTTGTATTTGTCATGATTCAGGCCAGTTGTTGGCAATCTACATACACTGGAGTGCCACATAATTACTTTTTTCAAATATTGGGCACTCCAAATGCCACTGAAATCAAACTATTGAAAAATTTATTTGACTATAATTATTATAGTCAAATAAATTTTTCAATAGTTTAATTTCAGTAGTTCAATAGTTTTTGATATTGTAATTTTTTAATGATGTTTTTATTATAGTGTGTATTATACACACTATAATAAAAACATCATTAAAAAATTACAATATTTAAACATTAGTGACTCTTTTGAGGTTCAAATTTTGAAGCTAACAGTTCAATATTTAAAGAATAAAAATATTTCAGAAACTGGGTTATTCTGTACTATGAAAACTCCCTACCTTGGTATTCACCCAGAGGAATGGTGCAAGTTCAGAAAAATGAATGTTTTCGGTCTTCTAAGACCCGCTTCAGGTCACAAATTTCAATTAGACGGAACACCTAACATTTTGGTGTTTTGACTCTTCTGTGCCTGGCACATTCAAAAACACACACTAAAACACTGGTTCTCAAACTTATTTCGACCACCGCCCACTTTGAGATTAAAAAAATTCCTAGTGCCCCCATATTTTTTAACTTGCCTTTTTACATTACCATCTGTTGCGTATCTTAAAAACAGTTGCAAATATAATGTTTAAACATGCATTATTATATGGATAGGATAGATAGGGTGTGATCTATATCCTATTTCTGAGATCAAAGAATGTTTCAATGAGAGGAAATAAAACTCATACTTAATCATATTTAGAAGTATTTTTATTAACATTAAAAGAAGGCTTTGAATTTAAAACTTATCTAATGTGAAGGATGAATCTGATGTATTTCGACCAGTTTGTTAATATCAGGGTCGAATTCACTTAAAATCAGCCGTAAGTCGCCGTGTTCAGTAACTTGAAGCTGATTTCTGTTTTTAGTTAGCAACGTTGCTACAGCACTAAATCCACGTTCACACAAATACGACGATGGGAATGCTATCAGAAATCGTTGAACAACTGACCATAACTTGGTACAGTTGAGAGATTTGCTTCTGCAGCCAAAATTCTTGGTAGCCATTCTTGAACTTTCATTTTTAGCATATTTATGCAATAATGTTACTATAATAAGTTTATTCATGCTATAATATAAGTCAACGTGTTAGAAATATTCAGGCTGTGATCTTCAATAAAAATTAAAAAATATATAGATTGTCAGCATTTTATATATATTATAGTCAGATTTTTATGGATAGAATTTGTCTGCCATTGCCCCTCTAGATTTCCTTAATGCCCCCTAATTTCCTTTGAGCCTTCTACTGCCCCCCTGAAAGCCTCCAGTACCCACAAGGGGGGGTTATCACCCACTTTGAGAAACGCTGCACTAAAATATTAGACGTTTCATTTGAAATTTGTGACTTGAGCAGGTCTTAGAAGACCCAAAAACATTCATTTTTCTGAACTTGTACCATTTTGAATGCTGGGTGAATACCAAAGTAGGGAGTTTCCACAGTTCACTATTTGGTTTAAAGTTTGAATTTTTTATGCACATTTCTGAATTTTCTTCAGTTAAAATGAATTCTGTATGGATTTATAATATATTTTATCATTGAGAATGTTTGCTCGCAGTAGTACTGTACAATACCCAACTCGTACCACCTTATATAAGCAGCCTTGTTTAAAAGAATCTAACTAACGTTTTCGATCGTGTACATTGTACATTGTACATTGTAGTACTGTACATTGTACCGAAAACAATTAAAAGAGCAAATATGACATTTTTCATATGTGAAAAATCTGTCTGGAAGTTCATTCCACATTTTAGTTGTTATATCAAATTTTTAATTTATATCTTATAAATTATACTATTAAAAATATTTTTAATAAATTATTTTTTACTGAAGTACTGAAAAAGTTTTATTAATTGTCATCTCTAGGCTGTGCCACCAAGAACCTTTTGTGTGCCACCACTAATTTAGGCAGTTATCTGATATGCAAAAGTTATTATAAATTTATGTTATTTGATCTGAAAATGAACATTAAACTCAATTATTTTGCACTTTTCTTATTTGTTCATATACAATATAATGTATTTCACTTAAAGCAGTATTTTAATATATTTAGTTTAAACTCAGTTTTTGGAGTATTTGTATTCATTCTGATATACTTTTCTTTGTCAAATCTGGTTTCATCAACATCAAATGCATCTTATGTGTTTGTGCTTTTCATCCTTTTAATAATGTACAGATATTCAAGAGACCTGATACTTGTACATTGTTACTTAAAGAAATTTTTTCAATAAATTTTAGAGATATTTCAAGCTAAATTTTGTTTTAATGTTTTTATAGGATATTAAAGAAAACATCAAAAACAAAATAAGTTCACATTGAAATAATTTATATTTCTATGAAGAAAAATGAATTAAAATTTTGTGATTTGTACAAGTAATGATTTAATTCCTTACACCAACATTTAGTGTAATTTTAGATTAAAAAACTAAAAAAATGTTATTGTGTTACAGTATTATATAAGCCTATAAAGAAAAAATTTTTGATTGCACATTCCATTTGAAAGATAAAATATATTTCTTAACTTTATTGAGTTTCAAAATAGCTTGCAAAAGTTCTGAAAATACTACATATTTTGAATAAAATAAATAAATATAATTACAGCAATCATTTGGTTTATTAATATATATGTTACTGTGAATTATATATACATACTGCATAATGAAAAAAAATGTTTAATTTTTATTTAGAGTTATATATATTAAATAAGTGAATTCACTCATTTTCTATTATATTTTATTTTATTTTTATAAAATTATGTATTAATTACATAAATATCACTATTTAAATTAGTTTGAAAGAACAGCTGATCATCTTTTTGATGCTTCCTATTTTGGACAACAAGATACTATAACTGGTGTAAGTGAAAGTATCATCTTAGGAATTCCAATGTCTTTGGGTACTGGATTTTTTAAATTGCTGCATAAATATCCTTTTTTAAATTTAATTTTTCTAAAATGTATAAGAAATTCTAAAGTATTTAAATTTAAAAAATAAAATAAAATTTTACATTAAGTTTTTTTTTTTGCTTTTAAAATTTTATAAATATAACTATAATTTTTCATTTTGTATTTAATGATAACTTTAAATTGACTTGTCTTCTCTATTTTTGCATTCATCTCTTATAATTATAAGAGATAAATGTATTTATTTTCAAACATTTTTGTATTATTCTATATTTATTATCAAATATTTCCAGATAATGATTTTTTTTTTATAGTATCAAAATATCTGTATTTATCATGATTGTTTCAAAGTAAAAATAGAAATAGTTGTTATTTTAAAATATATTTTTAAATTACAAATTTTACAATATAGTTTATTTTTATATCAATATAAAAAACAACAATATACATTGTTTACATAATGTAGATTTTTCCTTTTCAGGATATTTTTAACAAGGATATAATTGTTAGACAATTGCTTTTTTTTTTTATACAAAATATCATAAATTTCCTTAATTAAAACTACAGCTGACAGAAATCCGTTGCCAATGGAAAAGAAATTAATATTTGATTCGCCAGAATTTCATGTTCCTGTATAAATAAATTGAATATATGTAAATAATTATTAAACCTCTACATAATAAAAGATGTACGTTAACGTGAAGAATAAATTATTTATAATAAATCTGTGTATTTGAATAGTTTTTATTTATACTTCAATCACTTCTTTTATGAAATTTTCATATTGTTTTATTGAAGGACATTTTCCTGCAAAATAAGGAAAGCCAACAGATTATCATTTTACGTCACTGTTGTGACGTCAGTTTCTTTCAATAACCTAGAGCGCGCGATATACGATTGGACCTCCTGCTTAGTGCCAAGTTCAGCTTATTAAGAGAATTAAATGTAAACAGGAAAAAAATAAACAATATTATTTTAAAATCTGTTTTTAAATTTTAAAAATATAGCGCCGCCTTAAATAATTGATTTTTTTATTAATAAATTAAGACAATACTTTCGTACAGTTTATTACCCCCTGTTGCCCCGACAATCATACTGTTACGAAAGTTGATTCGAAATTATAATTTTTATACGAAAAATTTCATATTTAAATTTTTAAATATTCGAATAAGCATCGAAGTTTTCAGTATATTATTTAATATAAAATTGTGTAATTTATTAATTAACATTAAAATCATAATGATGAAATTGATTTAAAAACCATTTATATTATATTGCTGCATATCGTCTGCTTGTCCAAATTGGATTTATTATTATTTAAATCGATGGCTTATTGGCTTAAATTCGGATAAATTCTTTAATTATATTATTTCTTTACTTTATATTAGAATTAATTAATTAAAATTGTACCGACAAAAGGAAAAGAAATTTGTTAGGATATCGTCTGCATGCGCACGATATAATGCGCAGTCGCATCACTGGACGCCATCTTGTCGGATGTTGTGAACGGTTCGTCTGTTCCACATTTTAACTGTTTATTCGTTTCAGTAGTACGTTTTTAAAATTGAAAAGCCAGCATGTCTAATAATGCAAAAACACCAGGTTCCGATCGAACCGTTAGCTGTAAGTTTAAAGTCAATTTTTTACCATTTTTTAATTATATATATACTATTATTATTGTAGAAAGATAGAATTTCATTTACTTCTAAAAAAATTTAAACATTCGAAGGTGATAGCGATCGATATTATATATAAACTTTATTTAATTATAGTAAACACAGCTTTACTCTTTCGTGCAACATCATAATGTGATGACTAATGCGTAATTCATCAAATGTTTTAAGTTACATGATCCATCAGTTTTTATTGACCTAGCCCCATCGAATACCATGCTTTAAAAAATAAAAATTTCTACTTTTATTAAATTGATATTAAACGAATAAATTCTTTGACAAAAGTCGGGGAGTCATTTTTTGCAGCTAACGAGATGAAACTGGGATGAATAGTTAATCAAAACGGGAAATTTTGCTATAAGCAGGAAAACAAGATAGGCGTTACTTCTTTTTTAAATTTAAAACGCCAATTTTGTATGTAATGAAGAATTATGGTATTAAATTTTATAAAACGTGTGCTGACTCTACTGAATTTTACATATCCTATTACAGTATCAACAAATTTTTTATATGAAAATAATCATTTTGATAGAAAATCAGTATGAGGAAAGTTTAAATATTTTATATTGATATGTAATACTATTTCGGTTAAAAATGGAGAGTATTTTTGTTATAATAATAATATACATTAAAATATTTTGAGAAATTCAAAATATTAGTTGAGAAGAAACATTTTTTTTTTTAATGACTCAAAAATTTTTATTAATTAAAGTAACTGTTTAGAAATATTGAATATAAATAATGGTAATATATTTAATTTTTTTTTTGGTGGTGAATAGTTATTGTTTAATTTCAAAGTTAAGCAATTTTAAAATATTTAAGGCTTTGTGTAATTATTACATAGCAGATATGACTATGACAACTATAGGAAAAATGAAAAAAATTTTAGAGAAAATTTCTTCCCAAAATCCTTATATTAAAATTATTCTAATTAATTTTGAAGAAGAATAATGAAATAAATGTTTAACAAATTTGAAATATACTATTATCATCTTATTGTAATAAAATCCACCTAATAAACACAGTGTTAACAAATATATTGCACTATTCTTAAAATGCTTTGCAGATATTTTTTAACATATCACAAACGTTTTTGGTCTACCCTAGGACTTTCTTCAGGTGGAGTTCTACTAGAGAAAACCCTTTTCTGGTGCAATTTCATTCTATTCCATTTTGGTGTGTTCGAATTTCCATTTTAAATTTTTAATGATGTGCACCTGCATCAGCTGTTATAATGCCAGTTCACACATAATGGAGAAAAACAGAATCGCACCAGAAAAGGGTTTTCTCTAGTAGAACTTTACCTGAAGGTCCTAGGGTAGACTGAAAATGTTTGTGATACGTTAAAAAATATCTGCAAAGCATTTTAAGGTTAGTATGATATATCTTATTGTAACTTTAAAATTTTGGTGATGATATATATTTTTATGTTATACTTGAACAAAAAGTATTTCTCACAAATTTTGCTACAAAATATTAAAATTATGATTATCTTTATTTAAAGATATATTTTGTATTTCAGACAATTAATTTCAGTTTGAAATGGAAAAAAATTTTTTTTTTTTTTTTCGAAACATTGAGAATTTTAGTATAATTTTTTTGTTTTGAATATAGTTTTTACAGTACATCTTTAAGGCTCCCATCTCCAAAACTTAATAAAACTGACCATCTCAAGAAGTGGTCTTGTTAATTAAAGAGGGCAAGGAAAATATAATGTATATTCAATAGTAATACATAGTTTAT
Source organism: Centruroides vittatus (assembly GCF_030686945.1). NCBI lineage: Eukaryota > Metazoa > Arthropoda > Arachnida > Scorpiones > Buthidae > Centruroides > Centruroides vittatus. Next base: position 926,151 of record NW_027122478.1, on the reverse strand, counting down.
ACAGTATTCTAATGTAACCTACATAGACTATTCTTTAGGCAATAATTTAAAAATTTTATTGAAAAAAAAATGTTATATATTGATTAACACTATACTGCAAGAAAATTTATTTATTAAATACATTACATATACAGTAGAGCATCAATTATCTGAATGCCAATCAACCGAAACATTGGTTAACTGAAAGCGTTCCAGTCGGCAAATTCAAATTTCCGCTAGTGCTGTGGCGCTGCAGCACTCACTCTCCCCATCCCTACCAACCTAAACTGTAGGCCTAGTTTAATGAACTGCTTTATGTAAGGTATGTATTTGTAAGATGTGTGATACGAAATATATACAATACAGTTTTGTGTTTAATATATTTTTTCATAAAGGATCAGTTATCTGAACAACCTCAGTCCCGAATTGTTTTGGATAATCGATGCTCTACTGCAGTGATTCTCAACCCCCCTTTTTTTCGTTACGGTACACTTATAATAATTTTAAAATTTGGTGGCATGCACATTTACTTTGGTAAGAACTGCAGGACAACCGGTGACGTCATAACAGTGATTTTTAAATGCCATTTGTTATTTAGGTCACATTTTCTAAACACCTTGGTAACTAGCAGCAGTTACTGGTAACACCGGTTACAATTTCCAAACGTTCCCTAGGAAGATAGAACTGATTGAACTAGTTCTCTGGTGTCGCTTATATGTAGGTATTCCCAGTGGCAGCACACTTAAAAAATCTTGCAGCACAGTGGTTGAAAATCACTGCTCTACTGTAATTCTGTGTATTGTACATAAAAATGAAATGCATACAGTCTTAAATGATTGATTTAAATTTGAATAGATAATTGCTTACTTTGTTTTAATTTTTTTGACAAAATGGTTCCTTTAATAATTTTTATCTATTTAGTCAAATAGATTCCTCTTTCAGAACAAACAAATTCCAAAATTAACCAAATACCACCCAAATTTGTTGTTGTCAATTACCATTTTGTCTATTAATATTCATGGAAAGATTAAATTCATTGGCTTTGTTATATTATTTAATTTATTAAGAATGAATACCTTATGCTTTATTCTTATGTTCTAACTTGCTAAAGATATTAATAGCAAACTATAACTTCTCTATGATAGAATCAAATATGAGAAAATAGACATATTAAAATTTGAAAAAAAGATTGAGACAAATTTTTATACCTAATGTAATACACTCAAACCTGTTTTTGTGCGATTTGTTTTGTGTGATTTTTTGTGTGCTGTATATGAATTTCAATAAAATTGGTATACTGCACAAAAATAATTGCACGAAACACATTGCACGTACAAAAAAAGATCGCACAAAAACAGGTTTCAGTGTAATGCAATATGCCCAATATTGTACATTCCCATGGTTTTGATTTTATCATCTCATCCAAGATAATGACTGACCACCTGGATTCATCTTGGATGAGTCTAGGCAGTCATCATTGGTTGGATAAAAGTGATCAACTTAAGAGTATAATTAAAAACAAGGTTAAAAACAGTAAGTCCTATAAGATAAGAATTCTGTTTTAAGAAAATCTGATTATCTATTATTAAAATTATAATTATTAATTTAGATAAGAGATGGCACCTAACACTTACCTCTAGTACCAAATTTATTTGTAATAATTATTTGATTATAGCTATATTACAGCTATATTTAGGCGATTGTTGGATTATTATATTATCTAAAGAAGTGGTCATTTGAAGAGATTTTACCATAAATGGTTCAAATTATTAAATATATTGCATAAAGTAGCATTTAGAAAGTCCTTTTATTAATTAGCACTTTCAATTTGAATGAATAAAATTTATAACTTCTAGTGAAATCTCAATATAATAATTTTGTCATTTGATTTAATATCATGTTTGAGTTATTATTAGATTCATGTCATATTTACTAATATTCACATTTATGTCATCAATAAAATCTTGAATTCTGTCATTATTCTTATCTATAGTATATCTAATTGGTATCTACATTATATTTAAACTAATTTATCCAGTTAACTTCTTTAATAATCTGAAGGGATATTCATATAAACTAAGCCAGAATAAACACTAGTTCAAATATTAAAAAAGAAAATATACATAATATCTTATTATTATTATTATTATGTTGGGTTAAGTGAGATATACTCGGTTAACACCGGTGGCTGTGTACTATGCCGGACCAGAGTCAAGGCATAGTAACCAAAACAGAAATTAAAGAAATGTATCAGTGTGTGTGTCTGTATTCAGGAATTTTCTCATAATATGACATGTATTCAATATAGTGGCTTTCTGCAGTGTGATGTATGTGTTTCTATTCAATTCCAATGTGCCCAGGCTTTTGTGTAGCATGTGTGGTATGACACCTGTAGAGGAGAGAACAACAGGTACAATAAGCACCCTATCCATCCTCCACAGATGCCTTATTTCCTGGGCAAGTTCTGTGTACTTGCTAATTTTTTCAGTGCATGCGTTTTGTATATTGTGAGTGTTTGGAATGGATATGTCTATAATGTATGTGATTTTATTGTGTTTGTCAATGAGTGTGATGTCTGGTCTGTTGTGGTAAATTGTTTTATCTGTGATTATGGCTCTGTCGTAGTACATTTTGTGCGTGTTGTTTTCCAATACTGTCTGTGGAATGTATTTGTAGTATGGTTCGTGGATGTCTACTAATTTGTGTTTCTTTGCAAGCTCTTGGTGTATTATATTTGCTACTTGATTATGTCTGTGTAAATAATCTGTCTGTGCCAAGAGCTTGCAACCAGAGGTGATATGTTGTATAGTTTCTGGCATGACGTGACATTTTCTGCATGTGTCATTTGTGAGTGTTGCATCTTTGAGTATGTGTTTTCTGTAGTTTTTAGTATTTATGACCTGATCCTGTATGGCAATCATGAATCCTTCCGTCTCCCCAAAGAGGCATCCCCGAGCTAACCAGCTGTTTGACGCAGTTTTGTCAACAAAATCCTGGGCCAGATCATAAGGATGCCTGCCATGGAGTGCCTTTCGAGCCCACGATTGCTTAATGGTGTCTATGCTTTTTATATGTTGCGTTGTGTCCATATGATGTGAGTGTAAGTTTAATGGTGTGTTATTCGAGTCTGCTAGAGTTACTGCTTTATGTAATTGTGATGTTTCTTGTTTTTTGTAGAAAAACTCTCGCAGTGACTGTATTTGTTTGTAGTGAAGGTTAACTATGTCAATCAGGCCACGTCCGCCATCTTTACGTGGAAGGGTTAATCTTTCTGTGGCGGATTTAGGATGATGTTGTTTATGCTTAGTAAGTGTTGTTCTTGTTTTCCTTTGGAGTTGCTCAAGATCTGTGTGAGTCCAATGTATAACTCCAAAAGAATATGTGAGTACTGGGATGACATATGTGTTTATTGCTTTAACTGTGTGTTTTGCATTTAACTCTGTTCTGAGAATAGCATTTAGCCTACTTTGGTATTCTTTAATTAATCTTTGCTTTATTTGTGTATGTTCTGTTAGTTTGGCCTGTTGGAATCCTAAATACTTGTAGAACTCGCCCTCTTCCATGGATTCAATAATGTCTCCATTATCCAAGCGCAAAATCTTCTTTCTTCAGGATTCCTTTTTCTATGTGGACTGTTTTGCATTTATCTAGGCCAAATTCCATTTGTATGTCCTTGGTGTATGAATGTGTGATTTGTAGGAGTTGATGAAGTTGTTTTTGTGTGGATGCATAAAGTTTTATGTCATCCATGTACATGAGATGTGACAGTGTAAACTGTGTTGTTTTTTCGTGTCTGATATTGTAACCATATTGCGTGTTGTTTAACATGTTGGATAATGGGTTCAGGGCTAAGCAGAACCAGAGAGGACTCAAGGAATCTCCTTGAAAAATTCCTCGCCTAATAAAAATTTGGTTTGTTTGTATGGAAGTGTTACTAACCCTGAGATGTAGTGTTGTTCTCCAGTGCTGCATAGTGTTTTGAAAGAATGCAATGAGTGATGGATGTATTTTGTACATGTGTAGAATATGTAGCAGCCAACTGTGTGGAACACTGTCGAATGCTTTTCTGTAGTCTATATATGCCATGTGTATGTTTCTGTGTTGTTTGTGTGCTTGCCGTAGAATGACTGAATCTATGAGTAACTGTTCTTTGCATCCCCTGTGGTTTCTACGGCAACCTTTTTGCTGTTCTGTTAGAATGTCGTGTTCTTCAACGTGTTTGTATATTTTGTTTGCGATACAGGATGTCAATAATTTGTAGAGTGTTGGAAGACATGTAATTGGTCTGTATTGTGTGGGGTCTGTGGTATTGTTGTTTTTAGGTTTCATGTAGGTGATGCCCTGGGTAAGAAAATTTGGCATGTCTTGTGGATTGATGATGATGTGTGTTAGATGTTTAGCTAGTTCCTGGTGCAGTGATGTAAACTTTTTGTACCAGAAATTGTGAATGTTGTCTACACCAGGTGTCTTCCAGTTGTGTGTTCTGTTAACAGTGTATTGGAAATCATGTATGTTTATTTCAACACAGGGCATAGTTGGTATGTTGTGCAAGTTTCTGTTCTCCTCCTCGATCCAGCCTGCTTCAGCATTGTGCGTGACAGCACTGGACCAAAGAGAAGACCAATATGTTGTGAGTTCTTCTTCTGTTGGTGTGCCACTGTGCTGTGTATCAGTGTTTGCTTTGTTATTAATTTGTCTGTAAAAGAGTTTTTCATTGTTTGTAAATAATTTATTTTGTTGTTTTCGTAGTGTACATGTTTTGTATCGTTTAAGTCTACGTGCTTTGGCAGCAAGTTTTTGTTTTAGTGTATCAATGTATTCTGTAATGCGTGTGTTGTGATGTTCATGTTTTGTGTGTGTTTTTATTTTCTTGAAAATGTTTTTGAGCTGTTTCCTTAATTTGGGTGTTATGTTGTTTTTAGTGTATTGTGTTAGCCTGCCTAATTGCTGTCTAATGTCATTTATTTGTGTTTCTATTCTTCTCTGCCAGGCAGGCTTGTGATAGAATTGTGTTTTCTGTGTATTTGTCTGTGATTGTACTTTCAGTCCATGGTGTGTCACTACTGTGACTGCCCCAGCATAAACTAATGTATGAATGTCTGCGAGTGTAGAAATTGAATGAATGTAGTGTGATAGTAAGTGAGTGTTTACATAATTTAGTGTTTTTCCTACTTTCTTTGACGTGTTGATTTTTGGTATTCGTGGTCTTTGTGTGGGATCTGTGCCTGTATATTTAGTGAGTGTTTCCTCAAATATATGTGAGAGCGTATTAACTAAATCCATGTCTATGTTATCAGTGATGGATGAGGAAGTGTCTGTAGTATCATTAGTGGTAATTGTTGTATGTGTGTTATTATCAATGCTTGTTGCTGGATTATCCTGACAGGTTACATGATCTTCATTAATGTTAGATGTTTCTGTCTGTTGATGTATTTGATCAGCAACCTGTTGTTTGATAAGTTCAAGTGTTGTTTGTGGAATAAGGTTGTTGTGTATAATTGTTCTTTTTTGATCAACAACCCTTTGTTCGGTGACAGTGAGATGAGGATACTGTTGTGTGAATCTATGGTGTAGTTGTTGTCTGTATGCTGTCATGTTTGTTTCGAGTTTTGTGATGGTGTAATAAGTACGGATGATAAACTCGTTCATTTCTACTGTCCATTTCATCTGTTGGCGTGGTTTTCCAGCCTTTGTGGTCTGTGGATGCATTGCCACAGAAACACCAAGGCTGGGTTGGTTCCTCACATCTGTTGAGGGCATTGCAGTAGCCATGCTTGGGCCGGTGCTGCTTTCGCCACCGGTAACTAAGGGAGACTGTGACCTATTTTTCGAACGTGAGCCTCTGCCTAACCCACGAACGCGGACCTTGTTAACCCGAGCGACGTCCGAGCCGGTATCACACTTTGATCTAGTTATTACCATGATGAATATCTCCACAGAATGTGGGTGTGGTCACTCTTAGCTTCATTTCTCCCCATAGACCTTACTGGCATGGGTGTCCCTACCAGGAGCTTATGCTCCAGCCTGCATTGCCCTATGGATCAGTAAAATTACTGGGCTCTCCCACCACGACCAGGTGGTGACCACGGGAGAGTTATTATTATTATTATTATTATTATTATTATTATTATTATATAGACAAATTTATTGTCAACTTGTTACAAGGAGGATAAGAGAGTTTTATCTCCTTATTAAATCAGTTACAATTTGTAATAAATAACAAATACAATTGTATTACAATCAGTTGAACACAAAAATTTAACAAAAATATATATCAACAACAAACTAAAATGAATATTTTCCATGTATTTTTATACTTTTAGATAGTATTTAATTCATTAGTAACATTTTTTTTAAAAATTATTCAAACAATACAATTGAAATTTTGACAAGTTATTTAGTAGTATTTTATAATTTAAAGATTTATTTAATTGTAGAATTTCTATAACCTTATATTGTTTATGCATATTTTTAAATTTTTTATGGTATTTTAATAAATGAATTATAGTAAATTCTTTTTCATTATACTAAGGACAGTAATCCTTTGTGAAGTCAATATATACATTATTAAAAAATAATGAAAATTTATTTAATTTCAACTGCATTATCATTCTTTATATATTTAACTGTATATTTGTTGTCATATAATTGAAATCAAACTGTATATTTACTTATCAATATACTAATTAAAAGAGGGTTTCAGTTTGTCTGACTTAGTTTGAGTAAATGGCTGGAGCTAAAAATACAGTTCAGATATCAAATTATAGTTCTTATCCTGTAAATCAGAGATGGACAACCTGCGGCCTGTATTAGCATATTGTGTGGTCCGTGTCACACAAAATATTACAAAACAATATAACTGTCTATTAAAAAAAATTTTAAATACTGACATCTACTCGTCTGTAATTGTATTAAATACCAAGAACCCGCTTCGTATATATATTCGACACAGCACAATCACCTTGACTTACATCCAAAGTTACGGAACCGAACCCCATTGTAAGTCGAGAAGTGACTATTTATTTCACCATAGTCATAGTTTTATTCATTTTATTTGACAAAAGTAAATACAAAATTAATATATAGTTCATTTTAATAATTTTTTCAGTGTAGATTTTTACCTTACATTCAGTTTTGGTTTCGTTTTCTGAGCTGCAATTTGAAAAATTTGCAGATCTATGAATTCCCACCGTCATCCGTCTATCTGTCTTTCCTTAAACTAGGAGCAGGAGGCCTCAATCAACTATTTACGAACTTCCAGTTCAAAACTGAAGTCACGTTATTTCAATTCAAAAATTTTCCCCTGATAGAGTTAGATAAATGACTGGCACGACTCTATTGCTAGGAAAAGTATGCTGTATGGGGGAAAGGCACTACTGATTTGAGGCGGAGAACATATATTTTAAATTAGATTAATTAAAAATTGCAGCCCAGTGTTGTTCAGTTTTGGTTTCATTTCATCGTGAGTGATGTTCGTGGATTTGTTTGTAAATCGAAGATATGGATCATAAAAGAAGACAATAAGCTTTAGATTTAATACAAAAAATATATATATTTCATTAGATTGGAGTTGGTAAAGAAATGTCTCCGAATAAACAGACAACTTCATACATTTTTATAGCGAGGGGAAAACAGACTTTTCTTAAATATGACAGTTCTACTAAAACTAAAAAGTCTTTTACTTAGTCTTATATAATTTAGGCTGTGTAATAGGGTAAAATTTTAAATTAAGAAAAGTACAGAAGTAGCAGCTGTTTTTACTCTTTGTTTTTCATTTTAACCTAACAATAATTTTTTTTATTTTTTATTTTTATGTAGGCAATTTTGATACAGGTGGTACTTAGTCTAAAGTTGAAAATCAATGCAATCAAGATCCCATTCTAATGTGATTCTATTGTATAATAATATACTATTTGATATAACGGACGAGTTCGTAATAACGAGTAATTGCAATAAAATGGACTTTCATTGTGATGAACCAATATCTTCAATTCCATAGTAGTTCGTTACATCAGGCTTTTACTATATTTATTAGTGCAGTATTTTATTCATTTTATTTATCCTCAATTTATAGATGTCAAGAAGAAAAAAAAATTGAAGATGAAAATCGAATTTATAATGAATTGTGGAAATATGATTACTTTTTCATTCATTATGAAAAAAATCTTGTTTATTTAATTTGTTTGGAAAGTATTGGAGTTTTTAAGGAATATAACGTTAAAACGCATTACACCACTAAACATTCCAATAAATATGACCAGTTTACTGGAGACTTAAGAAAACAGAAAGTGGAAAAACTGATAAAAGCTGTAACCTCCCAGCAAGCATTCTTAATGAAAACAAATAATGAATCTGAATCTGTTACAAAAGCCAGTTATGAAATTTGATATCTATTGGCAAAAAGTCTTCATTGTTATTCTGATGAATTGTTTATAAAAGAATGTATTGAAAAAGCAGTTGAAATTATGTCCTGATCAGAAGAAGATTTTTGCTAATATTAGTTTATCTCAATGAACAGTAGCGAGAAGAATCGATGAAATGGCAGATAATGTTGACGAATGATTAAAAAAAAAACAAGTAAAAGCCTTTGAATATTTTTCCATTTGTTTGGATGAATCCACCGACATAACAGATACAGTTTAAGTTACAATTTTCATTTGTGGCGTTGATTCAGAATTAAACATTACTGAAGAATTTTTAGATTTAGTTGGGCTAAAAGGAAATACTACAGGAGAAATTATGTATGGGGCTTTTGAAAAAACCTTACAAAAAAATGAACTCTCACTATTAAAACTTAGTGGAATTACAACTGATGGTGCCCAGTCTTTCAGAGGAGAGCGACACTGTTTAATTGGTATTCTCTCGAATAAATTAGCACAAAATGAAAATTCAAATGATTTATTTATTTGCCATTGTGTTTTACATGGAGAATTTATGTGCTAAGACAATTAATATGGAACATGTTATGGATATAGTAGTATCCACAGTGAACTTTCTGAGAGGTTGTGCATTGAACCATTGTCAGTTAAAAGAATTTTTGTCTGATATTGATGCTGAATATAATGATGACGTTTATTTTACTGATGTCAGATGGTTAAGCAAATCTTCAGTTTTACAAAGATTTTACCATTTCTTACCAGAAATAAAATTATTTGTGGAAATGAAAGGAAAACCTGTTAAAGAACTTTCAGACTGTGAACGGCTGACAGATCTTGTGTTGTTTGTTTATATTACAATGCATTTGTCAGAATTAAATATAAAAATGCAAGAAAAAATCTTATCATATCTGAATTTATAACATTTATAAAAGCGTTTATATCCGAGCTCAAATTATTGAGCACACAATTGCGTAACAAAAATTGTCACTTTTTTCCCACTTTATTACAACGCACTGAACCTAAAAATTATTTTAAATATGCAGAGAAAGTTGAAGAACTAGAACAAAAATTTAAAAATAGATTTGAAAAATTTCTTAGCCAAGAAAACAAAATACAGATAATTACAGCACCTTTTTCAGTAAACATAGAAAATGTACCAAATGAACTTCAATTGGAGTTAATAGACTTCCAAAGTAATTTAGATTTGAAAGATACTTTTAAAGAAAAAAATTTGGTAGATTTTTTTAAAACTTTTATCAAAGAAAATCAATTTCCTAACTTAAGAAAGCATGCAGCAAAAATTCTATCCTTATTTTGTACAACTTACGTATGCGAACAGTTTTTACCGCAATGAATTTAGTGAAAAGTAACACAAGAAATCAGCTAACAGATTCTCATCTAAAAAATAATGTAAAACTAGTGATGACATATATTCAGCCAAATATATCTGATATATTACATTTGCAACAATTCCAGCAGTCACATTAAGTACAGTATACCTATGTTAATCTATGAATATATGAATAAATATTTGTGATTTACCCGTATTTTTTATTTATTTTTCTTATGTGCAGCCCGCATCAATTCGAAAATTTCAAATGTGGCCCTTACATAGAAAAAGGTTGCCCATCCCTGCTGTAAATGATGATGCTGCAAGAGAAATTTGAGAAAGGTACAATGGTCAGGCATGGTGAGATACAATGTTAAGTCTATGGGACAAACATGTCAGGTCTTATTCCCCTGTTAACTTTAACTCAAGCAATTTTTTGTTTTGCAGTTTCGTTATTGTAAATACTGAGGTCAATGAATGTACATTTTAGTTACTAAGACTTTGTTATTGTTTTTATCACCCTCTCCCAACTCAACCTCACTACTCTCCATTTTCTCAAAAGCCATATGTAGCTAGTTTTAGATTAATACTAACCAGGACTGTGAAGATTTGTAGACCAAGCCCCTGACTCTGAAAACCAACTCCACTCATGCTCTTGCTTCTAAATAATAATTTAAAATATACTTTGATTATATTAATCCATAATGGAATTTTATCACCACTAAGTGATTCATCAGGTTACTTTTTTAAATAAGTTTTAGTTTTGATAGGTATTCCTATTGAAACTGATTTTTTTTTTCAGAGTTTTCCAGTATTACCACTATCATCATCTTTATTTATAAGTTAATACACACAATGTTTTCATCTATGGCAGCGTTTCTCAAAGTGGGCGATAACGCTCCCTTGTGGGTGGTGAGTAAATCTAGGGGGCGCTAGAGGCAGGGTACTGAATGGTGACCAAAGGTAAAAGTTGGGGTTACTGACAGCCCTTCCTCTGTTAAACGGATAAGAGGAAACACTGCGTTTAATGGTTTCCAGATGTTGAGAACAATGTATGGTAAGGGCACAAAGTGTGATATTCATAGAAAAGTTCTCCTAAGAATATTTCTAATCCTTTCTCACACAAGAGAAAATAAGTTAGGGGTGTTGGGTATAACTTTATGGAACAAAGGGGCGGTGGATCGAAAAAGTTTGAGAATCACTGATCTATGGTTACAATAAAGTATTCAAAAAACTAATTAAATGAGTTTTCTTAGTCATTTTGTTTGGTTCTTTTGACAATAAAAGTTTAGAATTATCTAAAGCAGAATGTATTCAAATACAAATTTTTGAAAAGAAAATTAGCAGAAATTAATCATATGCAAAGAAAGCTCCGAAAGTAGGGGAATCCTTATAAAATAAGATTTTGCATTACAAGAGATTCCTATAAAGCTTCACAATTTTTGTATAACATAAGTTTTACCTTGAAAAAAGAAAACACTTGAACTAAACAGTCATTTGAAAACTGATGAAAAGCTATACGTTATCTTTTGATTTTGTAATTCTACAAGTCCCTGTTATTATATACCCTGTTATTAACATAGTCAATTTGACTTCACATGTGCAGTGCAAGTTTCTGTGGAAGACTAGTTTGCATTTTTCAGACTGTACTTCATTTAGTTAATCAGCCAATCTGTGTTTTTTGCTCTCCACCTTTTCATAAATGGCTGCCTTGAGAAATACCCAAAAATCCTGAGATGACCTAATTTCTGTCATATTTGCAAGGTTGACTTCCTTTATTATGAAGTTCATTTTTTTCACAGGTAATCCAGTATGGTTTTGGCATAGAGCTCAATCTTGTTAGAAGACTTATTCTGCATTGAGAATAGTTCTTTTGAATGTAAAAAATCAGGAAAAATTGTATACATTAATTTAAAGATTGCTAGACATTAATAGCAAAACTTAATTTTCTGATTAGGGTTCAATTCAATTCTTTTTGTCCCATTGCAATTCAAACCAAAAATTTGTCCTTAAAGTTTTTATTCTTGGAAAACTTTACATTGGTAGGTGTTGTAGAGATGTCACTGGTATAAAATATGTCATTCCCATTGGTGTGAGAGGATGAAGTAAGGTTTATCATCCAAAATGAGGAATTTTTCAGAGAACTTTTACAATAACCTTTTGCACTTTGTTTTTATCAGTGATCTTTGTGTCCATTCTGTCTGGAATTACCAGGTTCAGTATTTCATGTATTTTTTTTTTTCAAAGCATTATGGAACCAACTACATGAAATTTTTAGTTTCAGGGCTACAAACTGAATTGAAACCATGCGTAGTAAGCACAGTTACACTGCACGTCTAATTTTATAGCTGACGGTATAGTACATCAAACACCAACAGATGCATCACTGGCAACCTAAAAGTGGATCTTATGTAGCAGTTACATATGATAAGACCAAGCTGCAAGAATCAGAGAACATGAGTACACCCTTAAAAAGGGTCTTGCCACAACAGCTTTTGCCACTTATGCACAATATAAAAGTAAACCTGCACTGAATGGCAGACCCATAACAATTGAAGCATCTAGAAAGGATTGATATCTACAAGGCCTTTAGAAAGGGAACAGTGTTTAACTTCAAGGAGACTGATTTAGTCTCTATAGTTTAGCACTATTTGAGATAAATTAATCATTGACTTGTACCAGCATGTGCAGTCTGCATGTTCTTGGAGATGTTCTGCTTATTTTAAAAACATTCTGATAATTCTAAATGTTTAATTTAACTTTACTGTTCTATTCTGTAGAATTAAATCTAAAGATGTCCATTATATGTGAATTTTAGTTTACAGTAAAATTTTTCCATTTTGCTGGATTTTGGTGTTGGTGAGGATTATATTTCCTTAATGTTATTCTTGATATTGTTTTTCCTATTAGATTTATTCTGGAATTGTATGTAATATCTTGGCTATAGGTTGTGGCCTATATAAAAGAGTGGCTTATCCATGAAAAATCAAAATTCCTTTACAACTTTCACTTTTGTTACTTAGATAATAAATATATATATATATATACTAGCAGGTAGGCCCGGCGTTGCTCGGGCAAAAGTAATGGTAGCAAAGATTAAGATTATTATGTTATAGTTAACCTTACCCGTTTTCACAGAATGCAAGAATTGGGTCCCCCTGTTTCTAGACTAATTAGAGAATTGTTAGATGGGTCTAAAAATATGTTCAATTTCCCGCAAAAATGAAAAAAAAACACATCTGCGTCTTGCACATCACTTTCTCTTAACAATTTCATTGTTACCTAACACTTCCATTGTTACTTGACACTTCTATTGTTGATGGAAGTGTTAAGACTTAATCTTGTCCCACTCCCCCGTGGGGAGGAATTTCAAAAAATCCCTTCTTAGTGTGCATCCTCGTGATGTACCCTAACTATATACCAAATTTCAACTTTCAACTCCTTACTGTTTTGGCTCTGCACTGATTATTATTATTATTATTATCATTATCATTATTATTATTATCAACTCGTCTCGATTATATATATAGATACACAAGGGTTGCCTACAGCCAAGGTTTTAGGCTATAAGAAATGTTAAAATATATGCTGTGGCATCTCACAATGTAGCATGTATTTTTTAACATTTCTTAAATTAATGATGAAAATAGCAGTTTAATTGCAAATGAAGAAAAATCATTGAAAAGGAAAAAATACTTTCAGTCACACTTAAATTTCAATGGTTTACCTGATTGAGAAGACTAGAGAGTAAACAAGACCAAATCAATACTGAAAGTAAATCAAACATCCTTTTATCAACTGATAATTCTAAATGTTTAACTTCAAAACATCAGAAAGGATTGTTTTACACTAGAGATCTTCAAGGAAGCTGGAATAGTGGGTTGCTATGGTTCACAGAATAATCCAGAATGTACTGAAAGACTGACAAGAGGCAGAGATCATATCAGTTACAAAAACAATAGTAGTAAAGGCCAATTCACAGTATTTGGCAGCAATTTTTACATATTGCATTTTTACTGTAGAGAAACTGCCTAGTAGTGCATATAGACACCCAAGAAGCTAAGGTGCTATTTCTTTCCTATTAGTTTTTATAATTCTATGTTGCAGTCTAGTTAAAGTTTTTTCAATATAGAAAGTCACAATTTATTCTGCTTTCCAACCATTTGAAGATGACATCATGACCTAAATTCCACACTGAAACTTTGATAGTGTGAACCTAGCTTAAATTGAGCTGAGATTGTATTGTACAAAGTATAGAAGAATATTGTTGTCATTCAGGCTGGGAAAATATATAAAATATCTAGATTGGGGCCAATCATTGAAATCCAAGTGTCTGAAAACAGATTGGATTCAGGCATAATTGAGAGTTTATGGCTGAAATTTTTCATTGAGATATTAAATATAGAATATAACAGGAATATGAAAATAACCTTATTGATGAAGGAGAAGCTTTGAATTAAGTAAATCAGAAAAAATTTTGGGAAATTTTGTGGTGTAATGGTCACCTGATAATTATGTTGAAGCTTATAAATAAATTTGTACACTAAAAATTAGAGCAGGATTATTATAATTGTTTGAAGTAGCATCTGGAGTGAGGGAGGGTTGTGTTTTGTCATTCTTGCTTTTTTCTATGTTACATTAACTACATAAAGAAAACTAATAAAGTAGAAGATGGAACAAATGAACTGTTGCTTGATGATGATCAGGTCATTTTTTAACAGATGATAAGGAATTACAGGCTCATTTGGATTATTTATGAACAACTTATGAGAAATATGATGTGTATAAACATTGAAAAAACTGAAGTAGCATCTAAAGGGAGAATATATTAAATGTAACTCTAAAAGGCCACATCTTGAAACAAGACACAAATTTAAATACTTAAGAATGTTTCACTGAAGATGGCAGGTTGGACAGAGAAATTGAATTAATATTCTTACAGGCAAATAAAATATTTGATCAGCTTTTACTGTTACTGATTCATAAGAGATTCCAACAATAACCAAAATTAATATATAATAATATGCTTTATAAAACATTTCATAACATAAAATATTCTCTCTTAGCAGCTATCCATAAATTACATAAGGGTGATTTTGGCCATTATAGACCCCCACCCACCGCTGTGTAAGAAACCGTAATATTTTCTTTGATTGCCTCTCCCCATCCCTATCTTATGTAATATTTAGGCATAATTTTATAGAAAGATTTTTTAAAAATAATTTTTTTTAATGAAACCCTAAAAACCTTAGGTTCAAAATATATAATTATTAATTAGTTAATTAATATATACTATTATTGATAAAGGACTATGTGAACAAATTTTAAAATATAAAAATTTAATAAATTTGAATGAACAATTTATTTTAAGAACTTTATTTTTTAATTATTAACAATCTTTTTATTACTATCATTAACCAATGTCATAATATTCATTTTTATATTAATTTTAATTTTCACAAAGGACAAACTTTGACAGATCGACTAGCTAGTGCACGTGTAAACAGGAACATCATACAAAATAAAACAGGAGAGAATAGAGAGAAACCACATTCTGTTGCCATATTGATTACATCTTGGCTAAGGCCAAGAAAATAAACTACATGCTGCTAAAATATGATAGGTGCATCTGGAGACTAAATCATAAAGCTTATAAAACTCTATATAATGGGGCAATACAACCAATGCTGTATTACAAAAATACTGTATTATTGACAGTAAAAAAATTATATTCATACAAGATAAAAATAAATTCAATGTAATTTTTGACATTGCTTTCCTTTTATAATATTGTCAATATCTCCATTTATGGTACTGGTCTTAATTCTAAGAATGTTAGTTAAATGGAATCATCAACTATTTCTTTTAGCAGTTTTGATGTTTTTCATGCAAGAAAAGAATTGTTCAAAACAATATGTACTACCCCATATGCATAACAGTTTCCTAGATAAAGCTACACATCCACAAGAGCCGAATTATCGGGCTAAGTGGCTAAAATAAATTAGACAATTGCACTAGAGCTTGCGTAGGCCCATCTCTACAACTTAATAATTATAATTAAATTAAATAAATAATTTTAATAATTTGGAACTGGAGGAAAAGAAATCGGCCCGAAGCGGACTCGAACCCGCAACTTCTGCTATCCGTGCAGACACGTTACCAGTTACGCTACCGGACCTTCAGTCCGAACTGAAGGTCCGGTAGCGTAACTGGTAACGTGTCTGCACGGATAGCAGAAGTTGCGGGTTCGAGTCCCGCTTCGGCCGATTTCTTTTCCTCCAGTTCAAATTATTAAAATTATTTATTTAATTTAATTATAATTATTAAGTTTAGTAAGAGATGGCGCCTAACGCCAAGCTCTAGTGCCAAATTGTCTTAATTTTATTTATTATAGCCAACTCTAGCCCGATAATTCGGCTCTTGTGGATGTGTAGCTTTGTAATGGGTTAGTCGTTATTTATTTATATTCCTAGATAAAACAATTTTCTAGCATCATTATGTCATAAAAGTGTGTGTATCCAGTGAAACAAAAATAATTTTTGTGACATACTTTACCAAAATAAATGAAGATGTACCTAAAAAGTCTAGGGTGCAGTGGGCCGTGGGTTGGACATCTCTGAACTAGGGTAAAAGTGGCAAAGAGTCACAGTGGTGTCATGGTCCCAGCTGTCTTCCCAGAGAATGAAGATTTGCTTCTTGATGTGATTGTTGATGTACAAGGTAGGAATGTAACTGAAAGTACTAGTGACTGAAGACTTTGCAGCTTGTTTGGGAAGAGGTTAGCAGTCTCATTGCCAAGAACCTCTGCATGACCTGGGACCATTGGAAATCTATTCTAATGTTGTTTTTTAAGTGCCTGAGGATGTGGTGTGAGATGGATGAGGCTTTAAGCGGCTATTAGATTTCACAATCCTGTGTAAAGCTACCCTACTGTCAAGAAAAAAATACAGTAGAGTCCTGCAAACTCAACTTAATGTTGACTGAGAAGGCATTGAGTTACTAAAAATGATGAGTTTTACAGACTCCTGTAGTAACAGTAAAGTGAGAAAAACAAGATTATGTTAAAATGCAAGTCAAATTTGATCATAGTTAGAATTCTGGCAATTGAAGGAGTAAAGAAGTAATTACAGATGAATTCAGCATTGCATTGCAAGAATTCCGCAGTACTGAACATGGCTCGGTTCTCTACCTGACTGTTTAAATCTGGAAAAAGTACAATGACTTTATTGGGTTTTTGTCTCTTGTCCTACATTTGGACCAACCTCATCTTTTAATCAGTGGGAGCATGTTGTAACTGTCAAAGCTGTAGCAATGCATTGGCAACAGGGCAAGTGCCAAGGGTGTGAGGCTCTAGGAATGCTTGGCATTCCTCATGCCTCACAACCATCTATGTGCTGTTTCATTTAGGGATAAATCAAAGAATGAAACAGGACAAGTTAAGGAATTGAACCAATTTTAAATTATATAGAAAGACAACAAATTGGTTTTGTCACTTGTTAAGAACCAACAATTGATAAGTTGCTAAATATTGTCTTTATAGAAAGACATAGTGGGTTTAGAGCCAGGAAGACTGCAAAAGATGGATAGATAGTATTCTTAACACTCAAATGTTAACATCTTGAGGTAGACAAACATTAGCTACTATAAGAGATAACACAGTTAGACATTCTTATAAACTTAAACTCCCCCTAACTCTGTAAGATAAAATAGCATTAATAATTATTTATTACTAGAGAAATTGATACTAATGTTTGTAAGCTACTTTATTGCATAAATGTGAGAAATTATGACATTCTAATAACCCAATTCATGCATGATACATGAGTCTTGTGCATTAATAACAGCAAGATGTTTACTTAAAATATACAGTTTTTTAGTTGTCTGATTTTTCACTTTCATAATTAAACAGGTTTGTTCAATAAAAGATTAATATCTAAAGCCTTTTGTAAGAGATTTGAGGAATAATATTTAAATATTACAGAAAAAGTTTGTTAATTCTTTTAGTTCATAAATTATAGTCTTTAATATAAAATATACCAGATTTTGTTAATGCTTCTTTAATAAATTCTAATGTTTTCAATGATACAAAGAATAATCATCAGGAAATAGAACAAAAGTGGAACTTAAAAAAAAACAGAGGGCTGTATACAGAAATATATTGAATAATCAAAAAGTTTGTTTGGGACACTGTGGCAATGTGTATGCTAATGAGCAAGTCCAGAGTGTAGATCAAGGCAGGGATCTAGGTATATGATTAATCAGATATTCATTGACTTCAGAATGTGGCTAACACAAAATGATGACAATGTTGTTACCAAATGCATCCAAACACAAGCATTATGCCAAAAACACAAGCATATGGTGCTTGTGTTCTTGGCTGCCTATGGAAAAAAACCACTGGACATTAATCACAGAATGATGAAAGTATATGGTGATTCATGCACGTCCAAAATTATCATTGTAGAATGGAGCTCAAAGTTTTGTGATGGTCACAAAACAACATAAGATGCAAGTCAGTTGGGAAAGATCATCCACATCCAACATGGCTGAAAACAGGCAAGCTGTGGATGGTGAAACAGCCTGCCAAATGACATTTGAAATAACTCATAAAGTACCATACATGGATGAAAACAATCTCATTAATTTGTCTGAAACTTGTGTTAATTTTTGAAAATTTTATTTTTGTAACAAAGTCAGTGGGAAGGATGAGCTTGCATCTTCTTCACTAGTTTGCTTCTTCTCTTTCTCAAGGTTTGGTCACAATCTATATTTGGTTTTGATAATTGCAAATGCTGAAAATCCTGCTTCACATAATTAGGATGTTGCAAAAAGAATTAACTCATAGGACCATACTCCTACTTCATCAAGTTCCAAAACTTGGTTATTGTCCTCCAGTGGTGATTGATGACAGTGCTGTACTAATGGGATCTTTGATTCAGTTGTACTGGTCAATGTCTTTCAAAAAGTACTTATTAAAGTAAACACTGAACTATCTTAAATGTTCTACAAATAGTTATTCATTCAATTCCAAATTGTTATCTTCTAAACATATAGAGTGGGAAAATAGTACAGTGGTGCCTGATACTTTGAATTGAATTAATTCCTGAAGGCCATTCGAACTGTAAATCAGTTTTTCCCATTAGAAATAATAGAAAGTGAATTAATCCTTTCTCAGACCCTAAACAGTATCAATTTCAATAAACTTAAAACAGAAATACACATAATTTAAAGCAAAAATAATACAACTGAATGTCCTAATAATAAATTAAAACATGGAAATTGCATTTACTGGTTGCATACTATTGACTTTGACATCACTTCAATCAAAATCCTTAAATTATATTTCAGTAAGATTTAATTCAAAAAATTCTCAAGAATTTCTTTTGTTTAATTTTTCAAAAAACCACATTGTTTGATTTAATTATTCCATCATTGAATATACAGATCTGAAGATGATCTCCAATTGTAGATTGAAAACTTTAGTTAAAAAAACCTTTTTTTGAATTAAACCTTACTGGAATATAATTTAAGGCTTTTAATTGAAGTGCTTATTATATTATTCCAGTCTACTAAGTGGTGTTTGGACTTTCTGCTGAAGATCTGCTGTACTTATACTGTTTTCATGCTTTTCAATAAGTTCCTTTTTGATCTCAATCATCAATATTACAATCTTCCAAGACTTTGTTGTGTTCACACACTTCTCAGATGCTGCAGTTAATAAGTAAAGATTATATTAGTTGAACAGAAAGTTTTTGTGTATTTTAATTGTAATGATGGTTGTGTATGGATGGATGGAAAGTTTTTGTGTATTTTTTAACAGCTTTCATTACTAAATATATATGTAATTTAATTAAAACAGTTGAGAAATTTAACATATTGGTAATGTGAGATTGTATTCTTTGTTTAGAAGCTTATTTTAAACTTCATCATATTTTGTTTGAATAAAATGTCTTCAGATAAAAGTCATATTATGCTTTAAGTTCATAGAGGGTATAATGCAGTACAAATTGTAAAAAAAAAAAAAAAAACTACAACGTGTAGGGGAATATGCTCCTAAACTTTGAACATGTCAAATGTAGTTTAAAATGTTCCATTCAGAAAATTTTGAACTAAATGACACAAAGTATATGGGGTGTTCAAAAGCGTCAGCAAAGAAACATTGCAAGAAGAAATTGTTAAAAAGTGACAATACAGTATATATAAACAAAAAATATGGCAGAAAAAGCACTGAAAACCTACTACCATAATGCAAGAGCAAGAAGATGCACAACAGATTGCTTTTATGCTTTGAGCATATTTTATCACTGTGCATACAGTTCAGACTTTGAAGCATTTGAGGTTAGTCATTCAAACTATGAGGTATCACTGTAATTTACAGCTTTATCATCCAATATTTTATTCCACAATAGTAATTTCTTTCTGAAGACTAAAATTTTGTCTGACAATTATTTTTTTCATAGCTTTTATTTGTTTATTTCAGAAGTCATATAATTCTTAAATCAAAATGGGAATGAGAAAATAATGCTAAGAGATAAGTGATTCTCTTTGAATAGTGCTATGCCAGTATATCAAACTGAAGCCTTATATGTTTATGATATTGATATAAATGTGTTAAATTTTAGAATATTGATTTACTGAAACTGATAAAATACTGATTTTTATAAATAAGTAACGACTAACCCGTTACAAAGCTACACATCCACAAGAGCCGAATTATCGGGCTAGAGTTGGCTATAATAAATAAATAAATAATTATTTATTTATTATAGCCAACTCTAGCCCGATAATTCGGCTCTTGTGGATGTGTAGTACTGATTTTTAATAATTATTACTCCCAAAGTTAGAAATGCTTATAGAAAGTGACAACACATCTTTCGTATTTTTTCTAATAATGATTTAATAGAACAAACAAATGTTTTTGGGATCACTTTTAGGGCCTGCCTTAGGGGGTTTACACAATTCTAAAAAAATATGTATATCCTGACTTTGCTTTCATTGACAACACAGAACATCAGTATTTGTTATCAATGATAAATATCAACTCTACTTTTTTTAACATAATAATTTTTGTTTTAGTAACCTTATATCTAATCCAGGGTGACAACAAACCAGTTCAAACATTTTCAATCTACACCAAAGTCTTTTCTCTGGAACAACTGAGTTCTAAAATGGAATGCTAATATTCCATGAAACATGAACTTTAAAAACTTGAATTGTTACTTAAAGGTTTAATGTAAGGTAAATGTTCATAGTTATTGTCCAGTTTGAGTTTGAAGAATTGGCTTTGGCAATAATAGTTTTTCCAGCTGTCAGAAGATTGTACAAGTGTCAACAATTCTGGGAAATTTTTATATTAAAAAAAAGTAGAGTTGATACTTATTATTGTCAACAAATACTG
This sequence comes from Centruroides vittatus, assembly GCF_030686945.1. Lineage (NCBI taxonomy): Eukaryota > Metazoa > Arthropoda > Arachnida > Scorpiones > Buthidae > Centruroides > Centruroides vittatus. The sequence continues at coordinate 905,066 of NW_027122478.1, read as the reverse complement.
ATATTCAACACTGTTGATAAAAATTAGTTTTTTATCTGTTTTGGCTTGATATATCAGTTATTTGCATAGCACTGATGGCAAGCTAAACTATTTTTGCTAAACTACTGCAGTGCCCTTAGCAGAAAGGCATGACATTCCTGGGAGCTGTAATGCATAGTTTGAAAAACTGTTGCTCTATATGACTTTTAGAGAACTATTTGAGAAGTCAACTGTCAGTTTTGTTATATTTTAATTTTCTAAGACAAATAAGAGCTTAGCAATTAACTCTTAAGCCTATGTTGCTGGATATTATTGACACTAAAAGTTTTTTGTTTAATTTTTATTGTTATTAATAAAAATAATTATAATTATTATCATCATTGTTGTTATTTCATAAATTAAAGAGAAATAAAACAAAATAACAAAAAAAAATTGTTTGGTAGTCATTTGTATTTTTATCATTCAATTTAAGAGGTTCCACTTTTCATTTCACTTATTTTATAATTAATCTACAGTACAATTAACTGCTAATGAAAGTGAAGTTGAAGAAATAACAAAATGAAACATTTGAGATGATATATTCTAAACTATATGCTTTCAGATAGTGCTATGTTATCAATGTACTTTGGAGGTGTGCTGGTGCGAGGATAATTAACATCATGAAGATAATGATATTAGTAGTTGACATTTTCACCCTTATTTCTTTGATCAAGCTAAAGATATTTTGATATGAATTGTTATTATTGGTTAAATGTATGTACACTATATCTTTTGTACAAAAAGAATTTTTTTTTTAATTACTTTAAAAATGCAGATTATGTATATAAATTTTAGTTTCCAAAATTTCATTAATATTAATGGATGAAGAGATACTTTCAATACTTACTTATTTGATTACTATATTTATATATATATATTTTTTTTTTCTGATTATATACTAAAGTAAATAAAACAGTAAAATGAATTAACTATATCATTATGAATGTATACATTTAGCTTAAAATATTTAGTTATTATTATTTATGTACTTATTTATCTAAAACTCAAAAACTGGAATGGTTGATTAAAAACACTACACCCTACTCATATGTACTCCAGTACATAAAATTTAATGGGAGCACAAACATTTTCAGTCATTTTAAGGGGCCTTCATCAGGTGAGAACCATTTGAACAAGTTACAAAATATATTTTAAAACAAATGCTGTTTCCAAAAATTTTGAATTTTAACTGACTCAAATACTTATTTATATAATTTCATTGTATAAAATTTGAATGCATAGTAATATTTTTATATTAGTGCTATTCCCCAAAAACCTCCACTTGCTTAAAACATCATCAGAAATACTCTAATGGAGTGTCATATTCATCAGAAAACTAATAATAATCATCAGAAAACTCTAATGGAGTGTCATATTCAAAAAATAATAAAATTAAAATTAAACAACCATTTTTGAAATTTTGATTTTTTTTTTTTTTAAGTAAATACAGTAGAGCGTCATTTATCCAAATCAATTGGGACTGGGGTTGTTCGGATAACTGATTTTTCGGATAACCGATTATATACAAAAAAAAATATATTAATCTATCTCATGTTGAAATTTTTCTCCATAGCGTGTCACTTCACGTTGAATTTTCATCGATTTTAAGCCTAACAAGAATTTTTATAATAATAATCGTGGATATCGTATCGTTAAAATTTATTTCTTTAAAATATATTGAAAAATATAAAAGCAAAAAAAATTATACTTTAGAAGTTAATCTAGTATCAAAAATGTTCGATTCAGCACGACACAGTTTGACTGGAAAGCTTTCAGTTGATTGGCTTTTGGATAAATGACGCTCTACTGTATTTCCATTAAAATATGTTTTTAGTAATGTTACATTAGTGTTTTAGTAAAAAAAAAAATTTTTAAGTAAAGTTTTTTAGTTGTAGTCATATCTTACTCAAGACTCTTTAGCTTTATGTTTTGATGAATAGAAAATTAATTATTTATGAGTATTTAGTAAATCCTTCATTTCAATAAAAAAAAATTTTTTTAAGTAATTCCTTTATTCATTTATTTCTGATATTGATTGTATCATTACAAAATTTAGTTTAACGCATAAATAAAATAATCTTTTATAAATATAGTATACTCACTTTATTGCAACACTTAATTTAATGACTTGCCATAAGGTCCTGGTAGGCATAATGCTATTTTACTATTGATATGATGACCCTGTAAATATCTACTTAATTCTAACTTATCGCTTGTAGAAATAATACACATTAAATGTTCACCAGCAAATACTTTATTGAATATTTCAAACATTTTCAGCTATACTAGCAGACATCATAGGATAGCAGAAAATGTAACATTGTGTTCTAATCAGATAGAAAAGAAACATAGTCAAATTTAAATTTTAAACATAAGTAATAAATAGAACAAAATTAAAATATTAAAATATAAAGTAAAAAGTAGAAAAGTTGTATATAGATAATACCCTTATTGTTAGTGCTTATAGAACAAAAAATAGAACATTTAAATAATATAAAATGTATGAAATGGACCCAATCTTGTTAGACTGACCTTTCAGGACACTGAATCCAGAAATAGAGTAAAAATGGACCACACCCTTTAGGTGAAAGTATTCCTTAACATTTAAAAAAAAACATTTTAAATCAGAATTATATTTATTGTACAGTACATAAAAGTAAAAGTATTGTATAAATAAATGTAATGTAATTTTGATAATGAATTAAATGGAAAAAATTACAATACATAAATATGAAAAACTATTACAGTATCTTCCATGATATAGTGATAATTCCAATAATAATAATAATAATTAAGAATGCAAATGTGTTTATTATATCTAGTAACTATTACTAGATTTTTTGTTTTTCTGATTTTACTGTCATTTAATTATTAAAAACAAATTTATGTAGTAATATTTTTACTGTTTTAATTCATTAAATTATATTAAATAATATCCTATATCATTTTAAAGGATGATTTTTTAGGTTTTGGAATATTTTACTTATTTAGACACATCTGTGTGATATAATCAGCATCTTTTCACCAAAATCTGAATTTATTAGAAATTTGATATAATGATCATTTAATATAACATTTATTTTTCACAGGTCTTCTAAGGTTGCTATAAAGTAAGTCTACTTAGTAATAAAAGTGATAATTCTTTTTTTTAAAACAAAATGCTTTATTACTAAAGATTAAAAAAAGTATAGTTTACTGTTTGTTTTGAATATATATATATTTATGTATCTGATTGCATATTTTAATAGTGAAAAATATTTATTTTTTATTAATTTCATAAATTTTAAAATGGTATTGATCAAAAGATAAGAGGTAAATTATGACTCAATCAATTGATCCTTGTTATTATGTAAAAAGGAGTTAAACCCTGTTACAAAGGAAGCTTAGGAATAACTTAGAAAGTTAACCTATGTGATCATCAATTTAATCTTATATTTGAGTTTTGTTCAAGTTTACTAGGTAGTTCTAAAAATTGTTTTCTGATGTTCATTTAAAAATATCTTAAACTATTTGATTTACAAATAGATATTAAGGCTTTGTATGCCATAAGAATATTATGTATTGAATAGTAATTTCTTTTACATTAATAGCAACTCTCTCTTATTAATTTAAGTTTGGGGACAATTTGGAAAATAGTATCTGTTCTGGAAAGCAACAATTAGTAACAATTTCTGAATAACACATTTTATTTTACTTCTACATACATTCAACTATTTTTCAACATCAGAACTCTACAAGCTGTAGGCCTTTCCTATTCCAGAAGACACTTGCCACGATTTCTATGTTGAAAGAGTCTGTTTGCATTTCCATGGTTTTGTTGGTGAATGTGTATGATGCCATTCCACTGACTGGCATTTGCTCATGGAATTAGTGAAGGAAACAGTTTCATTGCCTGTTATGATGTGTCAGGAATGCATTTCCTTCTTTCGAATACTGATCCAGAAATGCCAAAACAGCACCTATGCAGTTTATTTTGTGTTGTTCCAAAAGCATGTGTGGAACTCATTTTTTGATATTTGAGGTACTGTACATTGTCAAAATTTCATGGAGTACTGTTCAACACTGATTCCATTTAATCAAATCATCTATACAATGCAATATACCATCTGTAACAACAAATGGACATCCAGTTCATTGTTCATCATGGACATTCTCTCTTCCTGCTTTGAACTTCTAGCATCATCATTGCACTATTGATTTGTCCATAATATCACCATACATGTTCATGATTTAATAATGGATCTTACACAATCATACACTTTACAATCACATTCAGAAAATGAATGACAGACCTCACTTCATAAGTGATGGGATCTTCAATTTTCTTGTATTACAGCAGAACCTCACTTAACGAGCATAATTCATTCCAGAGTCTTACTGGTAATGCAAAACACTCATTAAGCGAAACAATTTTTCCCATAGAAATTAATGTAAAATACAATAATGCATTCCACGCCAAAAAAATGCTCAAATGCTTTATGTATAACATTTATTCAAAAAAGATTGTACAATATACACTGTTAAGGAGCGTGAATCATCATCATCATCTTTTCTTCTAGTGCGGAATGAACCATCCTGGAATGAGAATTCGATTTGCAGAAACAAAAACAAAATCACAGCTAATATGTTTGATAAACACTCCAAACAATATGCCAAATTCTTGGGTTATGTAAAGGCTATAATTAAACATTAGAAATTAATTAATTCGACTAAAGGTAGGCAGTTATCCTGTTTTCCCAAAAATAAGAGTGTCTTATATTAATTTTTGCTCCCAAAGATGCACTAGGTCTTATTTTCAGGGATGTCTTATTTTTTCGTATAGTGGCTTCTGGCCACCAGGAGGAGCTCACTACAGCACACTCGTACAGCACAGCAGGGACAGCATATAATATGGTGTCAGGCAACTGGTCTCTTGATGCCTTGCCTGCACATTTACAAGTGATGGCCATGGAAGGGAACATCAGGGTTTGTGGTAGGTGATGGTCTTTATGTCCTGCATGCAGCTGCTCTGCAACAGATGGTAAAAGTAGGGGATAATGGCAGCAGGCTAAAAAGAATCACAGCTGCATGCTCTGGTGTTCTGTTTGGCAGGCATGCTTTCAAATGAAAATTTTGCTAGGTCTTACTTTCCGGGGAGGCCTTATATTTAGCAATTCAGCAAAACCTCCACTAGGTCTTATTTTCGAGGAAAACACGGCATGTTTCCTTTTCGTATTAAATTTAATAATTATAAATAGTTAATTTTTAATTCAGACATTTCTAAAATTTAATGACCCAAGAATTTGGCATATCGTTTGGCGTGTTTATTATATAACGGGCTATGGTTGTTGATGTTTATAAGTAATATAAGTGAACACAGGTTTGGAAAAATATGTGATCACAAGCAACACTAAGATGCTAGCGGAACGAATGCTAACCACAGACTGATAGAGCATGCCACATGTGCACAATTTGGGACTTCCCCTTTCCTTATCACTTGTTATGCGAAGCATCACTCGTTAAGCGAGGCAAATTTTTACAATTTGTTTTGCTCATTATGTGAAATACTCGTGCAAAGTGCTCGTTAAGTGAGGTTCCACTGTATATTTAACTTTCACTGTGACATAGCCAGACATTATATCACAATGATACTCATACAGACTGGCTAACACATGACTGCAAATGTTTGACCTTCTGTTCTCTGAGTTCATTTATTTGCACATGTGTGATTTGTGAATGGGTACTACCTTTCTGTAATGCCTTTATATTATTTATAAAGATAGCATATTTATTCAGTTGAATCTGAATTATTATTCTTTTTATGGGAAATCCAATATTTATGTTTATATATGGTAGTACAGACAGTGTTTGAATAATTTGGTGGTATCATGAATGAAATCTTGTTTTGGTTTCTTGGTCTTTTAATATTGACTAGTAAAAGGCTGTTGTCATTATTAATGTGCATATAAATTTTTGATCTTGCCTTCCAACAGTAGATACAATACACCACAATAACCAGTAAGTAAACAAAATTTATTTATATGATGATAATCACAAATTAGAAGTAACAGTAAATAAATGTCTTCATATCTTTTATCCTTTTTCAACACCTCAGGAACATGAACAGAGTTGCAGAGTTTACCTTTTATTTGAGGCTACTGATCTGCTTCAATTTTTTTAGTGTTTTTACATATTGAGGAAGATGAATAATCTCAAGTAAAAGGTTGACTCTGCTGTGAAGATAAAGATAAAGATAGATAACAGATAGATACAGTAAGTTTGGAGGTGGTATTTATGATATAAATAAAAATAAAACCAAAAATTGTATTTGGAATAAACTAAATGAGTAATTTAAAAGCGATATTAGATAAAGCTGTAATGAATCTTTCCAAATTGGATTTAATTCAAGACAACCATGTATACATTATTTGATTTACAAACTTTATATAGTATAGTTTTGGTTATCCAAGGTGATGAACAGGAATCAGTACCAAAGAAGTTTAACCAACACGTTATATGCATAATTTATTCAACAACTGGAAACCAAGAAAGGAAGTTAATCCAGTAAGTTCTAGTAAAGCCAGAATCATGCTATAGTTCTGCTGTGTCAAGGAGAAGTACAACTGGTTAATTACTGATTTTCGTGTCTGTGATAAGTCATTAAAAGTTGACCAGTGGTAAAATTTGATTTGTTGAACATATGTAAATTTAATATTCAAGGTAAGTATCAGCTGGTTATGACATCAGCCAGGTATATACTGTATGACTTGTTAGTATTAAACAGCAAGGAAAAGCCATGGGGAAAAGCTGTTAATATCAATGAATGGAGGTGAATCCTTTTGATGAGTGAACAGGGATTCTTGGAATGGAAAATTTTGTTGATTTTAAAATACTGAAATCAATTATTTATTGTATTCTTTAGAAATATAAACTGGAATCCTCTGTCCTAACAAAGCCAAGGGTAGAAATTGTGTTTTCAATGAAAGTGTGTTTCAGCATTCTTAGAAAAAATTGGTATCAATCAGTTGCATGATTACAAAATGGGCTAAAGAACACTTTAAACAAGACATTTCTGAATGCACAGTTAGAAGATACATAATAAATAATGGCTACCAGTTATATTGCACACCTTGAGAGGTAAATCTTTTAGTTGACCAAATTGAACAAATAAAGTCCTCTTAGGTGATCAAGATAGTTCCTCCACTAGACAACAGCTAAATAGATAACTGTTCTATGGTCTGACAAGCTGATGTTTCAGATTTTTCCAGAAATATTGCACTTAAACAAATAACAATGATTTGCTTAAGTGCAGAAGCAAACAACCCAAAATATTGCTTGTATGTAGTCCAGAAGCCAGCATTGCTAATGATATGCGAGAGTATTTCTGTTTATGGTATAGGTAAACTACATTTCTATGATGGAGTGATCAAAGCCCAAGGTTGTATTCATGTTTTGGAAACCAGTCTAAAATGTTTTCCAGGTATTGGAAAAGTAATGAAATTTTGGCAGTTTTCCAGAGAAGTTAAATACAAAAAAAAAATTTTTAATCTTCTTAATATTAGTAATCGCCTTAATTTATTTTAAAAATTTGCAATATATTTGTAATTTTTGAAAAGTTTTGAAACATTTTATTCATGAAAATTTATTTTGCATTATTGTTATGATATACAAATTTCATGAATATTAATAGTTTTCATTAATCATTCCTATCATTGTTAAAAATGTATATTTAATGACTATATTTATTTTAACATTAATGAAGTATTTTAATTCATTGTCATTTTAAATTATCATATTAAAATGTTATAAAATAAAACATAAGCATGTTTTAAGTATATATGTATGTGATTATTTTAATTTGTATGTAAAGCAAATTATATAAGCATATAAGTTAACTAAAACTTGTTAAAGTTTTAAAGATTTTCATAAAGTTTTTTAAACTTTATTTTAAAAAAGTGATTAGATTACCACACCAGAATATTATTCATTCAAACAAGAAATAACTACTGTCTATCAGTGTTAAACAGTTTTTATTGTTTAATGCCAACAGTAATTATTTCTTGTTTTAATGGAAAACTTTGTTTTTCTAAAATGATTTTCTTTTTTTTAATACATTCAGTAATATTATTTTCTAAAGATCTATTGTTTCACTATAAAGATTTACCAAAAATTTTATATAAATGATTTGCTATAATCCATTTTAATTTCTCAAGATGAATACAATGTTCTCTTCAATATTTGGTTTCTCTTTCACTAGTATTTACATAAGTTTGCATTGATTGATTTAAATTCCCGAGATATTTTTACATTTTCTACATATTTTTACATCTGTCTACTATACATATCAGATAGGTGTAAAAATGTTATAGTTTTATAAATTTATTTCAGTAAGAAAAAGAAAATTCAGTAAGAAAATTTATTTCAGTAAGAAAATTTCAGAATAAAAAGGATGAAAAATTCGCCCAGTGTTTAAGTTTACGTCACTACATTGTGTCTTCGAAAGAAAAGAAAAGAATTTATTTCATGTTAAACATAACTATTACATATTGATTTGCAACAGAGTATTTTTAATTAATAGCCTTCTTGATGTTTTAAATATATAATAAAATAAAATTATCATTTAATTGCATTTTTTTTTTTTTTTTTTTGTTTTTCTTTTATATTTGAATTGTTTACATAATGCCAATGTTTTATATTTCAAAGTTATTTTTGTTCTATAGACAATAGTAAAAGTGTCAGAAAGAATTGTTGTTTTGGGATTAGAGCCAGAGTTTTGAAATCAGCTGGATAAGTTAAACTTTACTGGTTTTCTCAATAATTAAAATAAAACAAATCATAAAATGAATTTGAATTTGGTTTCTAATTTATATTTTTACATAAAATTATTTGTGACAAATTTCATTTGAATAACATATAGATGTTTTTTTACAAGTTTAAAATAACAGCTGTAGTCTGTTGGCAAGTGTAATTTTCGTAAATGTAAAACTTTTTAAAAAAAATATTTTACTTATAGCTGAATTTTTTTTTTTAAATTAATATTTAACATTTAGTTTTCATTTGAATCTATTAGATAAATTCTATTATATTCTTACAACTTTTTTTTCTTGTGTGTCATATTTGTTTTTAACACCAAAAAATTGAATTTTTAAAAATTAACATTTCCTTTCTTTCTTGTGATGATATATTTAATTTATTATATCTACAACCATTATAAATTTATTACATTTTTATGTAAAAAAAAATGTAAGTGTGTGTCTTTCATATCATTCTATAAAAATTGTTTGTTCTTCAGTTCATCAGTTTTTTTTTTTTTTAAATTGATCTTTAAAATATTAATAATATCTAAATTTTACTGATAATTTAGTTCAGAAAATTCATTTAAATATTTTTAAATACCTTTGTTCATCTTAGGGATATCTAAAATGATTTGAATCAAAAATACAGAAACAGTTGCTATGACAACTACTTTATTATCAGATATTTGAATAATTTTTTATAATAAATTTGAAATAAAAAATAAGATTATTAATATTCTTAAATATCATATTTATAACAATTAAACAGAATTTAATTATAAATTTGCATATATATATATATATATATATATATAGTCTTTATATTTTTTCCCATCCACTTTATTTACATTTTTTTTTTTTTTTTTTTTTTTTTTTTTTTTTTTTTTAATTCTATAGTTCTAAATTTGGAAATTTTAACATTTTATTTAACTGTAATTATTCTATTTCTAAATTTGGAAATTTTAACATTTTATTTAACTGTAATTATTCTAGTTTTGAGTTTTATTATAAAATAATAACAACTGTTGTCAATTTTCTACAGAATATTTTTCACATTTATTTAATATTTTGAATTTACTGTCAGATGCTTATTTGTTGTTGTTATTGAAAGTTGATGTCTTGTTGATAATAATATAATGAAAATATACTAAAATAATATAAATATCTGTTATCTGATCTGAATTATATCAGGTCAGTCCATAAGTCCATGCTCATTTTTATGACCTTGAGAAAAATCTTGTTTTGCTGTTAAAAATGTCAGTCTAATGTGATAATTTTTACACTGAAGTGTTAAATTGGATCTCATTCATATAATACTGTTCAGAATTGTGAACATTTCAGTTGTTTATTTTCGTTAAAATGGAAGTAAGGGACGAATACAAGACATATTTTATACTTTTTATTTTTAAGTGGTGAGAATGCTACAAATGCAGCCAAAAAAATAAATACTGTACATAATCAAATTGTAATTAGTGCAAGGACTGCGCAGAAGTGATTTGAAAGATTTAGAAACAATGATTTTAGTGTGGAGGATAAGGCTCGTACTGGAAGACCTGTTGACTTTGATGATGATGCTCTCTCTGCACTAGTTGAAGCAGAACCATCTTTAACAGTTGATGAAATTGTGGAACATCTAAATTCATCCCATGGAACTGTTCATAGACACCTACAACAAATCGGAAAAGTTTCAAAGCTAGGAAAATGGATACCACATGAACTGTCAATAGCTAACTGACAACAACGTGTAAACATTTGCACGTCTCTTTTATCCCGTATTGTTTTAGAACCTTTTCTTGGTAGGCTGGTTACTGGAGACGAAAAATGCATCCTATATAATAATGTGACGAGAAAAAGACAATGGACAGATCGCGACAAGCAGCCAAAATCGACTGCAAAAGGTGGGTTGCATCCAAAAAAAATTCTTTTGTCTGTTTGGTGGGATATGTCAGGTGTAATTCACTTTGAGCTGTTAGAACCTAATCAAACAATTACAGCTCAAATGTATTGTGAGCAATTAAAGTGTTTAAATGAAAAATTGAAAAAAAATCGACCATCGTTAGTGAACAGAAAGCAGGTTCTCTTGCAGCATAACAATGCCAGACCACACTCTGCAAAAATAACTGTACAGAAACTTGAAAGCTACAACTGGGAAATTTTACCTCATCCACCATATTTGCCAGATATTGCTCTTAGTGTTATCATCTTTTTTGCAGTTTGCAGAATTTTTTAAAAGGGAAAACTTTTGAGGATGAGAACAATGTAAAAAAAGCTATTTCTGAATATTTTAATTCAAAACCGAAATCATTTTACGAAGACGGGATTAAAAAGCTACCATCAAGATGGCAAGAAATTGTACAAAATAATGGTGAATACATTATAGATTGAAATAAAATTTAATTAAAATTTTTTGCTGCTTTTTTTATAGATAAAAATATGCATGAACTTATGGACTGATATAAGTATTTTACAAAAAAAATTCAATAATACGATACATTTTAAAATTTATAGTACTAACTATTTTATAATTTTTATTTAGCTGTTCCACTTCCACCTAGTCATAAATTGACAGCAAGTGAAGTATTTGATTCAAGGACAGGTAAACCACAAGTAGAAGTTTTAAAACAACATTTCATATTAGAAGGCAGATTGGAAGAAAGTTGTGCTTTACGCATTATCAATGAAGGTGCTGCAATTTTGAGAAAAGAGAGCACAATGCTTGACATTGATGCTCCAATAACAGGTAATTTTGAAACATTTGTAGTATGACACTATGATGTTTATATGACTGCTAGTTAATGTGTATACATTTAATCAAAATATAATAAACTTGTGGAATAAGAAACTTTTATTCGTGATTAAAATTATCATTATTAATATTCCATTCAATTTTATTGAGTATAATATGAATTTTAAGATGTTACCATTAAATTTTTATATTAGAAAAGCACTAGAAGAAATTACTTGGCATAAATATTAAATTCATTCATTGCAATTGATTTTTATCATTTTCCCAAAATCCCTATTCTAAGTTTTGCCTTAATTTTAGACTAAAATCTAATGGTACCTGAGAAAAAATTAAATAGGGGGTTTCATTGTAATTATAATACTATTAAATGTAACGATCAACCAATGCCGAATTATCAGACTAGCAAATGGCTATAGTAATATTAATAATTTAAGATAATTTGGTACTGGCGTTAGGCGCCATCTCTTGCTAAATTTAATAATTAGAATTTTAATTAAATAATTTAAATAAATTTAGGCCTAACTGGAAGAAAAGAAACGGCCCGAAGCGGGACTCGAACCCGCAACTTCTGCTATCCGTGCAGACATCTTACCAGTTACGCTACCCAGATCTTTGATCCGCTCTTTCCTTCCAGATGATATAAGATTACCGTACGACCGACGGTCATTACAACGCCGGCTGGGGACACATTAATTGCCCACGTTCTCCCAAAGGCACTCAACCGGCCATCGCAACCCCGGCAAGGCGTATATATATAAATAAACAACTACTAGCCTGTTATAGATAACGATCAACCAACGTTTCTTTTCTTCTAGTTAGGCCTAAATTTATTTAAATTATTTAATTAAAATTCTAATTATTAAATTTAGCAAGAGATGGCGCCTAACGCCTAACTCTAATACCAAATTATCTTAAATTATTAATATTACTATAGCCATTTGCTAGCCCGATAATTCGGCATTGGTTGATCATTATCTATAATGGGCTAGTAGTTGTTTATTTATACTATTAAATGTATTTGGTATAAAATTTTACACAAAGTAATTTTTAACTATTAACACTGAAAAATATTTTTTTAAATATACTTCTGATAAATGAATTAGTTTTTGTTACATTTTCTGTATCTTATAGCTACAGTTTTACTTTTTTTCTTAAAGAAAAGGTATTCTGAGCCTTAATTGCCAGTTACAACTTTGAAATTTAGACATTGTGTAATAACAGCTTTCAAATCAAAATCATTAAAAATATTGACTACCTGTTTTGTTAGGGAGTAGTCATCAATTATATATTATTACTTTGCAGTTATAAATAAATTTAAGAGTAAATAATAAAATTATTGATTTGCCTGGTCTTTTTTAGTATGTGGTGACATACATGGACAATTCTATGATTTAATGAAACTATTTGAAGTTGGTGGCCCACCTGCCTCTACAAGATATTTATTTCTTGGAGATTATGTAGATAGAGGTTATTTCAGCATAGAGGTAAATTATAATTATTTGAAATTTAAATGTTGCATAGATGCATGTGTGTGTGTGAAAAATTGTCATTACTTTTTTATTAATAACAAAAGACATTATTATATTTGTATTGTATACTCCAATATATAAGAAGAAAATGTGGAATAATCCTTGAATATTGCATTAAATATGTAGACTATTTTCTTTATTAAATACTCATATAAAAAATATCTTATACAATAAATTTTATAATTTTTATACAAAATCATAAATATAAAAATTACAGAATACAATGTGATAGTGTGATACCCAGAATATGGAAATACTCTAGATGTAACTAAGGAAAAGTATAAGATTCTGAGAGAGATGGGGATTTCAAGATTGTTGATTGCACTATACAATCTAGAGTTACAAGCATCATGGTTCTAAACATAATCATTCACAACCAAAGTTTCTACTACATCACTTCCTGTTATTTGTCACAATTACTGTCAAGAGTTATTTGGCTTCTATAAAACATTAAAAAGCATCAACCCTGTTTTAATTTTAAATTATTAATATTCCAGAGTAAAAGTTAACTGAATCTATTAGAATTAGAGTTTGTGAATGCCAGTTTCTTGCAAACTGTAGATTTAACTTTTGTTTTAATTCTAAACGTGATCACAGAGTATAGTTTTGAAAAATGTAGTCTGTAGAGATTATATATGCTGTTACATGTTTTTTCAGAATATTTTGTGTTATATTGAATTTAGGTTGGAAGGATCAGCTAGTCATATGATTTATTGGCTATTTTTATTTTCAAAATATTTTTCCATCATATAAATGAACTCTGTTTTTGCATTATGAAATTATTAAAGTTAGGATTAACTACATCTCTGTTAAGATATAAATGGAATTCCAGTATTTTGTGAACATATCATAAATCAGATATTCAGTTTTAAAGAAGTGGAGATCATAAATATGATCCATTTCTAAACCATTAAATTAAATGATTGGTTTATGATGGTTTCTTTCTTCTGATCCTCCATATTAAAATATGCTGAAATTTATTGTGAAAACCGAATCTAGAATTATCAGAAAAGTAAATATTTGCCCACTGATCTAGTGCTCAGATGCAACATTGGTAACTCTAATTTAACTAGATTCTTATTATAAAATATTACTTGGGCGTATTAATTCAGATATCTAATTGCCAGATTTATTGGTTATGGTACTAATTTAATTAATTAATATAATTTGTTATAAATTACAAATTACATAGATAGTTAATTAAATTAGTAGCTCAAACTTATGATAAATTCAACAATTAGATATTTGGTTTAATATTGATAAATTGGGCTGGGTGATAGATTATTTACTTGGATATATAACCTGAAGTGCCAAGCATAGAAATCCTAATGAAATTTTTGAAATACAGTTATCTTTATCATCCTGCAAATTATGCAAAATTTATAGTTAATATGCTGAATTTTCTATAGCTTATATTAGATGTGGCTAAATAGCAGTTATTGGGTGGTGTTATAAACTTTGAATGAGCTTAAAATAGATTATGAAACAGATATTATGACACTCTCCATGAAATATAAATTACACTAGTAAAGATATTAATGAGAACAGACATACTGTTGAGGATTTACTTGAGTTATTACTACTTGACCTTGGTTGATCTGGCAAAACTTAAACTGCCAGAAAATCTAATCTTCATACAAATATACTGTACATTCATAATAGACAATGAATAAAATGTGATTATTTTTATAATCATAATTTATTTATTTGTTTCATTTTGTATTTATTGCATTTCTCTATTAGAAGCCCATTAGGCTTAAACATTTTCCAAAACAAGGACTTCTGTTAAGATTATTATTTACAGTATATTAGGTGTGATAAACTACATATGAACTATGAAATATTTTTAAAACTTTTCTTTTCAGTTTTATATACAGATAGAGTGGTAATACAAATCACAAATTCTTAGAATATATAAATATATATGAGGAAGAGTCAAAAAGTAAGTTGCAGTTGGCAAGAACTTTTTGTTTATTTAGATCATCAATTCTCAACTGGGTTATGTGTTAGGTAGTTTAGAGTCACACAAAGAAAAATTAATAATGGCAGGTGTACTAAAAGAATATTCAAATTCTGCATTGTAGTCTTTTTCAATTTCACATAACTTGAATTCAGTAAATTGATCTTCTGAGTTTTAAATACATGTATACAATTTATTATTAGTTTCTTTTTTATTAACCAACTTCAAAGAGCAATGGTGTGGTATGTAGAAAAGTGGATAAAACACCAAACACTAAATATTGTACCTATACAGATAACCTTTTTAATCTTCATCAGTTCAGTGGCCCTGTGCACCTTCCTTGCCATGTCACTGCTATTTAATTAGAGTTGCAAAAATTTAAAATACAACTATATAAAGTACAAACATTTTTCTAACGTAAGGGGTACAATTTAGAAAAATGGGCTTCCAAGAGGTACACAAGTCAAAAAAGGTTGGGAACCACTGATTTAGATGATTTTTGTTTATTTTGTTATTTAGATGAAATTTGGTGGAAAATACTTTCAGCTACAAGGCATAGTAGATTTCTTGCGTGCTAGAGAGTTCTTGCCTAGCTGCAGAGTTTAGTCTGTTTTTAGTTATGAAAGATGTAGTGTCCAAATTGGAAGTCCATGCAGTAACTTGTTTTTTATGGCAAAAAGGTGTAACCCCACTGAAATTAAATGCCAGTTGAGGGAAGTGTATGGTGAGAAAGCACTTTTGCCCATGTAGTTGTAAAATGGTGCACATTGTTTGAGAATGGGCACACGAACTTTGATGACAATCATTGGCAGAAATGCTCATCAAATTCAACAATGAAACATTGAAGGGCAGTGTTGACTGCATTAATGAACTGATTTGTACAAACAAACAAACTATGATAAATGAGATTGCAAATGAATTGGAAGTTTTGCATGGAAGGTAATCTTCCATGCTCACTTCATCATCTCCATATCTCTGCAGTTTCGAAAGGTTTGTGCTTAATGGGTACATATCCTATTGACAGATCCTACATTACCTATGGGCTACATTACCTATGGGCTACATTACCTATTGACAGATGGCCTTAAGGGCAACACTTTCAAGCTCTCATGTTTTTTGGATGATTATTGCAGAGAAGGACAGGAATTGTTTGGACCAAATTGTGACCAGAGGCGAGATGTTGGTTCACTTCTCACTGGAACTGAAACAAACTTCACATGAGTGGAAACATTTCCTTTCTCCTCCTCCAAAAAAAATTCCAAACAGTTCTGCTGGAAAGGTGATGCTGATACTTTTCTTCAACAATCAAGGTGTTATGCATTTTTAATTCATGACAAAATGGACTACAGTTGTGGCCACATATTATCAAACTCTGAAGAGACTGAGAAAGGCAATTAAAGATCATTGGCCAAAAAAATTGTCAAAAGGCATTGTGCTTTTGCATGACAGTGCTACACCTCATTCAACAGGTATCACAAAGGCTACTAGAAAAATTCAAATGGACTGTATGGGAACATTCTCCCTATAGTACAGACCTTATATCTTGTGATTTTGTGTTTAGTCCCACAAAAAAAGGATTTTTTGAATCATTGGTATGAGTCCTGAAGACATCACAAATGCAATATGAGAATGGTTTATTGCATATTGGATGGGAATACTTCCAAGAAGGAATAGAAACACTCTTGCTGCACTAAGATAAATGTTTTTTGAATAAACTTGGTGATTATGTCAAAAAGAAGCACTTGGATTGTACATTCATACAAAAAGAAATTTTTGGACCATATGTCTCATACTTGTAATTTTCATATAAGTACAAGTTACTTTTTGACTCTCCATTGCCCTAGTGTGTGTGTATTGTGCTGGTCAAGTATCATGATGGACTATAGATATTGAAACAATATTTATTGGGCAAATAACATAGGACACAAGAGTAAAATTAAATTAACAGCTCTGTTCGACTATCAGAACATGCAAAAAATTAGTATTTTGTGCAGTCACCCTGAGCAGCAATAACAGCTGCCACATACTGGGGCATTGAATGAAAAAGGTTTTGGACGATTGTTTGGATTATGTCATACTATGCTGCTTTCGTGCGTTGCCAAAGTTCATTCAACATAACAGCAGGTGGTGTGTCAGTCACAGGACGATCATTTACCAAATATGTTCAATAGGTGATAAATAAGGAAAACAGGCAGGCCATGGAAGAACAGGAACCAGATAGGTATTGAAGAATTGTTGGACATTCTGTAAAATTTATGGTCACTCATTGTCCTGTTGAAAAATGGCCACCGGCAAACTCAAGATACAGGAAGTGAATAGAGTTCAAAATGCTGAAGATGTAGCTGGCTGTTGAGTATACTGTCAATGCATACTAGGCAGATGCAAGAATAGAAACTAGTAGTGTTTCAAACTGTAACATTAAGTGACAGACCAGTATGGCAATACAAAATGTAAGGGCCAGACACTCTCTTGCTGCAGTACTGCCAGACATGGAGTTAACCATCATGATGCTGTAGACAGAATCATGATTCATCAGAGAAGACAATGTTCTGCCATTCTTGGTTCTAGGTGTGGCATTCTACTTGCCATTTCAGCTGCATGTCTGTGGTGCAGAATTAAAGGCAACTGCAACAATGAACATTTGGCAAAACTTCCCCACTGCAGCAGGTGACGTTGGATGGTATGTGCTGACACAGGTTGTTGTGCAATGCACCTTAATTTTTGCATTGTGGCTGCTGATGTTGCAGTACAGCTGGTCATAGCCATATGCACTGTATGCCTGTCCTCTCGTACAGTGGTCTTACAAGGCTGCTGCAATTGTTTGTCTTTCAGCTTTTTTGCTAAATAACATGAATTATTTAGCAAAAAACTGCAATTTAATACAGATATGCCAATATCTGTATTAAACGTGAATTATTTAGCAAATTTTTCAAATCTGTATCTGGCCCACCCCAGAGACTAAACAGATAAAACCCCTGAACACTAGTAGTTGGTCATGAGTCAACGAATTGGCTGTATGGAGTTTTTTAGGTTTTATTCACATGTCTAACATTAAATAAGGGTCAGTTTCCTAAAGAAAGTTTCCTCAGAAAGCATTCCCTTTAGCAGATTGCCTATTTGTTACATTGCCTTACACCATCTCTGTAAAAATCTTCAGGTTGTTCTTGGAACTATTTTCTTGTAGTGGCTTGAACATTTTCTTACATGTGAATAAAATTGATATAAAAGCACTGTTGTGAGATCTAGTATTGTCGTGTTGCAGAACCATTGGCTTTGTCCATAAAGTCCCAGCACTATAAACTGTCACTAATCTTTCATAATTTTTTTTTTGAAGATACTTTTTATGGGTTAAAAATTTTATAACTGATCAATTGTTTCACATGCATCAACACAGTTGAAAAAGTATCAATCATTTTTAACACAACTAAATTCAAACTAGTTTTACTATGCATTAAAATAAAGCTAATGAAATAAAGAATCATTTATTGTCTAACTGCTTGTAGATAACGACAATTGTATGAAAACACTTGCATAGAGACGTTACTTAGTGAATGGCCTATATATGTATTATTGTGAGAAGATATTGTTAATGATTTTAAAATAAAATTTTTTCTTTAATTTTTAAAATCATAATTAATAAATAAAACTAAAATTTTTCACAACTTTATTATTGTTGCAGTGTGTGTTATATTTGTGGGCTTTGAAAATATGCCATCCAACTACTTTGTTTTTACTTAGAGGTAATCATGAATGCAGGCATCTAACTGAATATTTTACATTCAAGTTAGAAAGTAAGTAATTATTTGTTTTTTCAAAATTATATTTAAATGTATTTAGAATATATACATTCATTTAAATATATACATTTTAGAATAATATATTTTGTTCTTATTTTTGTTTTTCTTTTCATTGTTACAAAATTTCAAAAAAAATTTATCCTTATTATTACATTCTCACATTTACACACCAGAAAAATAAAAATTAGCTAAAATTTTGAGTACCTTGAAAAACCAGAAACAACCTGGAATTTCATTACTATAATTTTTTTTTATTTTAAAATGAAAATTATTTAAATTGAATTGTTAAATGTAGATTTATTTTTTATTAGAATACAAATTTTTATAAAAGGAACAAAATGTTATTAAATGTTAATTGTTGAAGACTTGTTCATCCACAAGAACATTTACTTTTAATTGCATATTTTTCATTTGTTTGTTTGAATATAGTAATAAAATGCTTTACTGTAAATTTTCAAATTGAATATATAGTAGCCCCTCATTATAACGTGGATTTGGATATATCATGTTTTTTTTTTTGTCCTCAAATTTTAAAAGCACTTGTGTCAATAAACTTTAAAATATCAGTTGTCATTGAATTTCTTTTTTGCAGTGAAATTATTTTATTCCTACCATTGTCCCTGAATTACCACTGCAGATGAAACAATAAATTTGTCAAGATCTAAATAAGCAAAACCAGTGGACTGATCAATTATCATTTATGTTGATTTACCATTTGATATTAAAAGTTGTTTATTTATTGGTTTTAAGTACTATCTCATTTACAAGTGTCTGTGAATTCAAAATTTTGTACCTTTATATGAATTGACTTAATATTGTCAATTCACATAAAGTGTGACATTTTGAATTCACTGTGTAATGTGTAAGAAAAAGAATTATTTCTGAAGGGAAAGTTCTAAAATTTTTATACAGTAGTAACTTTACTTTTTAGAGAATTTTTACTCTGTGATTTTATAGAGTTTGATAATTATTATATGTTCAATATTTATTTTTTAAATTTTCAATTACTGTATTTATAATTTTTATTGAAAAGTATAAATTACACAAATTTTTAATAAGCAATTTATTATGAAATATAGTACTGTATAATAAAATTACAACTGATATTTTGTTTTTATATAGACAGTGTTTGTTTTTAAATGTCATTGTTAAATAAACAATAATGCTAAATGAGTGTTTGTGGTAAACATCAATTAATATGATATAACTATGAATAAAATTCAGTATTATAAAACTAATCTTATTTTATATCAGAAACACTTGTTGATGAAAGAATAGAGATACCATAGCATGTGTCATCTGTTTACTATAAGTCCAGAATTTTTAGTACTCTGTTATATGCTTATTTTTGTCTCCCAACAAGAGAGATATAACAAGGGGCTACTGTTTTAAAAACATTTTCATAAATATGAAATGTATTTATTTTGTACAATGACTAATAGATCATTGCAAATTTGAAAGATTATTTTTATAAAACATTTACTGTATTTTCGCAGATTGACTGGCATACCACATAACCGGGAGAGACCAGCATGCTGGGAACCCAGAGTTACTGGTATGTCAGTTAAACTGCAACTAAAAAATAAAATTAATCAGATCTAAAAAACTAATTGTTAAATAAATGTTAAGTAAAACATTCTTTCCTGTAAAATAAAATATCATTGTAATTTGACTGACTTAAAATCTGGAAGAGAATTTTCATTTACAGGACAATAAAACAATTAATTAATGGGTTATTGACAGTAGTAGTAGTGGTGGTGGTAGTAGTTAGTCAGTGTGGGCTGCATTGACAATCTAGCCTGAACTTAGAAATAACATCTTTGTCTCAAATTTCACACAAAGGGGATAATTTGAGATAATTTTTAGTGAGTTTCTGAAATTTGATGTGTTTATTTTTGCATGTTTGGATTGAATTATAATAAAAGAAAAATAAGAAAAGCACTTTTGGTATTCCATGAGTATTTTACATTGCCAGAAAGAGGATAAAATGCAGAAATTTAATGTAATGCTGACATGAAACTGTCAAAAATGAGTTTTTTTTCATGCATCCTCTAAAAAGGGATGTATAACCTCACTTAAACTCGCTTGTCAGTTTTTACTGTATGGAAATATCTGATTTTATGGTCTCCCTGTATAGACTGACATGCCAGAAAATCTGCAAAAATATGGTATTAAGACAAATATATGTTTTTTTACTGATTTAATAGTAGTAAATATTGTATATATAGGTTTAGATTTAATAACACTAACATCAGCTCTTTTCACAATTCATTGCATCATGTATGCAATGGCTAAATTCACTTTCGGATCTGTTGGTTTCAGAATTATAAGAAAAAATTCATTCTTTTAGATGATTGTGTAAGTCTGCTCATAATAGCAGTTAAAATTCCTGATGGTCATGAATATCATAAAAGTCATAAGTTTTGTTAACCGATTAGGAATATTTTATACCAGTAATATACCAAACAGAAATTACACTTTACTCAGCATTCAGCATTAGCTATTGATAGCCATTTTGTATCCATATATCAGGTACAAAATTGTTTAACACTTTGAAAATTGCTTGATATTTGCAAGTATCTTCTAATAAAATTCCTGTAGTAATTTTTTATGTATTTAATAGGCTAATTTAGGAGTCTTCAGGTCATTAACCCTTTCCCGGCCAGGGTACCGATCTATCATTACCCTAATTGTTTAGCAAAAAGGCCAGGGTAATGATTGATCGTTACCCTGTTAACAATCGATTTTTATAAAATTTATCGACAACAGATGTCAGCACTTGACGGCAACGTCTTGTTTATCGTCTGTTTCACATATTTTTGTCCAGGTGGTGTTTTGTTGACTTAAAAAATTTTAATTATCGGTTTTTTTTTTCTTAATTTTTCATTTTCTGATAAGTTTTTATTTCATTTTTAGCATATTCATGCAATAATGTTACTATAATAAGTTCATTAATGCTATAATAAGTTTATTCAGCTATAATATGTTAATGCATTATAAATATTCAAGTTATGACCTTCAGTTCTAATATTTTATATATTTTTTTAATTTTTAATTTTTTTTTTAAATCTAAAATATCAGCAAATGTTACATCTATTGCTACTGGTAATCATATGTTTATTACAAAAATATATAATCTTGTTTGATATGAAATGAATAAAGTATATTAGTTCATTATATTAGTTGAAAGCAGAATAAAGTTTAGATTTCAAACAAATGTTTGATATAATGTGCAATAATTTCACAATGAATAAACGTACATGCATAAATGTTATATCAAATTGTACAGAACAATATTTTGTGTCATTCTGGCTCAGTGACAATAAGAATGAAGTAAATCGTAACGATGGTGGACTTCACGCCGATCTCTTTCATAAGCAAGAAACGAGAAAATTCACATCCAGGCGTCAAGTGTTAACGAATATCGCTATAATCACTAGCGCTTTCGACGAAACTATTTTCGTCTTCCTCAGGTGGATAAAGACGGATAAAATCCTCTTTCGAATCAAAAAATTTTTGAAATGCAAAAACCGCTTTAGAACTTTGGAACACACTCACCGATGGAACAGAGCGAGAAGAAATTTAAATGTGCGCGCGTGGTGACGTAGTGCATGCGTTATAAATTACTGAAATGTGGAGCTAGAGGTGTTGTTTTAATCTGTTATATAAGTTAACCCACATAACAGGCAAATCAAGCGTGGGCGTGTTGCATGGATTTAGTGCAGCGGTAAGAAAGGCCTCTCAAATGAACACGATGCTCCTGTTATTACAATGCCTGAGCATCATCACCTGGTCCCATAGTGGGGTGTATGGGTGCTGTAACACCATTCTTGCTAGTTCGGTGTCTGCTTTGCCTGCCCTGATGGAAAGTTGGTGTTCGGAAATACGACAGGCCAACATTCTGGTTGTCGCACCAACGTAGTGGGGAAAATACCGGAAGCAATATTTTCCAATGGGATGGAGTAAATTCCAGACCTCTCTAGTACGGAGGTAGCATCCCTGTCGTTGCACAGTAGCCTCCTAAGATTTGGCCGTGAGGAGTGTGTTCCAAAGTTCTAAAGCGGTTTTTGCATTTCGAAAATTTTTTGATTCGAAAGAGGATTTTATCCGTCTTTATCCACCTGAGGAAGACGAAAATAGTTTCGTCGAAAGCGCTAGTGATTATAGCGTATTCTTTAACACTTAACGCCTGGATGTGAATTTTCTCGTTTCTTGCTTAAGAATGAAGTAACCAGACAATGTTAATTTTGACAAAAAGTAACAAATTTTCAACTTTGAATGTCAGTTATCATATATTTTTTTTTTTTTTTTCTCATAAATTTTTCAAACAAACTTTATTGAAAATTGTCCTATTTAAAACTAACTATATTGATAAATATATGCGATTTTTTTCATATGAATAAAGTAATAATTTAATTTTTGGGGAATTTTTAAAATAATATTGCCTGCTATTTTGCCCTTGGCCATTTTACAAAATAAGGGGGCGTGGCAAACGGCAGGCTAAGGGTTAACATAATAAAGTTCTATTAGAAAATGTATTCCTTAATGTTGAAAGTGACTTTTTGTAGTTATAGGGTTCAATCAAGTCCATGTGGTTTTCATTGTGTAAGTGAAGGACAATTTATACAATAATGTGTGAGTTGTTTTGATTTACAATCTGATTTACAATTCTGCATCTTTTGGACAGTGCCACAATTCCTTGCTCAAGGAACTTCCTGTTTTTTGGTGCAAAAAACTGTTCCAGATGCTGTTTAATGTCTTCCTCTGAAACAGAGCACTGTCCATTTCTGAAGCAGATAATGGATGGTGAAAAATGGATTATAATATAACACAATGTCCATTGAAAGAATTTTGAAGGGGACAAAACAGTTTGTAATCAGAGGGGACAATATCTAGTGAATATGGAGGATGTGACAAGACCTCCCAGCCCAGCTCCAATAATTTTTACCATGTTTGCAAAGGTGAGTGAGGCCTGGCATTGTTGTGATGGAAGAGGATACCCTTCCTGTTTATTTATTCCACACACTTTGCTTGAATAGCTGCATTCAGTTTGTCTATTTGGCCACAGTACACATCCAAATTAATTTGTTCTGTTCTTCAAAAGTATCTCATAGAACTCAACACCCTTCCAGTCCCATCAAATCAAAAGCATGATTTTGTTTGGGTGAAGGTCTGCTTTTGAAAAGATTTGTGGTGGTTTATTATAGAACCCCCAATATTATTTGCACTTGACATTGTTGTATGTGATCCATTTTTTATTGCCTATTATCATCTACTTCAGAAATGGATCTCTTTCTCATGTTTTCTTAGTGAATTGCTGAGAGAAATGTATTCTAGGCTGTTTGCTTTAAACAGTTTGTGCAGAACCCAAACATTAAGCTTGCTAGCATAGCTAAATTGATACAAATGGTTTCCATGATTGATTTTGATATTGAATCTATGCTTGATGAGGATAGAGATGAATATTATTAAAAAATTTTAAATGCTAATTATGAATAAAATCTTTATTAAATCTGAGCCCATTTGAGATATTACACAATCCCCCCTCTATCTCCTCACTCCCTTGACCTTTAACTTCAAAATTCAATAGTATCAATGTCTCTAATACACAAACTTCCCTGCAAAATTTCAGAAATTTTTGACAAAAGGTACAGGAGTTATTAAACTTCAAAGTGGGTGAACAAAATCATTTCACAAAATGATTTTATCTGTACATATGGATGTTAGTGTGTGTGTATGGGGGACCCATGTACATACACTAACATCCATATGTACAGATAGAACCCCAAAATTTTCTTGCTTTTCTTGACATTTAAGGTCCAAAAATTAAAAATCTTCAGGGGTCATTTTACTTTCTTGGCTGTTATGTATACATAAGAGAAAGTATTGGAATCATGTCAAATTTGACACTGTAAGTTTTTTGCAAAAATCTCCACATTTTGAGACCTGAATCCAGAAAAGAAAGAAAAAAAAATTTTATGGATATATGTGATGACATCTATTTTGTTTAATATCACAGGATGGGGTAAAGATTAAGAAATGAAATTTGACATGATGGCTTGCATATGAGAGGCATTGATGCTATTAAATTTTGGTGGTAAAAGATCAGAAGGGTGGTGAGATAGAGGGGAGTTATGTATCTCAAGAGGGATAAGACTTAATGAAGATTTTATTCGTTATGTTTACATTTTTTCATAAAACTCATCTCTAACCTTAAAATTAAGCTTTTTGCCATTTTATAGTAATTAAAAATATAAAAAATTGCACACACACACTACACACAATTTTAGTTTTTTGCTTCATTAAGAACTAAAATTGTGTATAGTGTCATCTGTTTAATAAGTTTTTTAATAAAAACTCATAACAGCTGGAAAAGTTATGCACCTCTCATTGCTAGATTTCTTTGACCAATTGCCATACTTTCCATTAGCTGGGAAATTAAATCTAAGAGAGTACAATTTTAACTTACAGTAGAGCATCGAAAATTGGAACGTCGGTAATTGAAATGGCCGGAAACTGGAACGATTTTCAGTCGGACTGTGTCGTGCTGAATCGAACGTTTTTGATACTAAATTTACTTCTAAAGTATAATTTTCATGTTTTTTATATTCTTCAATATATTTATTTTGTTTGTACAAAATAAAGAAATAATTTTTAACGATACGATAGCCTCGATTATTATTATAAAAATTTTCGTTAGGCTTAAAATCGACGAAAATTCAACACGAAGCGACACGCAATGGAGAAAAATTCAACAGGAAGCGATACGCGACAAAGAAAAATTTGAACATCGGACAAGTTAATATATTTTTTCGTACATAATCGGAAATTGGAAAAAATCACTACTTGGAATGACCCCAGTCCCCAATTGGTTCCAGTTATCGACGCTCTACTGTATTTATGTTTAAATTCTTTCTACTGACCTATTTTTGTGGAATCATAAAAGACTGAGCTTTTTTTTTTTTTTTTTTTTTTTTGTTAACCACATAACACAGAAAATTTTTCAGAATCTGATTAAAGTGTTAAAACTAAATGTTTTAATTATAGAAAATTCATTTATTTTATTCTGTTCTAAATTTTTTTTTTATGAAATTGGAGAAAAATTTTATTAACACATTTTCTTCTGTTCATTATGGAGTGATTTCTTGTGCAGTGGGTGATTGGTTAACGAACATAATCTGCTCCAAGACTTTGTTCACTATTCGAATTGTTCATTAACTGATTATCAATTTACCATAGATTTTTATGGGAATTTGAGTAATTCATTTTGGAAACTCCAAAAAATAAATAAAAAATCATATACTTTCTTACTGTGTTTATTTACATGTAATAAGAAACTAAAAGCGATCGCTCCATTTTTTCATAGATGGCACATTTTTGTTTCTCAGATGTGATTTTCTTTACTCCTTTAGCTGCTCAAGTCTTCTTGATTATATCTTTCTTAGCTAAGATTGTGCCTACTGTAGACCTGTTCAAGCCATAATGCCTAGCACCATCAGACATCTTCTGCCTACTCTTTACCTTGGCTATTATCTCTTGCTTGGTTTCTAAGGTGAACATTGTTCTTGGCACTCCACTCCTTTTAGACTTCATAATATTATTAATGTCTTTTTGAAATAAAAGGTTCAGAAAAGCACTCACAAAAATTCAGTGAACAGAAATCAACTAGTGCATGAAAGAATTATGTAAATGTGAGGCCCGTATGAATTCAAAATTTTGCTGTTGAACCGTTAACAAATATCCGATAGGACAGTTAATCTCTCACCTTTAAAAAATAAAAACTGATACAAAACTTAATGAATACCCAACAGTTTCACAAAGACTATAAAAAATTATTTGTCAGAAAGCTAAACAAAAAGCTGGAATTACAATGGAGAGTTTCAAAGTTTGGAGGAATGATATCTGGTTTGGTATCGGGTTGAGTGTCTCCCATGCTCCGAAAGGTTTCAAATTGTTACCTGTAGACAAGGGAAAACCAATCTGTATTAATTATTTTATGTTGCTTCTTTTTGTGTTTGTTCTGTGAAGTGTTCGTTTTCTGAACATAAAAATCTTTCGCAAAAGTGTTTATCTGATTTTTTCACTGTCCGAACTGTTTGTTAACCAATCATCCACTGTACTGTATTTCTTGATATCTGGTGATTCATTTGCATTTATGACATTGAGCAAAAATATAAATTCTATACATTATGATTATTTTATTTTGCAAATTGAATTTAAAATAGATTCTATAAATATCTCTGTGCACAAGTACGTGCATCACAGAGAAACAAGTAACAAAACAACAATGACTGAATAAATAAAGTGAAGTGAAGATTGACTAATACATTTAAATTTGAATACAGAATGATTAAAAATCACTTTTTAAAATTATAATTAAAAAATAATTTTTTTCATTGACCAATATGCAAGTCACACAAATCACTTTCTTACACTTTTTAAATACCGTATTAGCTTGAATATAACGCGATATTTTTCGACCATTTATTTTCCGTTAAAAAATCGACTCGCGCTAAATTCGGGGTTTAAGTAATGGAATGTAATATAAACAAGGACATTTTCCTACAGAGATTGAAACGCGACTGAACGTCAGACCTAGCTCGACCGACCACTTCAAAACAACCATGTGATCTAGTTAGTAGGCCTGCGCTTTTGTTTGCATAGCGCTACTATAGTAAGGCTATGTCTCCGCTTGTTCGAAGTTCATTAGTCACGTGATTTTTCGACCGCCTTTTAGTCACGTGGGCTCTCACAGACGCCATTTTTTATCTTAAAATTGTGAAATTTTTGGCTTCGCTCGAAAAATTATTATTACATCTTTCTTTTCTTTATTTTCTCTACTTTTAAACAATGTAAAATATTTCTATATTGACAAAAATGCTTTATTTGTGTCGAATTTAATGTAATTTGATACGTAAAACGCAAAAAATAAACATATCAAATTTCAACTCGCTGTAATTTATCTCATGTTTCACCGATTGCCATCGGGTTTGTTTGTAAATGGGGAAGAAATATGACTCATTCAAGTTAAGTCAGTAGAAATTTCGTACTACTGCGAGAAAATTTGTCAATAGACCCGCTTTACCCCCTAACGCGAAAGTCAATAATGAATAACAGAAGTCAATGAGTTCTCATTCTGAAAACAGTTCAGATTCCGTTTTTTGTTGTTACTTACGTAATATTAATTTTGTTTTACATTACTTAATTTTATTGACATGAATGTAAGCTGTGTTATTAGCTATAAATACCTAAATAAATGCTTATCTGATTGAATTTTACTTTCTTTGAATTCTTTTATGAGTATTATTTTTTTTTCTAAATATCTTTATGAAAATTTTGGAGTCGCGTTAAATTCGGGGTTGCGTTATATTCGGGCTAATACGGTAGTTTTTATGGAAATAAATGGAATATTTATTACACGTTGAAATTTTTGCAAAAGCATTATCATAATTCCTTATTTTTTTTATAAGTAACAAATGTATTAAATTTATTGATAGAATTAATTTTAAAACTCTTAACATTTGAATCTATAATTTGAGATCTGAATTGTTTTTTATAATTTAAAATTGATTTTTTATTTTAATGTATTTTATTGAATCAAATTTAAAAAAAATAAACAAACAAGAATATTATCAACTATTGTCCATTAGATAGATATTAATTTTTGCTGGTCTCTATCACATCCAATAATTTTGTTTTTCTTGGATATACCTTGAACTATAATGCATTTACTTTTAAAAAATGTTACAGAAATAATTTCTGCTTCATTTTCTCATTTAATTTTAGATGTTGTTATACAATATTATTATAAATTATTATAATGGGATTGTTAATTTATGTATGATTATTTAATTAGGTAAGATAAAATATTCTGAAAGAGTTTATGATGCTTGTATGGAAGCATTTGATTGTTTACCATTAGCTGCTCTCATGAATCAACAGTTCCTTTGTGTTCATGGTGGTCTCTCACCAGAAATCCATACATTGGATGATATTAGGCGGGTAAGTACTAATTACAGGTTTTTAAGTTACAATTAAGAATAAATTACAAATTATGAATTAATATTATATTATTTATTAATAAAATTTGAAATTAATTTTCAATAGGAAGTCTACAAAAGAACAAGAATTTCTTTTGGTTTTAAGTATAGTTATAATTTTTTATAACTTATTAAATTACTTTTATAATGTTATTTTTCTTATAAAAAATAAGAGAACAAGTAAATGTATAAAATAAATAAAAAGAGGACAACAAAAAAAAGAGAGAATACAAAATTTATTACTATGTAATCTTTACTATGTTGTTCTGTGAAGTGTTCATTGTCTGAACATAAAAATATTTCAGGAAAGTATTTGTTATCTGATATTTTTCGCTGTCGATCCCACATAAACCACAAGGGCATGTATTCACAGAATATCACTTGAACAGAAATAAACCTTTATGTAACTCACTCCACTATATATCCCATTCATGTGAAATGAAAGCATTGCACTTATTGGTATGCAGTTCAGAAGATACTATCTTAGAGATTAAGCTATTTTTTTATTACACTGCATTGTAGATGTATTTATAAAATAAACGAAACAAAAAAAAATGGAATGGCAAGATAAGCAGTAGAAAAAGAATCAAGAGTTTGGTCAACTTCCTTGGAGATTGACTTTACAGCAACCCAAATAGAAAGAACAAGTATCACTGGATTCAGACCAGTTGGCCTGGGAATATGCTTTTGGCTTTTAGACAAAACATCATGAACAGATTTAGGTATGTCTACCAAAGAGAAATTGAAATATGATATGAATAGCTCAAGTTTTTTCACACACTTGTGATCTCTAAAGCAATTTAAGTTTTGTGTCTAATGATTTCTTTCTCAGACTCAGATCATAACCAAAGCTCAGAACTTGTTGAATTCCAAATAGAGAGATGTATTGTATTTTCTCAAGGATTGTCCAGCATGCCAGTCTATCCAAGGGAGACTATGAAATCAGATATTTCTGTGTGGTAAAAATCAGTATGCCAGTTAATCTTGGGGAATACTGGCATGCTGGTTCAAGTGAGGTTATATATTCCTTTACTTAGTATAACTTTTTTTTTTTTAGGATTTTTAGGTGTGTTGCAGAATTGCATTGACTTTCAACACGGCCTGAATGATTTTTTCTGATCATGATATGCCATTTTGTATGCTCATCAGATTTAAAACCTGATGAGCATACAAAATTCAACATAACTCCTACCACATAAGTGCATAAATTCTAGATTACATATTAGTGATGGAATGATATCAAAATTTCTCTTGATTCCAATTATTTTGAATACTTCTAAAGTTTATTTTAGTTTATAAAAATTAATGATTTATATTATGGGCATGGTATATTCATTAATTAATAAACATCAAGAATGGAAAATGATTGGGAAATCCAGAATCAATCTTTTGAAAAAAACCTGAAAATTATTTATATGTGGATATGTACTACTTTTACTATGTACTACAAATAAATTTGTAATCTTATTTCAGATAAAGTTAATATTGCACTAACCTGAAAGAAATTACAGCTAATTTCCTTTTACTCAAAGAATTATCCCATTTTGTCACCCAGGATCACAATCTTTGGAAACTGCTTCATTGGCCAACCTGATGACCAGGGGAGGGGGAAGGTAAATGAGAAGATGCACTTCATTTTTCAAGCTTCTCGCAATCAGAATGCATTGTAAATGCTTTAATTCCACCATATTTTGCACTAAGTGAGGTTTGGCGAATGATGCAATGAGCTGAACAAATATCATCATCATGAGAGCACTAATTTTTGAATTCATTCACTTGAGTTATGAATGTGTAGACTCACTCATCTTGAAAAATCAGTTTTTAAAATTCAAAATAGCAGTAGACTTGCTGCGAACAAATATTTTTACTTAGAAATGACAAATTAGCAAATGACATTTGAAAATTTAATGTATTTTATAATAATAATCATGAATCATAACAAAAACTTTCATAATTATAATAAGTCATTTTATCATTATAAGTAAACATACTAAATATTAAAAATAATTTTATATATTTTTTTCAATTGAAAATATAATTTTGTTTATATTTTAAACTGTTTTACCGACATTTAAATATTTTTGCCGACCACCAGCCTTGATTTGAAACTAGGTAGCCTATTAGTTCAATCAATGTTAACTTGCTTATATTTAAAATTTTTAAAAAGCAGGCAAATTTATAAAACAAAAATTAATGAAATTAATTTAAATTTTATCATCTTTTGTGTGAAACAACACACAAACAATTTCTATAATTATTAATATGTTGCTAAAAACAGAAGAGAGAGCAATTAATTTAAAAATTGTAATTAAGAATTTAAAAAATGCAGGCAAAATTAAATAAATAAAAATTATTAAAAATAAAACTAAATTAATATGAAATAAATTAAACTTAAACATTAATTAAAACTCTGGCCCTTACACCGAAAGTGAAATCAAAATTTAAACTAAAATCAAATCAATTGAAAATTAAAACAATGTTTTTAAAAATCAATTATAAGTTCTTTTGAAATTTTCAAATTGTAAATCAAATTAGTTTTTAAATTTACATTATTTCTGTATGATGGTGACAGAACATTTTAATATATATTTATACAGAAACAAATTGCAGGCGAATCTGGCCCAATGTCAGCTAGCCTAATGGCAACCCTAATGTCACCCTCTCTCCTCTAAAATGGAGACAGTTCAGTACTGACCAAATACAATCTCTCAATGCTCTGACTACACAAAAGGAAAGTTAGATTACATATGGAAAGGATTTTGTTAAGAATCAAACATCATAAAGAGATTTGCTTGATTCTGATTACGAGAAAATGCCCAATTTTTCCAATTTTGATTCCAGTTTATTGTCTCACAAATGTAACAAAAATAGAATAATCACTAAAATAATATACTTGCTGTTTATTTTTTTTTATTTTTTTACTTTGTTTGTTCACTAAAAGAAAAAGATTGTTTCTCAAATATTTGTTTTTGTGCTTCATGTTTTCATGATTTTGTACTTATTCATGTTCATTGTGCAAGAAAAACACAAGTGCTACTAGTGCCCTTTTGGTAATGTCAGGATTGACCCCTATCAACTTAGAAACTAAACACATTATTTGGCAGGAAAATCTCATCACCTTACCCTGGCGAGATTATAGCAACTTGGATGTCAACAAAATGATTAGAGTAGGTAAGATTCCCCCCAATTTGACCTTGATCAATGATATCAAAAAATTCAACATTGACAAAAATACCCTCCTGACTTACGATTACCACCCCTCCCATCAGCTTTTCCCTGATGTTTACTTTGAAGATCCAGGTGATCATCCCATGTTTAGTATTTATACTAACAGTTCCAAGATGGGTACAAAGTCATATACCCACTTAAAACTCATCCATCTCATATACCACATTCTCAGACACTTAGACAACAACATTAGAATAGATTTCCATTGGGTCCCGGGTCATGCGGGGATTCTCGGCAAGGAGACCACTGACCGTCTTACCAAACAAGCTGCAAAGTCAAGAAGCAAATCTTCATTCTCAGGCAAGACAGCTGGGACCATGACACTACTGGTAGGCTCACCTACTCTTTCATCCCCAAGGTTGACACTACTGCGATTCTATGCCACTTTTACCCTAGTTACACCCTCACTCAGCCACTTACAGGACACTGCAGCTTTAAGCATTACTTGCATAGGTTTAACCATGGGAACAATCCACAATATGATTGTGGTATTCAGGAGGATCAAACACCACTTCACTTAGTTTTTTGCTGCAATAGATACAATCACATTAGGGATAGTTTAATAAAAGCTACTATTCTTCAAGGGTACAACTGGCCTTGCAATCCACACCAACTCATTCACGCACATACAATGTTCCATCATCTACTCGCATTTATATCCCTTAGTGGGGCTTTTGAGAGCACTCACTCCAGGGGCACAGATGGCAATTAGCTTTTCCTTGCTTAGTTTCAACTGTCAGTTTGTCTCTGTCGGTCTGTTCATCTTGTCTGGTTTGTCATTGTGTTCGTTTCCTTTTCACATTGTCTGTCTAGCTGTTAAGTAGTATTAAGATTCGTGATTGCGTTCAGTTTTATTAGTATTAGGTAGATATAAGTCTTCCTACTTAACAGTCACTTGGCACTAACTTCTACACTTAGTTAGTTAGTTAGTTGAAAGAAGAGGGAGAAGTAAGAAGATTAGGAGATGAAAGTGGGTCAGCATAAAGATGAGAACTCAAGCGCCTGCATTGCAATAATTGAAATAAACAGTATACAAAACATCGAAAAACATACATGAGAATAATACAAAATATATACAAATGGGTGGCACGACAATTAAGTTGTTAACAAAAGCAAAGTGATTACATAAAATAAACTATAGGATAACATACAAAAACAGGGTAACATGAAGAAAAATACATTGCAGATAATGAAGATTGCAACAAACATGGGGGACAAGGTATACACGTGTACAACAGTGAAATAATAATACAAATGTAACAGAATGCTGAGAAAACTGAACACTAAGAACAACAGGTGAAAGTAACATTAAGCACCAATTTATGGTAAAGTGAGCACATACAAATGCGGACTATTAACACTAAGCGAAACAAAGGTGTGACGCGTGGAGAGAAGTTGGCAAACAAGTAATACAGAGACAAAACAGTACCTGTAGGTGATGAAAAGCGATAACAAGGACAAAAAGTGAAGAAAAGTTCGTTCACGTTGAACCATGGTTGTTATCAGCACTGGTGCATGAATCCCGTGATGGATCGAGAGCCTTAGTCATCTGCAGGTACTTCTTTAGCCAGTTGAAGATGTCTTTATTCTCTATAAGGTTGTCCAAGGGGCAAGGCCAATTATAGCCTGCGTGGAGCACACTGCTGATGAGATTGTCTCTGTTTCTCTCGAAGAGTTCACAGTCCATAAGGAAGTGCAGGCTGTCTTGGTTCGAGATTCCATCACAGTGGCAGACGTTAGAATCCTTAAGGCAGAAGCGCTTCAGGTAAGCATTGAGGTTGCCATGGCTTGTGAGAAGTTGGGTCATGGCAAAGGTAAGAGTAAAATGTTTCCAATCCAGGCATCGATAGACACTAGGATACCTAGTTAACCTAGGTTAACTAGGATACCTGGTTAACCTACCAGTCACACTGCTATCCCACTCAGTTTGCCATTCTTGAAGAGCTAATTGACAGTACCAGTTCTTAAACAATGAGATTGGAATCTTGTAGCTTGAGGGGAGAGAAGAGGAGGCAGCCTCTTTGGCTAGGTGATCTGCGGCCTCATTGCCGGTAACCCCGGAGTGTCCACGAACCCAGTTGATAGAGATGTTGTGCCTATGAGAGTTGTTAGATAGGAGTTGGTGAATCCTGATAACGTTGTCACCTCTTTGTCACAAGCCAGTGATGGAGTGGATTGCCGTAACACTATCCGAATAGATAGCTATAGACTTATTGGGGGGAACCCGTCCTCGTAGATGTGTTCTAATGCTTTCGTAATGGTGAGAATTTCCGCCTGAGGAACGGAGCAGTGGGGCCCCAGCTTGTAGGCTGACCTATGGGTTTTGCCATTCCGATGGTTATAGAGGATGAAAGCTGCCCCTACATTAGTACCATCTTTGCTACCGTCTGTATAAATAGAGAAATCTTTGAGTCCATTCGTAGTCAGTGGATCATTGACCATCGTAGGGTAGTCTTGAATTAGATTGGTATGAGTGTCTTTCAATTCTACACCAAAGGTAAGAATATCCGTTTTTAAATGGGTGGGGAGATCCAAGATAATGTTGTTGTTTTTGTTGTTGTTGGTGTGACATTGATCATTGGTGAAGAGATTCTTAACTTTCCATAGTCTGGAGGCCATTCTGGCCTTAATGTGGACTGGGAGCAGTCCAGCAATGACGAGTAAGGTGAAAGTCGGGGCAGTCCTATAGGCCCTGCAGATGCGTAGAGCTGCCACCCTTTGTGCTTTAAGGAGCTTTTTCTGGATGTAGATTTTGTTGGTGGCCTTGGCCCAGATGGGAGCCGCATAAAGGAGCATTGGCTCAATGGCTCCAAGGTAAATGTGTTTAGCCGCGTTGTAACCAATACCCCAGGTGTTCCTGGCTATACTCGCAAGGGCGTTCAAGGTCTTTGTTGCCTTAGCTACCACCATATTAATGTGGTTGGTCCACTGTAGCTGTTGCTCGAGCAAAACACCAAGATACTTGAATTCCTTAACTCGAGGAATGCGGATGCCATCGATTTCAATGCGAGGACTACGTTGAAGTGGGGTGTTCTTTGAAAAGATGATGTAGGAGCATTTTGTATAATTTATGGGGAGGTTTATGCTCGCACTCCAGTTAGAGATCTTAGTCAGGATATTGTTGCACAAGATAGGGAGGTTACCACTGTTCTAGTCATATATCAGAAGAACAATGTCATCAGCATAGCCCTGTAGTAAAAGGTTATCATTGATGTTATTGATAATAGAGAGAAGCTCACTATGGACGATTGACCACAAGCCAGGCCCAGCAATAGAGCCCTGCGGGCAGCCCTTAGTGACCTGATGGATGTAGCTGTAGTTTTTAAAGAAGAACCCAGCTTTCCTGTCTTCAACAAAGCTTTTAACTATGCGGAACAGATTATTGGGGCAGTTTTGAGACTGGAGCTGATGGAGGATGGCTGGCCATCAAAGGTTGTCAAAAGCACCTCGAAAGTCTATGGAGGACAAAAGTGTGTGCTTACCTGCATTTTTGGCGCTTTTAATCTCATCTATGATGCTGGTAAGGGCGGTGGTTGTCGACTTTCCTGGCGTAAAGCCGTGCTGGTGGATGCTGAGAGCACCTTTTCTCCTGAGAATAGTGACGATCCTAGAGGTGACCAGCCTATCGAGGACTTTGCCCATTATGGGAAGCAGGCTGATGGGTCTGTAGCTATTCGGGAGAAGTGTGGTTTCGTCTGGTTTCTTCATAATAAATTTGATTGAAGCCATCTTCCAGTCCTTTGAGAAGTATCCCAGAGAAAAACATCAATTATAGAGAGCAACAAATGTCATTGGGATAACCGAGAAGGCCTCCTTTATCATTTTGCCATTGATTTGGTCTAAACCGGGCACTTTTTTGATGTTTATAAGGTTGATGGCATGGTTGACTTCTCTAAAGGTGAAGATTAGATCATCAGCCTGGTTAGTTGGTTGAGTAGAGCTAGTGCAAATCTCATGTTGTTCAATGGTATCATTACTGGGTCGTCCAGAGGAAAGTGATAATCAAAGAGCTCCTTGAGAGTGTTGTGAAGGGTGTTGGTGTAGCTGCCATCACTGGTTTTAATGGCCGAGGGAATGTCCACCTTGTGCCTCTTTTTGAAAGCCACATAATACGGCTCACACCATGAGTTATTAAATTGGTTGCAGAAGTGCCTCCAAGCTAGGTGCCGTTTCGTGTTGATAAGGGTTTTGTACTTGTTGAATTTATTGATGTAATTATTCCTATGAAGGGTCCTATCCTGCTGGTTGTTCTGCTGTTGGTAGAGCTTACAGAGTCTTCTGACCTTGCGATGGCTGGATAGCTCATTGTCCCACCAAGGGGCTTTAGTGTTAGATTTTGTCTTCTTCTTGCTGGCGAGGTGGTAGCTATGTAGCAGGAGGAATGTGAGATTCCGGATGCAGACATCTATATCCTCTTTGTGCATATCAGTGATAGGGGTGTTGATGTTCCAGTTCTCACGGATGAAATTCTGAAAAGTAGGCCAGTGAGTTTGGTGGTAAGTGGAAGTAGTATCGGTAGTAGTGGCATCGATCTGTATTTTGATTTTGATATAACGGTGATCATTTGCACTAGGCTCGGTAATTGTGGTGCAGAGGAAGACCTAGGAGCCATGTGAATGTTCGCCAGAGAGACGTCCACCCAGCTGTCACCCCTGGGAGAGTGATAAGTGGAAGAGGGGGCTGGTGTTGCAGGAGGTTAGGTAAAGCGCAGCCACAAATTCCTGCATCCTAAACCCCTAGGATCCTTGATGGGGCTGTGCCACAGGAAGGATTTGGCGTTGGTGTCTCCACAAATCATCCATGGCCTATCTGCAATGGTCTGGCTTATCATGTCTAGGTCGTTTAACATGAGGTTGATGTCTTCGTAAGGCGAGCAATATATGGACGAGATGAAGATGATGTCTTGGTTCGTGTTGATTACACAAGTGGTCGCATAGTTAGTTGATAAATGAGGCATGTAATGGATGTTCAAATTGGAGTTTCTAACAATAATGGCTGTCTTGGTGGTAGTCTTGGAACCCTTAGGTGGGAAGACCCTCCAGCCACCATAGTTCATGAGTTCACCCTTATGAAGATAAGGCTCCTGGATGATTATCATATCCGAGCACCAGTCTTCAGCAGTTTTAATGACTAAAGAAGATGGAGCCTTTTCCCTCTGAAGATTAATTTGTAGTAGGGAGATGTGGTTTCTGTGATGGCTATTGCTACTATCAGGATGATCAGTGTTGGAAAGGACAGTGATGCTGGAGTCATGAGTAAGTGGGTTTCTTGAATTGCTTGTTTGATGATTAGAGTCCATAATTCGTTTGACGGATGGTTAGTGATTTCATTCTTAGGGTGGCAGGACATAGAGGATCAAAGGCGTTATGATCAGTAGTATATCTTTCATGGGCTGGAACATCTTTGTTTGCAGCCTTGCAGTTTGTGCAGCAAGGGTTTTGGTCTAGTCATTGGCAGTCCCCAAATTTGTGCCCTTTGGCACAGTGGCTGCACTTCTGCCTATTTGGGCAAGTGGTCGAAATGTGGTTGAAACCACAACACTGGTAACATCTTACCAGTAGGATGTAGTCATTCACGAATATATTTGCCCATTGAACAGCAATATGTTTGGATCTTATGAGCGCATCCCTGATCTTAGGTGCAGTGGACAAAACAATATGCCTGCAGTTTTCTTTGGCATTGTTTCTGAACAAGACAGTGCTTATGCATGTTGCTTCTAAAAATTCTTCTCTGGAGGTAACTTGGAGGGCTTCATTTTGGTCATATATTATATGGATAAGTTCGGACTCATCAACAGAGATAGGCACATTGTTTAGTATGACTCTGGGGCGCCTTCCTTCAGAGATTCTACTTTTAACTTTACTTGCTACTTCTGGAAGTTTTTCTATGGCATTCGAAAGAATTTCTGCGTCTTTGTGAGTGTTTGTCCTAAAGCAGATGCCATCCCCTTTTACTTTTCTTATTGCTTTGACCTTTATTTTGAGATTTTGGATTTTGTGGTTTCACTTTCTTTATTATTTTATTTTCTATCTGTTGCATATTTATTGTGCCACCTTCTTCATCTGTTTTTGGATAAAGGATTAGTGCGAAGCTTCCCCCACTACCTTCGTTATCAAGCTTGGTTCTTAGTGACTTGTTTATGGATCTAGTAGTAGAGGTGGATCTGGTATTTATTTTTGTGATGTCCACATAGGAGATGGCTGGGGCAGATGAGGCCACAGGTGCAGGGCACTGATGAGAAGTTGAGCGAACTTTCCTTAGTATGCCGTGGAATTGTCCCAGGCATGAAAAAAGACTTGTGACTCTTTCTCGAACTTCCTTCCGTTCCTCGGATTTGATAGAACCACATTTCTCTGGCAAGAGGTCTAGAATCTTCATAAAATGTTGCTTTGCTTTTTTTAAAATTTTTTCTTCTAGGGAGCATACAGTTTCATTGCCACTTGGTGTCTCAGTGACATTTTTCGAGTGTTTGAGAGAAGACATATTGATGGAATTGTAAAGTCTGTACAATCAACCAGGAGAGG
Source organism: Centruroides vittatus (assembly GCF_030686945.1). Taxonomy (NCBI): domain Eukaryota; kingdom Metazoa; phylum Arthropoda; class Arachnida; order Scorpiones; family Buthidae; genus Centruroides; species Centruroides vittatus. The sequence continues at coordinate 866,450 of NW_027122478.1, read as the reverse complement.
GAAGTGAGATTGTTAAGAAGAAAGGGCCACTTGGCAAACAGACTCTATCCCAGAAGAATAAATCTTACTGGGACAGAGGGGAAAACAAACTGGTTGGTTTACAAGTAAAATTGGATACTCACCAGTGCAGACTGAACAGATGGAATTCCTGTTGAGTAATCCAAAGGTACACCCAGGCCAATAGATGGGTAGCACAAAAGTTTCAGGGTGCGATGAACAGGGGATTCAGGAAGTGATGTGTTGTCGATAAATCCAAAGGGTGTGGTTCCAGAAGTAAGTCAAGAACACATAAGGAGGAGTCCACTGGGAGGTAGCTGGCAAAAGAAGGAAGCCGACTGACGCCCTGGAGTGGAGAGAAGACACACAAACTCCAAACACACCGCAGAAGGCAAAGTCCAAGGTTGATAAGGGTCCTAGTTGGACTGAACTTGCCAAGCAAAGCTTGGCTAGATGAACTCCTGCCCAGGCTGGCTAGTAGTCTATCTGAGCCAGGCAATGCTTGCTTGGTCTTCCCACTGGCAACAAGTGTTGATAGTGACACCAGTCAACATGGGCAAGAAGGGAGGTGTGGGAGAACTGGTCTGCTTGATAGCAGGTTTCCCCAAACAAACCAAAAGCAGATGAGGGTGTCCACTTAACCAGACCAGACACTTAGACACAACACTTATGATACAAAGATAACATAACACGCTGTAATCCACAGACATAAACATCACAAGATCAGAACAAACACATTATTCACGAGATATCCAGATAGGCACAACACAACTTCAAAGATGGCCACCACAGAGGCCTTCTTACTTCAACAGTGGTGAGGAAGCCAGTATGGCCAACACAAAGACCTATACACTACCTAATTAAAAATAGCTAAAAAGTTAGGCTTAGGAAAAGTAAGCCTAACACCCACACTAGGCCTAACTTAGCCCTAATCTCCTATACTAAAGTACAGGAGGGGAGTAGCTAACCCTAAAGTTAGTCCTAACACTAAAAACTAGCAAGAATCTAGCTACAGAGCAAAGTGACGCAGGTCTGTCCTCCTTGGCATCCAAACTCGAACTTAACTTCTACACTTAGCTATTCATGGCAGCATTCAATTATTGGTGTTTGCTACACTCAGGTTTTCTTTCAGACCCTTTGGAGCACTACAGCATAAAAACTGCATGCCAACGTCAAACATAGTGGGTACTGTAGCCATGTATGCCATTCAGAGGGATCCTACCTTTCTCTACTGTCTATCTCCTCTCCCTCTTTCTTCCCCTCCCCTTTTCCTTACCCTCTTTTCTGCCAGCTAAACACTTCATGTATGGCTGATGTTTTTCTGGTATGTATATATGCACATGCAAGAAAAACATTAGGAAAAACAAATTTTTCATGTTTTATAGCCAAAAAAATTAAATTTCTATTGGCATTCTATAAAAAAAAAAAAAAAAAAAAAAACACAATGGACCAAGTGTAATTTCCATTCCCACAGGTTATGCTGTAACTATTTCCATTATGTTTATATGGCTAGTATGTTGCATATTTGCAACACATGGCACTTAATGTCTTAAATCTGTTTTTTCATTTGTTTTATCAAAATTTTTTTAAACACCTGATTCAAAGTATCAAATCTATATTTAATGGTTGCTGTGTATGCCTTCACTAATTTTCTTAAATTAAAAGGTTGAGATTTAGAGTAAACTGATAAATAATAGAAAGTACAGTCACATTTTTAATAAATGTTATTTCATTTAAAAAATTTTTCTTCAAGTTATCTAGTTATGTAATTTAAAATCTACTAGTGAACAGAATACAGTGATGCACTGCAATAAAGAATTTATTAGATTTAATCTTTTAATCTATTATGTTAATTGCACGTATGCAAAAATTTATAGTAAATTTTAAGTATGCTTAGAACAGAAAATGGAGTAATCTATATGTTTATAAATATGTATAAAGTTAGCATGTGTTATATATAAAAAATATTTTGATTTTTCTTGAAAAATGATTTATTCTAATGTATTGTTTATTGCTTTTGCCCTTAATTTCATTAAATGTTTTTACTAACCTAAACAATTACTTATTTTAGGGCTTATCACATCAGTAAATATGAAAACAAAAATTCTTAAATTTATTTTATATTTAAATTTACATTAGAATAAAGGAATTTTAGAATAATTCAATTTAATATGTATAAAATGTACCCAAAATGCATTTTGGACTCTAAAAAAGTCCCTCTTCAGTTGATTGAAATTTTGTGTTCATATTCACTGATGTGATAAGTCTTAAAATAAGTAACTGTTTGGGTTAGTGGAAGCATTTAAAGATTTATTTTAGATAATTCTATATACAGTAGACCCCCCTATAACACAGATTCATATAACACACTAAAAGAGACTCATATAACACAGTAAAACATCATCACTGACTCGTGTCGCAAATCTGGACCAATAGTGGATATTGTACAAACCGTTGAGTTTAAACGTGCACTGAACCAACTAAAAAACATTTATTATTCAACGGCCATAAAAATTATATTTTTATTAATGTCTCCAAACTTCAGTGAATTTTTCACAGAAAAATAACTTATCAGGAAACACGTGCCCGCTGTTCGATGAGTCGCTTCGTGACAAAAACAAGCTTAAGCAATGGCATTGTCGAACGGTGCACACTCGGTAAGTAATCCTACAATTTTTTGTTTATAGCATAGTTTATATGGATTATTCCCAAAAAATTATACGTGATTTGGAAATGTTGATTGGTTAATTTTATGGAAGAAAATTTTTCAAACAGCCGTAGCCAATAAACTGCACATGTGCCAGGCTGTTATTGGCTCGTGTATTTAAGTGACTCATACAACACTGAATTCATATAACATGGAACCTATCTACCATGTTATAGGGGGGTCTACTGTATTAAAAATATTTCATATATATTAATATATTGCTTGTGTGCATGCATACAATTATTCTAATTAAAATTATGTTCTTACTTTATAGTTAGATAGATTTAAAGAACCACCTGCATTTGGTCCGATGTGTGATATACTTTGGTCAGATCCATTGGAGGATTTTGGAAATGAAAAAAATTCTGAACACTTCTCACATAATGCAGTCAGAGGTTGCTCTTATTTTTACAGGTTAGTTTTTATTATCTTTTAATTACATTTCAATTGGTAATTATTTTATGTTAAGAAGTTTATACATCATTTTACATAATTGTTAGTAGAAACATAAATACTTATATTAAATTTTTACAGAACTTTGTCAAAACAACAAGCAAACTTTATGTATTCATGATAACTAACAATTAAGTGAAGCTAGGTTCACACAAACTGAATTTAAATATATATTATGATTAGATATTTAAGACAGCAGGATAGCAGATTGAAATTTAGAACATTTTGATGATGATGATAATTTTATTATTTTCAGAACACTTTTAATACTTTTGTAAATACTAATAGAGATTTTTAAATATTGTTTTAAATGTAGCTATGCAGCTTGTTGTGAATTTCTTCAACAGAATAATTTGTTGTCTATAATAAGAGCACATGAAGCCCAAGATGCTGGGTAACTATTTTTTGCATTTTTATATATTTTTTTAATTTGTATTAATCAGCAAGATATTTAACAGTGGAACCTCACTTAACAAGCATAATTCGTTCCAGAGTCATACTCGTAATGCGAAACACTCATTAAGTGAAACAATTTTTCCCATAGAAATTAATGTAAAATACAATAATGCGTTCCACGTTGAAAAAATGCTCAAATGTTTTATGTATAATATTTATTCAAAAAAAAATTGTACAATATACACTGTCAAGGAGTGTGAATCATCGTCATCTTTTCTTCTAGCGCAGAATGAAGCATCCTGGAATGAGAATTCGATTTGCAGAAACAAAAAAAAAAATCACAGCTAATATGTTTGATAAACACTCCAAACGATATGTCAAATTCTTGGGTTATGTAGAGGCTATAATTAAATATTAGAAATTAATTAATTTGACTAGAGACAGTTATGTTTCCATCTCGTATTAAATTTAATAATTATAAATAGTTAATTTTTAATTCAGACATTTCTAAACTTTAATTTGGAATCGGTCATTACATTTAATGACTCAAGAATTTGGCATATCATTTGGTGTGTTTATTATATAACGGGCTATGGTTGTTGATGTAAACAAGTAATATGTGTGAACACAAATTTGGAAAAGTAAGTGATCACAAGTGACACTAAGATGCTAGCGGAATGAGTGATGGAGCATGCCGCATGCGCACAATTTGGGATTTTCCCTCTCCACTCGTTATGCAAACATTGCTTGTTAACCGAAGCAAATTTTTACAAATTGTTTTGCTCATTATGCGAAATATTGTTGTGCAAGGTGCTCATTAAGTGAGGTTCCACTGTATTCCACAATGCTGTTTATTAATTTCTAAAAAAGTAGATGATTTTTATATTGATAGTAATGACTGTATTTCATTTTTTAAGAGATATTACTTATTATGAAACAAATAATATATTTTTTAGTACTGAACACTGTAAAACTTTTGTGCCCAGTTGCCCATTTTTTATTTATTTTTACCTGGGTGCTTGGGATTATTCAGGTAACAGATGCTTTTGACACATTTCATACCCAAAGGCATGTTGGACTTTTCAAAAATTTCTATTAATTTATATTTTCTGTTATGATTTGAACAAAGATGGATTGTTATTGATAAGGATATTAAAATAAATTAATTTTAATATATAAAAATTAGCGAAATATTGACAATTTGTGGGGAAAGTTTTGGAGCAGAGATCCTGATTATGGTCTGGCTCTAGCTCCTGACAAACATTTAATTTTTAAGTGCAGTTATTTGAGATAGGAATGCATTTCAAACCACGTTATTTTTATTTATAATTTTGTTTCTATTACCTTACATAAATTCTATATAAATAATAAAAAATAAATCTTTTGAAAATATATGTGTAGTTTGAGCATTATTCTCAGATACATTAAACCATAATTAAAGGGCATGAAATCATAGAAAAGAAAACTAAATACAATTAACTAATAACTAGTAATTACCAGATATTATCATCATTACTTCTGCACCTGATTGAAAGTTGGTTTACTGTAGTCTGTTTTTACAATTTCCAGCTTATATAAGAAAGATTATAACAGTACTTAACATATAAACAAAATAATGTTATAACATTTTAATTCTTATTTAAAAGCTTCTAAAATAATGTCTATATTATAGTATTATTGATTACAGTTACTATACATTAATTTTGTTTAATTCTGAAAAATAAACATGATGTGCCAAGAATATATATCCTGCTGGTATGTAAAAAGCATGGGCAGATCTATATAGGGACTAATAGGGCTTAAGCCCTGGGCCCTCAAGTGTCAAGGATCCATAAAAATTGAATTATCATCATAAATTTTTAATACTTTTTCATTAACAATGAGCCCTTATTGTATGGTAAAAAATAGTTAATATTAATATAATAATAATGATAATTTATAGTATTATTTGTAGTAACAAAAAATACAGCCCCATTGGAGTTCAATAAGTCCAAGGCTGTGAAAAAACCTAGATCTGCCCTTGCAAAAGCATTAGCTGTTAGAGAATTTTTGGTTAGAATTTACAAAATTTTTTAAATATTGATATTTGAAAAACTTGTAGTTGAAAAGATCAATACTTTCTAGAGAATAGTTGAAGAATTAACACCTAATATATGATTCCAACTGTCTCAGACTCCAAGCCCTGTTTGTGGGTATGATTTATGTGGAAGTTGGAAAGTGGACATAAACATTAATTCATGCAACATGGAAATACATAGAAATTTCAGAATATTATTCATGTCAAACGAAGAACAATTAATTTTTTGGCATAAAGTTAAATAAAATTTGCAACAACAAAAATTTCTCTTATGGTATAATCTCAGTAATCCAGTCATTAGTTAATTAGATACATCTCTTTCAATCCAACACTAGTCAGCTCTTGGTTATTATTGGAATGTTGCCAAGTCACAGATAAGCTTCCACCTGTTCAAACTCCAGTTCCTACTAAATTTGGATACTTTCCAATAAATGTGGTATGATATTAGACTTCAAGCTTGACACAATATTATAGATTGTTTGGATCATCATCATGGACTGCTCAAAAAACTTAGTATTTTACAGGGTATCTAACAATCTGGAAAACCAGGAAAGATTAGAATTTTAGATTGGCTGGAAGATTTGACACTTTTCAGGAAATTTACAGGAGGAGCTAAATTAACTTTTTTTTAAAAATTTACTTTTACAATTATTATTATTTATAACATAAATGAAATATCTTTAAATTTTACAATGTCTTTGGTCTCTTTCAGGAATGAAATGATTTTTATTTTTAAAATTTTCAAACTTATATTAACTGGAGGAAGCATATGCTTCTCTGAAACTAGTGACAATAAATCTGTGAGACAAAATAGTATGATGCAAGCATCTCCTAGAAGTCAGAACTGACACCACTTATATTTTTTGTCTGGGAATATAGGAAATCTAATTTATTTTCACATGTTACACTCATGCATGAGTAAGCAGCTTATGTGGGACTTACAGATAAAGGACAGGAGGGAAATAAGAAAGACAGGAAACCCAGAAGCAATGCACTCAACTACAAAAATTAACTAAAACAATAACTAGATTTATTTAACTGGATTATGTAAAATTAACTATACATAACAAGATAAATCCATATAATTCAAGCAAAATAATTCAATATTCAATATAAAAAAATTCAGATACACTCAACGACAGCCCTTTCTTAAGCATGATACTATCTTATGAACTAATAAACTATTTCTGCCTAACTGCAAGAGAGTGAGAGAGTTCACATTTCTTCTCAGGCTAGTAAATACCTTGTTGATAAAATGACTGATGTCTTCAATATTCATGGATTGGTCCTTTTCAATGAAGACTAATTGACAGCAGATGAGAATAGGAATGGAAATGACTGCTATCAGCATTTTGGACTAGCAAGGAGAACAATGAGGACTCTTATTGTTCTTGCCAGTCCATCAGCTGTCTGTCTCCAACAACAGTTGTATGGTCCTTCTGTCAGACTGGAAGTGGTCATTAGCTGTAATTAGATAGCAACAACCATAGCAGATAAAGTAAAAAGAGAATTTGTCAACTTCTTGTGTCTCCAGAAACAACAGATATGATGAAAGTGTTCAAGTCTGGAGACAGGATGAATGACATTTATTTTAATTTGTTACATGGAAGAGAGTAGTATAACAATCTTTCCAAGTTTGAAAGTCATATTTCCACATGTAATTGCTTTTGTGGAAAATGGATTTAACAAATGAGGCTTTAATATTTTCAAACAAATTATAGAATTGTTATTAGAATTTTGATAATAATTCAGCAGTTTGTTTGGAAACTTCAATGTATTAGGTTGGTTGTTGTTTACATATAAGTCTTTATTTAATCATGTTTAGGCTTCTTGTTTTTTAATTGGTTAGTTGTAATGATTTTAATCAGTTACCAGCACTTTTTGGAAGGACTTGTTATACATCACTATTCAGTCTAGAAGAATTTCCTTTTATTAATTAAAATTACAATAATAGGTATGCATTTTTAGGAGAGTCAGCTATCTCTCTGCTCTTCATTCTTTTTTCATTTTTTAACAAACAAACATAAAGTATCCAGATATGCTAAAATACAATGTAAATTAATAGTACAGGCCTAAAATTGGTTGAGTTAAGTACCATATTTACTCACTTATAAGACGATCTCGCATATAGGACGAGGTGTGACTTTAAAGATCAAAATAAAGAAAGTTAGATTTATTAATACAATTTTATTTTATTTTTAATCACAAAATGCCAAATGCAAGTAAATGCACACATTGTCCTGCAAAAGTTACTGGCATTTTAAACTTTAAGGAAAAATCTTGTAAAAGAACAAATTATGTTGTTGATTTTACAACATTTTTCAGGGACCTTTTTTTGCTAATTCTTAACAGTTGAATCCACTCCCCATCGATTACACTTATGAGTTTCTCCGAATTTTGATTTTTGAATAATCATCTGTTTTCACATGGGAATGGATTAAAAGTTATGTCGGGCTTCCATATGATTTTGGAATTTCAAATTGGAATTCAATTCAAAAGCTTTGCTCTTCCTATTGCTATTCATCTTACTCCTAACAATACACGAGAACAATTGAAATGACCCAAATAAAATACTTTTGTTTTTAAACACCAGAGGATGAGCATCCGGTAAAAAATGCAAACATGGTTCACAAAAATTATTGCAAAAATGCAAAGAATCCTTTGCTTGCTCATATAGGACAACCTAGGTTTTTGAAGCAATGAAAAATGGATAAAAACCTTGTCTTATATGCAAGTAAATATGCTATAAGTATCAACCATAAAATAGAAGAATTAAAAAGTATTATTGCTTATTACCACTACTATTATAAAATTTAGATATCACAATGAATGCTGAAGAATCTTTAATTTTTATATCTATTTAAAAAGGCTTACTAATGACAGCAGAAACAAAGATTTCACTGAATCTTTGTCATTAGTAAGCAGTTATACCTGGATTAATCGATGATGATGATGATAATATATTTTATAGAAAAAGATATATCACTTTTAATTTTAGAATGGTAGAATTTCATTACATATTAACATTAGACTTGTAGAACTGTTAAAAGTTAAACTTTTTTCTGAAAATGAAAAATAATTAACTGTAGACTAGTCCAAGATTTTATTATAACTTAGATTGTGATTAATTGTATATTCAACTGCTTTGTATGACAATATTAATTTTTTTATGTAACTTACACATTTTTAAAAATTCAATTACTAAAATATATTTTAATAAATATTATTTATCGAACATTTTATTTTAGGTATCGTATGTACAGGAAAAGCCAATCCACAGGTTTTCCATCTCTTATAACAATATTTTCTGCACCAAATTATCTGGATGTATATAATAATAAAGGTATTATTTATATTAATTAAATAAATATTATATATTGAAGTGTAGACATTTATAACAAAATGCTAAGAGTGTGTAAAATGTTGAAAATTAATTAATCTGATAGTTTTTGAAAAACAAACTAAACAATATTAGTTACACATTTCAATTTCCATTTTCGAAGTTATAAAAGATACAATATATCTTTTTTAAGAAGTGTTTATTTAAATAATAGAGATAATTAACTAGAAAATTGAATTTCAGATTATGAAATTTGTGAAAATGGTAAATCATTGTTAATCAAATCGCAAGTATTCCTCATATTATGCAATTAATTGGTTTCAAGAAGTATTGTTTTAAATTGTATAAGTCAAATTGGCTTTTGCTTGGGTAAAATAAAAATGAAAAATACATTAAAATTTAGAAGGATGCCTATTTTTTAAAAATTAATATTTTAGTATTGAAACTAGTAATTTAATAAAATTATAAATGATTCAGTTGATTCAAGTAAGTCTAGATTATTTTTCCATCTTTGTTTTAAAACTTTGATTGGTAGATTGATAATTTTCTGCATCTTGAAATTTCTTCAACATACCTAAAATTGTAAAATATAATGGACAACATTTTTTTCTTCTCACTTGTACGTGATTTTGAGATAAACCAAAGAATTTTGAATTCTCACAAAGTTTAGTGTTTCTTTTGCTATTAGGATAATTCTCATCAGTAATATCAATGGCATTGTTAAAATGCTTTAAAAAGTCAGCTATTTGCTTTGTTAAAAAAGTGTTTAACAAGTTGGACAACAGAAGAGTTGTTTTTTTAATCTTTCTCAATTTTAAGAAAATCCTTATTGACAAATTCCTGTCTTAATTGAAGAAGCTCATTCTTATTGGCTTTATCTACCCTCTTTTAATCCAACTATAATTGCAAAACCTTAAAATTTAAATCCAGCACTATTAAGCATTGAATTGGAAAGTTTATCTTTAGAATTAATCATGAGATTTACTAATATTAATACCAAGCCAAAAATTCCCAAACTCTTTCATGCAATATTTGAAACTTCTATCTAAACATTTCTAATGTTGACAGTCATTTTCTCACTGTTGTGATTTTTCCAAAAATCTTCACCAAAGGTTGTTTTTTGCCATTTGTTTTTTTTTTTTTATTTTAATTATCTGAGGACAATTACAACTTAAAAATTTTACAATGATACTCTAATCAATAAATTCTGTTAAAGATGCCATATTTGGATGCAAGAATATAATAATGTTTTCATCAATATCAACCAGGATGTTAAAGGATGACCAAGTGCATTTTCAGGAGGAGGAGAATTTTTAAAAAACTTATCTTCTCACAATAAGCCTTCAATTCATTACAGTTTTTTGAAAATATAGCTTTATGCTTATTGTATTGCTTTCAAGGAACTTTTGCTAATTGTATGACATATGTCATACAATTAGCAAAAGTTCCTTGGAATGATTTTTCAGACATGACTTTTTGGAATGATAAATTATGAGAGGTTTTTATTTTATTATTTCTAGATGAGTTTGCTGTTAAAAACACTATGATTCTTGGATGTTTTAAACCTCTTTTCTTTCCCTGAGAGAAATATTCCATTGTACTTTCTAAATAATTATGTCTGCATTGGACACTTGTTAAGGTAAATAACCTATGGTCTTTAATTGCCAGTCAGAGTTATGGTAGAAATTACTCAGCAACATCTGAATTAGCTGTTGAAACTTTGTTATCTTGAGCAGCCTGCATTCCCTAACTTTAAATCATTCAAATTACTCTGCACTTGTGATAAAGATTTACACTTTCAGACAACACTCAATATCATTAAAAAACTCAAATAAATTTTTTCAGTTTAGTCTAGTAACATCAATAGGCCTGGCACATCACATTGATATAGCTGTTAAGTCTATTTTGTCAACATCTTTTTTTAATTTCTCTAAGCAATGGTCTTATCTATATGATCCTATTATGTATTATTCTCTTTGTAATTTTAGAATCATACCATCATCATTAATTTTTTCAGCTTGCTTTCTTATTGTTTTTAGCATCAGTTCAGAAATTCCTGCAATCTATTCATTATGTTCATAATTTTTGATCAGATTTAATTTTTCACTTGTTATAGACTTTTTTTTTCATTGGCAGAAAAAATTCTGTAAGTCTGTGTACTTTTCTGTGAAGGTTAATTTTAATTAAACTAAACTAAACCAATATCTCAATAGTAAACTAATGCTTTTTTAAAAATTAGTTTTTGATATTTATTGTCTCCATTAAAGCATTATTTTTGAATTTACTTGATTTGTAGAATAGTTACCTAAAAATTATTTAAAAAGACATGTAATTGTTTTGATGAATTTTTTATTTTATAAAATTACATTAAACTTTTACTATAAATGTTTTGTTTCTTTAGTACATTTTGTTTTTCAAATTATTTACATTAGATAAAGTTGAAATTCACACAATAGATCCCTGGTTTATTAATTACTTCCATATTGGGATTGTCATTCCTAGTTAATTGGAATAAGAATAATACAGATGCATCACATACTGATAACAAGAAATATTATTCTATTACAGGAATCAGCATGAGCAACCAAGTTAAAATTTATTTAAAAACAAACAAAAACAAGAAGTGAAAGTAGTTATAAAGAAAAAGAAGAGTGTATTTCCAAACAGTAGGAATGATAAGCTCAACATTGGAGTGATAAACAAACCAGGGATATGTTTGGATTTGATTGACCAAAAATGAAAGAAATATATTATTTTGAAGCAAGAATAAGAAAAATCACACAAGATCATCAATCAGGAACTAGACCAGGTAATTCATACACAGAAAAAATTAACAGAAAACATATTGAATTTAAAATAAAGTGAGATATCTAAAATATATCATCAGTCAAAGCACAGAGGAACAGTATTTATGAATATCAAAATTCAGTAAACGTTATTGGAAAAATTGATGTATAAAATCTGTTACCATCATGATAACTGTTAGCTTTAATTTTAAATTAAAAACTTAAAATTTTTATTGTTCAATTTGAACTTTTTAAAATAATGTCTTTAAATCAATATACTTGTTTTTGTTGTAGTAAATTTATAAATATTTCTTAATATAATAAAATATAGTTATTTTACACAATAAATAAATTGAGAAGCAATTTTAATTTTTAATGTGATTTTTCATTGTTCATTTTGAAATTATTTTTCAATACAGTCTTTTTGAAACTAAGAATGAGATTTGCAGTTTTAGAAAAAAAAAATTGAATAATAGATGGCATTTAATATTTTGTTTTTCTTTCTTTAAGAAAAGTGTTCTTAAAGCTTTATGACTATTTCATTTATTTACTGTTACATTAAATATAATTTTAATGAGAACTTATGGAATATCAAAATTTTTACACTTGATGTACAGTTAGTAATGTATAATATAAATGGTTAATATTAAGATTGCATTTTTTGCATTATTTTCTGCACTAATTTTTAATTCAAATTATTAAATAAATTAATGATTGTTTTAATGTTAACTTAAAAAACTATTACTAAACAGAAAAAATGCTTTTACAAAAGTTTGAATCATTTTTTTCTGCTAATTTGAAAATTTTGTTAATTTTGACAATTGCTGCAATTTCATGCAGATAACTATTACACATTTTTGTGGTGTAACAATAAGAAAAATATTTTTTTTATTGGCATTCACTTTAATAATAGTTTTTCTCAAGCATTTTTGGACAATCATTATGGGCACAAATGGATCGACTTAGTAGCTATTTAAGACTATTGATAGGGTAGATGTACCAGTTTTGGCCAGTGTAGTACCAGTTCTGGCCAGAAAACAAATTTAACTTAAAAATATAATTACAAATGAGACAAACTTTTATTGTTAACTGTGTGAACAGTTAACAATAAAAGTTTGTTTCATTGGACAGATTTGAATATGTGGTGATTATATTTTTTTAAGCTAAATTTGTTTTCTGGCCAGAACTGGTACATCTACCCTACTATCAAGAGAAGCATTTTTGGACATCAACCTGAGATAGAACAAAGCATCATTACTTTTATCACTTAAAGTCTAAGATTCTGCCTCTTAATATAGTGAAATGATTCTAATATCTGAAGGATGATTTAGTCAATATTGAAGAGAAAAGAATTGGTGTAGATCTGTGGATTTGGGTACTAAAAGATTAGTATAAAATTGAATTTCAGTATTGCAAATTAGGGCCTATGTATTTTTATTGTTTTTTTCATTTACAAATACTTACTTTTTAGAAATAAATATATAAAAATAATATTTAAAATTTCATTGAGTAGTGCTATGCAGCAAAGCCTTCCATGCTTTTAGAATCACATTAATGTCTTTGAAATTAATTTCCTGCTCCTTTGGTGTAGTCTTGTAAATGTGTCAGGTTTCTGCATATTTTATATGTTGTTTCTTCTGCATCCTTTGTGTTATTTTAGCACAGTTCCATAGAACAGAAACTGATTGGGAGATCAGCCAGTATATAAGTCGCTAATGCCTTGCTATATACAGTAGAGCGTCGATAAGGGGAACGTCGATAAGTGGAATGGCCGGAAAGTGGAACGATTTTCAGTCAGACTGTGTCGTGCTGAATCGAATGTTTTTGATACTAAATTTACTTCTAAAGTATAATTTTCATGTTTTTTATATTCTTTAATATATTTATTTTGTTTGTACAAAATGAAGAAATAATTTTTAACGATACGATAGCCTCGATGATTATTATAAAAATTTTCGTTAGGCTTAAAATCGACGAAAATTCAACACGAAGCGACACGCAACGGAGAAAAATTTGAACATCGGACAGGTTGATGTATTTTTTCGTACAAAGTCGGAAACTGGAACAAATCATTAACTGGAAGGACCCCAGTCCCCAATTGGTTCCACTTATCGACGCTCTACTGTAGTTGGATTTACTGGTGTCATTTTTATTCTTGATTCTTGCTGCTAAAGACCTCAAGTTAGCCCCTACTTAACATAAATGATAAATCATTTACTCTTCTGCTGTCTGTTATGGGGATTTTATATACTTTTGGAGTATATAATGGCTCTATTGGCTCTGCAGGGGTGCAGAAGAGACAAATAAAATATGCAGAAGCCTGTGCAGGCAATTAATTTCAAGAGTGTTAATGTAATTCTGAGAGCATGGAAAGCTTTACTTCATAGCACTACTGAATGACGTTTTAAATATTATTATTTGTATGTATTTTATTTACCTATGTATTTTGTTTTGTTTTTATTTTACTTTTTAGAATTTTTGAACATATTTTCCACAACAGAACTTTTTTTTTGTTTGGTCATTTAAATTCAGTGTATTTAATATGTTATTTGTTCTACTTTTGAACACAGAAAAGTCAGTTTATTAAAGTAATTTTGTAATGATCTGAAACTGGAATAGACTTACCAAAAATATTTATCTCATTAAAAATTTGTCTCTGATTCCTAAAGTTATTTGTATGCTGTTTTTGATTTTGATTTTGATTAAAGAAAATATTCTATTTTATTTTTATAAATTCTACATTTTTGAATTAACAAACTGCACAAATGCTCCAATAACAAATGTTTCCTGATTTCAAAATGTTTTATTCCAAATAGACAGCTGAAGACATGAAAAAGATGTATTTTTGAAAGTTCAGATGAGTCTATGGATACAGAGCAAAATTTTCTAACCTAATTACAGGAAATTTTCTAGTAAATTTGGGGATCAATGTTTTGAGTGTTTGATATAAGGAGAATTCTATATATGGAGAATAATAAAAGGTGGTTAGTAAAATAATGCATTTAGAAATAAATTTTCTTAATAAAGCATGCAAAAACTGAGGTATATGACACTTATTTAATTTCTTTGCATATCCATTGTAAACTGTTTATAATGGTGCCACTGGCTGTATAGTAGTGTTGCCATAAACCAACTGAGGCTCACACAAATGCTTATCTAAAAGTTGCAAAAGAAAACTAAGTAGGGTAGATGTACCAGTTCTGGCCAGAAAACAAATTTAACTTAAAAATATAATCACCACATATTCAAATCTGTCCAATGGAACAAACTTTTATTGTTAACTGTTGAACAGTTAACAATAAAAGTTTGTTACATTGGACAGATTTGAATATGTGGTGATTATATTTTTAAGTTAAATTTGTTTTCTGGCCAGAACTGGTACATCTACCCTATAAAGTTTTTGCCTTTAATGTCAAAATCTGTAGATAGGAAATAAAAATTTGGAAATAAAATGTTTTTAATAAACAAAAAGTTGGGACATTAACATAAAAACTGTCACAAATTTTCTTCAAAATTAACTCAATTTGCAAGAAATTGCAGGATCTGGAAATTTTGCTCTGTAGATCTGTGTCTATTCAAAACTGTCCATAATTGTTGGAAGATTATAACCTGTCTGAGGAATTTTAAATTCTGGATATAAATAAAGTAATACTGATAATTGGAGCTATTGTCTTCAACCTAGCTCAAATGGATAGTTATATAAATTGCTGTATGTGAATGGTAGGAATTCAAAATAAAGAAAATTTTACTAGATTTTGAAACTTAGTTGTTATGTGGCTTAATAAATCTCATTTGTTTGTAAACTGCATTTACCAGGGATTGTCAGTTGTTCAATATAGGAAGATTTTTTTGATATATGAAGAATTCGGAATTAGGGTCTTTCTGTATATCAGTTTTTCTATGATGGTTTGTAACATATGAAGTCAATCATTGTCATTTATCAGAATTAGTTTTTATTTGTTTAAATATTAGCCAAACAGTCAGCATTGGTTAGATTAATCGATATTTTTGAATATTTTCGTTATAAAATTTCAAATGTTTTTTGTTACTAATTATCTTCTAATAGATTGTTTAATTTTATTTATTTTGCTTTTGATAAGAATTGTAACATGCAAATTTTGAAGTTGTTTTTAATTCAATGAATAATTTTTATTAATTACTAATATGTAAGTTGCCATAAACAATTTATTATCTCTCCTTAAGTGAATTTAATGTAATTACAACTTATCATTTCTTTCAAATATATTTTATATTTAACAAAGGAAAACTAATCATCATACATAGAAATTCAAAACTAGTTTAAAGTACATAAACTTTAGTTTTGTATGCTTTAAATTTATTCATCAATATTATAGCAAACAAACTAATATGTAAAATTCAGAAGTTAATTTTTAATCCAAAGAATTATCTCTAATTTGATTTGACATTCAGAATACAAATTGAATTGATATGAATGTTACATTAATTCAAAATGTGTTTGTTGAATTTTAGTAATGGAACTCAAATATTAATGAAATAATAGTTACACAAATTATAAACTTTTGGGTAATAAGACAAGTATATAAAATATCTCATTGAAATACATGAACTGTGTGCTCTTCCAGAAAAATTCCTAATTGGTTAGCAATTAAATTACAGTAACTGGCAAAGAGATATTTGCCTACTAGGACCAGACAAATAATAATCAAGAGAAGATTTCAATGATAAATGTGTAAAGTAAGTTTTTCAGTTTCTTAGAAACAATAAGTTAAATTTCTATATGAATAGTTAATGCATTTTCTGAAATAAAAACTAAAGGAACATAAGATGGATATTTAGTTAAGAAGCATAAACACAATGTTGGCAGATTATACACATCAGCATATATTTTATATTTAATAGAAAGAGAGGTTTAGTTGCATGACCTTACCATTTATCAGTAAAATTCAGAATATTTGAGTGAGACTGACCAGAAAGGAACAAAAATAATTTTAAATCTATATAAGGAAAGCTACAATCTAGGCTTCTGAATTGAACAATTTAGTGTAGTTCCAAAGATTTCAAAAGATTGAGATGCTCAAAGCCATATAGAATTCAGAACTTTCAAAAATAGAACTGTTGATACTTCACAAGTATAATTTTAAAAATATTTACTCGCCAGAGATATATCTGCAATTAATAAGGTTAATTTTATGAATTTGAATAATATATATAACTTAATTATGCATGTTGTTTTGCTGTATTTTGTCTCCTTTTTTAATATATCTTAACAGACTAGTAATCTGAAGTTAATTAATTAATTATCTAAAACTTACAAAAAGTACTTGGTTTTAATTTAAGTAATTAAGTTATTTAAGTATTGTAATTTCTGAGAATGATTTCCAGATTGTGCTAAAGATTTTCTGATTTTAGTAATGGAACTATAAGCTGCTGCATAAAATCCATGACAATTTTTTCTCATATTAGAAAAAAAATTACACTAACATCATTTTACAATTTGTTACATTAGAAAGTTGTCTTGATTTCATAAAACAGATGTCTTGTTGTTTACATGTTTGGCAGCTGCAAAAGACAATTGTGGCAACAGATTCATTTATTTACACTTGTGAATGCAATGTAAGATGTGTTTTACATTTGATGAACCTCCAGTAAACATTCCCAGTCTTTGTTTAAAAAATGCTTTAAAACTTAGTTTAAGATGTTTTAGCTTAGATAATCAACAATGATTAATATCATTTGACCCTGGTGCCTCAATCAAAAGACAAAGTCTTGATATGATAAGACTTGCTTTTTTTATTGTTGATATGAAGGTTTGTTTCAGTGATGAATCCAGAAAGTTATTATAGATGTGTAATTTCATTGATATTCTATTAATTTAAAGATTTTTAAATTACTAAGAATTGGCCATGTTCAAAGGGATCAAAAATTGTATTGAGGGAGTATTTCAATCTTCATAAGGAGTTGATCTTATTTTTATTATTACCATATTTTAGATTATTTACAAGTTGTCTGTGTTGTTAAGGCATTTTGAAAGGGCATGCAGTCTATGCAATGTAGGGAGTTTTACAGAAATTTTAAATTACAATTACAAATTTCTCAAAATGCTTTTCCTTTGTCTAAAGTCACTAAGACCACCTTTAGAAAACATGAAAAATTCTTTGTGCATCATAGATGTATTATTTCACATGTAGGGATATTCTTTCAGTTTTAACTAATTAAGACAGCTGAGTTAGGACAGTGTTCTGGTAAACAAGGCTCTTAAAGTATTCCAAAAATCACAAGGGATCAGTCAAGTCTGGTGATTATGGTGGCCATGCCTTTGTAAATTATCAGCTAATTGATTTCATTTGTGAGGTGCTGACAAAATAAGCTTTTTACATTGACATTGACATGAGGGGTGTTATCTTGCATAAAGATTATGATATCCAAACAATTTTGTTGCCAAATGCAGGGATGACAAAGTTTTGCAGCATATCTTCATACCTAGTGGCATTAAAAGAACATGTCTCTGGCCCAGATACTGTGAATCTGCATTACACTGTAAATTTTGGTTGTTGCAAGGCAATTCGTTGATAAATATGTGGGTTTTCTCCAGACCAAACAGTGCAGGTTTGAGTGTTCATCATACCATTCAAATAAAAATGGGCTTCATTCATCCACAGGCGTTACCAGAGCTATTAATTGTCAATTATCATCTGAGCTAGGAGTGACATTGCAAATGATTTCAGCTAAGCATAATCATCAGAAAGCAATTCATGAGATATGCTGTAGGAGTAAAACTTCAATATTCAGTGCAGAATTTTTCACACTTAGCTATACCACTGCTAAATAGGGAACAGTTTTCCATAAAAAATCTTCCAGGAAGCATCTTCTCTTTGGCAGACCACCTTTGTGATGCTTAATTAATACAATCAGTCCAATTGTAAAGTTGTTTCACAACTTACATAATATGCAAATTGCAGCAATATCAGTGCCAAATTTTTTCCTATTGGCATATTTCAAACTAAACTTTTTTCTTTTTTTTCTTTTATTTTTTATTTTTTTTGTAAAATTAAATTATCATGGTCAGAAATTTGTGCACCAAATTTGGTTGCATTTTGTTCAATAGATTTTTCTACTTGGAGCTCTAAACATCACCTGTTTAATTATAATCACTGTATACTTTTCATTATATAATTATACCATCAAATGATATTTTTTTTATTCATACTTAACACATTTTTTATGAATTTAGAATTTTTGCTTTTGTGAATTCTGTAATTATATCATGTTTAATTATTTAAATATTATCTTACATTCTTTTGAAATAAAACATTTTAAAATTGTGGTCTATGATTAATTTTATTTCAAACATTTCAAATTGTATTTCTTTTTCTAAAAAGTTTTTTTTATCTTTTACAGCTGCAGTCTTAAAATATGAAAATAATGTGATGAACATCCGTCAGTTTAATTGTTCACCTCATCCATATTGGTTGCCAAACTTTATGGATGTTTTTACTTGGTCCTTGCCATTTGTTGGAGAAAAAGGTTCACTACTTTATTTTCTATATATTTTATTTAAAATTATGAATTTGAGTATAGACTGTCTCTCCAGAAAGTTTTCAAACTTTGCAAATAGAAGTTGTTTGCACATACTTAGAAGCTAGTTTGTTTTGTCATCTTCAAAGTAGTTCCCTCCTGAGTTTATGCATTGAATCCAGCATTTCTGCTGTGAAAGGAGTGCTTCTCTTGGAATGCTGTCCAGCTCTGTTAGTGACATTTCCTTAATGGCATCAATGGATTCAAAATGACAACCTTTGAGAGCAGATTTTAATTTGAGAAATAAAAAGACATTTGTCTGAGCTAAATCTGGTGAATATGCATGTTAGGGAACAAGTAACATTGAGTTCTTGGCCAAAAACTCTTTATCAGCAGTGATATATGGGTGGGCACATTTGTCATGGTGGAGTATCCAATGCTGTTCTCTCAGAGAAAATGGTCTTTCTTCCACATTGCTTCACAAAGACTTTTCATCACCTGCAGATAGTATTCCTTATTGATGGTTTTTCCTTTGGAATAAATTTATGGTGAATGTGACATCTTTAGAATTGAAAAGAACAGTGAGCAAGCTCTTCACATTTGACCAAACTTGTCATGCCTTTTTGGATCATAGTGAAGATTTTCTCTTTTATGATGAGATCAACATTTTGTTTCCACATTCTATCCATAAAGCTATGTCTCATTCCCTGTGAAAAATGTTTTTCAGAAAATTTTCATCAGATCTATCCCATCCCGGAAGCTTTTCACTCACACTCATGTTTGTTTTTGATTCTCTGACAACAGCCATGGCACAGATTTTATCATGAGACATTGTGATTCTTAAAATGTCAGAATCTCATGACAGTTTTTGAGATGTTAACTTCAAGAACTGTCAGGCAATGCTTGGAATGAATCACTTCATTAACTTTCTTCACAGTTGAATCAATTTTTGATGTTGGTCTTCCTCAATAGTCATCATCTATAACAGAAGTATGGTCATCTTTAAAAAATTTCCACCACTTATGCATTGCAAACCTCCGGAAAGGTGAATCCCCAAATGCTGCATTTAACATCTGTCTCAGGAAAAGATTTTCCAAATTTTGCACAAATTTACTGCTCCTCTGACTCACTTATTTTTGCCTGGAAAAAAAAAAAAAAAACATTTACACAATGAAAATAGAACAAATCATTTTTGGCAGATAGTAAACAAAACTTGCTCCTAGAGGACTGTGCAAGCTGCATTTAGATTCAATTATTGGTTACCATGTAATTTAAAATGTTTGTGAACTTTCCAGACAGACTTCATATTTTAATTATTGTATTGTGAAAATAATCTTAAATAAATACTGAACATTAGAAAAATTTTATAATTACATTATAAAATAGAAAATTTTTCTTTACTTCTCAACTGCATACAATTTATAAATTATTTTTTCTTTGTAGTAACTGAAATGCTTGTTAACATTCTCAATATTTGTTCTGATGATGAATTAATGTCAGAAGAAGACGATAGTTTTGAGGGTGAGTAAAACCACTTTTGCTGAAACATAAAATTTGTTGTAGAGATTCCAGTGTTTAAATTAAAATTATTATTAATTAATAGTAGTAATGAAAATTACTCATTTTATTAAATTCAATTTTCAAAATTTTAATTAAAAATTAATTCTTGCTATTTTCCTTTGTTTTTCACTTTTTAAAATAGGTAACTATAGGTAAATAGGTAAACTATAAGTTTTCAAATAAAATGTATTTATTTTAGAATCATCTTTTATAATAATTTTTTAGTAGATGATAACTAAAATTATTACACATTAATATTATACATATTAATAAAATATAAATATTTTATGAAATGTGGTTGAAGATAAATTACCTGTACCTTGTATTTCTGAAACTGATAAATATAACAATTTATAATATACACAGATATCATCATCATTTACTTAATGTTTCTTCAACATATGTTTTTTTATGAAATATATTTATTAAAAAATCTCAAATAGAATGTAATTGTGAAAAAACCATGAATAAGGAATTATTACAATGTAGTATCAAATTATGTACAAAATAGTATCAAATGATGTACATTATGATAAAGTTATTATTATTATTATTTTTTTTTCAATATTAAGTTTTTTAGGTGTTAAACAGCAATCTTCTTTCACAAACAAAAATTTTCAATATATCTTCATTAGGAAATGCAAGAAGAACAAAGTATATTTAAAATAAAACTAGTTTTTCCTAAATGTATTTTATTAGAATAGTTAGGTTTTTTTTCTTCTTTTTGTTTTTATATTCAGTCATGCACTATACAAACATATCATTTGTCTGTCCTTCAGAGAAGATTATGTTGACAGAAAAACCATTATTTTTGACTTATCAATATTCAATCTAAGATTTTTCTTTCTACAATACTCAGAAAATGTAGTAAACTTCTTCCATAAATTTATTTTAGTCTTAGATAATAATACTAAATCAACTGCATAAAACAAAAACTTGCAGTGAAGGTACCAATATTAATACAATTCAATTCTGTATTTGAAAAGCATTTATATGGATCAGAAATGTATAATATAAACGAGTATGGACTAAGTGGATTGCCTGATGCAAGCCTCCAGAAAAACTAAATGAATCATTACTTTTGCAATGTTGTATAACTGCTTCAAACCTAGTGTATAATTCTAAACACCTTGGCTGGTAAACCCATCTGTCTCAATAAGATAATTAATTTTTCAACATTAACAGAGTCATATGCTTTTGATAAATTCACAAGAAAGGTCAAAAGACAAGATTTTGTAAACAATAAGGTATGTTGTATTAAATTAGTTAACAAATAGCATATAATGTTGCCTCTATTTTCAGCAAATGCAAATTGGAACAGATCTGGTAAATTATCATCATTTATCCATTTTAATAGTCTATTTTTTAGTTATTGACAAAAAAATCTTTCTAAACACAGACAAAAGAGCAATAGAACAGTAATTAAGAGGATTGTTTTTTTTTTTTTTTTTGTATATAACATTGAGTATATTATGAAATTTAATTTCTTTGGAATATGTTCTGTCAACCATATAGCATTATAAATTAATGTTAAAAGATTTGTTTAGTAACAAGGATATTTTTCAGATCTTCTAGGAGAGTTTATGAAAACCTAGTAATTATCCATCACAGGTCTAAGAAATTGCCATATTAAATTTATCTATCAAAAATTTAGCATCATTGTATGCATTATTAATAGAATACTTCAAGGACAGATCCCAATCAAGTTTCAGTTTGTTTCAAACTTACTAATACCAATCATGAACTCATGCTTTCACAGATTGTATGATTCTTGATATTTACTTATTATTGCCAAAATTGAGAACTATTTTTACAGTTTTTTAAAGTTAAATTAAATTCTTAAAATAATTTTGTTTTTTGAATTTTACATACATTCTTACATATAAATTTACCTATTATTTTAGGATCATTTGATTTTTTCTAATCACAAAGAAAAGATTTAACCATACACCTTAATATATAACATTCACTATCAAACCATATAGAATTTCTCACTTGTGTAGTATTAATTCAAGTCTTGTCTTTTTTCCATACCAATTAAGCTTGAAATTTTCCATGAAAATTACACTTCTCTCTTTAGAAATTTTTAGTATTTTCAAAGTTTCTAGTGAAGTTGACAATTCAAAATTATCAAACTAGTTATTTTTAAAATAATCCCAGTTATCTATTTTATTCATATATATATATATATATAGTGAAGTTGTCAATGGATTTCACTTCAAAACAGTAACTTTCTGAGTAGTTTCCCTTACAATTGGCATTTTAGTTGAATACAAAATCTATAAGGCTCATTGATATAATAGGAAGATCAATAACTGATTTCTCCAATATGGAAAAATATGTAAAACAAACTGGGAAATCTGTAATAATAGAACCATTTAATATGAATAAATGATTCTTCTCTGGAAATTCACCAATGAAGAGGCTTTGAGGGCTTAAACAGAGTGATCAAAAAGTTGTCTCCTCAACATATAAAGTTTTAAAAATATCATTGATAGCAGAAACATGAAAACAATATTGCTAATAGAATAAAGTGCGTTCTTTGCAAAAAGAAAAAGTGTTTCTTGGACATAATTATAACAAGTATTGAAAATGTCCTCTATTTTTATCGATACAAGCACAAACTTTTCCCACATTTAAGGTAAAATGTCGCAATGCAAGTGTAGTTTTTTCCGGCATACTATCAAGATAATCCAGGCTGAATGGAAAATTTCTATAAACTTTTTGTTGGAAAAAGCATTATTTTGGTTCATGCATTTTCCATTTTATTGTTGCATAAAATAGATATTTATCCACTCCACTTTCTGTCAAAGACAGAAAGTGGAGTGGATAAATATCTATTTTAAGTTAAGTTTTAGTTAAGTTAAGTTTTCTGAAAAAGTTAAGTTTTCTGAAAATGCTTAACAACATGGATGATTAACACTTTCTCCTAATACATGGTGAAACATTTAGATATTGCTCATGAAGTGCTTTCAATACTTATAATCAGTCATTGATTGTATATAAACATGGTCAATGAGCCAAATATTGCTTGTTTACATACACACACTAGCTTTGGGAATAGCATGGTACACTTGCAAAAAACAAAACAACAATACCTTCAGTTGGAAGAACAGAATGCTTTCAAAAATCAAATATATCTTTGATAAACCTGTGTGTCAGGACAGTTCAGTGCTACCAATCTCAGTTGAAGTTAGAAATAAAATAATTTTAGTAAAATTTGCAAGGGGAATGTCTTTTCGATCACCCTTTATCCTTGGAATCTTGAAAATGTTTTATTGATAAATTACCATCATAATAGTTACAGTTTTAAAAGTCTCCCATCCTTTGTGTTAAGGTCTTTAAATGATATCAGATATTCAAATTGTTCATTTAAGTAACCAATGCAAACAACCTACAGCGTGCTCAGCAGAAAATAATACAAAAACTAAACCAGCACCTGATCACTCGCTGAGAGATATTTATTCTTAACACAAACGTTTTCAATCCAATCAATGGATCATCATCAGGTAAAATAGAACAATAGAACAACAAGTTCAAAATACAAAAAATATAACGGCTAACCAATATGTAACTAACAGCACAATAACGTTTCGAAATATCAAAAAATTAATAAAAATGCTGCTAAAATTAAAAATAAAATAATAATATATAACAAACAAATAGTGTATACAAAATATTAATACTTCTGCCTTAATAAACAAATTAATAACACTAAATGTTAACACTGCTTAATAAGCTGTACAGAGTTTTTCATTTAACAATACATATTAATAAAGCTACTGCTCTTATTTGAAGTTTACAACTGCAAACTTCCATGCGGAAGGAAGTCCCTCGGCATCTCTTGCGTTGATGCAATTCCCTTTAAGCTTGCTTTTATAGATTTCTAATTTTTCGGCCATTCTTGCCAAGGTCGGGGAGTGTATCTGTTTCAGTATATCTGCTTCATTCCATCTTACTATTGAGCCTTCCGTTTGTGCCATTTGTGACAATACTGTGGCATTAGAACCTTTTCTAACATCATATCTGTGCTCTTTTATCCTTACTCCTAGGTTTCTGGTAGTAACCCCAACATAATCTTTATTTATTCCTAACATCTGATTCTCGTAAGGAGTCTTGTATTATTTTCTGCTGAGCACGCTGTAGGTTGTTTATATTGATATGGCGACACCGGCTGTATTGTATAAGAAGTATAGAAAGATTGCGTTAAGTCTAAGCAAGGCTAACTGTAAATTGGAGTTTTTGAGAGAATATATGAAAAACGGAGTTTTTCCGATGTCCATTTATAGGCTGCAAAAAAAAACAAGAAGTTTGGAATTCTGCGACGCCTCATTGAATTAGAAGATAAAGTTTATGGGGAGAATCCAGATAAGCTCATGGAAATGAACTTAGGAGTTACTAGTCTTATTGATGGCGTATATAACAGCTTGAAAAAACGTTATATTAAGAAGATGAGATGGATCATTTACAAACAGGTACCTAAAGGTACTAAAAAAGGTGTTACAAATTACAAAGTATGGGACCAGATTGAAGTACCTAATAGGGTAAAGGAGATTCTGAATAAAGGCCCGAACTTCGTCCCCGAAGATTCTGGGATTTGGGAAACAACACACCAGGAGATTGAAAGAGGAATCATAGGGTTAGATCCTGTTGACAAAGACTATATATGTTGGAAAGCAGTGTTAAAGAATCAGAAAACTAGGAAAGGAAGAGGTTATAATAAAGACATCACTTATGCTAAGGGATGGCTGAAAAAGAACAACTTAGTCGCAACAAGAGCGGATAAAAGCAAGCAGATCGTTGTGATGAAAAAACCTACATACGACGAAGCGTTGAAGGAATATATCAGGAAAACGGATTGTATTCAGATAAATAGTAACATAGTTGAAGCAATTGATAGAAGGGTTAGAAAACTGGGAGGATCAAAACTGGCGAAGATCTTACCTTTTTTAGTAAAATGTCGTAACCCTAGACCAGAGACCCCTAGATTATTTGCCTTTGCTAAGACTCATAAGGAAGGCAAGAAAATCAGACCTATTGTGGAAAAACGAAAAGCGCCTACGTTTCTCCTTGAAAAAAGGTTGCATGAGTATATCTCCTCCAAGATGGAAAGCAATGAATTGGTGGCTAAGGATCCGGTAACGGTAGTCAAAGAACTACAAGAGGTTTACTTAGTTGATGACGAAGTTGGGACTGTAGTGGATTACGAAAATTTGTTCCCTTCTATCAAGATTGAATCCTGTGTAGAAGCACTTTTGGATTATTTGACCAGAATAAACCCTGCTTTAGCACATCATATTAATGAGTTGGTAGAGATGGTTAACCTCGTTTGCTGCGAATCCTTCTTTGCGTTTGAAGGACAAACGTATAAGCAATGCCGAGGGGTCCCTATGGGAAGCCCAATTTCTGGGCTATTATATGAGCTTGTTGTTAGTAGGCTTGAGGTTAAAGTTTTGCGTAATTTCAGGAACAGCATCGTATACTACAAAAGGTATGTTGATGATATATTCATAATTTGGAAAAGCAATCGATTAATTGCTAGATTTATTGACAAGATCAATGATAATGAAGATGGCCTAAGCTTAAAACTAGAGCAAAAAAGCTCTGTTATGATACATTTTTTGGACATTAAGGTTATGTTTAGAGAGGGACGTATATCTACCGGGGTATTTATTAAACCAACTCATAGCCCACTTTATATTCCGGCTGGCTCTAACGATCCCTATAAATATAAATTAGCAGCGTTTAGAGCGTTAGTTAGGAGGGCTTTTTTATACTGCGAAAGTGTTATAGACAGGGATGCAGAAATAGAAAGAATCATGCAGGTAGCAGAAGCATTGGGCTACAAGAGCAATGTGTTAAAGGGGATTATCAATAAATTAGAAGTTAGTACTGATACAGTTCCTGGTCGTGGTCGTGGTCCATCTGCATACACGAAATTTACCTACAACAAACACTTAGGAAGCATTATTAAAGAAATCGCAAATATAAAGGATAATAATAATAATAATAATAACAACAACAACTCTCCCGTGGTCACCACCTGGTCGTGGTGGGAGAGCCCAGTAATTTTACTGATCCATAGGGCAATGCAGGCTGGAGCATAAGCTCCTGGTAGGGACACCCATGCCAGTAAGGTCTATGGGGAGAAATGAAGCTAAGAGTGACCACGCCCACATTCTGTGGAGATATTCATCATGGTAATAACTAGATCAAAGTGTGATACCGGCTCGGACGTCGCCCGGGTTAACAAGGTCCGCGTTCGTGGGTTAGGCAGAGGCTCACGTTCGAAAAATAGGTCACAGTCTCCCTTGGTTACCGGTGGCGAAAGCAGCACCGGCCCAAGCATGGCTACTGCAATGCCCTCAACAGATGTGAGGAACCAACCCAGCCTTGGTGTTTCTGTGGCAATGCATCCACAGACCACAAAGGCTGGAAAACCACGCCAACGGATGAAATGGACAGTAGAAATGAACGAGTTTATCATCCGTACTTATTACACCATCACAAAACTCGAAACAAACATGACAGCATACAGACAACAACTACACCATAGATTCACACAACAGTATCCTCATCTCACTGTCACCGAACAAAGGGTTGTTGATCAAAAAAGAACAATTATACACAACAACCTTATTCCACAAACAACACTTGAACTTATCAAACAACAGGTTGCTGATCAAATACATCAACAGACAGAAACATCTAACATTAATGAAGATCATGTAACCTGTCAGGATAATCCAGCAACAAGCATTGATAATAACACACATACAACAATTACCACTAATGATACTACAGACACTTCCTCATCCATCACTGATAACATAGACTTGGATTTAGTTAATACGCTCTCACTTATATTTCAGGAAACACTCACTAAATATACAGGTACAGATCCCACACAACGACCACGAATACCAAAAATCAACACGTCAAAGGAAGTAGGAAAAACACTAAATTATGTAAACACTCACTTACTACCACACTACATTCATTCAATTTCTACACTCTCAGACATTCATACATTAGTTTATGCTGGGGCAGTCACAGTAGTGACACAACATGGACTGAAAGTACAATCACAGACAAATACACAGAAAACACAATTCTATCACAAACCTGCCTGGCAGAGAAGAATAGAAACACAAATAAATGACATTAGACAGCAATTAGGCAGGCTGACACAATACACTAAAAACAACATAACACCCAAATTAAGGAAACAGCTCAAAAACATTTTCAAGAAAATAAAAACACACACAAAACACGAACATCACAACACACGCATTACAGAATACATTGATACACTAAAACAAAAACTTGCTGCCAAAGCACGTAGACTCAAACGATACAAAACATGTACACTACGAAAACAACAAAATAAATTATTTACAAACAATGAAAAACTCTTTTACAGACAAATTAATAACAAAGCAAACACTGATACACAGCACAGTGGCACACCAACAGAAGAAGAACTCACAACATATTGGTCTTCTCTTTGGTCCAGTGCTGTCACGCACAATGCCGATGCAGGCTGGATCGAGGAGGAGAACAGAAACTTGCACAACATACCAACTATGCCCTGTGCTGAAATAAACATACATGATTTCCAATACACTGTTAACAGAACACACAACTGGAAGACACCTGGTGTAGACAACATTCACAATTTCTGGTACAAAAAGTTCACATCACTGCACCAGGAACTAGCTAAACACCTAACACACATCATCATCAATCCACAAGACATGCCAAATTTTCTTACTCAGGGCATCACCTACATGAAACCTAAAAACAACAATACCACAGACCCCACACAATACAGACCAATTACATGTCTTCCAACACTGTACAAATTATTGACATCCTGTATTGCAAACAAAATATACAAACATGTTGAAGAACACGACATTCTAACAGAACAACAAAAAGGTTGTCGTAGAAACCACAGGGGATGCAAAGAACAGTTACTCATAGATTCAGTCATTCTACGGCAAGCACACAGACAACACAGAAACATACACATGGCATATATAGACTACAGAAAAGCATTCGACAGTGTTCCACACAGTTGGCTGCTACATATCCTACACATGTACAAAATACATCCATCACTCATTGCATTCTTTCAAAACACTATGCAGCACTGGAGAACAACACTACATCTGAGGGTTAGTAACACTTCCATACAAACAAACCAAATTTTTATTAGGCGAGGAATTTTTCAAGGAGATTCCTTGAGTCCTCTCTGGTTCTGCCTAGCCTTGAATCCATTATCCAACTTGTTAAACAACAGGCAATATGGTTACAATATCAGACACAAAAAAACAACACAGTTTACACTGTCACATCTCATGTACATGGATGACATAAAACTTTATGCATCCACACAAAAACAACTTCATCAACTCCTACAAATCACACATTCATACACCAAGGACATACAAATGAAATTTGGCCTAGATAAATGCAAAACACTTCACATAGAAAAAGGAATCCTGAAGAAAGAAGATTTTGCACTTGGAAATGGAGACATTATTGAATCCATGGAAGAGGGTGAGTTCTACAAGTATTTAGGATTCCAACAGGCCAAACTAACAGAACATGCACAAATAAAGCAAAGATTGATTAAAGAATACCAAAGTAGGTTAAATGCTATTCTCAGAACACAGTTAAATGCAAAACACACAGTTAAAGCAATAAACACATATGTCATCCCAGTACTCACATATTCTTTTGGAGTTATACATTGGACTCACACAGATCTTGAGCAACTCCAAAGGAAAACAAGAACTACACTTACTAAGCATAAACAACATCATCCTAAATCTGCCACAGAAAGATTAACCCTTCCACGTAAAGATGGCGGACGTGGCCTGATTGACATAGTTAACCTTCACTACAAACAAATACAGTCACTGCGAGAGTTTTTCTACAAAAAACAAGAAACATCACAATTACATAAAGCAGTAACTCTAGCAGACTCAAATAACACACCATTAAACTTACACTCACATCATATGGACACAACGCAACATATAAAAAGCATAGACACCATTAAGCAATCGTGGGCTCGAAAGGCACTCCATGGCAGGCATCCTTACGATCTGGCCCAGGATTTTGTTGACAAAACTGCGTCAAACAGCTGGTTAGCTCGGGGATGCCTCTTTGGGGAGACGGAAGGATTCATGATTGCCATACAGGATCAGGTCATAAATACTAAAAACTACAGAAAACACATACTCAAAGATACAACACTCACAAATGACACATGCAGAAAATGTCACATCATGTCAGAAACTATACAACACATCACCTCTGGTTGCAAGCTCTTGGCACAGACAGATTATTTACACAGACATAACCAAGTAGCAAATATAATACACCAAGAGCTTGCAAAGAAACACAAATTAGTAGACATCCACGAACCATACTACAAATACATTCCACAGACAGTATTGGAAAACAACACGCACAAAATGTACTACGACAGAGCCATAATCACAGATAAAACAATTTACCACAACAGACCAGACATCACACTCATTGACAAACACAATAAAATCACATACATTATAGACATATCCATTCCAAACACTCACAATATACAAAACGCATGCACTGAAAAAATTAGCAAGTACACAGAACTCGCCCAGGAAATAAGGCATCTGTGGAGGATGGATAGGGTGCTTATTGTACCTGTTGTTCTCTCCTCTACAGGTGTCATACCACACACACTACACAAAAGCCTGGGCACATTAGAATTGAATAGAAACACATACATCACACTACAGAAGGCCACTATATTGAATACATGTCATATTGTGAGAAAATTCCTGAATACAGACACACACACTGATACACTTCTTTAATTTCTGTTTTGGTTACTATGCCTTGACTTTGGTCCGGCATAGTACACAACCACCGGTGTTAACCGAGTATCTCTCACTTAACCCAACATAATAATAATAATTGGAAAAGGGGGGCTCCAGGTTTCACTCAGAGGTACGACCTGGAGGTAAGAAAGGTGGTGAAAGAAGGATGGGAGAGTGGTGAAGAGAAGTGGATGAAGATAAGGTCAGGGTACAGGTGAGAGCTCAGGGCGCCTGCATCGCATTTATCAAAATAACAAAAATACAAAATATATCATGAATACAAAAGGAGTATAAGGATAAAAACAGAATAAAATATAAAACTATGAACAAGATGGCGCGACAAGCATAAACAAGATACACAGCGAGCACAATATACATAGGAGGAACCGACAGTAATTAGGATTACAATAGTAAAGGACGGCAAGATTTGCCAAACGCGAAAACACATGGGAGGTAGTACAAACATAAGGGTTAAATTATGTTACAGCAGTAAGATACAGAAGAATACCTCTTAAGAGCATGAAAACAACAGGAGGTACTTGACACAGCATGAGTGTAAACACAACCAAGGGTTATGCAAAGAGGCATGGGGAACACATACAGCACGAGGCAGACACACTACCAAAAAAAAAAAAACAGATCATTCATGCAGTGTCACGCCTACCATCGGTGTTGGGCAGATGCCTCGATGGGTTTAGTGCTTCTGTTGCCAACAAGAAGTCGCTAAGATTATGGTAGATGTCTTTGTTTTCAATGAGAACCTTGAGAGGGCAAGGCCAGTTGTAACCAGCATGGAGAACACTTCCAAGGAGATTGTTTCTTTTGCTGTCAAATAGGCAACAGTCAAAAAGAAGATGTTTACTGTCTTGGACAGATGAATTGTCACAAGTGCACACATCATCATCACGAATGCGGAAGCGTTTCAGATATGCATGAAAATTGCCATGGCCAGTGAGGAGCTGGGTCATGGCAAAGGATGGTGAAAAGTGTTTCCATTCCAGACGGCGAGTGATGCTGGGAATAAAATCAAAAGTCAGTCTACCAGTATTGCTGCTATTCCATTCCTCTTGCCACTGTTGAATGGCAATTTGATAGTTCCAGTACTTGATCTTGGAGAAAGGAATTTTATTGTAGCAGGAGGGGAGTGAGGAGATGGCTGCAGATTTTGCAAGGTGGTCAGCGGCTTCGTTACCAATGACACCTGAGTGCCCACGCACCCACTTAAAATGTATGTTATGTCCATGAGTATTGTGCGTGAGGTAACGATGAATACGAAGAACATTATCTCCCCTTTTTCCTAGGCCAGTAATGGAGCAAATTGCAGTCATGCAGTCCGAATAGATTGTGATGGATTTAGAATGTGGGAACCAGTCGGCAAAAACATGATCCATTGCCTTAGTGATGGCAAGGATCTCTGCTTGAGGAACAGAACAATGTGGGCCAAGTTTGAAGGCAGAGCGGTGAGTCTTCCGTGTCTGGTGGTCGTAGAGAACAAAAGCAGCACCCACCTTGTCATTGTTTTTAGATCCATCAGTGAAAATGGATATATCGTTGGTATCATTATGGTCAGATAATTCGTTGATGGTTGAAGGATAATCCTGGAGAATGTTTGAGGCAGTGCTCTTTAGTTCTGTTCCATAGAAGAAAATGTCTTCCTTGAGGTTATTAGGTAGTTCTGAGAGGATGTCACTGTTACCAATATTGTTGATAGGGCAATCATCAAGAAAGAGGTTATTGGCCTTCCAGTTTCTCAACATCATTCTGGCCTTAATGTGAATAGGGATCAGGCCAGCAATAACCAATAGAGCAGAGGTCGGAGCTGTCCGATACGCTCTGCATATTCTAAGAGCAGCAACTCTCTGGGCCTTCAGAAGTTTTCTTTGGATATACATCTTTGACGTGGCATCAGCCCAGACAGGGGCTGCATATAATAGAATTGGCTCGATGGCCCCAAGGTAGATATGTTTGGCCGCTTTAAAGCCGATGCCCCAGGTATTTTTAGCAATGCTGGTGAGGGCGTTTGATGCTTTTGTGGCCCTAGCAACCATCATATCAATGTGGCTGGTCCACTGCAGCCGTTGCTCTAGTCTGACTCCAAGGTAGGTGAATTCTCTGACCCGAGAGATACGGATACCATCAATTTCTATACGTGGACTCCTCTGAAGCGGGGTGGCTTTTGAGAAAATTATGTAGGAGCATTTCGAATAGTTAATAGGTAATTTAACTTTGGCACTCCAGTTCGAGATCTTGGTGAGGAGGCTATTACAGAGAATAGGTAGATTATCACTGTTTTTGTCCGATACGAGGATGACCGTATCATCTGCGTAACCTTGTAAAAGGTGGTTGTTGTTATTATTGGTGCTGTTGATACTAGTGAGCAAATCATTATGTACAATGGTCCAGAGGCCAGGCCCCGCTATAGAGCCCTGCGGGCAACCCATGGTAACGTGGTGGGTGTAGTTGACGTTATTAATATAAAGGCCAGCTTTTCTATCACTGATAAAGCTTTTTATGAGACCATATAAGTTCCTTGGGCAGCGATGGATTTGGAGTTGATACAGAATAGCAGGCCACCACAGGTTATCAAAAGCCCCACGAAAGTCAATTGAGGCAAGGAGTGTGTGTTTACCCTCCGCTTTGGCTTGTTTAATATAATCGATGATTTTTGTTAGAGCAGTTGATGTAGACCTTCCGGGCGTAAAGCCATGCTGGTGTGGGCTAAGGAGATCGTTCTTCCTAAGGAAGGAAAGGATTCTAGTAATAACAAGTCTGTCGAGAACCTTGCCAATAACCGGAAGCAGGCAGATAGGCCTATAATCCTTCGCATATTTCGGTGTCTCGTTAGAGCGTTTCCTAATAAACTTGACCGATGCAACTTTCCAGTCTTTTGGGAAGTATCCCAAAGAGAGGCAACGGTTGAACAAAGTAATAAATGTTGTTGGAATAGTTATGAATGCCTCTTTAATCATCTTGCCTGTGATTTGATCTAGGCCAGGGGCCTTCCTGTTGTTGATCAGTTTTATTGCATGATTGACATCATTATACGTGAAGGGGCGATCATCGTCTTGGTTAGTGGGTTGAGCGGTCCTGTTACGTAATTCACTCTGGGCTTCTGTATCACTGCCAGGGTCGTCAAAAGGAAAGTGATAGTTAAAGAGTTCATTGAGAGTATTATTCAGGTTGGTTGTGTATGAATCATCGCTAGACTTCACAGGTGCAGGAATGTCTACCTTTTCTCTCTTTTTGAAAGCAACGTAGTATGGTTCGCACCAAGGATCATTGAACCTACTACAGAAACTCCTCCATGCTTGGTGCCTTTTCTTGTTAATAAGTGTCTTATAATCATTGAAGCTGGCAATATACTCAGCCTTTTGGGTGATCCTGACCTGCTCATCATTTTGGCGCTGGTAACGTTTGCGAAGCCAGCGGACTTTCTTGCGGTGATTTGACAAATCATTGTCCCACCAAGGGGCTCTTGTCTTTGATCTCATTTTTCTCTTGCTCACCCGTTGATAGCTGTGTAGTAAGAGGTTTGTAAGGTTCTTGATGCAGGTGTCAATTTCAGTTTCATCCATATTAATAATCGGGGTGTTGAAATACCAGTTGTCCCGGATAATTTGTCGGAAAGTTGGCCAGTGGGTATGGTGGTAAAAGGTGGTGTTATGAGAATTTTCTTCTTCAATTTGAATTTCAGTCTTAATATATCGATGGTCACTGGCGCTCGGCTCAGTCATTGTTGAGCAAGAAGTTATCCTAGGTGCCATGTGGACGTTGGCCAGTGAGACATCAATCCAGCTCTCACCTCTAGAAGAGTGGTAAGTAGCAAGGGGGCTGGTATTGCATGAAGTAAGAAATAAAGCTGCTATGAATTCTTGCATTCTATAGCCCCTAACATCCTCTATGGGACTGTGCCATAAGAAGGATTTTGCATTTGTGTCACCACAAATAAGCCATGGCCTGTCAGCAATGATCTGACTGATCTGGTCCAGGTCAGAAATCATTGGTTCAATGTCTTCAAAGGGCGAGCAATAAACAGATGAGATGAAGATGTTTTCACAGTTAATATTGATGGAACAGGTCGTGACATAATAGGTGGACAAGTGCGGCATGTATTGCACTGTGAGGTGGGTGTTCCTGACATGGATGGCAGTCTTGGTGTTAGTTTTTGAGCCCCTGGGAGGAAAAGTCTTCCAGCCACTATAGTTTGTAAGCTCTCCTTTGAAGAGATAGGGTTCTTGGGCAACAATAATATCAGAGTCCCAGTCCTCAGCTGTCTTGATGATTAAGGACGAAGGGGCCTTACCCCTTTGAAGGTTGATCTGTAAGATGGATAAGGTTTTCTTTTTACAGTTATTACTGGTACTAGTAATAGCCATAGTCGGAGTAGGAGAGGTGTTGATCGAGTCTTGTACATGAGGTATCCTTGTGTTTATCGTTATATGATCATAGTCCATAATTGGTCTGTCGTATTGTTTGAGTCTTCATTCTTAATGTAACAGGGCACTGAGGGCTGAAAGCATTGTGGTCTGTGGCATATCGGTCAAAAGAAGGTATGTGTTTGTTGGCAGTTTTACAATTGGTGCAGCAGGGGGTATGTTCAAGCCTTTGGCATTCTCCAAACCTATGCCCTTTTGCACAGTGACTACATTTCTGCCTGTTTGGGCAATTAGTAGAGATGTGGTTGTACCCACAACACTGGTAACACCTCACCAGTGGGATGTAATCATTAACAAAAATGTTGGCCCATTGCACAGCGATATGTTTAGTACGGATCAGTATATCCCTAAGTTTCGGTGTTGTAGAGAGGACAATGTGTCGGCAATTTTCTCTATTGTTGTTCCTATATAATATTGTGCTTACTCTGGTATTTTCCACAAATTCTTCCTTAGTGATATTCTGAAAAACTTGGTTTTGGTCATAAATGATTGGAATGATTTCTGCTTCATCTACTGAGATGGGCACATTGTTTAAGATGATTCTTGGCCTTCTTCCTTCAGAGATTCTGCTTATAACTTTGCTTGATATTTCTGGAAGGTTTTCAATAGCATTGGCAAGGATTTCCGCCTCTCTGTGGCTGTCTGTTCTAAAACAAATTCCGTTTCCATTTACTTTCCTAACAGATTTGACTTTTATTTTGAGCTCTTGCGGTTTTACTTTTTGCTTAATTTCATTCTCAATATGTTGCATATTAGTGCTACTGCCCTGGTCTTCGGTATTGGGATATAAGATCAAGGCATAACTTCCTCCAGTGCCCTCATTATTTACTTTGTTTCTGAGAGATTTATTGATGGTCTTAGTGGTCAAACTGGGCTGAGTGTTCAGTTTCGTGACTTCAGCGTAAGTAGTTGCAGGAGCAGATGTAGTAGGTGGTGAAGAACATTGGGGTCGGCTTGATCTGACTTTTTTCAGAATACCGTGGAACTGTCCAAGACATGAAAATAAGCGTGTGATCCTGTCTCTGACTTCCTTACGCTCATCAGTTTTCAGATTTGTACATTTTTCTGGGAGAAGATCCATAATTCTCATATAGTGTTGATTGGCTTCATTAAGTATTGTGTTTTCGAGGGAATTCACCAACACATGGAAATCAGATACACTATTAGCGGTAGGTATCTCATTGTGGTCTTCAAAGGGTGACGTTGAGGAGGAAGACTTCTTACTCGCCATGCTGCCAGATGATGAATGGAGGCTGAAGAACTCAGTTGAAATAAGTCCGTTGAGATAGAGCTTAGTCTCAAGTGCTTGTGGAAGTGTTGCAGGTTGAATACAAAACTAGTTGTGTAGTGTATGAACCAACCAGTGAAGAGTGGAGAGTATAGTTTAAGAGTAAAGTGGGCCAAACGACCAGATAACTCTGTTCCAGCAGACTTTGTCTAACAGGAACAGAGGAGAAAGATAAAACTGGTTGGCTTTATGAAAAAAAACAGCAGCACTCACCAGAGTTGGGTTGACCGATGAAGATCTTGTTAAGTAAAACTTAGGAACACGGTGGCCCAAGGTAGATAACACTAAAGTACAAAGGTTCGATGGAGGGGGGGCAGGAAACAGCCACAAATGTTAGTTTGTCAAGAAGGAATGATCCTATAAAAAAGTTAACCAGAATACCTGTTGGGGTATCCGAAGGGAGAATGCTGACCAAAGATGAACATAGTAATCCATGATGAAGCCGAGACAACAGCAAAGAAGTAGGAGAACACCAGCGATGCCAAAGTCAGGAGCTAAAAAGGGTCCTGGCTGGAGCTAACTTGCCAAGCAAAGCTTGGCTTGGCCTTGGTAATACAGGCTGGGAAGACCTGGCTAGTGTTGGCTGGGCCAGACAGAATGCCTGTCTGATCTGCTAGGAGGGCAACAAGTGTTGGCACAGACACCTGCCAACACAGACAATCCAGGCAGATGGGGAAGGCTGGTCTGCACGATTGTGGGTCTCCCCAAGTAAACAAAAAGCAGATGATGGTGTCTCACTTCCTATGCAAACAAACACTTGTAGACATAAAACATTGCACCAAACACGTAATCCTAGGATGGCATGGCAGGAACCAAAACAAACATGAAGGCACGTATCCAAAATGGCGCAGGAACAAGCTCCACTGACACAAGACGAGGAGGCCAAGATGGGAACCTCCTAAAACACAGGGCTAACCTAAATAAACAAAGCTAAAAAGTTAGGCTTAGGATTGCTAAGCCTAACACCCTCACTAAGCCTAACTTAGCCCTAACCTCCAATACATAAGTACAGGAGAGGACCAACTAACCCTAAAACTAGGCCTAGCACTAAAAGACTTAGAAAATCTAGCTAAGGAGCACAGAAACACAGGTCTTACCTCCACGAAAACTAGGAGCAGAAATATAAAGGATACAAGGATAATCTTAAAAAGAGCTCCGAATCTGTACAGAATTCTTAGAAATGATAAAGGGATAATTAAAAAAGAGGATAGGTCCGGCGTTTATAAGATTCCTTACGAGAATCAGATGTTAGGAATAAATAAAGATTATGTTGGGGTTACTACCAGAAACCTAGGAGTAAGGATAAAAGAGCACAGATATGATGTTAGAAAAGGTTCTAATGCCACAGTATTGTCACAAATGGCACAAACGGAAGGCTCAATAGTAAGATGGAATGAAGCAGATATACTGAAACAGATACACTCCCCAACCTTGGCAAGAATGGCCGAAAAATTAGAAATCTATAAAAGCAAGCTTAAAGGGAATTGCATCAACGCAAGAGATGCCGAGGGACTTCCTTCCGCATGGAAGTTTGCAGTTGTAAACTTCAAATAAGAGCAGTAGCTTTATTAATATGTATTGTTAAATGAAAAACTCTGTACAGCTTATTAAGCAGTGTTAACATTTAGTGTTATTAATTTGTTTATTAAGGCAGAAGTATTAATATTTTGTATACACTATTTATTTGTTATATATTATTATTTTATTTTTAATTTTAGCAGCATTTTTATTAATTTTTTGATATTTCGAAACGTTATTGTGCTGTTAGTTACATATTGGTTAGCCGTTATATTTTTTGTATTTTGAACTTGTTGTTCTATTGTTCTATTTTACCTGATGATGATCCATTGATTGGATTGAAAACGTTTGTGTTAAGAATAAATATCTCTCAGCAAGTGATCAGGTGCTGGTTTAGTTTTTATAACCAATGCAGTCAAAAATTTTTAAATTTTAACATTAAACTTAGTATATGTAGGAAAATAAGACAGTATGGAGGAATAAAGTTTGTAGCTAATCAATTAGTTGTAACTTTATTTTTAAAATTAATCATAATTACTTTATTATTATGAGCTGCAGATAAAATTGTGTATTCACCTGATGATTTAAGAATTAGTAAAATTAGTCTGCCTTTAAATCTGTCATATTTTGAAGAGCATACTGCAGGAGCAGAAATAATATCTGAATATATTGAGCTCTAGCAGTTGATGAGATCTTTTGGATTCCTCTAAACCAATAATTTATAAAACATTGATTTTAGTATATACATCTTAGACAAATTGCCTTGAATGTTTCTGCCATATGTTTAGTATTTCCCCTTAATTCACATCTAAGGGGAAACTTTAAACTAAAAAAAATGAATATTCATTAATCTACCTGTAAAAAATCACAACAGTTTTCTGATGTGATTTTTCCTTCCATAAAATAATTAGCTTTTAAATTAATCTATTAACCTTCAGATTTTAGTTTTTTAACCAAAGGCATTAATTTATGTTTTCTGAGCCATTATCTTTTACATAAATTAAGAAGAAAAATGACATTAGCATTAGACAAAAAACCTTCCTTGAACAAACTTTTCTTGTTTGTCCTATAATGCTTCAGATATTAAAGTTTTGGTAGATCTATAAATCTACAATAAATTCATGTATTTCTTTTTGAAAATAAGCAAAGAGAATGAAAAATTTCAAATCTAAAATAATTTCTTTCATTAGCCTGATCTTACCTTATAAATCATCAATTCTAGTTGAAAATTTAAATAATTTTTGTCTGAAAATTTATTAGGTTGTTTTAAAATTTTATTATCAGCTGTTATAACATATAATTGTATATTAATATTAGTAAACTTCTCTTGCATCATTTTTGTACAAAGTTTTTATAGTACATTGATCATAGTCTTGAAGAGAGAGAGATTCAAAGAAACTCGGTATTATTCAATATTAGTAGATCTTGTGAATTTAATACTAAAGCTTGATAAAACATCAAATTTTCTTGTAATTGCTCTATAACTGCATCTTTTGATGTTTTATTTTCAGCATCCTCTGAAGGTAACTTATTTCCTTCAACAAAAAAGATCTCAGAGGATGTTTACACCTTTTTTTGGATATTTATTACTCTGAATGTTTCATCAGAGATCTAGGAGAAAGAACTAGGATTTTGTTCAATGCCACTTTTAATCAGAAGAATTGAAAACCCCAAGCTAGCAAAACAAAAAGCATGGATCAGGAGCTAAATTTCAGGATTGGGAATCCTGCCTATTTCTGAAACATCTTGAAGAAATTACTAGGAGGAGACACTTCTTGCTGCTCTGTGCCATTAGAGTACATTTTTTAATTAAAGTATCCTGCAAATCAG
Organism: Centruroides vittatus; assembly: GCF_030686945.1. Lineage (NCBI taxonomy): Eukaryota > Metazoa > Arthropoda > Arachnida > Scorpiones > Buthidae > Centruroides > Centruroides vittatus. The sequence goes on along the minus strand of NW_027122478.1, from coordinate 826,681 downwards.
TAATGCTAAACATTAGATACCTGGGTATAGGGTTTACAGTTATACCTAGGTAATCAAAACATGTACCTGTAGGTGCCAAATTAAGTGTACAACACAAGAAAGTCATAAACAAACAAAATGATTTTGTGAATTTTATAGCCACATTCTCCCATTCTTGTAGTTTCTTTATAATTTCTGATTATTTTATAGTATATTTAATGTGTTTTGAAAGTAGTAGATCAACATGTTTTTGTCTATTTGTTCAGTCAATATTTTATAAACTGTACACTATACATATTGTATAGACAGACTGTTTATTGTTCTACATTTGGAAAAATCATTATATTTTATTTTTGTATTAACTTAATATTTTGTCAATAATTCTATTTTAATATTTTATTTAAGCTACAGAAATATGTAGGTATTCTTAATTTTTCTTTTTTGCTTCTATTAATATTTTAAAATGTTAATATAACTTTTTATATTATTTTACAAATAACTGTATATTATATATTCTGATTTTTATGTTTTTAAATAGTCTTAATAGAATTGTTTTATTTATTAATTATTTTTACATAATGACAATTCAATATCAAATGTTTATATGATCACTAGTTATCTCAATATAATTTTGATTGAAACTTTAAAAATCAAAATACTCAAATTTTATTTTTACTCTATATTTCTATCTATAAAGATTTTGCAAATTTAACATTTTTTATTGGATGTCTCAGTGCAGTTATTGAGACATCAGGATCATCATTCAATGTCCTTTAAAAAAAAAAAAATAAACATCAGAATTATTGAGTTTAATATGCTTTTTGATTTAAAAAAGAAGCTATGATTTAAGTATTATTAAAATATGTATATGTTTATAATGAAATGCATTATTATATAAAATGTATAAGTTCTTGTCCTTCAATTTTTTATATATGTCTGAATAAATTTGAAAAAATTGAAAGACAAATCTTTTGTTACTAAAACTGAATTAAAGGTAATTTGTGTAAATGTATTTGTTTATATTTAATTTATTTTTCTTGCAATAGTAATAGTTGTTTTTCAATAGTTTATGAATATTAAGAGAAAAGAATACATTTCCTCTACATTATTAATTTTTAGATACAGAAGTTTTAAATATCTATATTATTACCTAATATAAATATATTTACCTTTATTTATTTATTCATATGAACATTATTTTTTCTTTTGGCAACTTTGCTGTTTCTTCTTTATTAAAATGTAAGTTTACTTCTATTCATCGTGCTATGTGTAGTTGGTGATATGTGGTGGTAGAGCATTGTTTTGTCTATGCCACAATTTTTTTAATTAATGATAATTACAAAAACTTAAGATTAACAAATGGCATATTCAGATTTTTAATTGAATTATATTAATTTTCTAACTAGTATATTAAAATTATTTATACATTTATTTCTTAATAATCTATATATATTTTTATAACAATTATTTTTAAGAATTTGTGATTTATATTATTTTGAAAAGTAAATGTGCAATTTTAAAGGCATTTTTGAAATTTTCCTGATGTTTAAAGAAATTAATTATAAGGTTCGAATTGCTGAAATATCTATAAAGAAACTATTCAATACATACATTTTCTTACTTATATGTTACTTTCATAAGAATTTTAAAAGACTAGAACTTCTGGCATTAATATTACAGTCAAACCTGCTTTTATGCGGTGGATAGGGACCGCATAAAAAAAATCACACGAAACTTCACGAGTGGCTATAAAAAATAGTTTTCGCAACACAATTAAAAAAATGTTTTTTTTTATGCGGTCCCTATTGACCGCATAAAAAAGTCTCACATAGAAAATAACTCAAAACCATATGAAATAGAATTTATTGACAACAGATGTCAGCACTTGACTGCATCGTCTCGTCTATCGTCTGTTTTACATATTTTTGTCCAGGTGGTGTTTTGTTGACTTAAAAAATAAATTATTTCATTTTTGCATATTTATGCAATAATATTACTATATTAAGTTCATTTATGCTATAATAAGTTTATTTAGCTATAATAAGTCAACGTGAGACATGACAAATCGCACGAGACTAGTCGCCAACTATACTGCACAAATAAAAAAATCGCACAAAAAAACTGCACGAATAAAAAGTCACATAAAAAATCGCACAAAAAAAGACCGCATAAAAACAGGTTTGACTGTATTTATTTTTTCTTTAGTTATTTCATTTAACTTGATTCTTTTCAAAGTTGTATGCCTCAGATAAAACATCCACTTAATCAAAAACTTATAGGGATTAATTTTTATTCATTTATTTTATTTCTTTTGTTTTTACAGAATTTATTGAAAATTGAGAACTTTTTTTAATTATGAAATATTCATAAATTATTTTGAAATTATAATTGAGTTTTGTAACTGTTTTATTATTAATCATAAATTAATGGATAAAATTCAGTTTTTCCACATTAAAACTAAAATATAAACATAATAAAATGTGTGTATATTTTCAAAAATATTTCAAATTTTTTTTTTAAAGACTAAGTGTTTTTATTATGTTATATTTAATAAATAACATATATGTTATATTAAAATATAGTTGCCAAAAAAATATAAGGTAAACATTCATTTTGTATATGATTCAAATGTGTCTTAATAATAATTTGAATTTTTTTAATTAAATTTTAAAATAACAATATTTGAGATGACAAAAATTACAGAAAAAGAAATTACATTTTTTAACCCAGTTATTTCATTGGTATTCTATGATTGAATAGAGTTCTATTTCTCAGTTAACACAAGCAGCATAGGTTGAATTATCAACAAAATTTTATTTATTCTCTATATTACCAGTTTCTTGTTATTACAGACATTTCAGTGTTATAATGCTTCAATTTTTGAATTTCATTTTTTACATATATAAAAATATACAAATTAAAAATATCAAAATGTAACTAAAATCATCTATAAATCAAAATTCAGCTATTATTAGTATTTCTAGGAAAACTAGTTAATTTCAATATTTTTAATAAAATACAAAAATAATTATCAGTACAAATAAAAATATAACCAGAAAAGTATAAGAAAATTTAAATGAAGAAATGGCAAAATATTAAACTCTTATTAGTCCATATTATCTTAACATTCAATTCTTATTGACAAGCCATGTTTAGAGATTTGGGGGAAAAAAAGTACAGGGTGAAATTCAAAAGTCACAGAAATTTTAAAAAACTAATTATTTACAGTAAGATGATGATGTTTTCACAGAAATGCTTAGAAAGAAGTGGGATTTTTTTAGGTGTAATAAAAATTTTAGTACCAAAATAGTTACATTTCTTACCATTAGATGGCACTTGATAAGATTACATAATTTGTGTAGTTGTTACTAGAGCTTACACTAAGAACATTTTTATTTTTTTATTCTTATTTTAACAAATTTACAAATGTTTAATGTGTGGTGTGCATCGTTCACGAGTAAAGTTGTTAGACAAGGTATGACACTATGAACAGCATTAAAGAGCATTTTAGTTGGTATTACTAAAACTTCATATTGAATAGTTCTTTAACATTGCTAATCAAGTTATCTGATGCCTGTACACCTTTGACTTCATATAGCCCCATAACCAAAAGTCACAAGGTGAAAGGTCTGGAGACCTTGGAGGCCACTCATTTGGAAAAAAGCATCTGAGGACATGGTTCTCTCCAGAGGTTGTCATTAGCTGATGTTTGATAGGAACAGCAATGTGTGGAGGTGCTCCATCTTGCATGAATGATAAACATTTGAGTGCTTGCCTGCTTTCAGTTTTTGACAGTGCCATCTAATTGCAAGAAATGTAACTATTTTGGTATTAAAATTTTTATTGCACTTAAAGAAATCCTGCTTCTTTCTAAGCATTTCTGTGAAAACTGCATCATTTTGTGAGGTTCCAAAAACAGCTTGGAATTAAAAATTTATTAAAACAAAACTAGAAAAACTTCCATTGTTGAAACTGATCAAAGGTTGGATTAGTTGTGCAAGTCATATGAAACAAAGGCGAAAAAAAACTATTAATGTCAAACATGACACAATAAATTTAAACACGCAATGGATGTAAATGAATGTCCACCAGTAGAGATGGACCTTTGACAAGGCAAGCAATTAGAACGTAGAAAAATTTTGAAAAGGGGAAAGGTTAATGATAAAAAGGGACATTGTATCAGGTCATTAAAATTCTAAAACATCATAGACTAGACAACAATGAGATAAAATATGAGCACAGGTTTCAAAGTTCCATCAGCACCTTCCATCCAGAGTTAACCTCTTAACAGTGAGGGACGAGTATAGTCGTCCAAGGCAATCGCGTGGCAGTGGTGAGGGACGACTATACTCGCTAAATTCTTTTCGGGGTATTGCCAAAAACTAGCCAAAAACTACCGCAAAAAAATTTACATAAAAAATAAATGGTTAATGTTACCCTAGGTCACAAAATGGCGGCGGCTGGATTTTTTCTCTACGTTGGAGACTGCGACGGGGAAAAAATTTTTCCCTCGATTCAAGATGGCCACGTGACTGGCCGCCATCTTGAATAGCTCGACAGTATACGCGGATTTTATCCGAAATATAACAAATTAAAAAAAGCGAAAAAGTAATTTTTTACTCACTTTCCGATGAACGTTGGCTACTTCTTCCTTTGTTTCTTTCCTGTCCGATCCAAGTTTTTCCCGGTTTCGCTAACCTCCAGATTTTCTTTCGATGCATTTCTTTTCTTCGCTGTTCTTTTTCCTTCGGCCGCTGTTTTATTGGTCGATTGGCGTTTTCCTTCTTTTGATGTGGAAGCACTTTCCTGCTTTTTGGCATCTTTCCCTTCTTCTTGTTTCTTGTTTCCTTTCTGCTTCGTAATCGCCGCGGGCGCCGAAGGAACGGTTTCGGGCTCGCGCCAAATCGGCACTTTTCCACTGCCAGGATAGATGTTGCGTAAGTGTTGAGCAAAAATTTGAAATCTCTCGCCTGGTTTCCTGGAGGGCCAATTCAAGAATTTCTTATACATAAACAAGTACATGTACGAGTCAGATAGATCACTAGTATAGTGTTTTGGCAGATGTTTCTTGTTTTTTAAATAGCCCCAGAGGCGTTCGATATTCTGAGTATGATCTCCTGTTTTGGGATCGACGAAATTTTTCGAATGATTTACTGTCCTATGTTCGACTGCTACCCCTTCGATGTCGTCAATATGCATGTATCCTTTCCATTCGTCCGTTATTATAGTGCTGCCTGAATTTACGTATTTATACACGATCCAATTCAAAGTATTTTCTGATCTGTCGTTAACCTGACATACGAAGCAATTCTTGTCTTCCCGGCAGATTCTGCCAACCACCCATTTCGTGCTCTTTAATATACGCCCTCTCTCGTACTTTCTCTTACATATGACAGTCTCGTCAATCTCCACTGTTTTATTTGGCCCTCCGATTTTAAATGATGACATATTACTCATAGCAATAAGCATTACCAACCTTATGTGATTGGACCAATCGACACCCGCCTTTCTAGATATGCCTGCCGCAATCGCAGAGGTCGTCGCAGTACATTCCAGACAAAGATAGTTCCATATAAACGACAGAATGCTACCCCAGGAAATGCGACCAAATTTACTTTTAAATGTACAGTACCTTCGAAGGCTGAAGTCATTGTACGGCACTTCGTGCATCGCAGGAAACAGCTTTCTCTATTACTCCGGTAGTATAATTTGCATAGGGAATCACAATAAATGCAAATGGCCTCGGTCGGCTGTATTCCTAATTTCGCAGCAAATTTAAATGCGCTATCGATAAGAGGAGGTACACCTAACTCCAAAAATTCGCCTTCCATCAACTTGTAAAAATCACGGCAAGTGCATTTCGACCAAAATTCGTCGTTGGAAAGCAAATCGACTAAATCACTCATTTCCGAACAATTTGTAATAAACTAAAAGAGGGGAGGTTGGGATGTAGGTAAAAAAAAAACAAAGCCTTTCCTTAATTTCTAATTAGAGGTTTTTCTAACGCTTAGCGAAATATTACAATAAAAGAAATAGGAATACTTACAAATACAGGAAGTAATAATAACAAATATTAAGCGCTAATAGTTATTTCGAAACCGATAAATCGTTATGAAAAGAAATACGACTGTTCAACCGAACTGTAACACAGCAGCAGGCGTTTCCAACTGGTAGGCAATTTGCATAAAATTGAATCGAAATGAACAGAATTCACGTCACAGATCAAGCATTTGCATATTCGTTCGTAAAACCACTACGAATTACCCGCCGATATTACTCTCGCACGACGTCACGAAAAAGCTCCCTCTACCGTCCCAAATTTACACACACGAAAGTCGCTGTTTCGAGGTTACAGGACAGTCGCCAACGTCGAACTCAGGTATGAAACCGAACAGGGAAAAATTTTCCAAGGCGTCGACGTCACGACTCTAGGGAAAAAATTTTTCCCCACCGCGGTCGCCAGGATGGGGAAAAAATCCAGCCGCCGCCATTTTGTGACCTAGGGTAACATTAACCAAATGAATTATGTAACAATAAAAAAAGACTTTTTTTTACTAGACAAAACTGTTTACAAAATCTTTTTCCAAAACAGTAATGAGAAAAAAACGCTTGAAAATATACTTTAAAAATTTTCCACATTTCTTCTCCACAACTAAGTGGTAGTCCCACACCTGACTGTTCCACTGTTGAAAGGTTAACAGATGGTGTCGGGTAGATTCTTCAAAGCGAACCTTTCTTGTGACCCGAATAGGTCTTGTCTTTCGCTTAGGGACAGAAAAGGGACCAATCAGGGAGTGAGAAAAAGGGACGTGGAGCCAATCAGAATGGACAAAAGGAAGAATGGAGATTAATTTAATGCCTGATCTTCAAGGACAGATGCACTTTCTGTAAACTGTGCACCTGTACATGGTTAGTCATCACAAAAAACGCAATTTTCCATCTATTGTGCCCAATTAGTAACATGTGCCACTACAGACTCAGATTGTCACCAGCGCCAACCAACAGAGTCTGCTCACCTGTCACTGACCCCTGCTAGTTTTCCTTAAAACAATTGGTTGTTTTAAGGAAAACTATTTTTTTTTTTTCGTGTAAGTTTATTCATGTTACAATAAACGGGGTTTTTTTTTCTTTTTGTAAGATACTTGTTGTTATTTGTCTCCTCGCCACACCCACATGCGAACATCCCTTAGGTTCATCCTGACATGGGATTAATTGATTCCCTTAAAGTCGGCTTACACTGGTGTCAGAAATGGAATTTCTGCACGTGAATCAAATATGGCTCTTCATCAAACTGTTTGACCATTAACCACTTGAAACTATCATAATCACTTATTTCTTTCGTTTTAATGTCGTGCCATGAAAAATCCCATGCCATTCCTATGAGTTTGCATTTTGCAAAGCTTAGGCACTGCCGAGAAGTCCAACCTACCAGACTAGCTATTTCATCTAATGTCTTGAAAAAGTCCGTTACATGTCCATCCTCCCTGGAGAATGCTGATAGCATCCCTACAAAGGCCAAAGCTGGACCTCCCCCCAAAACCACTCATTCCTCTAGAGAGGAGCAATTGTGTGTCTGTCTCTGTAACCATTTGTCCAGCCCTACTTTTATTTTTCAAAAGACTTTGCAAGTTATGTTGGGTCACTAACTTTTGATATATTTTTTTCTCTCTCTCTTTTTTTTTTACAATATATGGTACTTTGAATCTCACTTAACTGGCATCATTGTAAGGTTTTAGGCCCGACGCCACTCACCTGGGGTCTCACTTTAAGGGAAAGGTCTATTGACCTTATTATTCTCGCAATCTGTTAGGATGACATGAGAAGTCTTTTAGATGTATGGGGGTAGCAGTTGCTGGACACAAAAAGAGACTTACACAGAGACCAACTTTACAGAAATTAACACATTTATATATAGATCATGCTTACAGGGACAAGTTACACAATCTGATGGAGGTATATCACACAATGTGGAGAGGGGTTGTCTCCAAGATTATGAATTCCAACTGGAGAAAATTTATCCTGTGTCAAGGTTCACACTTGGAGAAGATTTGTCTCTGGTGCTTCAGATATGGTTCCTCTCTGGAGGACTGACTATTCGACTTCCACAAATCTCCGTGTCCTTGGGATTTCAAGCTTTTATATGATTTTTACCCTAAATCTCGCGTTTTGATTGGTCCAAACTGTGGTTCCCTGTCACTCTATTGGTCCCTGATTTGTTGCCAGGGACGTGATTCTGGCTGCGGGGTCACCGAATACCCCAGTCGGGGTTGCTCCCCTCTGAAGTCAGGTCATGCTCTTCCCCAAGTGACAGTCCGTAAATTTTGGTCTAATGTGTTTTTCTGACTCAGAAGGCACAGCTGGGTCCAATTGGTCCTGACCGCCACCCCCTCCGAAGGAAGGTCCACCAATTTCTGCTTTGAACACTGTGTAAGATGATGTCAATCTCTCTATCATCTCCACTATATATGACCGGGGATGTGAGAATTCAGTCCAGGAATGTGACAATTAAATCATATCACACCCAGTTCCTCTGTAGTCCCAGTCTTGTTTACGAAATAAGTCACCAATTTATTGGCCTTAGCTTGACAGCCAATTTCTCATTGGGGGTGATCACAATTTTACTGTAAATAGTTTCTGGGTTATTAATTTTCTAAAATTTCTGTGACTTGAATCATCTTGTATATCTCAGTTGTGAGGTAAGCATAGGGTCAGAGGTTAATCCTTCCTGACCACTTACACTGCATAAATTGGTAAAACCCAATTTCCTTGTCAGTTGGATGGCTTAGGAGAGCAAAAAGTGAGTGGGGAGGTTGCGAACACGTGGACAGGAGTCTTTTTGGTGGCTAAGACAGGTGAACTACTTGAACAATTAACAAAAGAACGTTTATTATACACTAAACATATGATACATATTGCTAAACCTACAATTATATGCAGTTACATAAGGTTACAGATACACTCCTATGGCGTGGCTTGACAGAAGATTCTATTGGCTTGTGGGCTGATCTACTGACCTAGCTCTGTCACTACTTCTGCGGAGAGAGAGTTTACAAGACTTTATAGCTACCTCTAAATTCAACGTTCACAAGTAGATGTCGTTCGTTCGATCGGAGAGAAATGGGGTCTTCTTTCCATTGGCTTGCATGGGCCGGGACAGTCCATTCATGGAGGTCCGTTGAACTTGGTACCTAGTCACTAATTCATTGATTCGACTTCATATGGGACGACTGCCCGGAACTTCGGTGTCTCCACCTTTTATGCCTGATACCTGGGAAAATGATTATGTGATCGACTATTGACAAGTCGAAGGTTAATTTCCAGCATAAGTTTCTTCGATGACATTAATTATAGCTGTCCCTCTTTCACAATGAGATGTTTTCTTTTTGACATCTTGTTAAAATTCCTTTCTGTTTGTTTATAGAGAATGTCATTTGATCTGTTTTAGTGCAATGTTTTTTTTTCTAACAATCACTTTAGGAAATAAATTTACAAAGTCGAAATTTTTGGACGATATTCGCTCATTTCCCCCCTCAGACCCGTAGAGAGGCCCGCGGGCTCTCACAGTTATTTCTTTTGCAAATTCTGTTTAGAAATTCTTAAATTAGTCAATTAATAATTTTAATATTATTTTTTTATAATTAGAAATGTATATTTTAATAAACAGAACTACAATGAGATTTCAGGAAAATTCAATTCAGTAGAATTAACGTTGATGACCATTAAAATATGGTTGAAATATTTAGTCATTCTAAAGCTCTATCTGAAGATCACCATTAAAATATGGTTGTAAACATTAGTTATATTAAATTGAACTTCCTGGAATTTTATCGTGGTTTTGTTTATTAATTCTGTTTCCAGTTTTGAAATATTTGTTAACAGTATGTAGATCTAAAAGATTTTCTCATTATGATTTAGGTTCTTCCATTTGGGAATTTTTATTTTTGAATAAAGAATAACATAAAAAACTAGCAGAGCAGGCATTGAACATTGATAGCTTTTTTTTATAGGATTTATTAAATTTCAGGTTAAAAAAGAAATTTTCTAAACTTTTATTGAATGAGATAATGACTATTTAAATAACAATCATGAATATTAACCCATGCTCACGTGTAATAATAGCAATTTTCTGCACCTACTAGTTTTTTGTTGATATTTTTAACCAAATTGACTGACTTAGCTATACTTCCATGATATCCTATGCTATGTGCTATTCATCTAATTGTGTAAAAATTTTGGTTAAAAACAAATTTTTTTGTTTATCACAGGCCCTTAAAAAACTGCTGCAGAAAATTACTGCCTTAAACATGATCATGTACAGTTTTTTTATGATTATACAATCTCATACATAAGGCAGCAATTTTTCACTCTGACATCATTTTTGACATCATCAAAAATGACATCATGGAGGACTTATGTGATTACTACAAGAGGTAGTCATGATGATATGGATATTTGTGAGCTATATATGATTTAATGACATGGCAATCTGCAAGTTGCTACGACCTTGACTGCTTGTCTTTGAAAAGATAGCCTATTACCTTCAATAATTTAAATGTTTTTGCTGCTTTATCTTATGCTTGAAAATACATAAAATCATCTGGTTCTTCTGAGAAACACGTCTTGTCATTTATTTACTTCTGAACTTGTTTCACATTAGCTTATGCTATTGCAAAATTTCAAGATCAAAGACATTATTTTGTAAACTAAACAACATATGATGATGAAATGAGCAGAAAAGACATGCTACAGGATTATTCAGAATCACTAAATTCAAGAAATGGCAATTATATGTGTTAACAGAGGTAGTCATGATGATATCAAAATTCAAGAAATGCAATTATTGCAATAATTGGTGAAAAAATCAGCAGAAAATTGCTGCCACATGCATGTGATCACAGGTTAAAATATTAGTATATTATGATTGAATATTAGCTTCATTCTTAATGATATTTATAACCTTCATTAATACTCCAACTTTCAAATAACACACAAGACATTCTTTCATTGAAGTCAAGAATACTGTGGAACTATTGATTATTTCTTCTTTGACTCTAATAACTTAGATATAAGTAGTATTTTGTGCGTTGTTTGAAATGTCTATTAGAATTAAATATTTAATTTATAATTTTATTATTTAAACTTTTTATTTTCTTATATATATATAATATATATAGTATATATAAAGAAAATAAAAAGTTATAAATTAAATATATAAATATATATATATTTATTTATTTATTTAATTTAGAAGTTAATGTAATTGATAATACTCAATTAAAAATGTGAATATGTTCAAAAGAAATAAAATTTTCTATGTTCAGTTATCAATAATAATGGTATGAAATTTATTTACAGATGTTAAAAATGATGATATGCTTGAAATATTGTAAAAATTTTGTTACATTTTAGATGTTTTATATTTCATTAAAAGATATTTCAATTTAAACAAAAAGTATATTTTTCTGTAACTTTTATGTTTTGATGGATGGATGGGTGGATAGATGAATAGATAGATAGATAAAACCCTAAAAAAATATCTCATTTAAATCATTTTCACAAAGATTTAAAGAATTTCATATTAACTCATAAGTTTACTGATTATCTTTGCATTATTAATACATAGGATATAGATGGATTATTTAAGCACTAACTTAGTTGTAACTTGTAATCTTATATGAATAATAAAAAATGTATGTGTATGTATTATTTTCAACTTTCCTCCTTTAATTGTTATAAAATGTCAACACTTTTAATTTGTCAAAAGCGAAGAAACTGAAGAATTATGATGATAAAAATAATTATGCAGAATTAAATGAGATGGTAACTAAATTTACTTAATTGTGGTTAAAACAGTTAAAATTAATTATTCTAATTCTTATGGTATAAATAAAACCATAAGAATACACACTATTAGTTATTTTTTATGGTTTTCTTACAAATTCCAAAAGAAATTGGCATTCAAATTAAATTCTAAGTACTTATGGATAGTAGAATTTTGAAAATCTTATAATTTATTTTGATTTCTAAAATGTAACAAAATTTAAATATATTGTAAATATAATTTTTTTTAAAATCTATTCTAAATATTTTATTTAAACTATTATTATTATTATTATTATTATTATAAATATATTAATTAATATAGAAATGTGCATATTATACATGTAAGTGATGCTATGACAAAACATTAACTAAATTTTGATACATTGTGAAAAGAGCAATAAATATTTATCAAACTTTTAACCCAGCAAATAAATTTTGTTTTATTGATTATATAATAGGGAAGACCAGAGTTGGTTGTAACAATTTTCAACTTTTTACCATAGAGAAATGAATATCAGTTTTTAAGAAACCCTAGCTACCAATATGTTTGTATAAGTTTTGTTTTTCTAGAAAAGTATTAAGTCCAATTACTGTTTCACAAATATTTTCATAAACTCAAATTAAATATTACATATATTACAATCTACTTCCATAGTCAGCCAGGTTGTTATGAAATTTGCTACAGTGTAAACATTAGATAATTGAAAGAATGTTTAATTTCAAATTAAGAATACACAAAAATCATAGATTTGTGTCTAAAAGTGTACTTGTGGATTCACTCCTTGTACCACTTGTCCAACTGTCTTCAAATGTTCTTTAACAAACCCAAGAACATCACATCATTTTCATCAGCATTAAATGCTAGATTTCTTTTTCCTCTGTCATTTCCTGGTCCACTTATGTTTTCCTCTGACCACAGTGTTTTTACCCCCTCTCCCTTCTTTGTCTTAATTCATTCCTTTCCTTTGCCTTTTTATATCTATAGCATTTTACTCTGCTTGTAATGCTTCTTTCTTGAATGTATCTGTTAAAACAGCTGCATGCTTTTTACTATTCCTATCTTTTGTTGCAGTGCTTCATGGACCAAATTTTGGTAGCTGCTGAACACAACAAGTTGCATTACATTGAGGAGCAAGCAATGCTTCCTTGCCCTGTCTTACGTATGTCCTAACTAACCATCCAAAGGAAAAAATAACATGTTTATATTACATAGTCTAATAGGCTACATTGGGCAAGGATCTAGATCAGTGTTTCTCAACCTCTAATGAATCATTACCCCCTTCAATAAAACCGTTACATGGTATTGCCCCTAGTGTTGCCATCTTTACAAAATTGCTGACCTGGATGGCAGGTCAGGTTTGTTCAAACAGAAGTTCCTAACACATGCACAATGTCATTTTACAATACAAAGAATAACGTGCATGCCGGTTCTAAATTAGTTACAGTTAAAGACTAGGGACTTTGCATAGGAGTAACGTATGTAACCTAAATTAAGAAAGAAAGAACAGATAATTTAGCTTTGCAGAAGACGTGTACGGACATACAAGCAAGAAAAAAAAAAGAAAAAAAAAGGTCGAGAGGCAAGTTGTGATCACGCATCCACGTAAACAGAGTAACATGACGGAATGGCAGATGAGTTTCAGTGAGTGTGAAGTCTTTCGCTGTTCAAATGGTGTAAATTTATAAAAATATTTGCAAGAACTTTGTTTTATCGTAATTTCACAATTTCTACGAAATTTCCGGACAAAATTAATAGTTCACCTGGACAGTGAGTCAATTCCCGGACTGTCCGTGTGAAAACCAGACAGGTGGTAACACTAATTGCTTCCTTCACTTCAAAAAAATTTTGTTGGGTGTTAGCCTTGGCCCTCAAATTCTATTGCATTAAATAGACCAGTGACTAGTATACATGTTATTTGTTTAATTATTGTACAATACGAATAAAATATCTAATTATTCTTAATATAATGTTTTACTATATTGTCCAAAAAATTGTTTTTTGCCCCCAAAAACAATATAAATTGTTATTAATTGCCCTCCAACATGGAACATTGCCCACATGGGGAGATATCCCCCCTGTTGAGAAACACTGATCTAGATCATTATTAATTTGAGAATTTTGTTTTATTTTAAATTTCTGTTATAATACCTAATTTAATAGTAGTCAGATCATTGAAAATATCAAATATGATGTCAAATAGCTTAGTAATATTCAAATCACCTCTTCTTATATTTTTTATCAACCAATTTTTAATTTGATCAAAATAATTGTTTCTACACTATCTACATTTAATGATTTACTCCCTATCCTCATTTAGTGTTATAGACTGCACCATACTATCCCTAGCTACTTTTTCACCACATGGTAAGAATTCAGTTGCTGTAAATCTAATCTAATCTCTCAATAATCTTCAATAATCACCCTTTTAAATTGTCACACTTACAGAGAGTAGACTCAAAAGTAAAAAAACAGAAAAAATGATTTTTTAAAAATGCTTACATGCTTACCTTCATCAAATTTTAAAATTCATAATTTCACATTAACCACAACACATTCATTTATGATAAAATTAAGAGATGCATATACTATGTGTCATAGAGATAAGAGCATGTAAAGTTACAGTGTTGCCAACTGACTAGAGTAAGATATATTGCTACTGTTAACTGTTACAACCAGCCCCAGTTTTTCCTGAGATTTTAATTTAATTAGCATTTTATACTTTATTTGTAGACTATTATAATAGCATAATGAAAATTATATGCAAATAATATAGGATAGAAAAACTCATATTCAATTGTAGTGTTGTTGTAGTAAATGCACATCGTGAAAGTAACCTAGCAAAAGGATAAGAATACAACGTACACAAATGTTTCTTTTATTTATTTTTAACAGGATTCTTTAAGATTCCGACACCATTCCTTAGTTTCCTTTTTACATATAATTTCTGCAAAATCCTCAGGCAGAACCGTTAATTAGAATCTTGCGACAAATGATCAAACAAAATATTTTGCACAATACAAAGGAAAGGCTTATAACTAAATACTTAAAACTACTTACAAATAAAAAAACAGGAGGGGAAGAAAGGATAGACAGTAGAGCAGATGGATATATGGTGATAGAGAGAGATGGGTACCCAAAATTTCTGACAACCTTGTGGTGATTTCTGATTGATTATCCATCCAAATGGTATAAACTGAAGATTGCCAATTTCTTTCAAGTTCACAAAATGTTTTCCCTATCAAGGTATTCCAGGATCCTCTCAGATTCTAACTTAGGCTTATCGTCTCTCTTGTTCTCCCTTGTCTTCACACATCTTTTTCTCTTCAACGCTCAAACCAAAGAATGAGTTTGTATCTCTCCTTTAGTTCTCCAGGCTACCCCTTTCTATTGTCCTGTAACTAGGTCACCACCAGTTGCAGAATGAAGAAGTTCCTGGAAAGTGATAAACAATGAAACAAAGAGCAGAGAACAAAAGAAAATAAGAAAATATTACAACTAACTTAACAACTAATAAAAATAACATACAACAATACGGCCAACAGCACAGTATTTTGTTCATTTCATAAAAATAATATTCTTATTCTTTGAGATACTGTGTAATTATTTTTAGGCATATCTCAAGAAAAAGGACAATTTAATGTCTAGCTTGAAGTCCCACCAGACAAAGAAGTGTGCTCAAAAGTGGATTATTAAATGTTGTTATTAATGTTTCCGAACTTTGGGTCCAGTTTAAAACATTGTTTTGTACAATAGCATTTTGATGCTTAACTTGATCATTTTTTATTAATTTTATTATCAAAGATCTTAGAATAATAGATAGATGTCAGTCTTGTTATGCAAGTTGATGTTTAGCATTTATCTTTAACCTTTAACTTGCTTTGCAAAATGCATATAATTCTGTTTATATTTTTTACTTTTTAAATCCATACAGTTACTATAATTATAATAAAATTTTGCATTAAATATGTCATTTTATAAAATGCTGATTGAATTAAAATAACAAATTAATGAAATTTCACTGACTGTATTATTTAACATAATTCAAATTTTTTTACATGCTATATAAAAATATTATTTTAAATAAATTAATTGTTAATTATAAAACTATAATTTAAAACTGAATTTAATATGGTCTTTTCTATAAAAAATTGTAATTAATATTACAGGATATTTGTAATACAGTGATTCACTCTGTTTAAGCTACAAAGAAATAAAGTATGTGATTGAAAAAAATGTTTAACAGCTGATTGCTAGTTTGTATATTAGAAGATTTTGAAATAAATAAATAAATAAATATATATATATATATATATATGTATACACAAATATGTCTGAACATAATAGAAATCTGGTGATTAAGAATTCTAATTAATATGATATGCCATATATGCTGACAAATAAATCAACATTTTTAAGCCTGAAAAATCTAAAACTAGAAGTGATTTATTTGACATGTATGAAATTCCAAAGTTTTATCACACAATGGTAACCAAATGACCCAGTGCTCGTAACAATTGCTGTGCATCACTTAGTGTAACTATAGCAGGTATCCATAAATATTTCCAATCAAAACTGACATTTCGTGAAGTTGCATAACACAGAGGATAATATAATAAATAAATTCATTATAAGTGAATGCTATTTTGCTGTTTCCAACAACTGATATGTGAAAAGTGCATCACTAATGCAAATGGCAGAGTTAAAGCAAGGCTTAATGTAGTGATTTGCTATCATATATATCTAATGATACCACTGTCAATCGGCAGTCTTCACGAACAGTTTCCTCGATTTTTTGCGCCAACTCATCAGTCAAAATGGAAGGTCTTCCACTCCTCTGTTCGTCATGAACATTTGTTCTGTCTCCACTAAACTTCCTACACCACTTAAACACACTCGTTCTGTTCAAAACACCTTTGCCGTAAACCATTTTGATTTGTGAAAAAGTTTTGGTAGGTGTTATTCCTGCCGCGAGTAGGAAGCGGATCACAGCATGTGGCTCGCACTTGGCGGGATTTCTTACCAACATCTTTCATGCAACTGGACACTACAACATGAATTTACGTACTACCATGTTCCTGTGATGCTTGCTCCGTCAGGAAATCACTCTCTACCACTTAGTGTTGCCAACCCTCAAAAAACAAAAAACCACAGCCCGTTATGGTCACAGTACACTTACTTTCTGAACATGCCTGATATTTTTTTAAAGTTTAAAATGCCAGTAATTTTGTGTGGGACATGGTCAGATTTAAGCATTTTGAAGCCCAAAGCTAAACTCTGTAAAAAGCCTCTTACCAACCCTTCACAATTTTAGAAGTCAATTATAAAAAGAAAAGAATTAAATCAGATTATGTGTTTGATTTAATATGGATATTGGAAGAAAAAGATGAGGTTTCACTAGCTTTGTTTTATAACTGAATTTAATTAAATTTTTATACCCATTCCATTAAAAATCTTTTTTTAAATTGGTTTTATCAATTTTTTTTAAAAAGATTTCATGTTAATTCTTAGAAAAAAAATTAATGAACTACTACACAAAATAAAAAGTAAAGTATATTTTGTTGGTTTGTAAAAAAATGTTGTTTATTACAAAATTTGACCAATTTTCTGTTTTACAAATGTTTGACGCCCCTTGAAAATCAAGGCCCTGATAGGAAAATGTCAAAGCTGATGTTTTTTAACACAAAGGGCACAAATCTGTATAGAACAATCTCACTCATTGTTTTGATACCACATAATGACGTGTCCTGCTAGCAATAATTGTTATCCTTCTATAAAATTTCTCAATAAACAGCCACAAGCAGCATATATCATTATATCGGACAGTAATATATGATTAATTTTACATTACTAGTTACAAGCGACCCAGATAAAGTAGCCATTTTGTGAAAATGCAGCACCCTCTATAGTTCATGAAAAATGCAAACTGTGTTGGTTAATGATGCATTGTAATTGTATCCATGAGTAACTGCAGTACGTTCCATGTGATTTAGTTCTTGTATTGTGTCTGATAAGTGGGTACAATGGGTGTTCATGGATTTAACAAATGCATGGAAGGCTGCAATTTTATAGAGCATGGAGTCTGTTGAGTTAGAAGGTATAAGAAAGGCTTGATTAGTGGTCTTACAATAAATCCAAGTTATCACTGTTGAAGATCAATAGGCTGTTTCCCACGCCAAATATTGTATTCTAAATTGAAAAGCACTGAGATCAGTGTTATACTTAGTATGTCCTTTTTCCGCAAACACTTTCGACGCACTTATAGACATTGTCATCAGGCAAAAACGAAACTTAGTAAAAAAATTGAACAGAAAATAATCCAACAAAGAACAGAACGCTTAATAATTTGAATTAAAACTTCTTTCCAAACTGTTAGGAACACGCATCAAACCTTCAAAAATGTTCGAACTTGAACGAACTGCAAGCTCCGTGATGGGCATGCATGAATCCAAGCTCACGCTACATGTATGCTGTGAGATGTTTATCATTGTTTAACCACTTTACAGCGTGACCCATACACTGGGTAGGTCGAGTGTGGGAGAGTTGCATGCCTCCAAGGTGGTAGTTAGCAGAGACTCCCATATAAAAACGATTTTTCGATTATTACATTTCTTTAGCATAATTGACTGGGACCATAGGGGGTTGTAACCCTGTTCTAGCACCTTTCTTGATAGCTCTATAGTATGTCTTCCCCTCATAACATCTTCTTGGTGCTCCATAAACCAGCTGGCAAGCATTCTAATAGTGGCTTTGATATATTGTGGGTTTTCTCCCGTGGTAAAATTCTTAATTGGAACAGCATAAACACCTGACTTTTTGAGAATGGAAAACTTGTCTCTGTCATTGCAAATGAGTTTGCATAGGTTTGGAGGTGGGATAATGGTACCTTCTTGCTATCCTCTTTGCAAGCGCTGGTGGACATTGAATTAAACATCAGTTTGGCGGTACGCACAGCAGGTTTTCCACGTGCCAAGTTTACATATGTGCTTAACATGATAAAAAAAATCTCTGTTCCCAAGTAGTACGCTATGCAACAAGAGGGATTCTTCCATGGTCCAAACATCATTGCCATACCTTGGACCCATTTCCATCTGAATTTGCCGCATTTTCAAGCAGAACAACTTTTTCCTACCATTATGTATATTTGCGACGATTTGTTGCAAATATACATAATGGCATAAACAACCAAGCCCAAATATTCTATAATAATTACAGGTATACCTCAAATTATGTTGTTCCCGATTATACGTCATTTGTCAAAAAAGTATATGGAAAAATAAAAATCAAGTTTGTCAGTTTATTCGACTTTAAATCCGTCCACCACAAACATTGAAGTCATAATATCACTAGAAAAGCATTGAAAGCACATAAAATCATATTAAAATATGTACATTTACAGTAAATGTTAATATAATCATCATAAATCCTAGAGAACAAAACATGAAAACATATGTGTTTCTGTGTTGTTGTCTTATTTAGCGGTCTTTAAGTGCTCGTTGTTGGCGTTTCCTCCATTATTGGCGTTTAGTTACGACGTAAGTTGTAGTTTCGACTTACGTCGTAACTACACAAGTAAATTCGACTTACATTGTTTTTCGACTTACGTCGCCTCTCCTGGAACCAATTACCGACTTAAGACGAGGTATACCTGTATTTTAATTTATGTTAACAAAAATGAAACAGAAAAAGTGATATTTTAATGCTTGAGACAGCGACTTCTAAACTGCATACTAGTAATTATCTTGTTTTCAAAAGCCACTTTAGAGTTTTGAGTATACAGTAAGGCAGGTTGTATGAAATTATGGTAATTTAAATAATAATGATGTAACACTGCACTCTGGAGTAGATGTGGAAAAGTCAGTAAAGCAACAATGGATTATGGAGTTACCATGTCTAATTTGTGACATTGCTAAACTTCTACATTTTACTTCTCATTAGTAAACTTTACATTTACACACTTAGTATATTATAATTTAATAATAATATAATATACTTTAATTTATATATATTGTATATTTTTTGTTGATTCATTTTTAAAATATAATTATATAATACACAGATACTAGAAAGAAAGCTGAATGGTTTTTCTCATATGCAAGATATAATTATAAATGAAATAAAACTTGTGTTTTATTTTTAACTTTTCATTTAATATAGTTTGTTTAGACCTTCGTAATCTCTTTTCAGTTTTAACTACAAACTAGCATTATTGATGAAAAACAAATCATTACATTGTTAAATTTTGTCATTATTAGTAACAAATCAAAAGTGAATCACTGTATTTTAATGAAGAGACACTGTATTTTAAATTATTTTTACAAAATATAAAAAAAGAAGATTACATCAACAGTTAAAATAAATGATCATATATCTTGTTGCTTTACATGTAATTGTATAGTGATTGTGAACTTCATTGTGTTTTTTAGTGATACTGCATGAAAGCATGTTTAAATTAACTATAAGTTACTATTAATTGTAATACAGTAATTTCTTATTATTATGTATTCAATTTAGATGGAACAGCAGGAGCAAGAAAAGAGGTAATAAGGAATAAAATCAGAGCTATTGGAAAAATGGCCAGAGTCTTTACAACTCTTAGGTAAGAATAATTTTCAAAATGAAAAATGTGTTAATTCTATATTAATATATATTATTTTGATAATAAATAGTATAATCAAATACAAATTACGTCATTAAGCTTTGATAGGTTTTATCA
This sequence comes from Centruroides vittatus, assembly GCF_030686945.1. Classification (NCBI taxonomy): domain Eukaryota; kingdom Metazoa; phylum Arthropoda; class Arachnida; order Scorpiones; family Buthidae; genus Centruroides; species Centruroides vittatus. Next base: position 806,165 of record NW_027122478.1, on the reverse strand, counting down.
ATACAATTCTGTACTGTATTATATTATATTATTATTATTATTATTCATGTTTTTTTCATATTTACGTATTTATTTTATTAGCATCTCAAATTTCACTTATTCTATTAGGAGAAACCATTCAGGACCAAAAACAAACATAATTACAATTTTAAAAAATTGTTGGGATGAATTTACTTCTACAAAAAAATATATTTCTTGCGACTATACATACAGGATGAGTCAATTTCATTCAGCATGTGGAGGGACCGAATGAAATTGACTCATCCTGTATATACAGTCTCAAGAAATATATTTTTTTGTAAAACATAATTACAAATTGAAATGTATCAAGAATAATATAAATAGTAATTATAAAACAATATAATTACAGTATATTAGCTAAGAAGAAAGGAAGTTTTGTCTGCATATCAGACAGAATTCCTAACATGACAGCAATTATCATTCATTTAGGTATCAATTGAACAAGCTCCATGCAATAAAGGAAGAAAGTTTTATGTGTATCATTTATGAAACAGAAATTTTGCAATTAAATGATACATTACCTGTAATTTTAAGAAATAACCAAGTTATATTTAGCATTAAATAACCAATTGGTAAAAATTCTAAAACCAAAAATTCTTAATCTCAAATTAGAGAATTGTTTGCATTTAACCAATAGATGAATCACTTATCTTCTGTACAAATATGACAACATTCATTTTTATAATTTAGTAAAAAAAAGGCAGCAAATTGCATCTAATCTATGAAGTAAAGGGGAAAATGTTAATATATTCAACTGTTCCTAATCAGCCCATCTTCATTCACTCTGAATTTTGGTCAGATACAGGGGTGTCAATTAGAGAGGTATCAACAAAAATATTTTTATTTTGTAACTAATTCTTATCAAAGTAAATCTTATTAATGTGTACCATACATTGGATATAACATTAACTTTGAATCATTTTGGATATCATTTTAATTATCATGAATGCATTTAGCAAAGATATTGGATTTACATGAAGACTTTTTAATGGACTTGATTTAAAAATTCCTTAATTTTTGTTTGCCATCTTTTTTGTGTCTTGTAATTCTCTTGCATGTGAGCAATGGCTATGACATGCTGAAGTGTTTCCATCTTTTCTGCTTCCCAAAATCTTCAAATTTTACTCAGATACTCCAGCACTTCCAATGGAAGGAATTGCAGGAACAAGTTCTTATCATCATCTTGTTTAGGCTTATCCTCAGTTTTTTCCTGCATAAATTCAACGTGTCATTGAGAGTCACCTTGCAACTAATACATCATCATCTGCTTGAACTAAAGGACAAACAACAGTCAGAGAATCAGAAGGCATCTGGATTTCTGGTAAGATTGTAAGAGGACTGTGATCAGTGGCATTGGGATGTGTGAGACCAATATGATTCCAACAATTGGAAATTTTCACTGAAGTTAGTTTGCAATGCATATTCCTGTAGTGTGCTTTCAAAGATCTGATTACATCATCATCAACTGGTTGTAGTTTCAACATAGGAGATAAGAAGCAAAAATGTATGCTGCTGAGATTCTCACATGAAGTTGAATATATATTGAGCTTGCCAATAAAAACCACATTTTGACAGATTATCTCCAGATTTTGATGGTTTGAATGTCATATTTTTAATGACTATTGAGCTGGATCCAAAAATGTCACATTATACAGCATTTCAGTATATATTGGGCTTTAGTTTGATAGGTTAACAAACTAAAGCCCAATAGCTTATCAGCTCATCGATAACCAGATATGTTTTTCTAAATGCCTGGTAAAGCTCTTCACAATGTAGCTTTGAAGCTCTGTGGTTTAGTGGTTACAAAGTTATAAGCATTTATTTGGTCAAAAAGTCAGAATATTTTTTAAACATTTACCTTAGACTCTAGGATAGAGTAAAACCATTGGTGCAATAATGATGAAACTATGTAAGAATGATACTACAATTTTTCTCAGAAGGCACTTTTTTGTTTTTGGAAATGTTGATCTTGGTTTCTTTAGTTGCAAGACTAAAATAGTCATGTTTGGAAAAATGCATATTGTGATTAGCTTGTGTTGAGTAACTATAAATTGCCATAAGCTACTATATAGTTTAGTTAAAAGAGCACAAATTTCTGTGCTAGAATCATTAGCTTTTAAAGTCAGTTTAACTGATTAAAGCAAAAAATTCAGAAATTTTGCAAATCATATATTTGTTGGTAATTAAGTTTGAATTTGCACTTTGTGCAAATGAAAAAAGGAATATGACTAACTTATTGAAAAATGTGCTTAAGTAAAAACAGAGAATATACTTTCATGGAAAAGGTACCTAAAGATGTAAAAGTTTGGGACTAAGTAATTTTCAAAGAAGAAAAACATATGGACTAAAAGCTTGAAAAAAAGTGTTAAGTGACTTAGCTTCTTTTTGAAATTAACCTGTATTTTTATTTTTAAAATTCTCTTATCAGTTATTATGATTTATTACTATAATTCAGTTCATCATCATAATTTTGGACAGTTGCAGAAGCTTAGTAACCTTTTAACACATTTACAAAATTATTAAAATATATTATATTATTATAATAATAAGAGTATAACATGTTATGCTTACCTTCAGATTACATTGTCATGAATTACTTATTAGTGTTCAGTGGTCCATAGCTTTCTCAGTGGTCCAAAGTTAAGATGAACTTTACTATATTTTTTGGAATGCTAAGACTCCATTATTAGATTCTTATCACTTAATGATCACATTCTAAATATTAATATGAATAACAGTGGTCTAATTTAGCATTTAAATGATTAGATATAAACTCGAGTTATGAGATTCTGATGGAGTTTAATTATTCCAAAAATATTCAATATGTAATAATCTTATTTAGGTATTTAGTAGGAAAAAGTTAATGGTTGATGAAAGAATTTCTAGAAATTGCTCTCAGAATTGCATAATTTTATAATATTTGCATCTGTGTTGTTTCTTTCACAAAAGAAATACACTTATTTAAACAAATTTTTTTTTAATTATAAGTTATACTAGTCTTTGAAATGGCATAGTATACAGCAGGCATGGGCAAATGCGGCTCCAAGAGCCGTATGCGGCTCTTTTTGAGTTACATGCGGCTCTTGCTGAAAGTATCAATTTCTGTTTTTTATTAATATTTTTACAATTTTATTTTTATAATTTTGTGAAAATATGTTTATTAAAAAAATTCAATATTTGTTTTATATTATATTTATATTATATAAAAAAATCGGGCATTTTACCATACTATCCACCACGACAGTACAGAACTGCGGCTCCCATGCATTTTGCAAAACCTACATTGCGGCTCCTACTAAACTCTTGCTTGCCCACCCCTAGTATACAGTATAATTAAGAATATATGTTTTGTTTAAATAATGCATCAATTTTAATTTATATTAAAAAATTTATTTGACAATATAATGAAAATAAATTTTATTTGAACTACAAATAATTATTTAATTACAGAGAAGAGAGTGAGAGTGTTTTGCAGTTGAAAGGGTTAACTCCATCTGGTCAATTACCAAGAGGATCATTGTCTGGAGGAAAAGATTCCATAAAATCAGGTATTTATAATATGAATCATTCATAAAAATAAAAATTCTTAACTTTTTCAATGGGTTTTCAAATTATGTATCATTCTCATTCTTTGAATTGAATAGATAACTTTTATATTAAATACAAGCAATTATTTGTTGTGACATTGTCACAATGCTGGGCTGCAATTTTTAATCATATTTTTAATGTATTTAATATAAGATATGCTCTCTGATTCAAATTAGTAGTGGCTTGCCCCTGTACATCATACTTTTCCTTTAACAATAGAGTTGTGCCAGTCATCTACCTAACATCTTACAGGGGAAAAATTTGAATTGAAATAACATGACTTCTGGTTTTCATTGGAAGTTCTTATGTAGTTAATCAGGGCCTCCTGCCTCCAAGGTTTCCATATTTGATCTCCTCTTTCATCTATCTAACTTTATTCTCAAGATTAAGGAAAGACAGATGGATGGACAACAGTGGGAATTTATCAATGGCATAGCCAGGGAGGTGTGGTCCGCACCAGGCCCCTGGAAAGCGATAGGCCCATGGGGGCCCAAAATCACAAGAAAAAAGACCCAAAACATTTTTTCGGGGCCCACAAATTTGGTTCCGCACTGGGCCCGGAGAACCGTAGTTACGCCACTGAAATTTATAGGTCTACAATTTTTTCAATTGCAGCCCAATGATATAAAATATTTTATTTGTTATATTTCTATATAATAAATTATATTTAAAAAATATAAATTTTATTATTTCAATTTTATTAAGTAATATCTTTTTGAATTGCTTGTTTGAAAAAATATGGCTTAATGGAATAGAATCAATGGCATAAATGCTTTTGATTCTGTTCAAGACAGAATTTACATCAGCTCATCTTTTATTTGCACTTTTAATTTTAATAAACATGAAAGAGTCACAATTTATCTCAAAACTTGAATTTATCTCAAATCTCTAAAATCTCTAAAATTATAAAAATTAAGATTGGATGTAAGAGTAACAGATGGTGCATATCATAACAGTAGGTTACTATATTTTTACAACTGGATTAAAGGACACTTAAAAATGATTAATGTTACTCCTATAACTTTCACTCCATCTCATTGCACTCCCAAAAAAAGTAAAATTGCATAAATTTTTAGTTAATAACTAAGTATTCTGTTTTTCCATGTGGTCTAATAGTTAGAATATCTGGTATAAATCACATTCTTAGAACCAAAAATCTAGTGTGTAGAACAAAAAGTGAAAGAAAAACAATATTGTCATTTGTCTTGAGCAGCCATCGTTAGGTTAAAAGAATGGATTCAGTAACTAAATGATGAATTTTACAGTTTTAAATTATGAAAATACATCTGATTTGTAGTTGGTAATCATGTGGTTTCGCAGGAATATAAAAATAACAAATTTCAAACAATAGCCTCTGATGATGACAATGTGTTATTGTCCTTGTAGTTAATTGCAGTGTGTTTCTGTTGGCCTTGGCGCTAGGCCAGCAGAAACAACAATTTTTTTTTATTTATTATGTTTAAAATGTTTTTAATAGTTATGCTTTGCTTTAATTAAAGTAATTAAAATTAAATAGTTATGCTTTAATTTTGCTTTAATTAAAGTTTGGTAACTTTAATTAAAGCAAAATTATAAAATTATATTTATTTATTGTTTTAATTAATTTATGAGTAAGCCATTTAAAAAATGCTGTTATTATTTATTATAAGAATTCTTCATTCTTATTATATTGTTAATAATAATAAATTATTTTAAAATAGCTTTACAAGGATTTTCTCCTAATCACCGAATATCAAGTTTTGAAGAGGCAAAAGGACTTGATAAAATTAATGAAAGGATGCCACCAAGGAAAGATGCTCCTCTTCCTCCACTTGATGAAGCTGGAACTTCTCAGGGTTCAAATCAATACCCTGTTACAGCAGAGAGTTCATGAGGCTCTCTGAATTTAATATTTACAGGACTGTACACAGATGGAAGATATTGGGATTAATGCAAGTACACATTAGAATGTCTTGTTAACTTCTGCTGGAGTAATTGGACATAACTTTTGTTTTCTTCATAATTCAAATAATAATATACCTGGATCATACCTCATCTCATGTACTCATATAAAATTAATTCAAAAACCTTCCTAGTCTGCTGGCACTTCAAAAATAAAAAATTGCATGTGTATATAGCTATTTGTGTTATAATACAAGTAGTAGTAAGACAATCATAACTGGTACTAAAATATATGTAATATTTAATAATGTATTTATGTGCAAGCAAATTCCAAATGAAGAATGCTTAATGTGATCTCTCTACTAATTATAAATTTCCAACAAATGCATACATTTTGCATTTATTTCTCAATTAAATGATACAAATTTTTCTGATAAAATTATAATTCCATTTATTGTTTAATAAACTTTTTTAATTTATCTTAGTTTTTAATTATTGGTGTAAATAATTTCAGAACAAAACAAAAAGTTCATTTGCTTGCAATTTTATTTTTAATCTCATTAATTCCTACAATTTACAGAAATAAATCATTTTCCTTGATGTGTCAGCAGCAAATATTTACCAGTAGTTACTTTATTAATGTAGCATCTGTTGAAATATGTTTAAATAGACAATATTATCAGCAGTAGCTACATTGAATATAATCTTTATAATGTTCATTCTAGTGTAAAGAAATAGACTTTTGTCTTTAGGGAAAAACTATTTATTTTATTATTTTTATTTTTCTTTTTGTTAATATGATTTCAATTTTAGCTTTGATATGATGATAAGATTTGAAAATAAATTTATTTTTAAAATTTTTATCATATATCAAAGTTTATCTTGTTATTTGATTTTACAACTGTTAATATTTTTATCTTATGGATTGTTTTTACATAATAAGATTTTTTGCATGAAATTGCATTTTTTTCTGAAGTTGTTAATATTTCATTCCATTGTTGTACTGTCTGGAAGTACAAAGATTAACAATATCATATTGTTAAACATATTCAGCATTTCATTGGTAAAGATAGCTTTTGATGCAGAACATTATTAACATTTTGCAATTTCCCCAATATCTTATACAGAATGTTCCATTTGAGCCTTAATATATTATTTTTGTGTGTATGTAAATATATTTGAGTATTTTGCAAAGTGTGATTGTATGAACATAAGACACATGGCATAGTTATAAATTGGTGCAATATTATTAATATTGCGAAGTTTCTAAATTGATTTTGCATCTTTCCCATTGTGCAGGAGTTTACATTTGAGTTCTCCTGACTATGTCTCGTCAAAAATGTTTTTCCCATGTGATGCCAATATTCATCCAAACTTCATTTTAATATGTGCAAATTAGAGAGGCCACAATTTGTTTAGAATTAGTTTTAATTGACTATATTTGCCCTTTTGTCTCACATGTAATGTTACCATTAAAAGTGTTCATTAGTTTATATGTTTGCACTCAAATATTTTTATTCATCTTACACTTTTTCTTCATCATAAATATCAATGAGTAAATCCTTCATATCATATAAATATTGTCACCAGGATGAATTTTCATTTGGCAAAGATTTGACCATTTGTCTTTGGTGATTTTTCATTAGAATGTACAATTTTCAAATTTAAACTTTTCATGTTGCTGTTTACTGCCTCCATTGATCTCCATATAATAATAAATTGTGCTCATGGACATGCATATTTGTTTATTATGAACTTTTACTTAAATTTCTGACACCTGTCACCTTGAGTGCCTTATGCAACTAGATTCAAATATTGATCTTTAATTTTTCAGAATTTCTGATTATCTTCTACTAACAACTCAATTTCCATTAATTTAAAAATACATTTCAGTGAATATTTTTTGAAATTATTAAATTTAACTTATTTCTTAAATGATTTTACCTGGAACATAACTATTATCATTATATTTAATTTTTTCATATATTATTTCTGTTATTTCTTTTACAAATACTTTATTTGATGATAATGTCCAAGAAATCATAAAGACAAGTCCCAGAATTGAAATTGTTACAAGTTTGTGTTTATTGAATTTTAGCAATGTTGATAAGAATTGATTATAATAATTTCTATTATATTGTTTTCATTTTCCTAATTTTTATTTTTTGATTTCGTTTTGCATTCTAATCTAGTTAATTTAAATGATAGAAAATGTTAAAAGTAGATTCTTTATTTTTAAGAATTACAATTTTGTTAATTAAAATACATTATAATTTTTAAATCTGTTAATCAGTTGTTATTGAATTATTATTATTATTATATATATAAAACTAGCTAATTTTAATTTCATTAGTGCAATATTCTTTCAGTGAAAAAGTTATCTGTTAGCAAAATGTTGAAATTAAAAACTATGAACACTTATATAATATGCCATACAGTTATTGTATTATAGAGATGTAAATATTACTTTTATAGTTAAATTTGTGTTATGTGTTTTATATGCTATGTGATGTTACTCTTGTTAAAATAGTTTATATCAAATGTTAAAATGTCAACAAAACAGCTGATCCAAAAAAAAGACACTCTTAAAAAAATATAAGAATAAATCAAATATTAAATATATATACTTTTTATTATATTGTTTTTAATGAAGAATTTTAAGTTTTAGTAACTAATTTTTAAGATAAATGGAAGGTAAATAAATAAATTATTTATTTATCTTCTTTTTTCATTAATTTCATATTATAATATTTTTTTTTAAATTCTGGTGTGTTAATTTCTTATCCCAATGTCTTCCTTACTTCTGTATCGATATTAGTGTAATATATGCTATTATATATATATTTCTTCAACAGAGATACATTTAAATTTAAATTGATAATTATTTGAAATATTTTAAAATTTATTACATTCCATTAGGTATTTGAATTAAATTTATTATCAAGTATAATTTAAATTAATTTTATTTTATGACGACTGTTTTTAAGAATTATTACTTTAATTTATGAAGATAATTGTTTTATTAAGTTTTCACAAAATTAGTTTGTTTGAATTGTGTAAAAATGCCTCCTGATTATAAGATTATTAAATGGCTTATATATATATTGTTGAAAGAGGACAGTTTTAAAATCAACTGTCAGATGTAATTCAGGTCACTTAGCGATAAGAGAAAAATATGCAAAAAAGGAAAATATATAGATTTACAATAATGTACGCACATAATGTGTCAAAATTTTCCATTATTTTTAGAAAGTTATGCATTTTTGCAAAAAAAAAAAAAAATGATTTGATATTGCTATAGTGCTTTACATTTCTGATTGATTATTTTATATTTAAAGAGAAATATTTGTAACATTTGAGTTTAAAAAACAGCTACAACTGCTTTTATATATACTTACATAAAATTTTATAATGAGGAGTTTAATTAAAACTAATTCAAAATAAACCTTGCTCAAATTAAAGTATTTGGCAAATTTATATTCTATTATTTAATTGAATAAAATGAATGAATGTTATATAAATGATGCAGCAAGCAATAATTTGTTTAGGATTGTGCCAATGAATCACTTAAATCTCAAATTCTTAACTGAAATTTATTTATTTGTAATTTAGACAATTATAATTAGACCTAAAATTACAAAATCTAACATTCATAAACATATAAAATACTTCAAAAATTTAATAGTAAAAATAATGTAATAAAACAGTAAATAGTTAACAATTAGTTTCAAAATTTTTGCAGTAGATACATTGATATACTACGTGGCTGCAAATTTGAAATATGTGAAATGAATTCATACTTTTATTTACTTTTCTTCTTGAAGATGCACTTGATCATTATTCATTCTCATAACATAAAAGACGCTAGAGCATAATCTAGAATAATCCCATTGAATTACTGGACTGTTGATAAATTAAAAGTAAGGTGTTTTACATGATTTTTGCATTAACCTTGAAATAAATTTTGAATCAAATGTTTATGGCATTGTGGTGTTTAATTTTTTTCTCTATATAATTTAATGTTTTTAAATTAAATTTTCTGATTCCTTGCCTTTTGAAGAAAAGTGCTATAAAACAAAACAAAAATAAATAAATAGATAAAATGTCTGATAAGCTGCCCTGTTTATTGCTCACTTTTGTAATGGTGATAAACAATAAAAGTAATTTGCCGTATTATTTATTCTAAATGTCTTATTGTTTCAAAAAAACTTTAATTTTTCAAATAATTTCTATATATATATATATAATATATATATATATAGAGAATTTTAAAATTTCTGTTATAACTAATATTTCTGTTATAACTAATCTTTATTGTATATATATTTAATATTCATTATATTAATTTTTTTAATACATTGATTATTAAAAGTCATATATAGTTTATTGAAACAAATCTTTTGTATATATGCATAAATAATTGTTTTCAGCAATATTTTGTCAATTTTGCTCTTTCATATGTTTTAGTATCAAAAATTCAATGTTCTCCCTCCTCATAAATGAAATAAATTAAAGGATATACCACACTTTTATATAAAACATATAACAAATCATTAAACTATTAAAAAAAATATTGTAAGTTAAATTTTTTCCAATAAAAACAAAACATTTAAAATGGATCATCTATTGAAATGGAAGATCTATTTTTTACAGTTTTTATTCTAAGCAGTTTTTGCTGTTTTTGACAGAATGTAAAAGGTTTGTTAACATTTTGCTTGTCCATGAGCACTTATGAAATATTTAAAATAATTTCTCCAAATGTCTTCAACTTAACAATTTCATGTATTGTATATTGATTGTATTATTGTAAAACAAAATTGAAATTGTAAATGTTGTGTTGAATAAAAACTTAAAGATAATTTGATTTTTTTTTTTTTTACTTATAACTATTAAAGAAAATTATATAAGACAATTTTTGAATCCTATTTGTAATTATAATTAATTTTCTTTGATAAATATTTAAACATCTTTTCTGTCTAGTTTAGAAAACAATGATATTTTAAAATGTTATAATAATTACATATACTTACAGGACAATCACTACTGTGAAAAACTGGAAATAAGAGCATGAACTTGTATGTAAAAATCACTTGTTTTTGCATTTCTGAAACATGCAAAAACAAGTGAAGCAGGACATACTTCACTTATAAGAGCATAGTACTGCTGTGTTAATGTAAATTAAATGTAAATATACTGATACAGTAACTATTCACTGTGGTAACCAGCATCATCAAGAGGGGAGTTTAGGATTTCTCCCTGGGCCCAGAGAAAACTTAAGAGCTAGTAGTGATTCCCACTCTTATAAAATTAACAATACTTTTACTAACAGAAAATAAAATCTTTTAGGCACTTTTTCTTTCACTTTTTAAAAACTCTTTATTGATCAATGCCTTGGCACTGCTAGGCATAGCCAAGGAAATAGTACATAAAGGTTACATATTCAAGATAAACATTTGATGTTACAGAGTTACAAAAAGAAATATGTGATGTACTTATATACATATTAACAAATCAACACAAGCAGCAAAGACCAATATGTACAGACACTAAAGGCTACCTGCCAGTAGTGGAGGAAAGAGTTGGGTTGAAAACCCTTGTAGACAATGTCCATGACAGCATTTTAACTGTTAGAACTGCCACGGGCAATACAATAAAGCCAGTTAGGATAACAGTACTAATACATAAGACACAAAACAATGAAATGGCTAAGATACAGTTAAACTACAAAACCAGGATGAGGCTGAGTCACAGTAGTTCTCCTAAAGTATGTTTTGATAAGATCCTTGGTAGCTTGGAACAAATTACCATCCTGAATCAGTACACTGAGGTTGGGCGGCCAACCAGAGTCACGGGGCAACAAAGCAGTAACTCGTGTCTGCATAGGGCACTCCAAAAGATAGTGACGAGCACTATCAGTGTTTTGCTGATTGGTTAACCTGAACCTGTGTAGATACTGATAAAACTTGCCATGCTTCGTGTAGAATTGGGTAAGGCAGTGCTCAATGTCTCTCTTAACAGAAGTAGAGACCAAAGGAAAAAAATCCCTCGTTAGGCTGTTAGTTTGGGTATTCCAGCTGCGTTGCCACTTGTCTCTAGCATCCTCTTTAAATCCTTGTATCATGTAGCTCTGTGGTGTTGCCTTGTAGGTTGGGTCGACACAGGAAGTAGCAGCCAAACAAGCGAGCTCATCCGCCCGCTCATTGCCGACCACCCCAGAGTGTCCTCTAATCCACACAACTGCAAATCTGTTGTTGCTCTTATGTAGTTCAAGTAGTATGCTGTTAACTAGTGGGTGGTGCCAGTTGTAGTTTGAGATGGCCTGCACCGATGAACAAGAATCTGTGAATATATTAATATTGTTGAGGTTGAACATGATATTACACCATTTGATTGCTGACAGGATGGCCCAGAGCTCCACCTGATAAGCTGAGCAGGTGTTCCCAAGCCCATCAGAGAAGTTGTAGACTTCCGTGTTACCCTGAAATGCCACAAATGCGCACCCTACTTCATCATCATCATTCTTTGACCCATCCGTAAAAATATTAAGGGTCTGATCTGGCCAAGGCAGGCTGTGTACAAGTGGCCATTCATTGGGGTCAACACTGGGAGTACCATTGTGAGCCATCTCGATGTGGTCAAAGACCCTGTTGTTAAGATCAATGCTGGTGCCTTTCCTCATGTTCCATTTTTGCACACCAGTACCAATCTCTAAGTTAATCAGTCGTTTTCCAGTAATCACCTGCAAGGCAATGGTAGAGGTGATCGAGTAGGCCCTGCAGATGTGGAGAAGAGCCCTCCTCTGGGCACTCAATAGCTTCCTATCAATGTGGGTCATCCCCAGCCCCTCGGCCCAGACTGGTGCAGTATAACATATCATAGGAAGGAAAACAGAGTCGTAAATGATGCTCATGATACGTGGACTTAAGCCTCATTTTGATTTAGCCACTTTCGACATGGCATTGAAGAGCAGATTGGTCTTGTCACAGGTTTGCTTTATATGTGAGATCCAGCTAAGTTTGTGGTGGAGGATGACCCCCAGGTACTTTAGAGTGGTAACCACCCGTACATTGTGATTTCCCATACGTATAGTCAGGACCCTTCGGTACAGATGTGGGGCCCTCGGTCTGGAGAAGACAATCCCCTTAGTCTTACTAGGGTTGAACACCAATTTATTTCTACTGCCCCAGTCTTGTATTCTGGTCAGGATGCAGTTGGCCCTCCACTCGATCTCTGCCCTCAAGCGTGCTGCAATCAACACCATAGCATCAACCCAGTCTTCACCAAAGTCCTCCAATAGAAAGCCATTGAAGAGCATGGTCCACAGCATGGGGCCCAAGACAGAGCCCTGTGGGCACCCTCGAGTGATCTTTCTAGTCCAGCTCCTAGAGCCAATTTGAAGGATGGCTGAACGATTATCCAAGTAGCTTTTAATCATATTGTATAGGTAAGCCGGGCACTCACATTGCCTGAGCCTATGCAGAATCATCGGCCACCATGCGGCATTAAATGCTCCGGCTATGTCCAAACTGAGACCCAAAACATATGGGAACGTTATGTGTAATTCTTTGATTTTGTTCACCACAGAGCCAATAGCATCCGTTGTACAAGAACCCGAGCAGAAACCAAACTGCTGCCCATGAAGATGTCCACCTCTCTCCAGAAAGCAGACTAGTCTATTTAAAATCAACCTCTCCAAAACCTTACGCATTATGATCAGGAGGGAGCTATTCCTGTACCCACTGGGAGATGTTATTTTGGCACTTTTATCCTTGGGAATTAAAACCAACCTTGCCTTCTTCCAGGCCTCTGGAAAAATACAATGCCTGAGACAATTATTAAATATTGCCAAGAGGAAACCGGGACGGTACTTCCACAATTCCCTAACGATGTCTTCATTTATGCCATCCAGTCCCGGAGCTTTTCTAGTAGCAAGCCTCTTAATGGTTTCATTAACCTCTACAGCAGTAAAGGGAGGTGGACAAGGGCTTGGGATGTAAGTAGTTGCTTGATTCCTAATATATTGCTGAGTTGCACTATCCTCTGAGTAATTGTCCTCAGGGCATAGATTGTTCAATAGTGTTCTCCATGTCTGCTATCTCCCCATCGTCATCTCCAGCACCCAGACTACTAAGGCAGGTGAGAGTTTTCAGTTTTGTAGCACAACTTCTGTACACAAACCCCCAGGGGTTAGAAGAGGCCGACGAGCAAAAGTCTCTCCAAGATCGCAATTTTGCCTCTTTCATGGAATTCTTATAGGTGGCCTGAAAGTCTAAATACCTTGCCTTTAATGAGTCTTAATCTTTGCTTCTGCATCTCTGAAAAAGTCTTCTATTCTGCCTGTTGATCTTTCTCATATTCGCTAATTCCTTGTTCCACCATGGGACACCCCTTTTCCTAGTGCCCCAACTGCACAGAGGCATTGACTGGTCACAGGCTATACTTATGGTATTGATTACTGAGTCAACATACTTGACTGCAGAGTCCCTATTCAATAACCTAACACAAAAAACCAAGAACGGTGCGTTATCACATATAATTACAATTTTCACAAACATTTTCGAACATAAAAGTTCTTCATCAGGTGAAAAAACGGACAACTTATAAAAAAACGTTCGATGGAACAGATTTTCGAAAGAGCCGTGCGCAAGATTCGAAATGTTACTCGTGCGGATGTCGTCACCGCTGCGCATGGGCGGAAGTGGAAACTTTCCTGTAATGTCATCCGTCATATATGAGCATTTGCCATGCGACGGATAACGATAACTCCTCTTTGCTGTTAATACATTTTTTATCCCGGGCGGTTTTGTGTATGTGTACTGCCTCCATCCATCTCAAATGGTGTATAAGGGGTGTGGTGTGGATGATCCTGGCCTCGTCAAACCTTGGCTGAATATCCGGTTCCGTGGCGTAACGTGCCAAAGCGGTTGTACATCTTTGGTGACGGATGTCTGCTTTATGCTCTTTAATTCTCGCTACTAGCGATTTTTTAGTGGAGCCGATGTACCATAAGTCTTCGTCACACCTGTGGTCTTTCAGCGGGATGGCATACACTCTAGGTAGCTTGTCTTGGTTGGGGGGATCTTTGGCATTCCGTAGCAGCTGATATATATTCGGGCATCTTTTATAGGTGATGCTGACTTGTTTCTTCTTGGCAACCTCCAAATATAGCTTCCTTAAATACGGATTGTAGGTGAGCGGAATGTTGTCTTTATGCTCTGTTGTTACTTGCTCATGCTGGTTGGTTTGCGTTGACAGTTGGTAATTCCTCCATTTTTTGGTTAATTTACTTATAAGGTTGTAGTACCCATGGCTTTGAGCAATACTGCGTAACGTGTTAATCTCTTTTTGCAGAGCGTGTCTTGTTGAGGAATGGGTGTACGCCCGTTTGACTAAGGTGTTGAATGCTGCTAGTTTGTACAGTATGGGGTCACAAGAGCCTATGGGGATGTACAATTGGTCTGCAAGCGGTTTCCTGTACACTTCTGTGAGGATGGAGGTTCCTTCAACCATGATACTAACATCAAGAAAATGAACATGCGTGTCATTCGCCTGTTCCAGGCCCAGAGTTACGCCGTAGCTGTTGTTATTAAATGAGTCGACGAATGCCGCTATGTCCGGCTTGCTCTTCCACAAGATGAGTATGTCATCCACGTATCTCTTATAGAGCTGTATGTTGTGGAGGTGGTTAGGAAGGATTTTCTCTTCGAGTTGCCATATTACCAGCTCGCACAAATCTCCTGCTACCGGGCTCCCCATTGGTACACCCCTTCCTTGTTTGTAGACCGTACCTCTAAATTGAAAGAATGAGTTGTAGCATAGCAGGTGGGCCATCTCTAATATTTGCTGGTAGAGGTTAGCATCAGCGACTATTTTAAATAGTAGATCTCGGATGGCACAAAATGCTGGTGGTAGAAGGAACGACGGATATAATGACTTAAAGTCGAGCACCGTAATAAATTGCGGCGGGGTGTCAATCTGCTTTAGGAGCTCTATGAGGCATTGACTATTGGTTACGGTGAACTGGTAGTCTTCTAAGTGTGGAGCGATCAGACGGTGCGTGAATTCCTCTAATTTATGTGTTGGTGCTCTTACTTTATCAACTACCGGGCAAATCTGTTGGTCTTGTTTATGTGTTTTGGCGAAACCGAATAGCCTGGGTGTGTCAGGTGAGTCCATTACAATGTTCTTAATTGCCAACCTCTTAGCCAATTTAGTGTTGGAGAACCTCTTCAGCCTTGCATGTAGCTTTTCTACTGTGTTAGTATCTACCTTTTCACACTGGGTAGGATTGATGTACTCCATTAATAACTTGTTATAAATATGCTGTTTCATCAGTACCATAGTTTTTGCCTTGTCGGCCCTGACGAGTGTGATCCCATTGTTCTTCATCCACCTTCTGGCTCGTGTTACTTTCGTTTGTAATCGCTTTGAGTCCAGCGTGGTTTTAGCACTTAAAATCTTGTTTACTGCCATCCATCTGTAGTATTCTTTAGTCCTATTCGGAAGGCCTTGCAGTAGGGATTCTAAATCCGGGACGAAGCCTAAGCTCTCAGTTGGAGGTGGTGGTGCGAACTTCGGACCGTACTGTAAAACCTCAACTACAAACTCCGGCAGTTGGATATCATCCCACAAGACAAAGGGGAAGATAGGGTGTCCCCTACATTTTGGTGTTTGGAATCTCAGTATCCATTGGAGCTTTTTGTGGTATCGCTCTTTATGTTTACCATTTATACGATCATAATACGGAACAAGCTTGGCGTTTTCCTGTGCCAAAACACTGGGATGCCTGCTGAATAATTCTGTTTCGATATTCACCAGCTCTTTTAAAGTGCCTAAATAGGGCTATTCGGGCCACACGGAAAAGGGTCTATTCCATTTTAAAAGAGCTGGTGAATATCGAAACGGAATTATTCAGCAGGCATCCCAGTGTTTTGGCACAGGAAAACGCCAAGCTTGTTCCGTATTATGATCGTATAAATGGTAAACATAAAGAGCGATACCACAAAAAGCTCCAATGGATACTGAGATTCCAAACACCAAAATGTAGGGGACACCCTATCTTCCCCTTTGTCTTGTGGGATGATATCCAACTGCCGGAGTTTGTAGTTGAGGTTTTACAGTACGGTCCGAAGTTCGCACCACCACCTCCAACTGAGAGCTTAGGCTTCGTCCCGGATTTAGAATCCCTACTGCAAGGCCTTCCGAATAGGACTAAAGAATACTACAGATGGATGGCAGTAAACAAGATTTTAAGTGCTAAAACCACGCTGGACTCAAAGCGATTACAAACGAAAGTAACACGAGCCAGAAGGTGGATGAAGAACAATGGGATCACACTCGTCAGGGCCGACAAGGCAAAAACTATGGTACTGATGAAACAGCATATTTATAACAAGTTATTAATGGAGTACATCAATCCTACCCAGTGTGAAAAGGTAGATACTAACACAGTAGAAAAGCTACATGCAAGGCTGAAGAGGTTCTCCAACACTAAATTGGCTAAGAGGTTGGCAATTAAGAACATTGTAATGGACTCACCTGACACACCCAGGCTATTCGGTTTCGCCAAAACACATAAACAAGACCAACAGATTTGCCCGGTAGTTGATAAAGTAAGAGCACCAACACATAAATTAGAGGAATTCACGCACCGTCTGATCGCTCCACACTTAGAAGACTACCAGTTCACCGTAACCAATAGTCAATGCCTCATAGAGCTCCTAAAGCAGATTGACACCCCGCCGCAATTTATTACGGTGCTCGACTTTAAGTCATTATATCCGTCGTTCCTTCTACCACCAGCATTTTGTGCCATCCGAGATCTACTATTTAAAATAGTCGCTGATGCTAACCTCTACCAGCAAATATTAGAGATGGCCCACCTGCTATGCTACAACTCATTCTTTCAATTTAGAGGTACGGTCTACAAACAAGGAAGGGGTGTACCAATGGGGAGCCCGGTAGCAGGAGATTTGTGCGAGCTGGTAATATGGCAACTCGAAGAGAAAATCCTTCCTAACCACCTCCACAACATACAGCTCTATAAGAGATACGTGGATGACATACTCATCTTGTGGAAGAGCAAGCCGGACATAGCGGCATTCGTCGACTCATTTAATAACAACAGCTACGGCGTAACTCTGGGCCTGGAACAGGCGAATGACACGCATGTTCATTTTCTTGATGTTAGTATCATGGTTGAAGGAACCTCCATCCTCACAGAAGTGTACAGGAAACCGCTTGCAGACCAATTGTACATCCCCATAGGCTCTTGTGACCCCATACTGTACAAACTAGCAGCATTCAACACCTTAGTCAAACGGGCGTACACCCATTCCTCAACAAGACACGCTCTGCAAAAAGAGATTAACACGTTACGCAGTATTGCTCAAAGCCATGGGTACTACAACCTTATAAGTAAATTAACCAAAAAATGGAGGAATTACCAACTGTCAACGCAAACCAACCAGCATGAGCAAGTAACAACAGAGCATAAAGACAACATTCCGCTCACCTACAATCCGTATTTAAGGAAGCTATATTTGGAGGTTGCCAAGAAGAAACAAGTCAGCATCACCTATAAAAGATGCCCGAATATATATCAGCTGCTACGGAATGCCAAAGATCCCCCCAACCAAGACAAGCTACCTAGAGTGTATGCCATCCCGCTGAAAGACCACAGGTGTGACGAAGACTTATGGTACATCGGCTCCACTAAAAAATTGCTAGTAGCGAGAATTAAAGAGCATAAAGCAGACATCCGTCACCAAAGATGTACAACCGCTTTGGCACGTTACGCCACGGAACCGGATATTCAGCCAAGGTTTGACGAGGCCAGGATCATCCACACCACACCCCTTATACACCATTTGAGATGGATGGAGGCAGTACACATACACAAAACCGCCCGGGATAAAAAATGTATTAACAGCAAAGAGGAGTTATCGTTATCCGTCGCATGGCAAATGCTCATATATGACGGATGACATTACAGGAAAGTTTCCACTTCCGCCCATGCGCAGCGGTGACGACATCCGCACGAGTAACATTTCGAATCTTGCGCACGGCTCTTTCGAAAATCTGTTCCATCGAACGTTTTTTTATAAGTTGTCCGTTTTTTCACCTGATGAAGAACTTTTATGTTCGAAAATGTTTGTGAAAATCGTAATTATATGTGATAACGCACCGTTCTTGGTTTTTTGTGTGAGGTTATTGTTTATTTAGCGCGGTGTGTGATTGATGAGTAGAGTCCCTATTCTCCAGGGAGGGATTATCATTAATGTTCTCGTCCAGATGCTTATAAAAAGAGTCCCAATCCGCCCCATTAGAATTGTAGATCTTGTTGAAGTTCCTGGGCTTGTGTCTGGAGGCACAGTATAACTTGTAGACAATGGAATTATGATCCGAGAGGCTGTCTTCTTCTAGCACTCTCCAGCTATGTAGGTGCGGAATGAGGTTGGCTGAGAGACAAGTGATGTCAATCCATGATGAACCGTTCGGCCCAACAAAGGTAGGTAGGGAATTGGGATCATTAGCAATGATCAGGTTATTGCTAGCCAGGCACTCCTCCACTGCCTTTCCCCTGGTATCCAACTGCTTAGCCCCCCACGCGGGGGAGTGGGCATTGACATCCCCAGCCAAGATAATAGAGCAGTTTCTAAAGTTATCAAGAATGTCTTGTATGCTCTGCAGCTCCTGATGTATGTCAGTCCCTCCCGGTATGTACTGACAGATAATAATGAGGCTGCGACCATCAAGTTGGGTCTCGATACACCCTGTTTTCTGTGGTATACTGTTGGTGATGGAAGACGGAAACACTATTATTGGGTACAATAATCGCAGCCCAAGGAGTACTGTTAGTCTTGAATTACCAAATGCCTGTGAGGAACACAGGCCACCTTGCCCCCAATACAATAGGGCTCTTGAATTAACACTATGTCCCAGTTGTCCATGTCCACACTAAGGGAGGATGTGGCACTAATCGATCTTTGAAGGTTTATCTGCAGAAAATTAATATTTTTATAATCACTTTCCATAATCTGTTCTTGTCATAATTAAGTTTCTGATACGTTTAAACGATGGACAACATTTATCAAAAGCATTGTGTGAGCCATCCTTTTCCTTCTGCAGTTGACAGTTGTTCCACCTTTTTTATTTTTGCCTGGGCAGTCCCTAAACTTATGACTGCCAGCACACTGGCTACAGACCTCCTTGGGCTCTGAACAGAATTTGCTGACATGGCCAAACCCGCAGCATCTAAAGCACTGTATGATAGAAAAACGTTCCTCTACTGTGCATCTGGCCCATTTCAAGTTAACTTTTCTCAGCATGGTAAAAATTTTCAGAAGGCCGGGTGAGATGTCAGCAACCCAATTTACAAGGTTATTTTTGCCTCCACCAAAGGCAAAACGTAGCCCAAATTCCTCCATGAATTCATCTCTGCTTAACTGTCCCTGTATTTGCTCATTTTGCTCAAATATACAGTTTATTATCTCCTCTTTCTCCAAATAATTTGGGACCTGTCTAATACATATACAGTCAAACCTGTTTTTATGCGGGGATAGGGACCGCATTAAAAAAAACGCATTAAAAAAAATCTCACGAAACTTCACGAATGGCTGTAAATAATAGTTTTCGCGACACAATTAAAAAATATTTTTTTATGCGGTCAACAGGGACCGCATAAAAAAAGTCTCACATAGAGAATAACTCAAAACCGTACGAAATAGAATTTATTGACAACAGATGTCAGCACTTGACTGCATCGTCTGGTCTATCGTCTGTTTTACATATTTTTGTCCAGGTGGTGTTTTGTTGACTTAAAAAGTAAATTATTTCATTTTTCGCATATTCATGCAATAATATTACTATAATAAGTGCATTTATGCTATAATAAGTTTATTTAGCTATAATAAGTGAACGTAAGACATGACGAATCGCACGAGACTAGTCGCCAACTATACCGCACAAATTAAAAATTCGCATTAAAAAAATCGCACAAATTAAAAATTCGCATTAAAAAAATCGCACAAATAAAAATCGCACATAAAAAGAGCGCATAAAAACAGGTTTGACTGTACTTGGTTTTCTTTTAACTGGCACCATGGTTCTGAGGTCCGGAGCCTTTTGGTTGATTTCATGTTCCAGAGCCTGGAGGTCACTCTTTTTGGTAGCATCAATAGCAATACCTCCCTTCCCAATTCTTCTAAAACCAGTAATGCCCACTTTCAACTGTGTGGGGTCAATGTTATCTCTAATAATATTTTTGGTATCCTCTGAGCTCATGTGGTTGTCTTTTGGGTAAATCAGAAGTGAGCTAGTGTAGCTATTCCTGTTATGCTTCCCCGATCCTAGACTCCTTTTAAGTATATCGCTATATAGAAGTGCCTGTCCCTCCGGATTGTCCACGCTACGAGGTATATTGCTGGAAACCTTTGCCTCCGCAATCTCCACTTCTAGTTTATTTATGGCCTCAATAGCCCTACTAATGTCTTCCCGTGCAGCCAGTCCTGAAAGCCGAGACTCCAAGGAGGCCATTCTTTGACTGGAAAGACTGTCCTCACATTGTTTATTTTTGTACACAGTTTTTAATGATTTTTTAATCTCAAGAATATCGACATCCAGGCTATTAGCAGCAACCACTGCCCTCCCAATGTCATCCCGAGTGGCCAGGTTGGGCAGTTGGGACTCTATTGACCTCAGTCTTTGCTCAATCTCTAAACCTCCAATCCCACTAGTACCAGACACAGACTCTATCGATTCTTGTATTCCCTTATTGTGTTCAGTTAAAATGTTGGTAATCTCTTCAGAAGTGGCCAGCGATGTAAATAACTTTTCTACCCTGTCTGGGAGGCTATTAATCTTTAGCGCCCATTCAGCTAAGCTAATCATTTTACTCATTTGATCAGTAACATATCGCAAATGTTGATTTGTGCCCAGTTTGGCGTGGCGGTTTTTGGCAAAGTACCCTTTGACCTCATCAATCAGAATGTGAGCTTCAACACGAAATTTTTTTTTCAAATTAGAGCCCATAATAAACTAAAATAACTTATACTAAGTTATAAACTAATAACAAGATAAAAGAGCGCGACAATTACAAAATGACCGTTAGAGCCGTTGGAAAACGTTACAACTGACAAGGTCGATGACATTTACTAAAGCAACAGGTCAGTGAGGAAGCCAGTACAAATTTTAAAATTGTCAATACTTAAAAACTACAAAGGATAGAGTTCCAAAACTTTAACAGCGCAAAGCTGACGACTTCCTTCCTCCAATAAACCAGGAATTATGTCTCGATGGCACATCAAGAGCTTGATGCAGGCCGCCGAGTGCCGCGCACAAAAGGTTCGAAATTAGGAGAACGGTTGGGCCAAAGCCCAGAAATTTTTGAAGGTTGTACTCACTTATTAATAATCTTTTTCCTGTCGTCTTCGATTCTGGTGTAACGGTGAAAGAAGTTTCGGAAAATTGACCCGAAATAACGTGATCTTTAAGACATCATTACTTCCAACATAGTGGGTCCACGTAGCCGAAATTGTTGTCAGCATGGTGACAATTACTAGTTCTGTTCGCTGAAATACAAAAACCAGACAAAAAACGGATGATTACAACGAAAACACCTATTTTTTAGATAGCCGGATTGAATGATCACGAGTCCACCAGTGGTCTCCATAGGTTCAATCTTTTAGGCAGAATGTTTCTTTATTAATAAAAAGCAATGCATTTCATTTGTTCCAAAAACAAAAGGTTAAAGTGACTCACTAAGAGGTAAAGGGAGCCTTTCTATCCTTGGGTTCCCTATACAAGTTCTCAATAGCCCTGGTGGTAATCATTGTTAAAAATAAAAAAATGCTTTCAAGCACTATAAGTTTTTCTAAAGAAGTGAGATTTGTAGGTACTTTATGGAATATAGTGTAGATTTTGCCATCTGTAAGAGCTTATTCTTATAGAAACAAGTCTGTCAGCATGATGTTTTTTAAATTATTAACCCTTTCCATGCTGGTGATCTACAGCAAATAATTGAGTGGAATTCGTCATGCGGCGCATTTTTTGCAGTTTTTGGATAATTTTTAAATCGCGATATTTCGCTTCAATATCGCGCTATGTTTAATCTGTTTTTTGTGTTTGATTAAGAACATAACACAGTTTACGATTGTTTAAGTTTTAGTTTAATAAAAATTTAAAATAATAATAAAATTTGAAGCTTACGAACAAAAGAAAAAAAATTAATTTACAGAGAATCGCTAAACTTTGTACATTTGTTAGTTAGATACATCTGTCTTCTTTTAAATAAAAGAAACCGCAGCTCTCTAGCTAGAGCGGGGGAGAAGTTATTGCCATTATTTACACTATGTCTCTAATTACTTAGCAGGGAGAGGAGTGGATTGTTATCGTAAAGCAACATGTTAAAGTTTATCATCATATATTTCTACTTAAAATAGTGAATATTTGACACTTTTTTATATTTTTTCAATGCTTTATACAATAATACACTATAATAAGCGATTAGTTAATTTTTCCTGCAATTACGCAATATCCGGAAGTAATGAGTTTTTCAGTAAATTTTTCAGATAGAAGCTTTTGATAAGAAATCTTGTCTAAATAAAGTCAAATAACATGAAAACTAGTAGAATTACGGCTCTAAAATGATGAATATAGTTATCTTTTAACGTTTGTTTACATTCTGACTTTAATCACTTGGATTGGTTCTTTGCGGGAAAATCCCGACCAAATGGTTTTAAAAACAACTCTCATTCATTGAAGTTGATTCAGTCATAATATAAATTACCAATTAGAGTGTAATAGGCATAGAAACAAAATTTTTAAAGCCAATTAACAGCAAGATCTTCCATAGATTTACTATAGGGAGGTGGAGTTTCCTGGAAATATTTATTGCTAGATAGTTTTAAAAACATATTTACTAGCCGAAATATTGTAGAATTAGCTAATTTAATGTCTAAGTAATGCTAAAAAACGATTTAAAAAGCAGATTTATTGCGATCGTTTACATTTTACTTGGAAGGTTGGAGACGGGACTTTTCGTGGCAAATGATCTTTCAGATGTAGTGATCCATCACTTAATATAACTGTTTTTCCCCTGCATTATGGATGTTAGACTTTTTTTTTTGTCGGGTTGTAAATTCTGTATTATTATTCGCGTCCGTTTTTGTTTGTGTCGGGAGTTCACTTTATATGTAACCTCACGGGTCTCTTATTGGTTATGAGAAAGTTGACGTATACGAGTTATGACGTCAACAATGGTATAAAAGGGAAGTGCTTGACTGGAGACGGTACTTTTTGTTGACCTTCGGACTGGATTCGTCGGAGATCGTCGTGTACGATAGGAAGAGAGATCGGAGACCAGTTTGAACGTGAAAAGAAATCCATTTTCATCCAAGGCCTGGCTGAAGACATCTGTACGAATTGGGTACATATTTTTTTATAACTACAAAGGGACACGTGTGAGATTGTTTTATTAAGGTTTTCGAGTTTGTGTGTATATAAATTTTTGTTACCCCACAGAGAGGTAATAGAATAGTTTTTTGTAAATTTATGTTTATGTATATAGAATTTTTGTATATATATATATATAAATAAGCCTGTAGTGTCCAGAAATAAACCCTTGTTAAGACCTCACTATATGAGAAAGTGTAAAGTCCTTTGTCTTTCTTTTTATTGTATCGCCTGTTTCCCAACCGTGTACCCTGTATACCCAGGTATATCAGGATCTTAACATTGGCGTCCGCGACAGGATTTGTGTAATTATTGGGAAAGGCTTTGTTGTAAAAAGGACTAGTCGACTGTGATAACTGTTGTTTTGTGTTCTCTGTGGGTGAGGTATCGTTGCGTTATGGAAGAGCAAATTACGAGTGGTTCATCAGGAGTTGGAGCCGGGGAAATTGAAAATGTGCCCGTTGTAACTGGTTTCATGGGCATGATTCCATACTTCTCAAACTCACCTAGCGATCTACTGGATGTGCGAAGATTTTTTCAAACCCTGGAGAATGTTTCCTCATTAGCAAGTTGGAACGAGACGGTCAAACTTTCCGTTCTTCAAGCCCGTATGAAAGGTGAGCCTCTATCTGTTCTTTTCGATCTGAGAGATCAAGGGGTTAGTACGTATGACGAGATAAAAAAGGGGCTTATTAAGTGTTTTGGCCGCAAGGACATGGGGCGCGATCCGTTTGACAAATTATTAAAGATTTCCCAGCGTAAGGGGGAGAGAGTATACGAATACGGCGTAAGAGTAAAATCGTTGTTCTCCCGGGCTGTGACAAATAACAAAAACTTGGCAATGTTGCGCGATAACACTGTCAAGGAATGTTTCATAAAGGGGCTACTTGTAGAAATAAGGAGACAAGTTATGCAAGGTAGACCAAGTACCTTGGAGGAGGCAATAGCAAAGGCTGAGGAGGAAGAAGAAATTGAATCAGCCTGCAATAAGCGAAATGGGTTTAGCGAATTATATGCTAACTCAGAGGATGTTAGGCCCCCAAGTGAACGGGAAGAGAAATTAAGCAACCGGGTTACAGAATTGGAGACCCAAATAAAAACCTTAAACGAGTCGCTATCATCCATGCTAGACCAATTGAAGATAACTAGAAAACCTAATAGATGGGTGGAGACCCGTAGGTGTTATACTTGTGGGGAACTTGGCCACATTTCTAACCAATGTGACAAGAAGAATTTAAACTAAGACACGGCCATTTGGGAGGTCAGGCAAGTGACCGTTTAGCAACCTTGAGACTGACCGAATATATACGTTTGAATGAGCGTGGGTTACCGATTATTGAGGCTAAGCTAGCAGGACGGAGTATCAACGCATTAATTGACACTGGTGCTGAGCGTACGGTAGTGAGGAATGAGTTTACCGAGTTGATAAAGGAGGACAACACTGATTGGATAGTCCCGAATAAATCATGCATCAGAGGTATGTCGGGAGAAATAATAGGTAGTGATGAAGCCCTTCTTCTGAGGTATAATGTGCTTGACAAGGACGAGGTAGATTTTAGGGTTCCCATTGTACAGTTTCCCAACGGAGTGCAGTACGAGTTAATTATCGGAATGGATATAATAAGTAGGCAACCTGGGATACTGTCAAGTATTATTCCTATTTCAAGGCATAGCGATTCGATAAAATTTAGTGAAATAAGTATAAACATTAATAGTGACACATCTCCTATTGAAGGTATTTGGAAGTTAGATCATCTGAATGACGAAGTTAAACATAGGGTGAACGAAATTTTAAATAAATATCCAGAGGCCGTTGCCAAGGAGATCACGGACTTGTCAGGGGCAAGTAAGTACATACACTCTGTTACACTCACTACCGAACAACCCGTAAGGGTAAAGCAGTATCGTATTCCGTTTAGTTATCTACCGGCTCTAAAAGAAAGGTTAGTGAATTTTTGAAAGCGGGAATTGTGGAGGAAAGCTGCTCTGAGTGGAACTCTCCTATCCACGTCGTACCTAAGGACTCAGGGGAAATTCGGTTCACTTTAGATCTACGAAAAATAAACGAGGTGACTGAAGCTCAGGTGTTCCCCATGGCAAGGGTAGACGACATTTTGTCGCAACTAAATGGAAATAAATACTTTTCCGTACTGGATCTGAAGGCGGGTTACTTTCAGATACCGCTTGATCCTAGAGTGCGGCATATCTTCGCATTTTCAACCCCATGGGGAAAATTCCAGCTATGTAGAATGCCACAGGGTGCGAAGAATAGTGGCAGGTTTTTCCAGCATGTGATGAACAAGGTACTGGCAAAATTCGTGGGGAACAGTTGTTTCATCTTCCAAGATGACGTAGTTTTATTTTCGTCGAAATTGGAAGACCATCTCGAGTTATTGGAACGCGTAATCAGTGCATTAAAGGATGAAGGGTTAAGGTTAAACCCATGTAAATGCCAAATTCTAGCAACTGAAGTAAAGTACCTAGGGCACGTGATAAATGATAAGGGGGTAAGTCCGGACCCGCATAATGTCGATTCGATAATTGAGATGGAACCACCCAGAACAGTAAAGGGTGTCCGTAGTTTTTTAGGGGCTTTGGGCTTCTTTAGAAATTTCATTCCGTCCTTCTCAGACATTGCGGCACCTCTTACTAACCTCACGAAGAATGGAAAGAGTTTTGTTTGGAGTAGTGAGTGCCAAGATAGCTTCAATAAATTGAAGGAAGCAATAACTCATCCGCCTGTCTTGGCCCATCCTGATTTCAACGAACCTTTCTTTCTGCATACTGACGCTTCGGATAAGGCTGCGGCTGCTGTTCTGGAGCAGCGGCGTGAAGAAGGTCTAGCTCCAATAGGCTATTTCAGCAAAAGATTTCAAGGGGCTGAGGTAAATTACTCAACTATTGAAAAGGAGTGCCTCGCGATCATACTGGCTTTAAGGCATTTTAAATATTTGATCCTAGGCCAAAGAACGGTCATTTTATCTGACCACAAACCATTGGTTTTTTTAAGTAATATACAGCACGGCAGCCGTCGTTTGACCCGTTGGGTCATGGAATTAGCCGATTACCACATTGAGGTGCAACATATAAAGGGGGTAGACAATAAAGTCGCTGATTTTTTGTCAAGAAACGTAAATGGGATAAATTATTTTAGTTTAGAAGTAACTGCTGATATCCCAAGTAAGCATGAAATTTGCTCATCCCAAGATGGGGATAGTGTATTCGGCCCCATAAAGAGAGACTTGTTGAGAAATGATGGGAGGTCAGGAAACCTCAGTTCTGAATATCTGGTCATGAATGGCTGTTTGTATAGAAGGTTATTCGTAAAATCCCGTGGCGACTATTGTAACCAATTATGTGTGGGCGATGATATTGCGGCACGTGTAGTTAAGGCTGTCCATGAAAATAAACTTTCCGGTCATTGGGGAGTTCGGAAGACTGTAAAAAATATCGAAAAAAATTATTTTATCAGGAATTTAAAAAACAAGGTGAGCGATGTTGTAAAGGAATGTGAACGGTGCCAGCGGCATAACATTCACAAAGGAAAAGCCCCGTTTCAAGAGAATGAACTTGCTGAGGCTCCCTTTCAAAAGTTTGCTGTTGACATCATAGGTCCAATTCGAAAGACTAAAAGGGGAAACCAATATATATTAGTAATCATAGATATCTTTACCCGTTTTGTCGAAGCATATCCTTTGGCTGACCAAACTGCTTGGTCAGTAAGTAATATAATTTTTGACAACATAATTTGTAGATATGGCACCCCTGAAGTGATAGTTTCTGATAGAGGAACTAACTTCCTGTCTTCCTTGTTTTCAGACTGTTGTAGATGGCTTGGAATTAAAAGAAATGTAACCACGGCATATAGACCTTGTTCGAATGGTTTTTGTGAAAGAGCTAATAGGTCTATTATTGATATGATCGCTAAGTCTTCCGACGAGAGTGACCTTGAGTGGGACGATTTGATCCCGTATGCGTGTTTCGCATACAATACTGCCTATCACTCGGCTATTGAAGATTCACCGGCTTTCCTTTTGTATGGAATTGATCCCATTACACCTAACATAGATCATGTCCATGAGACCATGACTATTGACGAACGTAGAACCTTCCTGATAAAAAAACTCCGCTCTATCAGAAAGATGGCCAGTGAGCAAGCGCAGAATTACAATAAAAAAGGAAGGGAACATTGCAATAAGAGTAGAGAATTAAAAAAATTTTTCGAAGGTCAAAAGGTCTGGGTAAGAAAAAAGGGGGGAAGAGAAAAATTTGCGAGTAACTATAAAGGCCCCTTTCGCGTTACAAAGGTTATAAATCAGACAACTTATAAGGTCGAGGGATGTAATATGAAGGATGTCGAAACTGTCCACGTCGACCGGTTGAAACCGTGCTACGGTCACATAATACTAAAACCCAGAAAAAGGAGGAGCAAGAGAGGACCTCGGGAGAGCCTTGCAGAGGAGGAAGACGAAGTCCCTGATCATCGGATTGTCCGAAGAAAGAGTGTTCCGGTGTGTGGTAATGGAGGTAGCTCGCCGGTTAGGCCTGAACCAAAAGAAACCGCGCAACCGGAAGGGCATTATAACCTCTGAAAAAGGGATATAGATTTTCGTAAATTGCATCACGGAAAATGAAATCTTGTCGGGGGGAGATATGTAGTGATCCATCACTTAATATAACTGTTTTTCCCCTGCATTATGGATGTTAGACTTTTTTTTTGTCGGGTTGTAAATTCTGTATTATTATTCGCGTCCGTTTTTGTTTGTGTCGGGAGTTCACTTTATATGTAACCTCACGGGTCTCTTATTGGTTATGAGAAAGTTGACGTATACGAGTTATGACGTCAACAATGGTATAAAAGGGAAGTGCTTGACTGGAGACGGGACTTTTTGTTGACCTTCGGACTGGATTCGTCGGAGATCGTCGTGTACGATAGGAAGAGAGATCGGAGACCAGTTTGAACGTGAAAAGAAATCCATTTTCATCCAAGGCCTGGCTGAAGACATCTGTACGAATTGGGTACATATTTTTTTATAACTACAAAGGGACACGTGTGAGATTGTTTTATTAAGGTTTTCGAGTTTGTGTGTATATAAATTTTTGTTTATGTATATAGAATTTTTGTATATATATATATATATAAATAAGCCTGTAGTGTCCAGAAATAAACCTTTGTTAAGACCTCACTATATAACAAAGTGTAAAGTCCTTTGTCTTTCTTTTTATTGTATCGCCTGTTTCCCAACCGTGTACCCTGTATACCCAGGTATATCAGGATCATAACACACAAGTCTGTGATTAGTTAAAGTAATGTCAACAAAGACAGAAGATACCCAATAAAACTGTAGAAGGAGTTTCCCTTTGATTGTTTTCAGTCAACTGTGTAGTTAACTGGGAAGATTTGCTGTAGAATGGTAGGGAGTCCATTTTACCGAAATATGTATGGCCCAGGGGTGGTAACAAAACACTTATTGGCTTAAACAAAGTTAATCGACCTACAGAAGAGCGAATCAAAGCTAAGATCGCTGGAAAATCGAATATAACGCAAAATAATCGAATTTTTTGACTAATTACGCCTAAAGGCGTATGCTGCATCACGAATTAACTGCAAGTCACGTGACATACGCCTAAAGGCGTATAACCGCATGGAAAAGGTTGAGCAAGTTTTAAATTAATTTGGTTATGTCTTCTGAAATTATCATCCAATCACAGTTCAGTAGGAGTGATAAACTTTGTTAAGTTATGACAGAGTTTGTCAATGTAAATGGTCTGTCAACTCTCCTTCTGAACTTCTGATTTATTCTCATGCCCTTACATATGGTGCTAAGGTCAAATCTTCAATAACAGCTTTAAATTCAATGTATTTCTATTGTAGTTTGAAATTGTAACCAGAATAAAAATAAATCAATTTTAGGTTAGCCAAAAATTACTTTTTAATTAAATTTATGAAGAAAATAAAATGACAGTACTATTACTGAAATCTTTAAAAATTCTGTATAATTTTAAATTTCAAACATACAGTGAAAATAAAATACTATTCATTTTAAATCAAGTAAAAAATTTCACTCAAAATGTTTTTAAATTATATTTGATTTCAAAGTAAATCATTAAGTGGGAAAATCAGATTGGTGGGGTTTATTATTACAATAAACTG
This sequence comes from Centruroides vittatus, assembly GCF_030686945.1. Taxonomy (NCBI): domain Eukaryota; kingdom Metazoa; phylum Arthropoda; class Arachnida; order Scorpiones; family Buthidae; genus Centruroides; species Centruroides vittatus. The sequence continues at coordinate 776,068 of NW_027122478.1, read as the reverse complement.
CAATCATTACTTTTCTGGATGCAAACTAGCTTTAAGTTGCAGCACTGACAGATCACCTGGCTTACTACAAGATCTTTTGCATTGAATATTGTTGTAAACAATCCATTTTTTATTGCCTGTTATTAATTGCTTTAAAAATGGATCATTTTCATTGCATTTTAAAAGTGAATCATAAACAGAAACATGCTCAATAAGGTTTCATTCACTTAGCTGCTGGGAAACACAAACATCATAATGGGAAGTTTATCCAAGGCTAGCCAAATGTCTGACAACAGATGTTTGGGATATTTTTAAGGTGTCAGCTATCTCTCATGTTCTATGCCAATCATTTTGGATTAAAACTACTCTGAACTCATCTTCTATGGTTGAGGACCATCCTGACCAATCCTTCAAGAGAAAAATCTCCTGCCCTAAATTTTGCAAACCATTTCTAGCATGTTTGATCAGTAACTGCATTCTTTCCATATACAGCACAACAAAAACTCAAAAGAAGATACTTCTTTTGAGTTTTTGTTGCATTTTCCCTTTTCAGAAATAATAGAGCATGAGATATCAAAAATGCTTACATTTTAATGTTTATTTTTTCTTAAAAGATAACGGAATTTTAAAAAAAAACTAATTAGACTTGCATATTAAATATGTAAATATACGTAATGTCCACCTAAACAAGTTAAAACTTGATAAGCATGACAGAGGTGACAAAAACAAGTGATTATGTAAATATACGAACAAACTTTCGTTTCAACCATATACAAAAATGAATGACTTTTGCAGTTAGTGAAACTGGTCTAGAATGCTGCATTCAACATCCAGTTCACTTAACCATTTGCTAGAACTTTGTAATGTCAAACTATATGTCTTCTTGTAGAAGAGAACTTTTCTGAAATAAATTCTAAAAACATGGCAACTTGTAAAGACAGTAGTTTAGATGTAATGAATTCTCTTTAAGCTGTGTGCATTGTAGAGTAGCAAGTAAAGATACAAGCAACAAGTCTAGCAAAGTGTCAAGACAGCAATGAAACACTTGTGCATAGCAGTTGTGTTGAAGATAGTGTCAAGTAGCTTTGTTGATATGTTTTAAAAAAGTTCTTTGAAAATTTGCTATTCAATGCAAAAATTTAAGAAAACATAATACTATGGTCATCTTCTACATAAAGGAAGACATAAATTGGAAGAATTTCTTTATATAAAGAGAGATGAGAAAGCATCAAGATAAGTTTTACAAATATTTAGAATGTCAATCAATATATTTTAATAATTAGATGAAATTTTTTATAAAATATAAAGAAGCAAACAGATTTCGATAAAAATCCATTTGAACCATAACAAGATTTGATGATTACTTTAAGATAAGTAAAAACATTTTTCTAATTAAAATGTTTTTACTTATCTCAAAGAATATAAGTTCAGATAATGTGAAGAAGGAGGAATGTTTTGATCATATGATTACTTTTCAGGAGGACAGTTTAAAAAATTAGTAGTATGCGTCACAGCATAAATAGTTTAAAAAATTATCCTCCTGAGAAACAAATCATTAGAAACAAAAACTCTTATTTTAAAATGTGTTAGTTGGGTATAGAAGATATGATTCCATACTAAAAATTCAGATTGTTTTTTGATTCAAGCTTATTTAGGTAAGAAAACAATGTCATCACCTGCCAAATTTCCCTTGAACCGAGCATCTGACTACAATGTTTCATTAGTTTTCTTATAATTAAGGTACATATGAAAGGTATGTCTATTTTATTTCATTTATATCAATTTGAAAACTTGAAATAGTTTAATAATGATTATTAGATCATTACACATTATATTACAAAAAGTCTTGAATATAAAATTTTATAAATAACATTTAAGTAAAATAATTGAACAATGACAAACACTTCTAGAAAGACGATGATGTAAAAAACTTTTATAGAAACTAGCAGTAGAATGAAGCAATTATTTCCTCCAATATAGTTGAAGACATTTGTTCATATTTTTGAGGAATATGGTAGTGTCTCTGACAATTTTTGGATCTTTAAGTCTGACTTCTCTCACTCTTGATTTTGTAAGAGGACCTTCTGGTTCAAAATACAGTAAAACCTATGTAAACAAATTGCACAGTACTGAATTATTTTTTCCATTTTAAACAGGTTTTAATATTTTTTCTTTCATTTTTGAACTATGCTAGATAAATGTCATACAGTATTTAAGGAATACAGGTATTCCTTACTTAATGCAGATATGATTAATGTGCAAAATTAATTGCAGCAATTCCTTTATATATGCAGAAGAAGTTTTAATTAGCATAGATTGACACAGTTAATGAATCCCTCAATTTATTTCGTGTTAATCAAGGGACACCTGTAATCTAAAGTGATTGCAACTAAAGATGGGTGCAATTGAGAAGTATTGAAAACTGTTCTAATGCAAAAAGTTGTTGTTTCCAAGAATTTGTACTAGATATTTGAATACTTTCTCACATGTGATTCTAGTTCATACAATAGTGAACATTCCAATTCGAGTACCAAAACCTAGTGTCTTGCTCTGCTGTTGGTCTCCCTTACTGAAATGTGATTAAGATTTCCAAGTTGTGTATCTGGCTTCTCAAGAAAGTTTCGTGCTCTAATTGATCATTAATTTTGATCTCTGTAATTATCAAAATATTAATTAATCAACTTGTTTTCAAATATTCAGTACTAGTTAGTTATTAACTACTCCAGCAAATTGACAGCATTGTGTCATTGCTTATTTTCATCTTTTTCATGAATTACATTCATTACTGGAGTTTCTGAGAACCAAGTTTCCAACAGGCCCATCTTTGGTACGTGTGAGGCCCTGGGCCAAGAAAAGCTTGGAGGCCCCCTTAAGGAATTCATAATGGAGTGTTAATGTTCATAAATTTTTTCAATTAGCCTTCTCTGCTAAACATATTGTTATATTTATATTTAATAAAATTTATCAAACATCTCTTTTGATTGTTTACTGTTTATAATAATTTTATTACTTGTTGCTTTATTCAATTTTGCATGTTTTTGAGGTCTCGAATGTTAGGAGGCCCCTAGACCCAAGTCCAGTTTTCAAAAACATTTGATTCTTTAACCCTCTGATGTTCATCTGTATCAGCAACATAAAAGTTTTCTGTTTGTAGAACCTATATATTGCCTTGTGTCTGTGCTTGTTTGTTGTAAATGCCTGACTTCTCTAATGTTGAAAAAAACATCTGTCATTACAAAGTAATCTGTATAATGATGGCTGAGGCTTGATTGGGAGGATAAGACCGTGCTTTTTATAAACCCTTGCAATTCATAATATTAAGTATGGAATGGATGGGCTTGCAAATATTAATTTTTCATTTCTATTCTGTAGTATTGTGGGAGGAAAGAGGCTCTATAACCATGACTTTTGATGTGACTAAATAAATAATTTTGAAATTCGATTAATTACAGAAAATTAGTTCCTAAATTGGTAGTTTTTCATTAAAAGTAAGAAGTTGAAATCAGTAACAGTAATATTATATTAAATCAAGGATTTAGTGTAATATTACTGTTACTGATTTTAGTATGTTTGGACTATTTAATACTGTTTATTTTGAAAAGAAGTGTGAATTACAAGATTATAAGGACTCTTGAAGAGTTAAAATTTCTTGACTTTCTCCCCAGTTCATTTTTAAGGTTTTGATAATTTAGAATGCCACTGAGACAGGTAAAAACAATTAAAATTTATTATTTATTACATTGAAAGACAAACTATACAAAAAGCATTTTCTTGAGAGACATAAAAACATACAAGGCTTTTTCATAAAATACCTGCAATTAAAAAAAAACTGAAATGTAGTTAACATAATTTGAAGGTTTAATATTAATAATTCATTCAATATTATTTGCAATACGGTGATTAACAATAACTAGCATGAAATACAAGTAATTGATAACTGATAACATGTGGCTGGTAATGTGAAAAGACATCTAACCTTATAAACTTACTGACCTAAAGATATGTCCCAAAACATATCATTATCAGAATTAGTGATAACAAATTCTATTGTAAACAGGGTGACACAGACTACCCAAACAACCCTTTTCAAATGAAGGGAAGCAAGCTTCATTGAAATTCCTAAAAATGTTGCTAAGTAAATCAGGTACTCTCTTTCAAATGTTGATATTTTAAACTTCAACTTTTGGCCTGGATAGTCCATTTCTGGAATTTTTTTGATGGAACTTTTAAAAAATACTGAGTTTAATCCAAATTAATTATTTTTAAGACAATTTTGTCTCAAACATTTCCATTAATCATAAAATGATCTTGAAATTGTGATACTGTTAAAAATATTTTCTTGCAGAGAGAAAAATATTTTGTAACATACCACAGATGTAGGCAAAACAAAAAAATGTTGCCACAATAATCATGTAATTAATTGATACTGAACTAACAGAAATAGTTACTACTGCTACATAGTATTTTTTGTTCATGTAAACTCTTCTGGCATAATCTATTTGGCACTGTTCTTACCAAAGCAAGCATCTATTCTGTTTGAAAAAGAATTCATTGCTAAAAGAACTTTGTAGGACATGGCTACATAAATCACTGACACCTTTGATAGGCAGTAACTGTAAATGTAAATGTTTATATCTGTTGATATTGTCACAATATTTTTCAGCTGGTGAATATTTATAGTAGTAGCTTATAATAAGGTTTTGTCAAGAAGGAATGTTCATCACACTTTCAACATCATTTTACAGTCAATGGAGATAAAAAAATACCATGTTCTGTCTAAAAATTTCAACTTTTGGTATGGATAACCCATTTACAGCCAATACCATAAGTTGAAAATATGAGATAGTATTTGATAGAGCACACTTGATTTGCTTATCAAAATTTTTAGGATTTTTGATTAACCTCACTTTCCTTCATTTTAAAAGGAATGATAACATTTTGTTTACGCAAAAAATTAATTTATGAGGTTTCTTAAGAGAAAATCCTCTGCAAACTTGTCTGTATCCCAAAATACTGAAAGAATTTGGATTTTTGGTAATTTAACATAATATACACCTCTGACAACAAAGTTGATATGTTACACCCAGCATAATGATGATGACAGATATTTAGAGGCCTTGGAGATCTTTATGGTTAACACAGTTGTCTAACTGACATGCTTTAAAGACAACACTCAAATTTTGTAAGCATGGTAGGCACACTTTGATCCGACTTAACACCCTAATCTTGCCTATTCCCACCTTTGATTTCCTGGTTGGTTCAGTCATATTTATAACTTACAGGGGGTCATGCTGGAAAAATAGCAGAATACCAAGATCCTGTGTGGCAGAATCCCATGCACCACACACCTAGCAATGTCATCACATAATTTCTGCATGAAGTGACATTGAGAACCAAAGGCAGTTTTTATGCAATGCATACAGCATTTCCAGGCTGGGGAATTTTTGGGTGAAATTTTTTCACTTTGATCTTTTTTCAGTAGACTAAAGCATAAAAATTTTTACATGACAGAACATGTGAAATACTGTTAAAAAATTTGATTATAATGCTTAAATGAATAATTCCAAATAATACAAATAACATTATTCAAAAATTCCTAAGTGACAGCTTAACATGTTACTTTTACTTTCCAGACTCTAAACTGATAAGGCTAAATTTAATGCAGGTGCTGGTAAAGTGGCAAAAAAAATTTTTTTTAAATCAACCACTTTGAAAAATAAAAATAAAACTAGCAGAGTGACCCCTGAACCTATTTGAACTTATCAATTTATGAAAAAAAATTCTGCAGAATTTGAATTAAAATTTAGTCTATTCAAATTTAAATGATATAAATTTGAATTTTGCAGACATTCTGTTTGATACATTCCATTATAGAATTTGTATCTTTAATCCTGATGCAAATCTCAAGAGGAAGTTGTAAATGTTCATATTCTGTTAAAATGTTACACTACAAAAAACCTGTCCTTCCAGTAGCATATTTTGAGTTATTTTGGAGAAATGGGAATACGTTTGTATAGTAAATATTGATGTCATGTCCAATAATGCTTGATTTCCAAAAATTAACTATTGAAGATAAGGAAAAATTTATATTACAAAGTTGAATGTTGTGTGTTAAACTATAGTTTTTCCCAGAGTCCAGCATATGGACTCTGGATCTTGTGTATGTGTTTCATTCCACTGCTATAGCTGAAAACTAAAAAAATTCTTGAGAATTTCAAATAGATGATCATAATTATTGAAAAGACAGAATAAAATCAACAATAATTCAATGTTATAGTAATGTTTTATAATTTTTTAAAATAACAGATCAATTTTCATTTTCATTGAGTTAGTAGTCATCTTCCTTTAATAAACCTTTGTAAATTAGCATTTTTTTTAAGATAACAGAAAAATTAGTTTAAACATACATAAACTACTTACTAAATTTTTTCTATATAATTTCCAGGAAAAGTTCCAAATAATCCAGTACGCATAGATGTTCCCACAAACCATCCATCATCACACTTCTCTACAACATATACTACATCACCCTCTTTTAACTCCAGTTCATCATCATTTTGTGGCTTGTAGGCATATAAGGCTTGATAACTAAAAAATAAGTTAATTTTTATATAACTCAATTTTCTATTATTTTACATATTATTTTTATGTATTCAAAATAATTGTCAATGTTTCAAAACACATATAGTTAGAAACTGGTTTAAATGTATACAGAAATACTCAGACTTCTATATATATAGATAAATCTATGCTTATATGCTTGGGTACATGAAAATTCATTTAAAAATTTTCAGAAAGGAGTAGTTTATTGTAGATTAAATAAACCCCAAGAACAAAAACATCATTACAAAATGCATATAATAAATTTCCTAACCTGGTAACACTTTTCGTACAATGAGTAACCATTACTTTTGGTAATAACTAAGTAGAGCAGACTCCCGTGTGGATATGTAACAACTAGCTTTTGCCCACAAGCATTTTCCAATTTGATAGAAATAGCCCTCATTCAGTACTTCACAAGATTCTCAATCATTAGTTGTTGCTAATTTGGTAAAATTACTGATTTTTGTTTGTTTCAAACTATGGACTGCTAATGCACCTAAATTCAAGTTTCAAATATTATGGGATTCCGTAGTTTTGAAAATTACTTATACACATACCCCTTATTACTGAGAATCTTCTAATGTAATTGAGTGTTTTCAATTTGATCAATTTTCTAGAATGTTTGCAGTCGTTCTATAATCGAACAAATATGTAGTAACAAATTCGAATTTAAGACAGTTTGAACATTTGGTTAAAAAATCATAATACGTAAATATTGTACGTTTGGAAATTAAGTTATTACCATCAGAAACAAAAAATTGCATCTAAAACAGTACAGTAGAAGCCATTCTTCAGGTTAAGCCTTAATGCTCTCCCTCTCCCCCCACGGGGGAATTTCGAAAAATTCCTTCTTAGTGTGCATTTTCACGACGTACCCTAACTGTGTACCAAATTTCACCTCTTTAGGTTAAGTGATGATGAATCAATCAGTGACTCAGTCAGTCAGGACAAGTAATTTTATATATTTAGATGTGGATATATGTTCCACATTATAAAGAATCACATTATACAAGACATACATTATCAGACAATTTTATGCAAGTTTAAACTTGTCTCCAAATTCCAGCACTGATTGCATATTGCTAATGAGATGTGAATTAGTTTGCACTCAATAAAATCATATTTGAATGTGTTAATTAACTTGTTTTGAATTTCACATCAAAAATTAATTGAAAATGTCAATGGAATAAAGAAAGGAAAAAAGAAAACACCATTCCATTCCACAAAAAAAGAAAAAGAGAGGAAGACCCAGGCAAACTTGGTACAAACAGATTAAAGTTAGCATGTAGTGAAAATAAGATTAAAGAGGAATAATGTATGGATAGAGAGAGATGGAAAGGGTTCCTGGAGGTCAGAAGGTGACATCCATAAACCAAATATAGATAGATGTAGTGTACTATAAAGATTCACAGAAATTTTTGAAATTGCCTCATTATTCAGTTTTCATTCGAATTTTGAGCCAAAAAATTTTTTAACATCTTATGTATGTGATTTTTGAAGTTTCAAAATATTGCTTTCATGCATAATCTCAAAACTTGTGAAAACTTTGGTTCAATATTCAATAATTAATCATTCACTGATATGTACTTTTGGGCCAATTTTCATCCCATTATCTACTTCATGCTTATCCTGCTATGGCCTTTAAAAATTCTATTATAAATCCTTCAAATAACTTTAAATTAACCAACTTACGGTGAAACTCTGTTGTTGTTATATTCAGATTCCATAAAGTTAAATTTTGTGAGAGTATTCCTTGATGGAAGTACTTCATTAACTGGAAATACCTAGTCAAAAATTAAAAAGTTCTATTAATAATAACCTAGCAGAAGAAATAGAAAATTACTAAACAGTATTTTAATACTTTTTAAAAATTTAAATAAACAACCTTTTCATTATTTATGATTTCTGCATCTTCAATATCATTTCTGTTTATATCTACTTCATTTCTCCCATTTCTTTCAGGACTTCTGAGCATATAATGATTTAATTTTGTTAATATAATAAATTGTAAAATTTTTAAGTTTATAATTTATATACTTACAATGTAGAAGATGGCATTAATGGTTTTGATGGTTTTGCTATCACAAAATAATAAAAATTATTTTTGAAATAATTATGAAATTAAAAAGTTCATAAAGAAAATTGTAACACAATACCAGAATATTCAGATTCGGAAACTACTTCTACATAAGAAATAGGAAAGATTCCGGTCTTTCCATTCAAATTTCCTTCATACCAATTGCTATCCACCTCTCTTATTAAAGATACCATATCATCCTGAAAAATCAATATATATTTGTTAATTTAATTTGAATATTTTTGTTTTAAGTATTGAATAAAACTCTTACTTTATACAAAGTCAATTCAACTGGATTTTTGGCAATGAAATCAAATTTTGCACGTGCCCATCCTTTGATGTATTTTTTTGATAGCCTCTGTGAAGATTTTGATGAAACTGGCTACAAGAGGGGGAAAAAAACATGAAAGTATGTAAAAAAAGGCAATGCATCTCCTTAAAAATAGACAGTACTACATAATTTGTTTATACCTCAGCATAACTGACTGGAAAAATGCCAGTTTTTCCATCAATTTTTCCTTCATACCAGTTTTTATCTATTCTCCTCTGAATATTAACAACATCACCTTTCTTCAAAGAGAGTTCTCTATACAGAAAAAAAAACAATAAATATTTTAGTATTACAATACCAATATAATCAATGGTATAAAAAATGATTACCTTGATGACTGTGCAATAAAATCATATAAAATAACAACCTTATTTGGAGAAACAGGTACATTTTGTAATGAAAGTGAACTATTTCCATTTGGTGATTTGCTCGAAGACTGCCTAGAAATTTATTAAAAACTGGTAAGAAAGTTTACTATTGGTGAAATAGTAGTAATCTCTAAATTATTCTAGTAGAAAAGCTTAATATATACAGTAGACTACACTTTTACAACCAAATTAATTTCTGGACACCATTATAAATCAGATTCTAATTTCCTTTAAACTTAATGTATTGAGGTTCTGTTTCTGAAAATACTGTTTTTTTTTTTTTTTTTTTATTGGCCACTCTACTATGGTATTACATAATATAAAGAAAACATTTCATACAATCATAAGAGAAAATTTATATTAATTATAAAAGCTGAAGGCCTTACAATGAGCATTCATGAAGTAGTAATCTACTGTATATTCAAAAAATAATATTTTATGATAAGAATTTGATCTAGTCATGTTAAACAACTCTATCATAATCTAATTTATAAAATTTTATTAATCTTTTTTGATTCTATACTTATTTAAAATGTATTTGATTTATTAACACTATGAATTTATCAAACATATTTTAATGCACTAATGAATAAGTAGATGTCTAGATCAATATTTTCCAATTGCTGTGTATTAATGATGACTGAAAAATACCAAGAAATATCAATCAGATGAATGAAACAGGAAAAAAAAGTCTGATTTCAATAAGCAATTTTATTTTTCCTGTTGAAATTGCTTCTGCATATTTTGAGCAGTGCAAGTAGTCTCCACTTGACTTTGCCTCATTCTACATCAAACACAAACTGATGATGATGAATTAATCTAAATTAATTTCAAATCACTGGTGCCATTTGATGAAATTTGTTGCAATAAACAACAAATTTTTAAACCATCAATAATTATGCAGTTATGTTGTTGTCTAATCTCAAAAATTTTTTCAAAACTACATACAACTGGTGAAAGTTTAAAAAACTCTACAATAGCAGTTTAAAATTCTAAAATCAGGTTCTAAATTCTTCAGGTTCTAAAATTGTCAGTTTATTTTTCAAATTACTCCAAGAATGTGATTTTTTTGGTGCTTTGTGGCTCATTTATTTAAAAAATAAAATCAGGAAGTTATTATAATTGTCATATACTGACTTAAGTCTATAAAATATACTAGAATAGTAACTAATAACAATTTACAAATTAAATTAAGTTTTAATTAGAAATTCATCCAACTCATTAAGGAAATTATGACACTAGGTAATTAATTAATTTTAATAAATTCTTAATAATGAATTAAAATGGAATGATTATTTAATTTAATTTAATTTAATAATTAATTAAGTAAAATTAGATTTTAATATAATCATAATTAAAAATATCACTAGATTATTTTCAAGCATACTAATGTGAGAATTTTCTATACCTTATATTATCTTCACATTTATTTAAAATTACATCATCCAACTTGGTAAGAAAATCCTAAAATCAGTATTAAAAGAATTCTATAATAAAAGTATCATTAACATATCAATACAAGTAACAATAAAAGTATTTACATCTTGCAATTTTTGTTTACTACTTTCAGGTCTTTTGACATTTTGAACTGGACTATGTAATGGTGATGTGTATCTTTGAGAGTCATCTGTAACAATTTATTTTCTTTTATTTCACATATTTAACAGTAAAAGAAAAATCATTCATTTGTAAGTTATTTAGTTATTTTACATTAAGAATATTAACCATCTTGACTGTAGTTTTATATGCATAAAAATGGCATAGCTGTTGGACAAGTTAGGAAGTTTTAAAAATGGTAGTTAAAATTTTATATACTATTAATTCATTATATTTATTAAAAATTTATAGATTAATACAAAAGATGGTCATTTTCCTATGAAAATACTTAAAACATGTTCCTAATTTTCAGTTTAAAATCAATGTATCATAAAAACTTTACTGCCTTTATATTATAAATTTAAATTATTATAAATAAAACCTGCAAGAGATGGAACCTCCTTAAGACAGAAAAACTTATAAAAGCTAGAAAACTGCAATTATTTTGGCATTATCATCAAATTTTTTCCAGAAAACAACCTATCAATGGCAGAACCCGTGAGAAAGTAAACAGAAAGCTATGTATGTTCAACATCTGTTATTAATTCATATCAGTTATAACCTGTCAAAGATAGAATTTAAACAGGTATGGAATAGAAAAGTCTGAAAAAACATTAAGAATGAAGGCAAATCCATCAACATTTATTTAGTTTAATTAAATATTATCAAATAAAAAATTTCCTAAAATCCATTACCATACCTGACATTTTTGAAAATATGAGATAAATGGTTTATGTCTATAAACATGCTAAAACATAAAATATAATTAATATGATTGTTGTTTGATATTTGACTCTTGTCAAAATAGAATTATTAAAAATTTATAAACTAATAAATAATCTTGAACATGTACAACAAATCTTGCAACAAATTTAGATTTAAATATCTTTTGGTTTCTATATAGACAGGTGAACAGTTTCTGCCATTTTTTTTAATCTAGATGGGGCCTGGTGATTAAAGTGAATGTCATTGTGATCAACCTCCTATTGGCTACATTTCAAATAAAAAATTGTTTATCATGAAAAAAGAAAATTGTACTACTTGAATTTGTGTTCAATTTTGATAAAAACATCAGGAAATGTTTTCTGTTTGTCTGTATCTATAATGTATGTCACACGTGTTTCTGGCTTAAGTCCATTTTGGTTTTAAATCAACAGGAAGATTGCTCTGCTGATTTAAAACCATTGATAATTTTTAAAAAATAACATATAATAGTCAGTATTTTCAGTAATACCATTAATTATGTCTAAAATAAATGTGGAAAGAGCTTGAGAGTAAAATCAAGATAGCATCTAGAGTCCATATTTTTAGAGAAGTTTTACTTTGAACACACACTCTTTCATGTAAATATTCTCAACCAAACAAGAAAGTGCATTTTCTTTTTTGCTCCCTTTTCCTTTTTGAGGTTGTTTCAATAAATATTGCAAATACTATAATTAGAATATAAACTTTCTAGCTTAAGCAGGTTTTCCATCATAGGCAGGCTAGAACATGGTAAAACAAATCTTGAAGAAAAATCATTTCTAAGCTTCAGAGTCCTATATAGTTCTAGCTTTTGCAAATTTTACTGTATTTTGTTATCTTGTTTAAAAAATACTAATATGATATACTATTTTAATTTTTTTTAATAATGAATCTGAAACAAAAGCAAATGTCAGACAATACAGAGATTTTAAGTTTGTTAAAATTAAATTTATAAATTTAATTGAACATTTATAATATGATTTAATGTTTCAAGATCATAAATAATCATCACAATTTAATTAAAATTAATTAATTAACCTGGTTTCGGTGCATATATTCTGTAATAACTATCAGCATCCCAGTTTGAAGGCACTGGAGGTGGTGGACCGACAACTGGTTCTATAAAATAAATATTTTTAAATAATTTAATATATACATATCAAATAATTTAATACATCAAATAATGTATACATATCAAATAATTTAATATATACATATATAGTGGATATAAAACCATAAGCAAATAACTGTAAATTTTGCAGTTTTTCAACAATAGAATATTCCTATTTCATTAAACACATTCTATTTGAGATCTTAAGCAGAGATGTAAAATTCCAAATAATTAAATAAAATAGCAAATTTTCAGATCCCTCTTTTCCTGAAAATTATGGTTATACTCACAATATATATATATAATGATATGAATCCAAAAAAAATTATTTTACCTTGAGGCTTTTGTGGAGCAGGTTTGCAAAGACCCGGTAATGGTATTTCTCCACCTTTCTGAATATTCTGATACCATTGTTTTTGTTGCTGAGGATCTAATGTGTGTTGTTTTCCTGTTTTACGAACTAATGTGGAATCTGAATCATATCCATCATTATACACACTGTAAGCACGTCAAAGAAATACAACGTTAAATTTTCATCATCAAAAATTTTATTTGAACAAACTACAGAATTCAAAATTTAATATATTTCATTTTATATAAATATTATTGCAAAATTTGTCATATAACATGAGTAAATTTTATTATTATTTTCATATTAATATATGGAAAATATCAAAATGTTTATTTTAATTATTTGTTTCAAATACAAAATATATAATTTTATGAAATATACAGTTTCTCCTTTTAAAATCAACAAATTTTTCAGATAAATACACAAACATTTAAAGCATAAAAAAAAGCTTATTCAAGAATAAATATTTAAAAACTGGTTTCTATCATCATCAGATTTTCAAAAGAATTCAATCCTACTTTAATATTATGAAGATTATTTATTCTTCAGAATAAAAAAATCTGTCGGATCACAACTTAGTTGCAGCATAACAAATCAAAAACCTGTTCTAAAAGAAGAAAATGAACAAGTCAAAAAGAAGAACAGAAAAGGCTTTCTTTCTTTCTTAGGCATTTTTATTTATGTCTAATATTTATTTAAGAAGACCATGTTGGATGAGATGATTGTAACATATTTCTCTAATAAATAGAAGCTTAATTAAATTTTTCAATTATGAAATTATTCTTGATGAGACTTTTGATACAAAATCAGAAATATAGATGATCATTAAAAGTTGTAGATCTAATAATATAATGTATTTTTCTGTTTGATATTGTTCACAAAACTCATTGTCTTCTTTAAAAGTCTCTCAAAATCTAATAAGCACTTCACTTTCCATAAATCATTGTTTTCTCATATTGATAATTAATAGTAAAATTATCATTACTATGAATGTTTCATTTTATGATAACTACTAAAATCTTTTTGAAAATGCTACAAAACTGAAAGTAAACTAATTGTAAAACTTAAACATTTGCTTGCCTACATCCTAGTCTTCTACATCTACATCCCAAATATTAATAGATAATTATCTACACAAGTACCAAGTACAGATAATGCATTATATTTTTGACTTGTAAGATTACATACAACTTTTAATAAATTTTCTCATTTTTACTACAACACTCAGAAAAAGTACTAAGAGGTTGAGGTAAAGTGAAATGCAGCAAAAGTTTTCAAACAGATTATACAATTGATGTTTATGCCTTCACTAAAGATATTATTTGTGTTTCTCTGTACTACTACTAAATTTATAAGTGAAATGGGAAAGTTTTGGCATCAATAAAAAAATGGGTTATAGAAAAGAAAATAGTATAATCAAATAATAAGAGCAAATTTTAAAAATCTGTAATTTAAAAGAATTTATATATTTTTATAATTAAAAATAAAAGAATCCAGTAGAGTGCACTTAAACAGACATTTGAATTAGATGGAACTTTTTTAAATGATTTCAAATTCTCAAAACATTCAAACTAAAATTTAAGTTATTTTTTAAGGATGGTTCAAAAGATCTGAAAGTACTAGGGAAACTTAGAAAGGTATGTTTTTATTAATATATCTTATAAAGGCCTGTTATAAAGGCCAAAAAACCTTACTATTATTTACTTTAATTTATTTTATATTTAATATATATTCTAAAAGTTTAGATTAAGCATTTAAAAATGTATAACAAACATCACGAAGCCCAATATGTATATAGAAACATCATCAAATGATTGCCTAAATAATTGGGCTAAATTATTTATAAAATTATTAAAATTATAATTATTAATTTAGTTAAGAGATGGTGTCTAACGTCTACCTCTAGTAGCAAATTACTTAATATTAATTAATTAAATTAGCAGAATTATAGCCAGATTATTTAGGCAATCATTTGGTGATTTTTTAAAATGTACAGAATATCTTAGTACATACTATTTTGGTTGTGGAGTGATCAAAGGTGGAAGATGTCTTGGATTTATCTGAAAATTAAATAATACATATTAAAAATCTTATATTTTCATTGACACTCAGAACTTTTATATATATAGATGTGAGAGTTCGAATTGACCGACAAATTACAGATTTAAATTAGTCATTATCTTGACATCAATAACCAAAGTCCAAACCAAAAACTGACCCGTCTTAGGGGAATGACTGTACCTCCCCCTCCCCTCGAAACGCGAATCTGAGTCACACTCGGAACTAAAGACAAAATTCGCTTATTGGCGAGAAAATTAACGAGGGGACGAAATAAAAAGGAGGGGAACAAGAACCAAGGGGTCGTCATTCGTACTCCCTCGTAGCGTCGTCGTCATTCGTAGCTCCCTCGTAGCGTCGTCGTCATTCGTAGCTCCCTCGTAGCGTCGTCGTCATTCGTAGCTCCCTCGTAGCGCGTCGTCATCGTAGTTCCCTCGTCCGACCGGACTCGAAGCCGAAAACGGACGGCCGAAGCCGCTCTGCCACTACGGATTGTGTATTGACTGTGCCATCTGACGCCGATACTTGTTACTTGAGGTATGACGGCCATTTATTTGTAAACTCTCTCTCGGGTTCGAACTTTCCTATGTTAGTACGTAAGTTTTCTGTCAATGTTATTCGGTGTAACTGTTCGTTATTGTTTCGTGAATAAATTCTGTTTATTCTTGTATTTGGTATCATTTATTCGAATCTCGCCTCTGTCTTATCAACGCTCCCACTCTTTCCTCCTTCCACTCGACCTGACAATTACTTAGTTCCAGACTGGACAAGCCATCCTTGACAGTGGGCAGGTCTTAACCGACCTGTGAACGAAGAAAGGAGGTCCGACACCGTCCGACCTCCCGGGGTCCCCACATATATATATATATAAATCTTACTGAAAATTTATCATTCAATAATATAAATTAAATTAGCTGTTGAGTCAAAAAGTATAGATATTTAAAATAGAGGGTTAGATATTCATTTGCATAAATGAAGTACATCTCAATTATAATTTCATCAATAGATAATACTAACTTATTGGGCTGTAATTTTCAAATTGAAGACCTACAAATTCCTACTGTCATCTGTTTATCCATCCTTTGTTAATCTCATTAGACAGATGAAAATCAAAACCAGAAATAGAAGGCTTAGGGGCTGGTAGTCTCAATTAACTATATATGAACTTCTGGTCTAGACCAGAAGTATCATGATTTCAATTCAAAATTTTTACCTTGCTATACAGAGTAATAAATTTGGTGTAGAATTGATCCTTACTAAGATCAATAATATATAACTTGACCCTCTACCATGTACAATATTCATGTGATCTCACATTTTCTGTGATAAAAATCATGTGAAAAATAACATCATCTTAGAGAAAAAGTAATCACAGTTTTAGATTAGTGTCAAAAGTTATACTTACTTTTAAATTAAAATATGATTAAAAACTGCAGCCTGGCATTATGACAATGTCACAATAATCTTTTATTTTTATCTTACTAAAAAGTGCTTTTATATAAAGAAAGCATTCTTAATTTTATAACAAGAGGCAGCAACTTCCCAGATTTATAAGATTTTGTTCTGTATATTGTATGTAAAATTATAACAGAACTATGACAGAAATGCAAATTTCATTATCATTAAATAATAATAATTCCAATTAACAATTTTTATGCAGAACACTTTATGAAATTTATATAATTCCATTGATATGATTACATTTCACTTAGTTATCTTTAAAATATTAATGACTAAGGATTAATCCAAATTACATCTTTAAGTAATAAATAATTTAAGATAAACTAATATATCAATATAGTGATGCTATCTGTATACTTACATATGAATTTTCATTATTGGCTATAGAAGAGTAACCAGGTTCATAATCTGATATAATCCATGGTTTATGATTATAAGTTTGAATAGAAGATTTGGCAGCAGGAAAGGAATACGATGGTCTGCAATATTTTAAAAATTATATTTCTGTTTAAAATTTATATTTATTATAAATTAATTTTATGGTTTATTTGCAAATAATGATGTTGCATTTATTATTCATTTATTATTATCGAGTTAAAAAAAATCATATTGTATCTCATATTACAGCAATTTGAATAATTACATTAAATCTCTTATATCAAATTCAAAAGTTTAACAAAGAAATCTGATAATCATTATTGCTTTTTACTCAAAATTTTAATTCTAACTGTAATACCATATTTACTCACATAAAAGACATGGTTTTATTCATTTATCACAGTTTCAAATTCCTAGGTCGTCCTATACACGCAAGCGAAAGATTCTTTGCATTTTTGCAAATAATTTTTGTGACCCGTGTATTTGCATTTTTTTACCAGATGCTTACCCTCTTGTATTTAGAAACATAAGTATTTTGTCTGGGTCGTTTGAATTGCTCTTGTATATTGTCAGGAGTAAAGATGAACAGCAATAGGAAAAGCAAAGCTTTTGAACTGAATTCCAGATTGAAATTCCAAAATCACATGGGAGCCCAATATAAGTTTAAATCCATTTTCATGTGAAAACAGATGATTATTCAGAAATCAAAATTTGGAGAAACTCATAAGTGTAATCGACGGAGAGTGGATTTGACTGTTAATAATTGGCAAAAAAAGTTTCCCAATTGTCCAGCTTTACGTGAACAAATTATGTTGTTGATTTTACAAGACTTTTCCTTAAAGTTTAAAATGCCAGTAATTTTTGCGGGACAATGTGTGCATTTACGTCCATTTGATATTTTGCTTGTGATTAAATGAAATAAAATTAGAACTGTATTAATAAATCTAATTTTCTTTATTTTGATCTTTAAAGTCACACCTTGTCCTATATGTTAGTAAATACAGCATATATTTTATTTAAAAACACTTTTATTTTGAGAATTCATATTATCTTCTGTCATCTACAAAACAATAAAAAAAAATATTAAACTAAGCAACAAATATTCTTTACTTACTTTTCTGCTTCTTTCAAAGATTTTTCTTTTGCTTTATTAGTCATTAGAGTTTTACTTTTATTTTTTATGCTTGAAGACTTATCTGAATACAATAATGATGATAAATATATTTTATTAACATTTAAAATAATAAAGAAATTAAAAGTTGTTATAGTTTGAAATTTTAAACAACAAAATTAAATGTTTTATGAACATAAATTGTTCACAAAATGTATAAAAATCAATATAGGCAATAAAAGTCATAAAGCAATTACGATAAAAACAATCAATAAATAGACAGCTTGATTCATGTGATTATTCATATGAATTAAGCTGTCTATTCATTTTTACTTTTGCTTTATGAAACATTTTCCATCATAATCTGACGTCTTCAACTCAACAACGTTTACAAATAACAGGAATAGAATGAATTTGAACAATTTATTAGAATAATAATAATAATATCAACTTAATAAATATTTTATTATTATTATTATTATTAATTTAAATAAATATTATTTACAGTCCACATATTTAATTTACTTACAATCTGAATAATGACAAAAATTAATTCATTAGGAAACTTCTTTGAATTCTAAAACTAAGTTCTTACAAAGAGGAAAAGTTGAAAGTATTACAAAATATATTTTTTGCTAAGATATGGTTTGTAATATTTAATAAATATTGATCAAATTCAATATATATTAACAATGAATAAACTAGTTAAGAGATTAAATTCATAATTTTTTAATGGATTTTTAAAAATATTATTTTTTATTGTAAATATGTAAAAAATTTTATGTATTAAGGTAACTTTTCTTACATAAATACAATAAATATTTACTGTATCTAATATTTAGAAATATATTTTATTGCCATTAACAATGATTATTGATTACGTATTTAATATGTTTTAATACTAAATAAATTTTTTTACCTTTTCTGTTCAATTCTGGATCAGACATATAACCATCACTTTGAAACTTCAAACCTAGAATTTTTAATAATTTATTTAAGTACTGCTACAAATGGTTGAATAATTAAATTTAATTGAACCCCTTAAACAATTACTGAATATACCATTTCAGCGTGTGAAATTATCAATTTTGAAATAACTATTTAAAAATTTACTTTAAAAAATAATAGAGTAAAATATTTAAAATACTAAATATTCATTTAACTTTTTTTAATATTTTAATTAAGAAATTACATTTGACAAGAAATAATTTCAAACTTTGTTATCTACAAAAAGGATGTTCTTAATAATAATTCTAGAAATTATTATTAAGAACATCCTATTTATAGATAATGTTTATTAATAAATTTAAATTTTTAATTTTGTATTCGACTTAAGAAAAAGAAGTTCTAAATTAATTACAAATGTATATATAAAATAAACTTATTTTGTATAATATAATATTCTATAATGATAAAAATATTTTAAAAAAAATTTTTTTAAATTAATTTTGAATTGAACTTTATTATTATTAAACTAGACTTAATTATTTTTATAAATTAGAATAGTAAATTTTAATTTATTCTTATTTAAAAATTCATCATTAAATTAAAAACAATATATAAAAATTGTTTTTTAAACACATCTTAAACCTTAGAAAATCCAGAATGAAAATTTAATATTGAAAAC
Source organism: Centruroides vittatus (assembly GCF_030686945.1). Classification (NCBI taxonomy): domain Eukaryota; kingdom Metazoa; phylum Arthropoda; class Arachnida; order Scorpiones; family Buthidae; genus Centruroides; species Centruroides vittatus. The sequence goes on along the minus strand of NW_027122478.1, from coordinate 756,272 downwards.
ATTTTGACGTTTTCAATCAATACTGATCTTCATCAGGTAGTAATCAATCATTGGCAATTATGTAATGATAATTTTACGGACTATAAGACGCACCTTAATTTTTAAGCAATTTTTTAAAAAAAAATACCTATAAGACGCTACGGACTATAAGACAAACCTAAATTTTGGAGGTAATTTTTCGAAGAAAAAAGTGCGTCTTATAGTCCGTAAAATACGGTATTAATTTTAAATTTTGTACTGCATTCATTGGCACATTACATTACTATTGACTTTGTTAATCAAAGTTCTACAAAACATTGATTAATGACCTGATGAAGATCAGTATTGGAATGTGTCAATAGTAATGGAATGCTCCAAAGAACATGCTACAAAATTTAAAACTAATATCATTACATAATTGCCAAATGATTGATTAACTACTTGATGAAAATCAGTATTGATTGAAAACTTTAGTCAAAATGTTTTTAATATTAAATTACATTTTTATTCTGGATTTACTAAGAATTTAAGCTGTTTATTGTGTTATTATCCAGTAACTAGCAGTTGTTAAATTGGAATTGTTTTTAATTTTAAAATTTCAAAAGTAATTATAAAATATTAATTGTGAAAAAACATTAAAAATTAATGTTTATATTTAATTATTTAATTTTCTCTTTACAATAATTGATTGATTAATGATCTAAGATGTATTAAATATTTTTAAGAATTTATACCAGCTATTAACATATTAAAATTTAAATATTATATCATAAAAGCAAAATTACCTTCATTACTATCACACTTGTGTAAAGATCTGAACATTGTCTTATACCAATCACTGCCATACTCTTTCTTAATTGACTATTTAAAATTCATATTGTTAGTTCTTGATAGTAACTTAATTAATGTCACTTTAAATCTAATAATCTTTACCGTCCGTAAACCAATAGGAACTCCATCTTCAGTGGGACCAATTCCTTCATATGTTGGTGCTTTAATTATTGTTTTTGTACTTGTAACTTTATCATAAGGCATTGCATAATATGTATCTTGATGAATGTTTCCATCTTTAATTGTAACTTTCTGATCAACAATAACAGCTTCTTTAGGAGGTGGCTTATCTGTATAAAAAATAAAAATTTATTATTATTTACAAAGATATTAAATGATAAATATCTTGGAATATGTATTCCAAAATTCAGTCATATTTGGTTAATAATTTATTCTCCATAATACATTAAAAATATTGTTAAATCAATTTAATAAATTCAATATCTCATTTTAATGAATATATTGGTTAGAATATCAGTAATGTATATGCACAATAATCAATTTTGTTTTTTTAAAATTACTTCTGTAGAAAAACTTATATCATCTTACCATTAAATTAAATATGATATTAATATTTCTTAATATCTCCATTAAACCACTCAAGTTACTATATTGTATATCAAGTAATATATTGATAAAAACTAACAAATCAATACTATTTTCAGTTCTAATCTATGATGAATTTTTTTCCTCTGTTGTTTGACCAGTTTTTTTTTTGTTGTTCTTGTTTGGAGAATAGATTTATAAGATAACAAGATATTAATTATTAATTTTAATAATGTATTGAAAGTTTGTTATTGTTTCATACAACTATTACCTACATTTAATTACTAAAACAACTTATTTATTAAAGTATTGAAGTATCACCTTTAATGAACTTAGAATTATTCTCTTAAGCAAATTCAGAATAAATAATGATTAATAAGGAAATTCAAAATAAAGTTATTAAAGTATGATAGAATCCACTTATCGTAATCATTTTTTGGAACTTGCTTGTACTGATAATATTAACCAACTGAAAATATCAAGAGTGAAGTAAACAAGACTGAAATAAGTAGACATTCTGGTTTTATTAACTCAGATATTAAAAGATATTAATATATATAAAGCTGAATATTTATTAATTACAATTAATTATTATTGTTAATTAATAGTAATTCATCCCATGTTTACCTACCATTTTTTGCAATATTATCTTTAACAACAGATAGTGTATGTTGAAGTAAGAAATGCCAATAAATTAAATTATTGCACTATAAGCAAATAACAATTAAAACAATTAACATTTAATGCACTGGTTAAGACTGATAATTGTGAATTATGAACTATATGGTGAGGCTGAGAGCACACAATACAATTTAAAAAACCTGAAGATAATGATAACTAACATAACTGAAACCCCGATCACAGAAATAAAAGTTTTATAAGCGTATTTTAACTTGCTAATCTGATCACATTAAATGGCTGATGATAATATCTGTGATTACATTACGATGATTCTACTGTACACACTGTTCCATTTAAATGCATTATATTCAGTATTTACTTATATAATATATACTTCAAATATCTTTCACAAATAAATCATCATTCAATAATAAATAAATACAATTATGAATTTAAAATATATATATTTGGATTATCTGTTAAATTTAAGTAAGAAGCTACTAAACGTACTTAACTTTTTAATCTGAAATCAGAATAATGTTATTTAAACAGCAGACAATTGGGGACAGATGGAACTAGTTAATCAGCATAGGAAACATATGGACTAGTGCTGGCACCTATAAATGTGAAGAGAGGGAGTCATCCAGTACTACCAGTGTCACTGGAAATTTCCCAACTTCCCAACGGCCCCATCTGCCACACACACAACATAAAACATTAACCAGACAACATATCTAAAAAACAAATATTTGGTTTTTTTTTAATTCTTTTTAGATACTATTTATCATATGCTCTATAGATATTCATACAAAGCATAGTATATGTTAGTATTATGTTCTATTTGTTTCTTAGAAAATTTCTGATGAAAATTGCAAACTTCAGAAAGTTTTAATACTTAATACTTCTCAATAAAATTTAACTCTTGAAAACTTTATTTTCAATGAAATAAATTGCACTTAGGGATATGAAAAGATCTCCTTATACATTTCTTTAATATGAATTCTTGTATTCTAATTAAAATTTTAATTGATGTCTTTAAAAAATTTAAATGTGATAATTTTCTCTGCCAAAACTCTTTAAAACTAGCAAAAGGAATTGATTCAATTAATTATTATTAAAAACTCAAATAATCTATTTTGAAAAAATTGTTAAATTGTAAATTACACTGTGAGAATATTCTTGCTTTTGCTAATGTTAAAATAGAAAATACTGATTAAATGAAAAATATTTAATTAAGAATTTCATACATAACAAAACAATTGCCTTAAATACTCGGGCTATAAATCTGCTAATTTTAATAATTAACATTAAGTAATTTGCTATATCTGGAAGTGAGGGCTTGCTCGGGGTCAGATGACGCAACTGCAAGCACATCGCACGGCAAGTGGAGGTCGCGGGTTCAAGCCCAGCCCTGGGCCAGTTCTTTTCTTTCAGATGATTCTAAATTATTTAAAATTATAATTATTAATTTAGATAAGAGATGGCACCTAATGTCTACCTCCAGTAGCAAATTACTTGGTATTAATTATTAAAATTAGCAGATTTATAGCCCGAGTATTTAAGGTGATCATTTGATCATTTAAATATATATTATATATATTTAAAATAAAAATTGAAAAGAAATTTAAGTTTTTATTTATTTATAATGAAATCATAACAGACAGATATAAATATTGGAAAATCAGTATAACTGATATTTTATATAATAAAATTTTATTGTAACTAACATTAAGTATGTAGATTCATATTTAAGCTTCTTGTCCTTAAAATCATTAAAACTAACCAATTAATGCTCAGTTATCAATACTTTTTGGCAGGACTTGTTAAAATGAATCCTACCAAAAAGTGCTAGTAACTGAACTTAAAATTATTACAAGTATTTAGACCTCAGTTAATAGCGATGTTGAGACCAAAGTTTTAAACGCGAAAACGTGTACGTCGGGCATTCGGCGCCGCTTTCCTGTAAGCCTAGAAGTTTGGCAATGGCATTTGGAATATCGAGAATGATTCCACTGACTTTCCAAAGGCCATTGTCAAACTTTTAGGCTTACAGGAAAGCGGCACTGAACATCCGACGTACACGTTTTCGCATTTAAAACTTCGACCTCAACCTCGCTAATAATTTTAAATATATATTATATATTGTTTTAATAAATTAACTTATTAAATATCGTGAAAGCATTTTAATGTTTATACAGTTTTGATTATATTAATTTGCTATTTTAAAAATTAAAAATTAACACAAAAAAATACATCATTTTTTATATATTTTTGATGTACAGTATATTCATTTGAGCTTTTTTCTTAAGATATCATTGAGTTCTTCCTTAAAGTATTAATACAAATATGATTATACGTTTGAAGTGAAATTGATATTACATAAAGTAATATCAAATATATATAATTACTATTTTATTAAATTTACAGCACACTTATAAACTGGAACTGTATGATCAAATAACCAAGTGTTGGTTATTTGATTTATTAAATTTATTTTACATATTTTTCCTAAATTAGTTTTTCAACGTTAAAAATCTTTTAATCTTTGTTTCAGAAAACTGAAATGCACCTTTCAAAAAGAAGTATATGCAGATGAGTCCTTCAAACAAAGAAAATAGTTGTCAGAACCACTTATATAATCATATTTATCATTTAAATGACTTAAAGAAAATGATAAGAGAAGCCATAATTATTCTTTTATTAACACTGAAAAGAAATAATTATTTGGTTTGATTTAAACCTGGGATATATTAAACAACCAGTTAATCAGAGAGCTATATTACGTTATATGACAAGAAATTCCAATTCTAGTTATTATAAAAAACTGTATTTGTTAATAATCACTAAATGCTATTTAATACGCTGCTTGACAGAAAATTGACTGTTAAACATCAAAATTATTCTGGCCAATTGTACTGATGGATAATTTTAGTTATCATTTTATTTTTGACAACAAATTTAAAACATTATAAATTGAATAGAACCAATTTAATCTAATGTCTTTAATTAGGCCTATTCAAAATCAGATTTATTTATTATTGACTGTCATTTCTTGTTTAAAAATAGGATATCATCATTAAATTCCAAATTTATTTAGTATTATATTTAGTTAAAATATTTGAGATTAATACAATGTAGTAAATCAAAGTAATCTGAGATATAACTATGGTTGATGGCACTAAGGACAGATCAAAAAATGGAAAATAGAAACCAATATTCTTTAAAATTATGTCTAAATGCTGGAACATTTCCAAAAGAGTATGCTTTTACTCAGAAAAAATAAAAAAATTACACTTTTCTCAACATTCTGATTTTATTTTACTTTTTTTTTTTTACTCATAAAATGGTAATCCCAAATTTTGCACCTAGGGAAAGAACCCCAACCTGCTCCATCCTTGTTACAACCACTGCTAGTAATATTGTATTCTTCATTAAATTAAAAACTACACTATTATTATTCTAAGTATAATAATAATCCTTACCAGTTAACTCAATATTGTAAGTAACATTCGAAGGATCGACATTAAACGGAAATGTTTTCCCGGTCTTTTCCATATCGCCTACATCGGACATATTTGATAAACCATTATATCTTTTCGAGTTAAAATTTTCACTATTTTCATAAACAGAAACATTCTGAAAGTAGTTTATAAACATATATTAATGAATTTTCTTTACTAAATTTTTTTAAATGAATTTCTTAAATATTTTTACCTGACAGACATCATTCTCATTTTGAGCAAATATACAGTTATTTTCAGATTTAACAGGACTAGACAAATTTTCACTCTCTCTAACAGAAGCAGATTGACCGGGCATCCATACTACATTTAATTGCTTAAAATTAATTAAAATTCATATATTATATAAGTAATATTTATAAAATTTCAATACCTACTTGCTTTTGTGGCTTGTGCTTTGAACATAGGCCCAACAGGTGCAGCTAAAGTAAAATGCATGTGTTTTAATTTTTAAACTTTATAATATTAATTCAACTGTTTAAACCAGTTAAATGTATGTAGCTGTATAATTATATAAACCTAAGTGCGAATATTATTAGGTATATTAATTACTTTATACAAAATAACTGGAACTAATTATTTTATTAGAATAATTAAATATAAATATAAAAATTCTCAATGTGGCAGTTACGTAAAATAAAATAATAAATTTGTTTACGTTTTCATTCCCGAATTTGTTAAAAATAAAGAAAAAAAAAGGAAACTTAATTTTCGTAAGGAAATAGATGACACGTGTCCATTCAAAAAGTGGCACGAAAATGCGCGTGCGTTGAAAGGTAATGTTAGTAAACAAATATAGTAAAAGCGCATGCGCTGATTACTAAATAATCATATGACGATTTCGAATCGAAATCAAAATTCACGTCACACTACGAAACAAACACAATTCGATGATAAATAAATAAATAAATTTTTATTATAAAATTGTCGATACAGAATATAAAAACAAGTATGAAAAAATGACGTCAAAGTTTTAATTTACAATTCTTATTAAACAAAGTTTTAGTATAATTTTTATCGTTACGTTCATTGTGAGAAAGTTCTCATTTGTTTTAATAAATTGAGCAATTATCTAAATGTTATAAACTTAATTTGTAATAATTTATATCTTACAGGTTTTCCAAGTAGGCCTATGTATTTAGGAATACTCGGTCAAGGATAAAATAAAATACACACCATTATTCAACACGATATCCAGCCCTTTTATTTACTTACACCGAAAGTATTTTGTAAAGTATTTAACTGGTTGAAATCTTCCACACGTACGAAACGAGAATAATAATAATAATCTTGCTTACTTACCATTAGAAATTTCTACAACTTCGTTTCTCTTTTTTCTTTCTTCTATGTTTTCTTTAAGTTCCTGAACTAATAAAGTCCTTAAAAACTGTTGCCTATCGCTATCGCCCTTCTTTTTATTTTCTTCTCGTCGCGGAATATGAAACTCGGGCCAAGAAAAGTTCGTACTCTCTTCTAAACTTTCACTTAAACTGGGCAAATAAGATTTCTTGTTATTGATAATTTTATGATCAATAGAAAAATTGTCTTCGGAGGAAAGAAATCCAGAATCCAGTTCGGAACTTTGGTTTAAATGCTGATGAGAAGGATAAGAAATTTCAGAAAATAATTCCTCTTCGTCGTCCGTTAAAATTTGCAGGCATTTGATGATGTCATCTTCTAAAATTTGAAGAGGATCTGGGCTAGAAATGGCTGAAACAATCTCCTGATTACCATCTTCGTCATCGTAGTAATTCCAATCTTCCGAATAATCTTCAAAATGTTTGAAGATGCATGAAGGATGATGATCTGTTTTAGAGGTATTATATTTAGAAAACACTTGATTTAGATTCTTCAGAGCATTAGACGATGTTTTCTCCAAATGTTCAGCTCTCAAGCAACAGTATGGACGATCGGCTCTCATACAGTCTTCTACGTATGATGTTAAGTTATTCATCGATTTCTCCATAAACACTTGAAGCAAGATGAAATCAGCGATGCAGGCAGCGAATTTTTCGACATCCCTTCCATATCGAAATGCTTCAGATATCACCCAATCGCTTAAACTTTCTGCAAAACTGTACATGGCGTTCAAACTGGTGGTCTGAGTCGAGTTGTCGCTAGATATAAACATATTCTGGGTCTGAACCCCGATCGAACGACTTTGAATCACTGCCATTCTTAAAAAGAAAAAAAGACAAAAAAAAATCGGAAGAGAGCGAACAAAATTTGTGCAGCTGTAGAAAGTTTAAGCGACTAGAGAGGGTGGACTAGCCTGCGAGAGTCAAGTATCGCCCAGCAGCAGATAACTAGCGCTGGAACATCTCCAAAACTCGTGACGTCACGCGACTTTCGTGACACCCCGTACAATACAGGTGCAGCGTGTCACGAAAGGCTACGACATGAAGACGATACAGAATGAACTGAAGACAAACTACCAACGTTATCCACTTCCGTTATTACAGACGCCTTCGTCGAGTGACGTCATTTCCTCTGTTAATGTAGAAACTAAATTTATCTTCGAATCTTTTTCTCAGAATAATAATAATAATAAAAAAACCCGAATTATCCGAATTATTTTTCTCCCTAACAGAGCTTAAGTACTACCATTTGGTAGAGCACAGTTCTTTAAAATTCCGTCTAGCGTTTTGCTTATTTTTTTCCCTCTGCGCGTTTCTTCTTACTAGGGATATTAATACAATGAGGAAAAAAAATATATATCCCTGTTTCCTGTGGATATATTTAGTTATATCTTTATTACTCACTTGTCGATGTCGAGATGGTGATGCTGATTGGGCGTGCTTCTTCAGATGTCGACTCGCCAATGACGTCATCTGAGGAAGTGAAATAAAATTAACGACCTTGGCATTTCTTATCCTAAAAGAAGGACATATTAATCTAATACTAAAATTTTCAAGCTACAATTCATTTTAACGCATTTAAACTTTCTGTAACGTAAAAATTTAAGCTTAATAATATAAAAATAAATCAGTGAATGGAAACCGCGTGTGGAAAAATTAATCAAACTACCGTTTTAGAACTGTAACGGCGTCCTGAATGCCGCTATCGCAATCTTTTTAATTCAATAAATGCCGGCGAGATTATTAATATAAAGTAGAAATGTAGCAATTTTAATATTACTCGAACAGACTTTATTTGTTTTATATAATCAAAAAATATTAATGTCGACGACGAAGTGTGACGTTGTCAAGTTAAAACCGATTAAGGCGATTAAAGGAGTTCTTCCGCGTTTTGTAAATGAAAAGAAAAAAGAGAGATTGGTGTCATTGAAGTTATTTTATGCAGTTCTTTTAATGCTAGAAAGACATCTGGATGATTTCTCCTTAAAATTCTCAAAATTGGTCGGAATAAGTTTGAAAAAAAGAGGTAAGAACTTAGTTTAATGATTAGAGGATGTTTGTTTTGTTAGGGATATTCCGTTTTTTTCCAATGTTAATTGGCGTAAAAATGTATTTTTAAATGTTTATTTAAGGTTCATTTCCTTTTTGATGTGAAGAAAATTATCAATCTTAGTTATGAACTTCTAATCGGCGTAGAAGTTAATGTAAACTGTAATTATATAACCTTAGAGATGCGGTCTATATGCAAGTAGGGCCGCCGAGAGAGAAAGATAGGGATTTTTCCCCGAATCCATAGGGGGAAAAATCCCTGTAGTTTCTATTTCCTTATAAATTAAATGCTACTTTTATTAATTTATTTAATAATTCTAATTTTTTATCAAGCTTTTTATTAATAAAGAAACATTCTATACATTTCATTTGTTTAAAAACAAAAGAGGAAAGAAGTCCGCTCTACCCCGGGCCCAGTACGAGCTCTGGACAGTCCTATATACAAGTAATGCTTTTTATATTTTGTTATAAAATACATCAAACATAAAACTGTCCTCTCTTATTTTGGTTTTATTTTAATGTAAAACGAAAATAAGAAGAGAAATAATTGCTATTTCTTCCTTATAGTTTACATAAAACGCATTACATACAAGCAGATCACATTTCTAAGGTATATAATTATAGTTTACATTCATTTCTACAGGGACATAATCGTGTGAAATTTTTTACATCTGAGTATCAAAGCCAAAGAAATGTATCTTTGTCAATTAGTTCAAGAGTTTGAAAACAAACTGGAACTATTGGAAATGTGTGTAACTATTTCTTATACTATTCAAATCACAAAAAGCTTAAACCTATCTTAAACAGCCATATCTCAATTAGAAAAATGAATTGATATCAATATTCAAACTTTTATTTAACAGTAACAGTAGCGTTTTTATCATATTTTATTTGCATTTTTAATATCCATAAATAGTAAAAGAGTAAAATCACACTACTGTATTGCAAACTGACTGCATTTATTCTATGAGATATACACAAAATTGAATATCATTGACAGAATGAAGTTTAATTGTATACCTCCCAAAGTTAATTTTGTAAATGTAATAAATATTGTATCTTCTAACTAAATAGGTTTACAAAATTAAAAATTTTTAGCTTGTTTAATCTTTTGGAAATATAATTTCTGAATTATAAATATTCCTCAACTCATTACACAAATTTCTATGGATCAAGATCCACAGAAATCACATTCCTGGACAATGTGGTCCTCAGTTCTCCGACTAAGCTAATTAAATTAGATTGAGAAGCATTATACAGTAGAACCTCCAAACATTAATGTGATGATTAAATTTTCTTTTTAGCCTACAGATTGTGTAACTTTATTACCGATTGGTTTTATTATTTTCTTAAATGAATTTCAACGAAAACAAAAAGAATATATATATATAATGTTGGAGCGTATAAACTATATTACATCATAAATAATATGCCAGATAATTAGAATATATTGTATTGTTATTTTAATGAATTTTCCTGTTTTATTATTTATAAAAGCTTAGTTTATGTTTTGATACATCATTTATGGCTAATAGGCAATAAAGCATACCATAAATTAAACTTAAATATAGTTTGAATAATAAAATTTCCAAGTGCTTTTTTATTGACAAATCCAGAAATGATGATGAATGAGTTAAAAATAAACTTATTATTAGCATCGAATGTGTAATTAATTGCATATAAGTTTTAAAAAAAAAAATTATGCTACCACATGTAGAGAGATCTTATTTAATGATAAATTTAATTACTATTAATGAACTCAGCATGCATTAAATAAATGAGAATTATGATTTCTAAGAAGGAACGAATCATTTATTTTGAAGTTTTTTCAAACATTAACAATGATAATCTGATTTAGATTTATAGGTTAATTCTATTCATAAATAAATAAAAAGAGTTTAATTATCTAAGATTGTGATAAATAATTAGCTCTTTTAAAACAGACTAAAAAAACAAAATTTTAAATATAAGTTACTTACCACTTTTATTTTCTTTATTGTTATTGATATACATCTGTACAGACATAATTTCTGATTTTTCTTTAACTGGGGATGGCTGATCTGAATTTTGGAGAAAAATAAGAATTAAAAGATAATAATATATTTAAATAATTTATTTTGGTATGTATATATATATTTTTTCAATTAAGTCCAATCTTGAGAATAAATAAATAGGAAAGGAAAAAGGTTCCATCTAACAAACAAAATATTTTGTATTTGCCCATCCTGCAACCTTTGATCTCTGCATGTCTGCCTTTCACAGTGGGGCGTTCAAGAGGTTCCTAAGAAACACCACAACCAATACTTCATTCTAAACTGGATAAGAGTCATTTGACAAGATACACCTTGCTTGACCTTCGAACTTTGACTTTTGTAAAAAAACCGCTTACTTCTTAGAATTGTTTAACCCCTTCTACAAAACTTTTTCATAATAAAACGATTTTATTTAAAAATCAAACATATTTTGGAGGAGGAAAATTGTAGAAAAATAGATTCTTTTTTTATGTTTTATATAACCAGAACCATAAAATTTAACAACTTTAATATTTCTTAACCAGTTATATAACAGAGTTGCCTAATAAGCTTATAAAACCAAGAAAAATTACGAAATTATATTTTAAAGTTTTAATTATGTCAGCGTAAATTGTGCGGTTATTACACACTTACAGACCTAATTTTTTTTTTTTTTTAATCTTAGAATTAACAGTTTAAGATAACCCAACTTTAAATGTGGAAGGTGGATTCAATTTTGAACGTTTCTTAAGTAAAAAAATCGAAATTTTGATCACGTACGAACATTAATCAGCATTTACAAGTGAAATATAAACCTATAATCACTTGGAATCATAAGATATTTTCTCCCCCCCCCTCGTTCTAGGTCTCACCTTCGTGTCATTTAACGATGCCATTACAGTAACTAGAAGATTGTATATTATATACAGTCTTTCAATAATAAATAACCTGTGATTTTTATCCGCCGTCGTCCTAAATTTTATTTTTAAAAGGTTTATTCTAGTTTTTCGCTCTTAAGGAAGAAAAATAGAAAACTTTAATTTGAATGGATTAATTACGATTAAACTCACGCTCGTACCGATACATAAAATCAAATTAACTCTATGTTTTAATATCAATTAGAATTGATTGTAATTTGGACTAATTTGAACACTCATCACCCGCGATTAAAAATTTAAATTAGTCAATTCGAATTTCGAATTGACTAATTTAGGATCTCATTATCCAATAAGAATAAGAGTAACTTTTGTGAATTCCTATTTAACAAATCGAAATTAAGTTTCGTCTCATGGAATCAATGCGGCTTCGACGTGTATCTGTTGTTAGGTTGACTAAAATAGCAGAATTGCGTCATTGTTACGTAAATTAGGTTAGAGTTAGTGTTACAACTCGTTCGACTTTCGCCCAAACAGTTCAATAATCTAATTATTTATACGGTGCTCGTTTTGAACACGTAAACGGCTAGTAAAATATAATTAAATACGTCTTAAAATCAGATAAAATCGACCACTCGCTGTTACGCGTACTCGTATTTTGATTATTAATTAAATACGTTAACGATATTTGAATTTTTCTTTCGTATTCTTTCGCATTTTAATCCTTAAAAAAAGCTATTAAAAATTATGCGAATGTCATTCTATATTGTGAAAATATTGTAAGTGCACGTTATGAAATTGTTAGGAAACTGAAATTGTGCAGGAGGAAAATAAGAAAATGTTTGTTAAGAATAGAATGGATCGGGGTAGTAACACTAGTTTTTACTCAACGTTCGGTAATAATTCTAGAAAGAAGTGATAATATGTATGAATTTCGGCTCACTCGACGATAAACTCACCATAAAAGACTAAAGGATTCTCAAGAGGAATGTCTTTAGTAACGTATCCCATTAACTCGCCTTAAATATCATTGGTTAACTTTAAAATGCATCATAAAAAGGATTTAAATATAAACTTACCCGTTAGACGACTATCGACAGTTTGGAGTGGTCTAGAAAGTAACTCGTTGTCCCTGAAACGAAGTAAATCACATGATCAAACATCTCGTAACAGGTCGGTTGTGCCTCAAGAAAAGTTAGATAAGTTGTTACGAAATTCGGTATAAACGGAACCGGATATTTTTAAAGTACTCGTATTTAAATTATATATAGAAATGAGCTACGACTATTTTAGTTTTAGGAAATTATCGACCTCGGTCCGTATTAAAGCGCGCACCTGCGAAGTCGAAGAGTCAAATTGTCACCGGAATTCCTGATGAGTTGTTGGACTTCGATTTGCGACAATCCAGACAGGCAGCGTCCGTTTACGGCTTCGATAATATCTCCCTCACGAATTCCGTACTTCCCCGCTTTGCCACCTCCATTAATCTACCAAAAAAATAAATAAAATAAATATATACAGTATAAATTACCGTTGACGTTGCTTGGAAACTGGAATTTTATATAAATAAATATTTAACAGTTCAAATAAATTTTTCGAGTCATCTCCGCATTAATTCCGAGAAGGAAATTGACCTTAACGAGAAATCTTGATCCTTCGACACCGTTGGCTTCCATTTGCTCTTGCTTTGATTCACGGAATCTTCGATGAAGAAAATTGGATATTTTTTAAAAGGCTCTTAAGCATTACACACAATACGAATATGATTTAAATATCAAATATCCTTAATGGATAAGTGGATCGGAGCGTTGAAGCCATCCAGCATCCTGTTATCCTATTAAAATCAAATATCGGCAGATCCTATAATCACGCTTGGTCTCTTATCAGTAACGTTCTGTAAGGTGGAGCCTCGAATACCATTGTTGGGTGGAACCACGATCGTTCAACCTTCTCTCGACCAAAATTTCCGAGATTTTTTTCTTTCCTTTTAATATAAAAATTGGAAGTTTGAAAAAAAAACGCGACGCCATCACGGACGCCGCCGGGGAAATATATTTTGTCATCAAAATAGCGCGAAAACACTGCCGAAAGACCTGGAATAAATACAATTTTTTTATCCCTAATAACTGTACAAAGTGTTACGGTACTATTATGCATCATTTCAAACTACAGATACAGACCTGTCGCGAAGGTTACCCTTATAAGGTATCGGATGGGGTGCGTTTTAAGGCTACAGCCAGGGGTAACGTTTAACAAAACACAAAAAAAAAAAAAAAGAAAGAAAGAAAATTTACTTAACCCGTTCCGGCATATACATTATATAAATTTAAAGAAACATCTAAAACTCCTTCCCCGCTTAACCCCCGTTCATTTACTAAATCGGATTTCCGAGAACGCTGACGTAACGCTCTCCAAATAGTGTCGCCATCTGATCGCCATCATTCCAACTAAAGAATCAGAAAGAATTACGATAATTCTACGGTGTAGGCGTGTAGTGTCGTCGACTCGTTTTCGTTAATTCGGAGATTCGAAGCCTGATTAATAAATTCGGCAGGATGTTGCCCATTAAGTAATTTAACCACGTGTTTATTTTTGAAATTTTAAGTTCGTGCGCCGTCGTGACTAATAATAAAAATCTGTGTAAAAGTAGATAATTATAAGATTTCTTTACGTGAGGTTGTTATTATTTTTTTTAATTATTTGCCGTAATATAAAAGAGAGTTTCGTGAGAGAATTTAGTTATTCCAGTTTTTTTCGGTCCTTTGCCGTAATTTGCAAATTAGGTTCTAAAAGTGCGTCTGGTGCACAAGATGCCGGGGAATAAAATAAAATCGAAGGGCATGCAAGAAAGTTTTTTTTCTAATTGTATGCATCGATAATTCGTATGTCCTTGGCCTTGGTCAGTTTACGAAAGTGCGACCTTGTACAACTTTCCCGACGTCCAACGATGGCAAATTAAAAAAAAAATCGAGTTCCACGTTTGTTTTCGAAATGGTTTCAAAAGAAAAAAAAACGTTTGGACGCAAATACCGAAATCTCTTAAGGGAACCTTACTAAAGGGAAATACAATCCGTTCTTTTTTTAGCGCCTCCGTTACATTTCGCCCATCGGAAAATTTAATAAGAGGCATTCGATCGAGGCGCACAAATATCCGTAGTGGGCGGTCGAGGTTAATCCCGACAGTTATGCGGCGTAATTCTACCAGGAAATGGTGAAGAAACGGTTAGAGTTATCTATGCGTCGCGACCTTTGAGGTTAGTTTTTAAACGAGGTCGAACGTTCTCTCGTAACAACAACAAACAACAGTCATCTGATAATTGCGCGTATACGTAGCTAGCGCCTCACAATAGCAACTCTGTTGACTGTTACGCAACAATCTCGGAAGTTTTTTCCTCTTAAGAAATACCTAAGTTCCTTTCTTAGCAATATCGTTCAACGTCGTCGTCGTCGTCGTCGTGTTTTAACGACGCGAAATCCCTTTACGAGCGCGGATCTTCCGAAACCGGAGATCTCGGTTTCCGAAATATGTTAATGGATATCTTAATACCAAAATAGGAAATGATAGATGGAAGAGGCAAATATGTCGAGATTAGATATCGCACGCGTTTACGGTAAACGAATGACGTCAAACGTTGTGGCGTTAATTAGACAACGTAGGAAAAAAGTCTATAAAGCTAAACTACTGATAGTTTCTATCCTAAAATCGTCCACCGAATTTTGGTCAAGCGAAGTGTCAGCGAGTAAAATGACACTGACACTTTTTTTTAATGGTTGCAAGTACGAGGCACGACACACTTACCCTGGACACGTGAATGGGTCGAGAGGTT
The DNA here is from genome assembly GCF_030686945.1 of Centruroides vittatus. Lineage (NCBI taxonomy): Eukaryota > Metazoa > Arthropoda > Arachnida > Scorpiones > Buthidae > Centruroides > Centruroides vittatus. The sequence continues at coordinate 740,653 of NW_027122478.1, read as the reverse complement.
TCGGATCCACCTCTGATACGAAAGCCCCAAGGAGATCCACCGACTAACGTCACTACATAATCTCCGGTCATGTTTTTAGTTTTTGGTAGAGAGCGCGACAAACTCGGCTATCCCGGGTAAGGCACGTGCACACGATGGTCCCCACCCTGTTGCGCGACGTTACGAACCGTCGCTCATGCGTGTTGCACGACGACGATTCTCGTTGGTAGTGGGAGTCGGAGTTTTTTTTCCGTACGGTCTCCAGCTGACGGACCGAGCTCGAAATCTTCGCATCCGATGTGAACATTAACCCTACTACGGTGTCGCCATCTGACGAGTCGTTAGGGCGTTAACCGGATACAATCCCCGGAAAGGGTAATTAGTTCGGCTAGGAATTCTCTCCCCCTCCGATTACCGTGGGAGATGATTACGAGAAAACGAGCTTTAAAGCGTTCGAAAATCGATTTAAAATAGAAATTTTCTCATTAAATTTGCTAATTTATTTATTTATTTTTTTACAAATTAAGTTTTATTTGTAGATTACGCGGTAAAATTTCTTTTGGATGATAAATTCGACACGGCGGTAAATACTGTGTCGCCATCTAGTGGAATGAAAACGTACTAAACTGATTTCATTTTTAGCTTCTAATAGAAATAAAAACGCGCACTAAAGATGCTAGATTAGATTTATAAACACACACTAGCCGTTGAAAATTACGTCTTCGAGCTATAACGATTTTTTCCAACCGTTTTAAATATTAAAGTTCCAAAAGAAAAAAAAATTAACCAAACTTGAATTTTCGAACTGGTTGAACGAACTGTCATGACGTCAGACGAACGGGCCAATCGGATGAAGGCGTTCGGGGATAGAGAACAGAAAGAGCAGACATTTCTCAAACTCTTTGCGTCGCACAGGTGAGTGTGTTTTCTATCATCGATTAAGTTTCGATCGATTATGATAATTAGAAAACGGACAATCGGTCGAGCCACGAGAACGAAGGACGATGGACGAAACGAGATTTTCGGACGCCTCGGTGGCCATTTTTGGTCACACCTGGACGGTAACGATGTAGGTTAGAAGTCGAAAGGGTGTGGTTGGCTACCTGTTAAATTTTCTCTTCGTTTTGGCTCCTATATGCCGTTCTCATTCGATACACACCGAGTACGAATATCAAAGTGGTGTGAAGAAGTCTTAAATCGCTAAATGACTTAAAGGACAAGTGAAGAATGAGTTATATTACCACCCCCGATTGTGTTCACTTGTCTATACTTTGTGGAAGAGTACACGCGAAAGAAAACTCTACATTCATTTAACAATCGGTTCCGACTGAATACAATAGCTGTGCGCGCAACTGTGTGAAAAATCATCGATTTTCTCTTCTCGCTTGCAAAAAATCGATGATTTTAAAATTTTGCTAAACGCGCGATGTCCCAAAATATATAATTTTATTTACTCTTAGTTGACGCTTCCAGTTTGAATATTTTCCCTTAAGCAATCCGATAATTTTTTTTTCTTTTTTCTTCTTTTGCGAAGGTTTTAAAGGTCGTTGACGCGAATAAAGTCGAGTAGATCGAAGAAATTAGCACGATTTAAAAGATTTTTGTTTTTTTCCCCCCAAGTGTGCACTTCCGCCATTTTCGTTTCCGCTTTAGCAAATTAATTCCGAAAGTTGAAAATTATTTTTACTCATTTTTACTGATAAATTGCAAGAAAAATGAAGGGCGAATGGACTAATTTTTCGAGATCGGTAGAGAATTTAATAGATAATAATGCGTTGGGCAGTAATAAAATATATTGCCACCACCATGGACTTTGATAAGAGTCGGGAAGAGTTACGTAGGTGAATTATTCCACCTACGCTTTAAAACAAGTACAGGTACGTTATCACTTGTAAATGGCAAATTCTTATTCTGTAGAAAATTCCAGTTATAATAGTTCGTGTATTATGTCATTGTATACAGTTCGGATTGATGACGTAATTTTCCACTGTCTTTTCACCTCGCTCTTAAAACCTACTCTATCTTTTTTGATGTTGTGCGATGATAAAATTATTTTATGTTTTCTGGATTTTTGGCTATGGCGCAACTAGAACATATGTTTGAGGGGGTCCAATGTAGAAAGTGAAAACATACATTTATCCTGTACCACTACAGATGCAGCCACTAGTGTTGCGGATGAAGTGAATACACTCCTATACACACTCTCTTAGATATTGCATATAGGAGTGTATAAGCACATTGTCACATTAAAATCCCTTTCCTAAATTTATTTATAAAGGTAAATAGACCTCTCCCTGGTCACATTAATGCACTTTTGCATCATCGTTCTTAATTGATGACTCCTACTTTTTTTACATTCCATAGCATTCCAGTTAGACGGGTAAATCATTGATATAAACAGAAGAATGAGACTGCTGTTTATCTTTTTACTAGTTTGTCTAGTAATAGCATTATCTGTTGCAAAGAAGGTGAGTTCATTTGTTTAGTAAATTATAGAAAGAATTATACATAATCTAAAAGCCTTAATCTTCTTAATTTAAAAAAAAAAAAATGATTATACTTTTCCAATTAATTCAGCATCATCACAAAAATCATCATGAAAAGAAACATTTTCGGAAAACTGAAATAGAAAAGGACATGCTGGATTTAATTGCGGAGGATGATGCCGAAGAAGAGAGGAAAAAGAAGAAACTGAAACAGTTTGAGAAATTAGATGATATTATACTCAATGGGGGATATGATGAAGGTTTAATCCAATTTTGATAAATCTTATCCTCGAAATAAACTAAAAAGAAGTTATTACAGTTTGCATTTCTAATTCTAGATCCTTGCCGTCGTCACCACTGTGGAGCCGGAAAGCACTGCGAGATAGATGCCGACGGGAAACCGGAATGTGTGTGTGTGAAGGCCTGTCCGAGAGAATTGGACGAGAGAAGAAGAGTATGAAGAAAACTTTGCTTAACAAATATTAATATTTATAATGTTAAAAAATGATAGCTTACTATACTGAATGATGTGATTTAATTTTTCAAGGTATGCAGTAATCATAATGAAACGTGGGATAGTGACTGTCACTTGCACAGGATGCGTTGCCTCTGCATGGAAAACGACGCACTCTGCCGTCACAGAAAATATAAACACGTTCATATTAATTACTATGGAGGATGTAAAGGTAAATTAATATAAAGAAAGAAAGCAAATTTTATAAGCATTTTTGACAACTTATTAATATCCAAATGCAGAAATTACTCCTTGCAGAAAAGAAGAGCTCGAAGATTTCCCTCGTAGAATGAGAGAGTGGCTATTTAATGTTATGCAAGATTTGGCTCGCAGAGCGGAACTAAAAGAACCCTACATTCAACTGGAGAACGAAGCAGAAAAAGCGTCGTCTCGCAAATGGGTGAATGCCGTAATTTGGAAATTCTGCGACTTGGACGTCCATCCGCACGACAGGTACCGATTTTTATCCAGTTCATTTCCAACCAGAAGTGCAATTTTTAAACAAGGTTTTAAAGTGTTTTGACGTTTTTCTAGAGTTGTAAGTCGCCATGAACTGTTCCCAATCAAGGCAACCCTACTGTCTATGGAGCACTGTATAGCTCCATTCTTAGATAACTGTGATGCTAATAATGACCACAGAATCACTCTCCTGGAATGGGGACAATGTCTGGGACTTGACAGTGGTATTTATTACTTTTTTTTTTGTAAATATTTAAAGAATTGTTGTATAAAACAAATTAATTAAATTTCAGATGAAATCGAAGATAAGTGTTCCATGATAAGAAAGAAGCATGGATAAGGTTCAAAAGCAAACTGGAAAAATGGTGCTAATCAGAGCCACAGAAAGCTTAGCTTGCATATCTCTGGAAATATCGGTATAACTTCTAGATGTAAAAAATCAAAATCAATCTTCATCCTAAAACAATGTAACTGGCAGCTAAAATTATGTATATGGTTATTGTCTTATTACTCACTACTCATGGACAAAAAAAATTTTGATATATATATTATATATATTTACTTAATATAATTATCACTGCCAATTGTTATTTAATGTTATCTGTATTTAATAAAATGAATATTTCATAATCATCCATTAAATTAAATTACAGAGAAACACACATACACAACAAAATCATTATATTTACCTATATGTATATATAGATATTGTAATTTTGACATAGAAGTTTTACTATTAAAATGATTTTGTAATAACTGAATTAAAGGACTACATAGGATCACTACAATCGACAAAAAAAAGGCATTATTCCATTTAACACTGAAGTTAAAATACAAAACTAAACGATATCGTCAACCATATCAGTTAATTAATATTAATTAAAATGTTTTTTTCCGTCAATTTACATATTTTGGTTTTTATGATACAATTGTTAGGCATCAAATTTTTAATTTTTTTTTTGTTTTACATTTGAAAAATGTAGTAAATATTTCTTTGTTTGATTTTGCTGGAAGATTACATTACCACGTATCGGTTGCATTTCCTTTGGGTTAAGGCCCATTACCCTGATTACTGAAAGACTTTGTTGATTTGGTTCTCCTGGATTGCGACGACCACATCGAAAACAGCAGCATTCTGTCGTAAAGATGTTTAATTTGTTATTCCGAAAAAACGTTTATCACTATAAAAATCCAAAAACAAAAAAATTCACAGAAAAGCTTGGTCGGCCAATCAAATTTCTTGGTCGTACTGTTGTAACAGTCTCGATATCTACAGATAGTTTTTGTAGACAAGTAGAGAGTAAAAGGGGTCGTGAACTGAAAAATAAATTAATAAATTTTAATTTGTAATTAGAATTAAATAATATTTATAAATTATTCTTAAAACTGCATACAAATATATTATACATGGTAACAGAACATGATTAATAATTATTAAGTGAATTAAACCAACAAAGTCATTGAAATTAAAAATTCTATAAATCATAGGTGTTCAAGAGACTACTGTTAAGTCATTCTTGCATCAAAATTAAACTGCGTTAATGAGTGAATCAGCATCATCACTACTAACTTGCTATTAAATAAATATTAATTTGAAAACTATAACTTTGGAGTGACTACACTCAAAAATATAAAAATGACATAAAAAACTCCAATTGTTTATTAACTTATTACTATTAAATAAAACTTCAAAAAAAATTTTTCCTGAAAGAAGTTCACTAATTCAAGATTGTTTTAGATTTAAAATTCAGTAGAAATATTTTGTCATATTTTACAAAAAATTCAAACTTCACAAAGAAATTTTCCTAATTTCTAAATTTAAAAAGTCTTTAATTGGATTAATTTGTTTTTATCAAACAAAAAGAATATGTATTATCTGTGTAAAGATTTTTTTAAAACTTATTTTTATCTAAAACTACCACACTATTATATGAATGAATGAATGAATGAAACAAACAATAATCAAAGCAAAATGTTCACATCATGCTACGTGACACAGATTGAATTAGAATGTAATTGGCCAAAAAGGTTTTGTTTACAATTGTCAATTTAAGAAAAAGTCAATTGGTCAAATAAACCAAAGTTTGGCAAAAGTCGAGACATTTTCAACTCCTGGCAAAATGGTCAAACAGTTTTTGGCAAAAGGAAACAAACTGGTAATTCATATCTACTTGTAGCAGTTCATATACTAATGCAAACCTAGGCTTATGATTGAAATGTCACTATAGCTTCTGCATGAAATGTGAAATATTTTGGAAAAAGATGCAGAGAGATGTTTCATCAATTCTTACGAGCTATAAGCTTATCAAACTTAGATTCAGATTTTTCATTCATTTCTCTGGCAAATTCCAAATCCTAATAAAGATGTCAAAGGGACATTATGTTGAAACAAGAATATATTTCTTTGTGTAAATTTTGAGTTAGTCAATTTTGAGTATCCTGCAGAAAATTTCTAGAATGAAAACAGCCAAAAACTCACACCATCATATACTCTCTGCTTCCAGAGCTGTTATAAAAGCATGACACTTATTGCTATGCAGTTTTAGAAGGTACAATCTCATGAAAACTTTTTCTGTTTTACTTCCATTAGCAAGTTATTGTAGATATAGAATATTCAGATCCAATTGTTTAATAAATAAATACTAGATATTTGGACTATATTTTGGTTAACTATTAATAATATAAATTAACTTGTAATAAAGATTAAAAAATAGACTGTTACCTTGTACTGCTATTAATAATTATTAAATTTAATTATTACAGGTTACAATATAACTGCCTATCTTATAATTTATTTTTTATTGTTAACCAAAATATAGTCTAAATAATCCAGCAGTTAATGATTTAAAAAGAATGGGTGAAACCTAAAGGTGTGTATAGACGTGTCTTTGGTGCTTTCAGGAAAAAATGCAATGGCAGATGAATGTCTCAAGCACACAAGATTTTTCATGTTTTCTAAAGACAACCTTTGTGACTTTAGAAAATGCAAAAGCTGTGCCATTACATAACTCTCACCCTCTCAAATTGCTTTTTAAAATATAACCAATAAAATCTGCACAAAATTACAGTACCATACTTTTTTAAAAACAAAACCAAACAAAAATTTGCATAAATTTAGAATTTAAATTTGGTGGAAAAAGTACATTCATCGTGAGCAACTATTTATTGTGATGTGGTCACAATGCCAAGCTGCAATTTTTAATCATATTTTTAATTAATTTAATTTAAAATATATGCTCTCCACCTCAAATTAGTAATGGCTTGCCCCTGTATATCATACTTTTCCTCTAACAATAGAGTCATGTCAGTCATCTTTCAAGGAGAAATTTTTTAATTGAAATAATGTGACTTCTGGTTTGCATCGGAAGTTCGTATATAGTTGATCGGGTCCTCCTGCCCCTAAGGTTTTCATATCTGTTCTTGGATTTCATCTATCTAATTCCATTCTCAAGAGTAAGGAAAGACAGACAGATGGATGACAGGAATTTATAGGTCTACAATTTTTTCAAATTGCAGCAAAATAACAAAATAAATAGGCATTATTAAGTCTCTCATAAAAATTTATATAGACTGCATGTGTAAAGATCTTGACAAATATAAACATCCAAACTCAATAGTTATATATCAAAGCAAAACAATTGCTGAATTATATTGGGCTATATTACTACTACTACTATTATTAATTAAATGCAAAGTAATTTGGCACCAGAGGCAGGTGTAAGGTGCAATCTCTAATGTCTGCCTCTAGTACCAAATTATGTAACATTTAATTAACAACAGTAATAACAATATAGCCCAATATAATTTAGCAATCATTTGGCCTTAATAATGATCAATTGTTTAAATTACAGTCAAACCTTGGGTTTCAAATGCCTTGCTTTTCAAACAATTCAGTTTATGAACAAAATTTTGAACTTTTTTTTTTTTTTGCCCCAGTTGCCATACAATAACTGAGTTGCCAAATAAACTACTTGTCAGAACTGGCCACCAATGATCAACTTCCTATGTTAAAGAAAGTTAATGGCCCAATCAATCAACAACAGGACTACCGATTCAGAAGTTAGTGATACTGAAATCAGCTCGAATCACAATACAAATCATCTATGATGTTGCTATTTAAATTACATTTTAATATACATGCGGGAAAGATACTATTTCCAGTTTTTGGTATGCGCCACACTTGAATTTAAATCAAATTAATTAATAAAAACCACATTAATTGGCATTTATATAATATAAATAACATCCAAGAATATTTGTTTAAATATGCTTAAGTTAAATTAAATGACAAAAATTTATTAATATAATATTGTAATGTTAATATTTATTAATACTAGGCAGTGAGTTAATTAAAACTAATAATAATAAAATAATAATTAAAACTGGCCTTTACACTGAAACTCAAACTAAAATTAAAAATAAAATTAAAATTAATTTAAGTTAAAATTGAAATCAAATCAATTGAAATATATTTCAGAAAGTGTGGATAAAATACATGTTGGTCTTGATTGATTTGTGTTCAAAACCCAAGGTCTGACTGTGTATCATTAATCACTATTTTTCTTCATTTAATTAACTCAGGACAGTTGTTACTAAACTAAGTTAAAAATACAAAAATTATGTATATAACAATATTAATATGTAAATAATTAGTAATAATTGTGATTTAATTATTAGCAAATTGAATACAAAACATTAGTAAAGAAAAAAAGTCAAATTATATCAGACCAATAGTGCTATTTGAATTTTATATTCAATGTGTAGCATGTTGATAAATATTTAATTTCTCTGAACTGGATATTGCTGGTTTCTAAACAAACAGTTGCTTCAGAACTGTTGGTAAGATGATATGATCATCATCAAGAGAATCCTTGGATAATAATAGACAGATATACTTTATCAATTTAAAAACAGAAAAAAATTTAAATAGATCAAATGCTCATTTTAAAAATTCTATAAAGCAAAAATTAAATTTGTCAAACTCTCAAAGACGAGCATTTGAGCATGAAAGAATTTGGGTAATTTAAATTTTATACATTTTTTGCTGATAGATTTAAGTATATCCATTAATTTAATAAAATTAAACAATCAATATAAATCAAAGACAAGATATTTAATAATAAGTAAAAGAGAGAACTGATATATATATATACTGATATACTGTAAGTCTCAATTTACAAGTACTTGATATATGAGAATAGAATTTAATACAAACTGCTTTATTTTATCCTTCTTTTTCATTTGTAAGAAAGCATTTGAAACAAAAATTGCCAATTACTATTTACGAGAATAAAATATTCTAATCATACAGTGACAAAGACAAATTAGACATAAAAGTGACAAGAATGAAATTCTCATTCACTCCAATTAAATGATTCTTAGATTCCAGTCTCCATTTCATTCATACTGTGTATTTGTTCATTAGAAATAGTGTAATTCATTTTGACACAGTTCGGCAATTAGTAAACCTCATATCTACATTAGATTCTTCTATCAATGCTTACAATTTTATTAATTGAAAAATAATTCTATTTTATTTTACTTGTTTCCTGCTTACTTATTGTCTTAACTAACCTTGTTTTCTAGCCATGAAATAAAGAAATGTCTGATAATTTACATATTTGGTTGTATTATGTCCTTCTCACTCTTCTCATTTTATATTAATTTCTTTTATGTCAGTGACTCCCAATCCACAATTTCATTTTACTTACTTTATTTTATTTAGAAATCATTGGTTGATAGGTAAATAAGTGGTTTGCTTTAGTATTAATATTATTTGTGAAATATGAATAAAGTGACTAATCTTACAGAAATAATAATAAAAAGTTGTCCCTATTTATGAGATTTCAATTTATGAGGTTTTTTTTAGGAATGAGATATACAGTGGAACCTCACATAATAAGCACCTCAAATAACGAGTAATTCACATAACAAGCAAAACAAATTTGTAAAAAATGATTAGCTTAGCAAGCAACATTTCACATAACAAGTGACGAGAAGGGATGTTCTGGATTGTGCGCATACTCCATCAGCGTGTGTTTAGCACTCATTCCGCTAGCATATTAGTGTTGCTTGTGATCACACATTTTTCCAAACTTGTGTTCACACACATTACATATAAATATCAACAACCATAGCCCATTATATAATAAACATGCCAAACAATATGCCAAATTCTTGGGCTATGTGAAGGCTATAATTAAATATTAGAAATTAATTTATTTGACTAGAGGTAGGCAGTTATGCTACCATCGTGATAAATTTAATGACCAATTCCAGAAATGTCTAAATTAAAAATTAATTATTTATAATTATTAAATTTAATACAAGATGGCAGCATAACTGCCTACCTCTAGTCAAATTATTTCATTTCTAATATATAATTATAGCCTTTAAATAGCCCAAGAATTTGGCATATCGTTTGGCATGTTTATCAGACATATTATCTGTAATTCTTTTTATTTTCTGCAAATTGAATTCTCATTTCAGGTTGGTTTCTGTGCTAGAAGAGATGATGATGATGATTCATGCTCCTTAACAATGCATATATTGTATAATTTTCTATAAATAAACATTATACATAAAATATCTGAGTATTTTTTTTTGGCATGGAACGCATTATCGTATTTTACATTAATTTATATGGAAAAAAAGTGTTTCACTTAACAAGTGTTTTGCATTACTAGTAAGATTCTGGAACAAATTATGCTCATTAAGCAAGGTTCAACTGTACTTGTAAATTAGGATTACACTATAAATATTTATAAAATCAATAGAATTAACTGATGAATCACATATATAATTTTTTAAATTATTTGTCTTACCTGTAAGATCATCTTTCTATGCTATTACCATTTTCTATAAAATCAGTATTTATTACTTGTTCTTTACTGTCTTCAGTTACTTGAACACTGAAAAGTTATCATTTTGATTACTTTTTAGAAAATTAATATATATATTTTATATTTATTTAATGATAAAAAAATAAGTAAAAAATAACTGATTTAAAATTTTTTAAATATTTATAAACTATTCTGTTTTTTTCTTTTGTTATTCTAAAATCATTAAAAATATTTTGTTCAAATACAGATTACTTCTACAAATATTCGGAAGAGCTTCTGATAAATTGAATTTTCTGTAAAGTCTATATTTTAAACAATATCTTTTTCAGTAATTCATTATGTTAACTTTCAAACAAATCACTATAGAATTTTAAGGAACTGACCTATTTATTTCTGATTAATCATGTGTTGAGACTTTTGTTGCAAAATAAGCTAAAATTATTTTTATAACATGTACAGATTAAAACATTATTGTCTGAATACATGTCATTGAAAAACTTTTTAGGCTGTTCTGCATTTGATTTTGATGTTGTTTATGGGTTTTTAAGTTTGATCTGATGACAAAACAAAACAGTCTCAAAACACATTTAATTTAGAAATAAATAGGTTGACTCCATAAGTTTTTATAGTGATGGTTTGAATTTAACATTGATGGAACTGATGATTTAAAGAGAGAGTCATAAATTCATTTAATTTATCAGGTCAGTCCATAAGTCCATGCACATTTTTATGACCTTGAGAAAAATCTTGTTTTGCTGTTAAAAATGTCAGTCTAATGTGATAATTTTTACACTGAAGTGTTAAATTGGATCTCATTCATATAATACTGTTCAGAGTTGTGAACATTTCAGTTGTTTATTTTCGTTAAAATGCAAGTAAGGGACAAATACAAGACATATTTTATACTTTTTATTTTTAAGTGGTGTGAATGCTGCAAATGCAGCCAAAAAAATAAATACTGTACATAATCAAATTGTAATTAGTGCAAGGACCGCGCAGAAGTGGTTTGAAAGATTTAGAAACAATGATTTTAGTGTGGAGGATAAGGCTCGTACTGGAAGACCCGTTGACTTTGATGATGATGCTCTCTCTGTACTAGTTGAAGCAGAACCATCTTTAACAGTTTATAAAATTGTGGAACGTTTAAATTCATCCCATGGAACTGTTCATAGACACCTACAACAAATCGGAAAAGTTTCAAAGCTAGGAAAATGGATACCACATGTACTGTCAATAGCTAACTGACAATAACGTGTAAACATTTGCACGTCTCTTTTATCCCATATTGCTTTAGAACCTATTCTTGGTAGGCTGGTTACTGGAGACGAAAAATGGATCGTCTATAATAACGTGACGAGAAAAAGACAATGGATGGATCGCGACAAGCAGCCAAAACCGACTGCAAAAAGTGGGTTGCATCCAAAAAAAATTCTTTTGTCTGTTTGGTGGGATATGTCAGGTGTAATTCACTTTGAGCTGTTAGAACCTAATCAAACAATTACAGCTAAAATGTATTGTGAGCAATTAGAGCGTTTAAATGAAAAATTGAAAAAAATCAACCATCGTTAGTGAACAGAAAGCAGGTTCTCTTGCAGCATAACAATGCCAGACCACACGCTGCAAAAATAACTGTACAGAAACTTGAAAGCTAACTTGTACATCCAATATGGTAAATGAGGTAAAATTTCCCAACTTGAAAGCTGGGAAATTTTACCTCATCCACCATATTCGCCAGATATTGCTCCCAGTGATTATCATCTTTTTTGCAGTTTGCAGAATTTTTTAAAAGGGAAAACTTTTGAGGATGAGAACAATGTAAAAAAGGCTATTTCTGAATATTTTGATTCAAAACTGAAATCATTTTACGAAGACAGGATTAAAAAGCTACCATCAAGATGGCAAGAAATTGTACAAAATAATGGTGAATACATTATAGATTGAAATAAAATTTAATTAAAATTTTTTGCTGCTTTTTTGTAGATAAAAATATGCATGAATTTATGGACTGACCTGATAAATTTTTTTTTAAATGCAAAGGTGCCCAAGAATTATTTATCACATTACAAAAGTTTATAAAAACCAGCAGAGATAAAAAGAAACAAATTGCTAAAGCTTATAGAACAACTCAAAGCATTTTTTTTTCCAGAATGGCAATACTGTGAAAAATGAATGGCATTTATTGTGAAAAAAATAACAAAACAAGAAAAAAAAATGCAATGTGCATGATTTGGTTATGGAAAACCATGAGTTCAATGACTATAATGAGGTATTTTAGGCATAAATTTAATGAGAAACTTTCAAGAAAACAACCACCAAAATTACAGCAACAGCAATTTCAAACAACAGAAACCATTTCATATTTTACAGTTTAACATTTTCCATATTGAAGCTGATGAGAAGCCGCTAAAGAAAGGTTTATACTACTGTGAGAGTTATTTCCTGAGGTATGTAGAAAGGACAAGATGTAAAGACATTTTTAATGTATTGTCTTTTTTTGGAATTTTTTAATACATTTTTGAAGTGTAAACAGGAACAGTACTTCACTAAGCAGATGAGATAGATCAAAAACTCCAATTAAAAAGGTCCAAAGCATTCAGACATTTTTAAAGACATTTTTAATGTATTGTCTTTTTTTGGAATTTTTTAATACATTTTTGAAGTGTAAACAGGAACAGTACTTCACTAAGCAGATGAGATAGACCAAAAACTCCAATTAAAAAGGTCCAAAGCATTCAGACGTTTCAGCAGTTTTCAAAAATCGGTCCATCACCAAAGTCTGGAACTACATATTCCAAGATCTATGATCCATCTCAGGATACATAAGAGGCTGAAGCTGCATGTGTACAAACTGAAGTTTGTTCAGGAGCTCCTGCCAGATGAAAAGCTGATGTAAATAGCACTTTCTGCCACCATGCTGTCCATCACAGAAGAGGACAACCACATCAGAGATAAACTGGTTTATAGTGATGAAGCCACTTGACATGTATTGGGTAAAGTTAACTGACACAATTTCTGCATCTGGAGTTCAGAGAACTCACATACCTTCCAGGAACACAAACATGATATCCTTGAAGTCAATGTATGGCATGCATTGACTGTGAAATAGGGTTATTTGCCCCTTTTCTTCACTAAAAACACAACGACATGGTGACAGATTCCAACTACCTAGAATGTTGAAACTGTTTTGTGTTCTGAAATTGATAAAAATGCAGCCAGTTGTCATTTTTCAGCAAGATGGGGCACAATTGATGTCTGGAGTTATCTTCATGCAACTTTCCCTAATCAATAGATAAGCCTAGAAGGGTCCAGTCACTTGGTCTCCTAATTCACCATATCTGATGCTCCTGGATGTTTTCCTGTGGGAATACACCAAGAATAGTATGTGAACACAAAGACGATGTCCATCATGGAAGAACTTAAAACATAGATTATGCAGATCCTGTCAACCATCACAGTTAACATGTAGTGTGAGTACAAACTGGACATGGTTCACACCACTAATGGTACCCATGTTCAGGTGTTTCGAACTTAATGTGAAAATTAAAATTTTTTTAAGTTGTCTATAAGCTTCAACAATCATTTTCTTTTTATCTCATACCTAGTTTATTTTTTAGGAATTTTTCTAACGAGATGAATAATTCTGACACACCCCGTGTTTTCCAAGTATGTCTTCTGCTTGTATTTACAATTAGGATTCAAAACGTTTAACAAATAAAAAATAATTTTATGTAATATCTGATTACTTTCTGCTATAAATATTTAAAATAATGTAATAAAATTGAATCATTAGACCCATAATGTACAAATAAATTGATACAGTATAAATATAAATTTTAATCATCATAAACACTTTAGATCAGCTATTCTTTCCCATTTTAATTTTAAATCTTTGTTGATAAACATATGGAGTTGGAACATTATCTTAATAGATTTTTTCCTCATAGTAAACAAAGACAAGTTTGACATCTAATTGTAAAGCAATTCAAACATCTGGTGTTAGTGGACCATTCTACTGTACTCAGAAAATAGGGGTTAAAGTTTAAGGATGTCCACCCCTTTAATGCCTTAAATTATATGAACCTTGGCCCTAAAATTCATTAATAACACCTTTTGATAAAACAAACTAACTACTGTTCCCTCAGAGATTTGTATTACTGCAAATTCACTGTATTAAGAATCGAAATGTTTTAATTTTAATAATAAAGAATATTTGTAAAGATAGGACTTCAAAAAGTGGTCCTCAGGCCTATACTTATAAAGCATTACATATCAGTTTAAAAAACAAAAATTTTCATAAAAAGTTTACATTTTTTATTATTTTGGATACAAGTTTGTATTCTTTGGTATAATCTGTTTTTAATTACAGTAATATAAGACTAAAGCAAAAAATAATACATTCATAATTCTTTATGCATTTCTACATATTCCTTGAAAATAACAAATTCAAACCTCTGACTAAAAACTTGATTAGAAGACCATTTAATTCAATCAAGGCATTCTACAATTAATTTAGTTATAAATTTTAATTACTACATATTATTATTATATGTGCTTTTTTCAAAACAGATCCAAAAACAAGACGAGAGATCCCAATTTGTATCTACCTATTTCCTGAAAACAGAAATACAAATCAACATAGACCTAGCCTAAGTGAAAATATTGTTTTCTATCAGAAAAGTAAAATCCAATCCAAAAAAACTGCACAAAAACTTTTGTTTTTTATATATCTGTAGATTCCTGACTCACAGGGCTTTGGTGTTATAGAATCTTTTTTTTCTAAGACAAGAATTCAATACATCATTAAATATATTAAGTGATAATGAATTCATTGAGAGTAAGACTTTAGCAAGTTTCTAATTATATTGTAATCATTAATATTAATCTGAACTATCATGTAAAGTTCAATTTAATCGTTGTTTTTAGAGAAATAATTAATTAATAAACAAAAATAATAATGAATCAATAATTGTATCTATAACTTTTATAAATTAACTGATCATAACTGTATTTGAATTTGTAACATACTGAAAATGGACAATTTAAATTTATTTATGATAAAGAAATTAAATTATATATTATTACATTAATTTAAGTTTATAAATTTTCTAAGTGAATTTACTTAGATTAGAGAGAATTACCTTGTAAAATCCCATTCTAAATCATTTCCATTGGAGACTGGAGTAGATGGATGAGAATGATTACTACTATTTTCACTCAATACAAACCAAGTGAGATCATCAGTTGTGGGAATAAGATAATGAGGTGGTGGCGTAAGCCCTGCAAATTCATGTAAATATGCAATAGTTGTTTCAATACGCTGATTATATACAGTTTTAGTTTAAATAATATTTCAAGATTATAAAAGAGTAGAAATTAAAAATTTTTAAATATTTAAAATATCCAAAAAATGTTATGGTTCTCTCTTAATATTTTTCACAATGCAATATTTGATGATATTAATTAAGATACAGTAAGATGCAATATTTGACAGTATTAATTAAGATACAGCAAGATGCAATGTTTGACGGTATTAATTAAGATACAGTAAGATGAGCTTATCAAAAGTATTAATCAATGAATGTTAATTCAGTTTTATTTAATTGTTTTAAAAACATTTTAAATGTGCTAAGGATATTGATAAGTAATATGATGTATTGATATACTTTGTATACTGAAGATAAAAGAATGTAATTCATTATAAAAAATTTTAAGAAAAATGGTTTTCACAGAAAATTTTTGTTTTGAGATATCTCATGATAAATATGACTACATTCACAAGACTTATGTATCATTCAGTTTGAAGTATGTTTTTATAATTTTTCTTAATATTTTAACATCTACCTTGAAGCATATTAAGCAGGTTAATCCTAAAAAGCCTGGACAATGTCCAAAAGAGATGCTTGAATATTATTAGTAATTATTATTGATCTAACCAAAATTAAATGGATTATTGGAACTTTTGATATTTTAAATCAGCTGAATCCTACTAAAATTATTTCAAGTCATTTGAAGATTAAAAGTGACATTCTACTTCCTATTTTCTGCCATAGTTATTATAATCTATACTTTACCTTTGACTATATATGTATTCAATCTTGTGTTTATTTTGAATTTATAGTTTTTCATATTTTATTGTTATTTATATTTCTGTTTAGTGTCATATTAATCATTCTTGGGAATTCACTCAAAACTTTGCTAGGTTTTCCTTCATTTAGGCTCTTACAGTGCAAAAATTAAAAGCCTTTTACAAATGTAATAAAAAATTATACTTTGGACTTAAAGACAGATCACAATGATTTCTAATGAGGAATGATATGAAAGATGAATGACATACTTTTTTAGATTTCTACATTAAAATTATATTGAAAAATGCTCAAAAATTATCTCAAGTTTATTTTTATAGTTAAATTAATTCATTTCTGGAAAAGGTAAAATTTTGCCTAAGATTTAACCTGGTTTAAGAATGGGTTTAAAACTAATACATTTTAAGCCTATTTCTTAAATCAGTTTTAAACCCATTAATGAGGAATGTTTGCATAAAAGTTCATGTATAACATTCAGCAGTTTTTTCCATTATTTTCTAGCATAAATGTTTGCATTATATGGGATGACTTTACATTCTAGTATGTCTATATGTATTATTTCTGATAGTAAAGTTGCATTAAACATATCTGATTTTGTCAGTTTAATTTTAAGTTCATATGAAAGTGCTTTATACATATCCAAGTTGGTTATTTGTTATACGGTTTTCTTTATTGGAGTACCAAAATATGAAAGCTGAGAACATTTCCTACTCTGGTCTTTTAATTAAACAAGTTACTTTAATTTAGCTGAAGAGTACAAGTGTTATTATAGGAAAACTAGATCAAATATTTTAAATATCTAAAATAATGTTTAATACTTATTAAGTTTCATAGAGCAATGCAAAAACTTAAACATACCTAAAAATTATGCAAATTAAATTCTTACCAGCTTCATTTTCCCATTCCAAATCAAGAGAAGAACCAGGTGTTCCATTTCCAGCAGGAAGTTTTTCCCACTTTTGACTTCCAGTAATACTACTACTATCTCCTACAGAACTATCACCTAATATAAATTACAAATTTATACAAAAATAATTTAAATTAAATCAATACCATATATTTTCATTTTTAACAACTCACATGTGAGAAGTGGTACTGCTGCTTCCATTTGAGATGCTTCTCCATGAGAACTAAATTGACTTCTATTTCTAAAATAAATTAAACTTACTTTAATCAAACATTCTATTATAATTATAAATCATTTATTGTTCTTAATAATTTAAACAGGATATTGATATGGAGTCCAATTCATCTCAATTAAAAATATGCATCATCATATTCAATAAATAAAATTAGATATTTAACAGTCTAGCATTTTTTATTTAGTAATATTTTTTAATATTGGCACATTCATTAATATTTAAAATATCTAAGATACACATTTAAAATCTATATCTATATATAAAAATGGACATGTTTGTGCCTATATTTCACTCTGCAGCCAAAACTACACATCATACATAAATGGTGCTTATGTGTGGTAGTAGCCTCAAGTCTCCCATTGTGCACTATGGTGGTTGCGTCTTGATAGCTATAAGGGTGTGGGAGATATGGGGGTTAAAAGTGGTTGACTTCGAAAATGTGTAACGCTTCAATGAGAATGTTCCAGTTTTTTCTAGAAAGTTCCAGAACCTAAAGGTGAAATTTGGTACATAGTTAGGGTACGTCATGAAAACGCACACTAAGAAGAGATTTTTCGAAATTCCCCCACGAGGGGAGACAGAGAGCATTAAGTCTTAACCTGAAGAACGGCTTCTACTGTACTATTTTAGATGCGATTTTTTGTTTTTAATTATGTTTAGTCTTGATTGAGTACTTAGGGATATTAAATTGATAACATTTCAGACATTGTTATAAATATTTTTTATATACAGTGGAGTCCGCATAAGTTGACACCCAGCTAACTCAACACCATCGGTTAAGTAGTCAGTTTCTGTGGTCCCGGCTGACTTACATAGGCATTAATGTTAAAAAAACTCCAGTTTACTCGACACCGTTTAACTCGTCACCACTGGTTAAGTCGACATACTTTTGCTGTCCCACACTCTGATAAGTCATCACCCCCCTCCTGAAAAAATAAATTCACTCTGCACATGTGGTGAGAACTCATTTTTTTTTTCAGGGGGGAGTCAATTTATTTATTAATATATAATTAATATATTTAATAATATAATAATACATTATTATTATTATTAATATATATACATATTAATAAAAATGCCTTAACATTTTATGTATTTTTATGTATAAAATAATAACAGATAAACAAAAAGAAAATATACAGTCTACATCAACGTCAAACCAGAATCCAATTTTGCATTTTCTCGCATTAGAGGCATTAGGAATCCTTAGACATTACTTGCCAATGACTGACAATTGCGAAGATGATGTTTTCAAGGCATTCATGATCGTTGAAAAAGAAAGTTGAGACAGTTAAGTGCTCAAAACAAACAACACTAAACGAATTTTTCAGTTTTTCATCTACAGAGTAATTGTAAATGGAGGACACAATGTATTGTAAACCTATACTACTGTATAATACACTACTGTATTTTCCTAATTGTAGTTTTGTGGTTTTATTTCCAACTTCGCTTTAGTCGTCACATCAGATAACTCGACACATTTCCACTCCCCTTGGGGTGTCAACTTATGCGGAGTCAACTGTATTTCAATTTTTTAACCAAATGTTCGAATCGTTTTAAATTCAAATTTGTTATTGCATATTGGTTTGATTATAGAATGATCGGAAACGTTCCAGAAAATTTATCAAATTAAAAACAGTTTGTTTGATTCTCAGCGGTAGGTGTTAAATAACAATTACTATGGTTGTTGAAATATTGAATGTAAATACGATTTGCTTGCAAAATCCGCACGAGTGAAGCCACGAATAACAGCTAGTATAATATAAAAGATTATCACATATATATTATATATAACTGTATATCAAATAAAAAAGTTACAAAAACATATTAAAAATTAAGGTAAAAATTAAGAATTTTATTTGATTGGATTATTAAAAAAAGAAAATAAATTTTAGCCACGTCAAATACATCAAAGATCCACAGCAAGTCCTCAGTTAACATTGTTTTGTTATAGCATTATTGAGACATAATACATAATATCATTTACAATTATTGTTGCTGAATTTTCTTTTATAAACAATAAAATTTATTCTACAAGATGGATAATTAATGCCAGAGGCTGCAAACATGGTCTAATTAGATTATAATTAACTAAATTATATCTTGCTTATATGATTTAGCCTACGGTAAAATTGGTTCATTATACACTATTTCACTTAATGTCACAGTTTCCAAGAACCCATCAATGACGTTGCTGTATATTTATTTTATAAATTTTAAAACTAATTAATACAGATTTACAACAAGATTTATTTTGGCAAATTCAAAAGACATTTTATTCCAATTTTTAAGTGTGCGTGAAAATTTTTTCATATTTATTTGTATTTAGTATTTGATTAGATCTGTTATACAATGACCATTTTGTATTTTTATGCAACAGATTATTATATTGGCTTTATCCAAAGCAAAAAGAAATTGTTTTAATATAAATAGTCTAATAATAATTAAGGACTAAATTTTAGACACAGTAAACTTTTAATACAGAATTTCATTAAAAATTCACTTAACTGCTAGTGTTTTCTTATAGAACTCGCTTAAAATTTATGACCAGAGAAGTCAGTAACAGACAGAAATTTCTCATTTATCTTCAAAACTTAAAATGATTAAACTTTTCCAATTTAAAACTGTGAAGACTAGAATCCAAATCTCATAACACTGACAACACAGATATACATAATGTACACATTATTTGCACTTGTTATTTTACTTTATATTATATAAAAACTGCTACAATCCATGTTAAAAACTTTTCTATTGGTTTTATACAGAAACTTAAACACATTAAGCTTTATTGGTTCAGTAGACTATTGAATCTAAATTTCCATGTAAAATCAATGTCTATTGGATCACAAAAATAAGTTAAACTTAAATATCATCTATCTAATTCATTATTATTAATTTTTAATAAATTAACATTAAAATTTACTTTTAAATATGAAAACTTTAATGTCCTTAAGTGTTAAATTTTTTTTTTTTTATTAAAAATACAGAACTGATGCAGATAACATTGTTTTTTGAAGTTATTTTTAATAGGAATAGATGTTTGTATAGTGAATTAATTTATAAATGTACTGGACAAAAAATAATCCTGTTTTGGTTGGATTACAAAACTCTGGGAAGTGTGTTAAGATTGGAGACAAGTAGATATAGTCCTATGGCGCTCGTCATAAAAAGATGTCTAAAGTTGATAATTAAGCTAAGAGACAGTGGTGGTATTACATTCAGTCTTTTATATCAATTATATAAGAATTCTATACAGAAACCATCAAAAAATAACTGGGTTTCGCTAATTTCAAAAATGTTAAACGGTTTTGGCTGCTCGATTGAACCATTTATACTCTCGTCGGATCTTGAAGAAGTACATCAACAACTTATTTGAAATGTTCTTGATATCTCTCATTCACGAGACATAGAAGATACTTGTTTAAGAATATCTCAAAACAGTTATAGTCCGATATTATTATTTCCAAGTAATAATAGTTATATATTCTCGAATTTGCCTTTTAGAATGAAGAGACTTTTTATTCAACTCTGACTTAATTCTAAGTTTCTAATGATTGATAATAAATTGTACACTTATGAGAATAATTCATGTCCAAGATGATGTATGTCTTTTTCCAAATTTCATTTGATTTGTAAATGTGAAAAACGCCTAGAGTTAAGGCAAAAATACAATCTTATCGGATTAAATGAATGTGATTCGGTAGAAGCGATGTATAAAATACTTCATCAGGCAACTTAGTTATATAAATTGCAAATAAATAGATATGTTATAAAGTTTTTTGATACTTAATTGTTCTTGTAATATTCATTATGCTACTTGTAAGTAGATTAACTCCCCTTGTAACAGGCTGAGGCCTATACTAATAAATTTGATTTGATTTGACGAAAAATAATCTGTACATCACAAGTACATCATGTTTATTATCAAAATTGTTATTTACATTTATTATTTTCTGTTTAAAGTTTTAATATTAGCTATTTTCTCACTTCTCTTTTGTATTCTCTTAACATTGTAGTTAACTTAAACTAAGTTTCTAATCTTAGAAACTTTTCTGTTAAATTTTATTATTTATACATTACTTTAAAATGATAGCAATTTAATTATTAATAAATTATTATTTATATAAAAATAAAATACTGTATTTTTATGCATATAAGCAGCAGATAATTTGTATTAAAAAAACTCCTCAAAAAGGGATACAAATTATGCAATGAAATGAGTTATATGTAAATGTGAATTGCATGTAAATATGTAAATATGAAATTGCAATCATAAGCTTGAATTTATGAAATAATTGTTGCTCCATAGTCATGTGGTATATGGTGGGTGCAAAGGTTATGCAAAGATTTTATTTTCATTCTAGCAGTTTTATGTGAGGTATGTGCCATTATATGAGTTATGAAAACAAAAATATAGTATATGAAGCTATAATACATTAATAATTCTAATCTATTTTAAAAGATGGTTTTTATCTAGAGCAGTGTTGTCCAACTGAAATTGTTTACTGGGCCAAAACCAAAAATAAAAATACACTCTGGGCCACAAATATTTATTTACAACAAAACATATACAATTACACAGTATTTTGTATGTATTTTAATGTGAAACTTGCTTTTCAATTTTTTCACTTAATTTTTTAATGTCAAGAGGTATTTTTGATATCGTACAACATAACTGGTTTTTTTAAATTTTTATTGGTCAATCTATTACAACTTTTACATTTAACAATCTTCAATTTTGAGAAAAAAAAAATTCACAAAGATAGGTGATTCCCATTGCAGCTGTAATGCTCATCACATTTTTTTGCATTAGGGAATGTACTGTACCATTACATTCCCTAATCATTACAGATGTATTTTGTATAAAACTGAACTTTTTTACTGGCCTCAAACATATATTTCAATTCAGATGTATGGAGGTCTATTAAATCTATCTGCAAATTTGTTGGAGCTTGTTCCACAACAATGTCAAATGGACATAAGAAAATATTAAATATATTCTCAAATTTTTAAATATGAAAATCTTTTTTGAAATTCTCTTAGTAAATTAGTAATTTCTTGAGCATATTTAGAAAAATGTTTTTTGTCACTATTAAATTTATGTAATTTTGGACGATGAATTGTAGTTTTTGATTTTAATTGACTTTCATAAAGTTTGAGTTTTTCTATGAATAGTTCTATATTTTGATAACAGTCTGAGATCAATTTGTTTTCACCTTGAAGCTGCTTATTAAGTTTGTTTAATTTCATTGTGATATTAGTAAGGAAACATAAATCAAAAACCACTGTCCATCATATAATTTAGGAACATTCTAGTCCTTTTCATTTATAAAAATTCAAATTTCTTCTCTCAATTTCCAAAATTTTTTTAAACATTTTCTACCACTTAATTAGCAGAGATAGCTTAACTGAATAACTTTATTAAAAATGGCAGCCAGGTCAAACAAAAGAAAACCAGTAACTAATGGTCATCCAATTTTGAAATGACCTACAGAACATAACCGTTACATGAAGCGCCCCTTGGTGGCTGACTATAATCAAATAACTTGCACATTAGAACATAATTAAACCTGATAACAATCTAAACATGGAATGATTTAAAATTTTAAATCTATATGCACATGTAAATGTGTAATTCTAATTGAAATTTTATTAGGCTTATTTCCAAAGAATTTAAAAAAAAACAATAAAATTTCTGATCATTTATTGGAAACACAGAAGACCATTGTAACTTAAAAATGTGTCTATTGTTTGGCATTTATTACACATATAGGGTAAATTTAAGGAAAAATAATTTCATTATACCAAAACACCAATTTAAAAATATTTGTTGTTGTAAACATACTGATTAAATACATATATATATGTATGTATTTAATCTGTATATATATATATATATATTATATTATATTATATTATATTATATGTAATACATTTGAAGCTTTGTTAAAAAGTATTTAATACTGTTTTAATTTCTGATTGTACATGATAAGGTGTTATACATCATAGTAATGTATTTAACTATATATGTGATATTTCATTGTAATAAAAATCTATATACGGTAATTACTGTTTTAAAAGGGCCGCACAAAAACATCAAGTGGACCGCGGGCTGGACATCGCTGATCTAGAGTAATTAACAATGATTTTGTCAAGACAATAGCATCAATCTTAGAAGACTGCTCCAAACTAAGTTTTCATTATATAGACATGTGATTGTGGATGAAAACATTGAAACATATATAATCAATGAAAGGCAATTACAAGTTCTATCTAATAACATACATGTTGTCAAATAAGGCATTCTACTTTTGTATTGCTAATCTACAAATTATAACAATTAAAATACATTTATATATCATTCCAATAAAAGTTATTTATAATATTCTATTGGCTTTCATAAATAAATATCATATATATCAGTAAAATTCTTTAATGGTGTATTAGTTTGATCATTCTAATAAAAACCAAAGAAACTCAATAAAAATTGTTATTAGTTTCTATTAGTTTAAACATTCCATTTATTGGTTTTAATTGATTCTTTACATCCCAGTAAAAAGCAACTTATTTGAATGTTCTATTGGTTTTTATTGATTCCTATTTTTTAAACAAGGTAGTTTGATAATAAACAACAGCAAAGATTAAGTTAGAAATTACAATAGATGAAAATTAGGTTAAAAAACATGTTAAGAATTGAGTTATATTAATAATATTCATCAATTAGTAATATTAATAAAAGTTTTTTCAACAGGGTTGGTTGTTCTATATACTGTATATAATTAAAAAAGATTTTTTTTATGAGAAAAATCCTTCAAGCTAATTACTCAATCTCTACCAAATTCCGAGGATTAAAATGATATTAAAATTCTCAACAACAAATTTTTATTCAGATTAAAACTTTAAAATGCAATTTCAAAATGCATTTTGCCTTAAAACACATTGAAGCCTCTTCAGTGAAAAGTATGTTAAATACTATGATCTTAAAATTTTCTAGTCCTTAGAAGTTGGTACAGATTGAATAGTTTAGCTTGAGAAGGATTTTTCTTGTAAAAATCTTTTTTAATTACATAAATTTATCAATTGTTGAAAACTAACTAAAAAATTTTTAAAGATTAATAAATTAATTTAAAAATTTTTTAATTATTACCAGAAAAAACAATAATATTAAATAACACTAGTATAAAAAATTTTAATTCACAATCACTTTTCAAAAAAACTTCAATATATTGAAGTCATCAGGGTATTTAATACATTTGGTACAGAGACTTCATGACTGAAAATTTGGCATTAGTTCAAACAGCTGAAAACTTGGCAATTGAATCTATCATAAAATGATTCAAGGTCATCAGTACAATTGTTATAAAATCTGGTGACTTGCATTCTATATTTGGCAACTAGGAAACTATTTCAGTTTCCTTTGTCTTTTAGTCATTTAAGGTCAAGATCACTACCATGGTCTTAAAAGACTGAAGTTTAAGTTCATAATTAAGTTTTGTATATAAGATGTTTCAAATTATTAATTAACCAAACATTTTTCTTGTTCATTTTTCAGATTACTTATTTCTATTCAAGGATCCACAATGTAATACTTGAGACAAATTATATGTCAATTAAGTATTACGTAAAACTGAGAACATTTTCAGTGTAAATAACTCAAAATTTTAAAAATTACAAATTATTTACTTTTTTCTCTAATAAAATGACCTTTTTGTCATCCATTTTCTAAAAGCATCAATAAAACATTTTAAAATTTCTTTTTAAGCTGTGTAAAATCAATCTAGAAATGACAATGTTTTATCAAAATAAAATAAATGATATTCTTTTCAACATTTTATCATTATTAATAGATTATTGATTTTAAATATGTAAACAGTATCAAAATACATTTTTTGCACATATCTGCATTATGGATTATTAATAAACTTATATTTTTATGTAAAATATATATATATATTATATATATATACACATATACACTATATAAAAATAAAAATATAACATTTAATGTATTAATAATCTTACAAACCAAAATGTTTCAGAAAATTATTTGATAAATAAAAGATTTTTTTACTTATACCCGGTATTTATAATTCAGCAATTAAGAGCCAGTCAGATGGTTGGCGCAGTAGATTGAAGACACCATCCTACCACTCTGAAAAACCAGAGATCAAATCTGGGCAAGCAATCCTAGGAATTTTTCAGAGGCATTCTGTCTCAGATATATTGGGCTCTCTCTCTCTCTCTCTCATTACCTGACCACCACCAGTCATGGGTTTGACCAAACTCACAATGGATATGATTAAAAGATTTAGTTTCAAAAGAGAAGGAGAAATCAAAAAAAAAAAAACAAAATCCAGCCATTAAAGACTACAGAATTAATTTTTTACTTGCTATAATTTCATATATACCCTGCAGAAAATTGCTATAACAGAAATAAAATCTATGCATAACCCACCCCATTGTATATCTCAGACTTCTGCAGTAGCCAAAGCATGACAATTACTGATATGTAGTTTAGAAGATACATTTCTAACATTGAATTGTTGCTTTTCTATTTAATTTCATTGTAATTGTTCTACACTTCATATAATTATAAAATGTATAAAACAAAAATATAGAATACCGAGAGAAACCTCCTAAACTTCATGTGTATGATACAAAGGTCTATTGAGAAACATTTTATCATCATATTTAATTTGTTTTATTTATCATTTAATAATAATTATAATTATAAATGTTAAAATAAATTCAAAAAATTAAAACAAAAAATAATTTTAATAAAACAACTTCTTCACAAAATCACTGGGAAGAATAATCAACACATTAGAACCTTTTTTTATCCCAGTAAGAATAAATTTTAGTTAAAACTAATGTTTTTGATCATATTTATGATCAAAAACGTTTTAATATGGATAATATCTAATGACACAAATTCAAGAGTCAATCCCTCAGCTTTTATTCAATGTAGAGAATTCTAAGCTAGGTTCAGAGACCAGTGATTCTCAATCTATTTTAATACAGAGAACCATAAAAACTATATCACCTACTGAGGCACCTCTACCAGATCATATCCCATTTCCAAAGTTGAGTTACAAGTTTCTGATACTTTAACCTTATACATATATATATCATTAGAAGATATAAAAGTAAATAAAAAATAAACAAAATACTAGCAATTACTGGTCATACTTGTATATTAATTACACAGTTTAAAAAAGAGCAAACAAATCAAAATTTTAATATTATCATCCTTACTTTCAATTCTGTTAACAAAGTAAATGAAATTAATACTATTGTGTGCAAAACAAAACAAAACAAAACATTGTGCAGTCCAAGCTAAGGCTACCATTTTGAATACATATAATTATTTTTAGTTATAAAAATTAACTTTATGGCAATGACAAGAACAATGAATTTATAGCTTATTAGAATGACACATTAGCTTTGTAGCTTATCAGAATGACAGTTTGAAAACATATGACATAATAATGTCAAATGCCTTCAAACTGTCAAAGTTCCCTGAAATGACATTATATAGATAAGGGATAATTGCCAGAAATTTACCAGCTTTCAAGATAAAAATTCAAACAGAAGTGTCTAATAATATCAAAGAAAGCATAGATTAAACTTGAAGAAAATGAATGGGAAAGGATAAAAGTAAGATATACATATACTATATGTCTTTGGTGGTTTTAGGAAAAACTGCAATGGCAAAAAAATATGTCTGTCAAATGAAGAATTTTTCACATTTTCCAAAGGCTAATTAGTGACTTTAGACAAAGAAAAAGCTGTTTGATGAGTTCATAATTGCAACTTAAAATTGATATAACTTACCACATTACATAACCTATATAAGCTTTTTCAAATTGCCTTTTAAATACAGATAACCCATACAAAATTACAGTCATAATTTAAAAATATGTTTTATAAAAGGAATTCACTAATTTACAAATAACAGTTTCTAAGTTAGTGAGCTTACATAAAGCTGATTTTTGAGTTATTAATTTAAGACATTGGAGTTTTCTCTATTATATAAATAATATATTATTACTTTAACTTTTTACTATTCAACTTATATTATTAATTTATTTATTAGAAACAAATTACTAACCTCCAATCTTCTGCATCTTTCAACCAGTAAAGATGATTATTCCAAAAAACTAATTTAGCTGAATTTGTGTTTTCATTTGCTTGTGCTGATTGGGCAACTCTTAGTGCTTCTGCTTGAGTTTCTATTACTGCTGGTCTTTCCATTTCCATTGCTTCCCATTGATTACGATTCTAATAAATCATTTGTAGTCAATATTAATAAAACTGAAATTAAGAACTATTTTATTTTAAATAATCAAATTTAAAATTAAATTTTATATCTTTATAATTTTTTTTTTTTATAATGAACAAAACAAGCAAATCATTCTTAATATTTTAATAAAATTGCAAATTAAATTTAATAAACTACAACAAACTAATATTGTGCATACTAATTTTCAGTTTTAAGTTCAAAAATGCAAGAATGTATATTAAAATAATGTTAAAAATGCAAATAAATTTTAGATAAATAATTCGAGAAAAATGCTTTATTTTGAAAATAAAAAATTTGTTTTTGTTATTTTGGCTAAATTTTACAATTAAGATGATTGTGTGATGTAATGGCCTAACATAAATCATAAAAATATAATGATATTTCAGTGAAACACTTCTGGATTTACTCTTCCTTAACTAAACATAAAATTCTAATGTTTACTGAAATAAACATTAACAAAAAATCTCTGAAATGTTATATTAAAAATTATAAGCAATACTAAAATACAACAACAAAAAATGCACATTGTAATATTCTTTATATTTACAAATTCTCAAACAAACAACGTTTTAAATGATAATCAAATAAGTTTTAATTAAAGTAGTTAAAAATTAAAGTAGAATTTTAAAAAATGAATTATACAACTAATAAAAAATTATTTTAAAGTTTAGTTTCATAACAATCAATTTACAATATTCTTCATCTGTTTCTTCAATACTAAATCATAAAAACAAAGCCTAAGCTATACTCATTTACACTTTAATAGAAAATATCTATTTAAAATATGATTTAACTTGAATTTAAGATTTCTCTCCAATTAATTTGCACAAACTTATTAGATTTTAAAAGTCAAATCTTATATATATATGTATATAATTAATAAAATCTTACCATTGTCTTTTTTAAACCAAGCCAGCATGAAATACTAATAAAATATTATTAAATTATTTTATCTAAAATATTTTAAATATTTACATGTTTAAAAATACTTTATTTGAGGTAGTTATCAGACAAACAGAAATTAAAGTCCAATTATTGAAGTTACAAATATTAAACAAAAATATTGAAGATTATTTAAATAGGTCAACTTACAAGTCTACAAGTTAAAAGACTATTTATTATACAGTAGTAATTACTAATACAATTCATTTATAATTTAATTATACATTACTATAGCAACATATACAGTCAAACCTGTTTTTATGCGGTGGATAGGGACCACATAAAAAAAAAAAAAAATTCGCACGGAACTTCACGAGTGGCTATAAAAAATAGTTTTCGCAACACAATTAAAAAAAATATATTTTTTTTATGCGGCCAATAGGGACTGCATAGAAAAAGTCTCACATAGAAAATAACTCAAAACCGTACGAAATAGAATTTATTGACAACAGATGTCAGCACTTGACTGCATCGTCTCGTCTATCGTCTGTTTTACATATTTTTGTCCAGGTGGTGTTTTGTTGACTTAAAAAATAAATTATTTCATTTTTCACATATTCATGCAATAATATCACTATAATAAGTTCATTTATGCTGTAATAAGTTTATTTAGCTATAATAAGTCAACGTGAGACATGACAAATCCCACGAGACTAGTCGCCAACTATACCGCACAAAAAAAAAGACCGCATAAAAACAGGTTTGACTGTAAGTTAAACAATTTTTAAAAATCAATTTTCTCTGTTTTTATTGCAATAAATGATTGAATAATCTTGAAAAAATAAGCTAAGATGCATCACAATATTGGCTTTACTGGAATTTAATATAAATGAGTGATTTTATAT
Organism: Centruroides vittatus; assembly: GCF_030686945.1. Taxonomy (NCBI): domain Eukaryota; kingdom Metazoa; phylum Arthropoda; class Arachnida; order Scorpiones; family Buthidae; genus Centruroides; species Centruroides vittatus. Next base: position 711,055 of record NW_027122478.1, on the reverse strand, counting down.
GCAAAATATTTTCAGGTGTTTTCAAAAATTTCCTTAAGAATGACTGAAAAATTGGCAAGAATGGATTCAAAATGTTTTTATTCTAATTCAATTTATTTATATTTTTGTGTTATATTCTAATAAAGCAACACTAAATGTGTTCTTTGTGAATATAATCTGAATAGTTGCTGAAGAATGCACTTCAAATATTAAGAAAATGTTTCATATAAATTTTATTCACATAATAGGTATACTAAAATTTGATCGAAAAAAAAATTTTTCAAAATAATACAGTATATTCTAATATTTAATGGAAATTTAAAAGTTTCATTATTAAAATTATAAAATTACATTATATATAATTACTGTCAAAATCAATATGTCAAGGAAATAAAATAAAGTGGTAAGTAATTTGAATATAAAATTTGTTTCAGTGTCATAGAAATTGCTAATAAAACTATTTTATATTAGACACCGTAATTATTAGTACTGTTCTCATTTCTGTGAGGTCCTTCAGTGTCCAGACAAGCCTTAACACTCCTTTAATTTTATAAAGTAATTTTTTAATTGAATTGTTCATAACCTATCATGATAACAGGAACATTGTTTGTTCCTGTGACAGTCTCTACAGAGAATGTATAAGAATTTGAATTTAACAAATAACAGTCAATGAGAAGTAGAAATCATCTAACTTAAAACAATAAGGATTCTACTAAGATCAACAAACTACAGTAGAGAGTCGTTAATCCAAATCAATTGGGGACTGGGTTGTTCAGATTAGTGATTTGTTCGGATAACCGATTATGTACGAAAAAATATATTAACCTGTCCGATGTTCAAATTTTTCTCCGTTGCGTGTCGCTTCATGTTGAATTTTCGTCGATTTTAAACCTAACAAAAATTTTTATAATAATAATTGAGGCTATTGTATCGTTAAAGATTATTTCTTTATTTTGTACAAACAAAATAAATATATTGAAAAATATAAAAACATGAAAATTATACTTTAGAAGTAAATCTAGTATCAAAAACGTTCGATTCAGCATGACACAGTCTGACTGAAAATCGTTCGGATAACTGGTGATTCGGATAACAGGGGTTCAGATTAACGACTCTCTACTGTACTCCAATTCAGATCAAATTTAGCATTGAATTAATTGTCAACATCAGCCTTTTCCCACAGTCTGAGAAGGTCTTGTAGTGCTCTGCCACTATTTTTTTTATGTACTTTTTTTTTATTTTTTTATTTTTTTTTTTTCCGCGTATCGGGACCGATCCGGCTTGAGAGCCGTACATTGTCGCGTTATATTTTTTTTGTAAAATATATTGTCACGTCATTTTTGTAAAAATTTTCCGTTGTCGCGTACCCCCGTTTGTGGCAACCTCACGTGACTGACCAAAAGCCCCGGATGGCGAAGGAGTATAAAAGGGTGGGTCTAACGTGTAGGTGGACTTTTGTTTGCTTCCTGGGACATAGAAGGTAAGCGGGGAAAGACGGATAGTGGCTAGACTGAAGTAGAAAGATAATCCGTGTGCATCCACAAAGCGAGCCAACTGATAACGTAACCAAGGGGACTGTAAGAACTACAATAAGGAGGCCAATATATTAGTGTGTATATTAAGCCGATCTGTTGTAAGGTTTTCGTTCAATACAAGTGATATTCAACGTATTTAAGCCAGTCCAGCATGTACTCACCAGTGTTACAGATTGTATATATCCGGTTAGAATAAGCGTTTTTTTTTTGTTATTTGTAATTAATATACTAGCGTTTTTGAATTTTATAAGTTTTCTTTTGTATATATTTGTAAACTTTAGTAAATTCCTTCCTAGTACTCACGTGTCAATTCTTGTACACCCCTTAAAATTCCTCACCCATTGTGAGACCGTTCCTCACCGGTAACCTACTCACTACATTGGCGTCCGCGACAGGATTGGGTTTTCCAATCCAGGGGGAGGAATATTTGTGTAAAGGGTCTAAGAATATAGTTTTGGTTTGTGTTAACTCTGAAGGAAGTGGTTACAGTTGTTGGTTTAGTTAAGTGTTATCCTTTTATAATGGAGGAGCAAGTGATAAGTGGCTCCATACAAAATGGAGGGGTAGAAACCACAAGTGTGCCAATTGTAACGGGATTCATGGGGATGATCCCATGTTTCTCGAATACCCCTGGTGACGTATTAGATGTAAGCAGATTTTTCAAGACCGTGGAAAACGTATCGAACCTGGCTAACTGGGAAGAATCGGTGAGAGTGACTGTAGTACAGGCGAGACTTAAAGGTGAGCCATTGTCTGTTTTTTTTTACCTCAGAGAACAAGGGGTTGATAGTTATGCGGATCTAAAAGAAGCTCTGGTGAAGTGTTTTAGCCGGAAGGAGTGCGAGCAAGACTTCTTTAACCTCATACTAAAGGTAGCTCAGAAACATGGGGAGCGTGTCTGTGAATATGGGATCCGAGTAAAATCGTTGTTCTCAAAGGCAGTAACTCGGAATCCGAATTTGAGAATGCTGAAAGACAATTCCGTGAAGGAGTCATTCGTAAGGGGGTTAGTGCCTGAGATTAGGAGATCGGTGATGCAAAATTGCCCGAAAACGTTGGACGAAGCTATTGAATTATCCGAGAAGGAAGAGGAAATAGAAGCAGCCTGTGGGAGAAAGGCCCAGGTTAGTGAAGTTTTTATAAATGTCGATCAGGAGGGTTACCAACCTAGGAAAGACCCGAGGATGGATGAACTGGAACTCCAAATTAAGAAATTGAGTGAGTCAGTGAAATCCATGTGTGAAATAGTTAATGAGTGTAGAAGGGAGAAGGGGAGTAGGATGGAGAGAAGAAAGTGCTATTCGTGTGGGGCTGAGGGTCATTTGGCAAGATATTGTGATAAGAGAAATTTAAACTAGGTAACGGTCGTGAGAAGGGTCAGGCCAGCGACCGTTATGTTATGCTAACACTGACCGGAAGTCTTAACCTTACAAGGCGGGGGTTGCCAATTATTATTGTGGAAATTATGGGGCGAAAATTAGAAGGTCTGATTGATACAGGGGCAGAGAGGACTGTGTTAAAAAGGGAATTGGTGGAGTGGATCAAATCGAACCAACAAAATTGCATCGTGGAGCGTGAATCACTGATAAGTGGCATGTCGGGTGCTATTATACGTAGTAAAGAATCTGTTAGTGTAAAGTTGGACCCTCAGAAGGAACAAATTGAGGTTCCTAGTGTAAAAATTCCCGCAAACATCAGTGGCTCGTATGACCTAATAATAGGGATGGACATCATCAGTCAAAACCCCCATGTTCTGACCTTAGTGAAACCTATCGTCGAATTTAAAAAAGGGGGGAGAAACAAAGATTTTAACATTAGCATTAATGAGAGTATCACAACTACGGACACCATTTGGAAAGTTGACCACTTAAACAAAGAAATTAGAGAAAAGGTATTCACCATCCTTGATAGACATTCGGAAGTTATAGCGAAGTCTATCTTAGACATCTTTGGGATGAGGAATTACATACATTGTGTAAGACTGACGTCGGACCAGCCTCTTAACACAAAACAATACCGCATACCGTATAGCTACCTACCGGCTTTAAAGAAGAAGTTGGGTGAGCTCATTGAAGCGGGAATATGTGAGGAGAGTTCGTCGGCTTGGAACTCTCCTTTACACGTTGTCCCGAAAGAATCAGGGGAGATTCGGCTAACTTTAGACTTAAGGAAAATTAATGAAATCACCGAGTCCCAGAGCTTTCCTATGGCGCATATCGATGACATTTTGGCCCAGCTTGAAGGGAATAGGTTTTTTTCAGTTTTGGATTTAAAGGCTGGGTATTTTCAAGTCCCTTTAGACCCGTCGGTAAGGCATATTTTCGCCTTTACTACTCCTTGGGGAAAGTTCCAATTGCGTAGGATGCCCCAAGGGGGTAAGAACAGTGGGCGGTTCTTTCAGTACATCATGACTAAAATTCTAGCTCGTTACATAGGTAATAGCTGCTACGTCTTTCAAGACGATATTGTCTTGTTTTCGAAAACCCTGGACGAGCATCTGCATCTTTTGGAGCAGGTCATAAAAATTTTGGGAGATGAAGGGCTGAAACTAAACCCTAGTAAGTGCCAAATCCTAGCCCCCGAACTGAAGTACTTAGGCCATATCATTAATAGTAGAGGAATAACTCCCGACCCTAGTAACATTTGTGCAATAGAGGGTATCAAGTCTCCTCGGAATGTTAAGGAAGTTAGGAGCTTTTTGGGGATGGTGGGGTTTTTTAGAAATTTCATTCCCGAATTTTCTGAGATAGCGTCTCCCCTTACTGAACTGACAAAAAAGGGAAGGAGATTCCATTGGAATAACCATTGCCAAACAAGTTTTATGAAGTTAAAATCGGCCATATCGAAGCCACCAGTATTAGCGCACCCTGACTTTTGTAAAGATTTTTATCTGCACGCTGATGCTTCTGACCAGGCTGCAGCTGCTGTGTTGGAGCAAGAGGAAGATGATGGTCTAGTCCCAATCGGTTTTTTTTAGCAAAAAGTTTCAAGGTGCCGAGCGGAATTATTCCACGATTGAGAAGGAATGTCTAGCCATCCTGCTCGCATTAAGGCATTTTAAACACCTTATCCTAGGTAAGAAGACCGTGATATTTTCCGACCACAAGCCCTTAATCTTTATGAGTAATATACAGAATGGCAGCCGGCGCCTGACTAGGTGGGTCATGGAGCTGGCCGATTATGATGTCGAGGTGAAACACATTAAGGGAACCGATAACAAGGTGGCTGATTACATTTCTAGAAGTGAGGTGGGGGTTAATCACTTTAAAATTGGGTCTTCCAAAAAGGGGATACCTAGTAGGGAGGACTTAGTAGACTCGCAGGATAAGGACACTGTTTTCGGACCCATAAAAAGAGACCTGATTCAGGGAGGGAATCTATGGGAAACTTTAGTGGGTACACAATAGTCAGCGGTTACTTATACAAAACCTTCTACTGGAAGGCCCATAATGACCAGATTAATAGGTTGTGTGTAGGGGAGTCCATAGCAAGAGAATTAGTGCAAGCGATTCATGAGGATGCTTTGTCTGGGCACTGGGGGGTGGCTAAAACTTTAAGAGGAGTAGAGAGAACGTATTTTGTACGGGATGTAAGGCGTGTAGTTGAGGAGGTGGTAAAGAATTGTGGGGTTTGCCAGAGGTACAACATTCATAGGGGGAAGGCTCCTATTCAGGTTAATGAGGAGTCTAAGGTGCCGTTCCAAAAAATAGCTGTAGATATAATTGGCCCCATTAACCCTTCTAAGAGAGGTAATCAGTTCATCCTCATGGTTGTTGATATTTGCACCCGTTTCATTGAGGCTCACCCATTAAAGGATCAAACCGCATGGTCTGTCAGTAATGTGGTGTTCGATGAGATCGTTTGTAGATACGGGGTGCCGGAGGTCATGTTATCGGACCGGGGAACCAACTTTGTATCCTCTCTGTTTGCCGACTGTTGCAGGTGGCTGGGAATACATAGAAACATAATGACAGCGTATCGTCCATGTGCAAATGGTGTTTGCGAACGCGCTAACAAGTCTATAATAGAGACTATCTCGAAAGCCTACTACGATAGTAATGTTGAGTGGGATGACTTAATACCTGTGGCTTGTTTCTCTTACAACAACTCGTACCACTCCGCAGTAAATGACTCACCTGCCTTTCTCCTGTTTGGAACTGACCCACGTACACCTAGTAGTAATGACACTCCGCATCAGGGGAATATTGACGAGCGGAAGTCATTCATCCTCACCAAATTGAAGGCAATTAGAGAGTCGGCGGAAAACCAAGCTAGGATCAGGCAAAGGAAAAATCGTGATTATGTAAATAAAGGAAGAAAATTAGACAATTTTAAGGAAAGGGATAAGGTGTGGTTGCGACATAAGGGAGTGAAGAAAAATAAATTTGCTCCAAATTATATGGGCCCCTTTCGCATAATTAAAAGGTTGAATCCTACCACTTACAGGATCGAAGGATGCAATAGGAAGGACAGTGACACTGTTCACGTTGACAGGTTAAAACCTTGCTATGGTTGGGAGGAACCTAGAAGGAAAAAGAGGAAGAAGCCAAGGGCTAGAAAGTTAATTGAAGGTGACCCGGAAGAGGAAGATGATGGTTGGGACATGCGCATGATCGATAGGCACGTAAGAAAGGAGGTTTCCAGAGGCCCCATAGAGGAGGGAGGAGGTGACGTGACCCCTGTTAAGAACCATTACAACTTACGTGGAAGGAGAGTTGATTACCAGAAATTACATTCTGGGTATTAATTTTATAAGGGGAGGTATGTAGTGCTCTGCCACTATTTTTTTTATGTACTTTTTTTTTATTTTTTTATTTTTTTTTTTTCCGCGTATCGGGACCGATCCGGCTTGGGAGCCGTACATTGTCGCGTTATATTTTTTTTGTAAAATATATTGTCACGTCATTTTTGTAAAAATTTTCCGTTGTCGCGTACCCCCGTTTGTGGCAACCTCACGTGACTGACCAAAAGCCCCGGATGGCGAAGGAGTATAAAAGGGTGGGTCTAACGTGTAGGTGGACTTTTGTTTGCTTCCTGGGACATAGAAGGTAAGCGGGGAAAGACGGATAGTGGCTAGACTGAAGTAGAAAGATAATCCGTGTGCATCCACAAAGCGAGCCAACTGATAACGTAACCAAGGGGACTGTAAGAACTACAATAAGGAGGCCAATATATTAGTGTGTATATTAAGCCGATCTGTTGTAAGGTTTTCGTTCAATACAAGTGATATTCAACGTATTTAAGCCAGTCCAGCATGTACTCACCAGTGTTACAGATTGTATATATCCGGTTAGAATAAGTGTTTTTTTTTGTTATTTGTAATTAATATACTAGCGTTTTTGAATTTTATAAGTTTTCTTTTGTATATATTTGTAAACTTTAGTAAATTCCTTCCTAGTACTCCCGTGTCAATTCTTGTACGGCCCTTAAAATTCCTCACCGGTAACCTACTCACTACAGTCTCTAATTCCACCTAGAAACAGTTGAACTAATAGTGTCATGAAAGAAGTATTTGAAACTATTTGAAAAGTATTTAAAAGACCCAATGTATAAAAACCTATAACCCAAAAACATTTTGCATAATTACAGGAAGCAAACAACCCTTTTGTTCAGTTTTCCTGTCCAGTCCACTGTATTCTCCATTTGCCATCAAACTTCATCAGAGACATGTGTATATTTTTTGGCAGCCTGTCTTCAAGTCCCTCCCCATACTTCAGTATTTGTTGCTTCTGATACCTCAAGCTTTCTCTCCTTCAGAAAAATGACTGGTACTCTCTCCTTTTGAACTTCACTAGGATCAGGAAAAGTATCCAAGAACTTTTGTGCATAATTGTACTATTCAAATGATCAGATTCTGTAAAAATGTCTCTTTCTCAATAAATGGTCTTTCTAAAAATAATGAGTCATCCTTCATCCCAAATGCACTCATCAAGATATGTGACCATTTTCTCACTCATGCTGTTACGTTACAGTCCCTTTCAATCCAAAAATCAAAAATTCTAAAAACTAACTTTTGTTTAAATATCTGACTGTGATTAAGATCATGTGACACCACATTTTAATATTATAATATGTTGTAACTGTTTCTATGCTATAAGACTAATTGTTCACTGATGTATGCTGAATGAACTAAATAATTGATACTTAACATTCTCTAAAATAAATGGTCTTAAGTTTTTTACATAAATGTTATTTAATTACACCTAAATTACTTAATTTTAGTTTTAATAAACTTCCTTCTTTAATTTTATACCAAAAGTGGATGTAAGTTAATTTGCATTACTATTGAAAAAATATATATATGTATATATTTTCAATATATTTTTATTATAGAACAGTTCTTTCAAAAAAATTTTATACATCAGTATAATTGTACTTGGATATACTTCTAGTAGATTTGTAATTAACCTATGAATCTTACAGAATGGCAAATATTTACTACTACTTACAGAAAATGGTATATGAATATTTATCACTATTACTAGTATGTAGAGAACATTTATGGAAAATATATTGAGACTATTAAATTAAAGATCTTTCATTGTATTAACATGTTTGCAATGTTGTGTATCACAGATGGCAATTTGTTTCTTTCATATCAGCCCCCATGCTCCACTAGTGGATCACCACCACAGTAAAATTCATTGTTGCTTAACTTGGCTGCATTTTTATATTAGGAGTTTGTCTTTGGTATATAGCCATAAATAACATACATCTATTATTGTTTAGCATATCTGAAGCACAAGCACTTTTTTTGATGATACAAATTATGTACAAAAGTATACTTGAAGTGTAACAGATGCATTTATATTGATTTTTAAAAAAAATAAAATTTATCATTATTTTTTAGTATAGAAAAACAATTGTACTAACTAGGTACCCATTTAAAAAATATATATACACACAGTAATACCTCGACTTACGCTACCCCAACTTACGCGATTTTCAAATCTCGTCAATTCGTCTTTTGTTTGAGCACCACGCAACTCTTGATTACTCACTCCACACACAATTGTTCAGCTTACATGTTCGGACATGTCACGCGGAATCAACGCATAGCTACAATTTATTTTGTGTTATTTATTTCTGTGTTTGTTATATCTATGGACACTTGAGAGACTCTACTATGTCTTCCAAACAAAGTAGAACTGATTCTTCTGCATCAAACAAGAAAAGAAAAACTTTATCTTTGGAATGTAAAGTTAACATTATTAAAGACTTCGATACAAAAATGAAAATTTGTGAATTGGCAAAGAAGTTTGATCTACCGGAATCGACGGTCAGAACAATTATAAAGATAAAGAAAAAATTCTCGAAGCTGTGAAAACTTGACAGAAGGTCTCAGTTCAATTGAAAAGGGGTTACAAATTTTAGAAAATATAGACTCCAACGAAGAGCGCATTTCTTCTACAAAACGAGAAATAAAAAAATTATTAGCATGCTACGAGGAAATTTTGCAGGAGAAAAAAATCTTTGAGCTGTCAGACGAATTTGTTAGATTTTACGAAGCCTTCTACATCAAAATAACTTCGGTTTACATTTTAATAATATAATTTGTTATACATACTGTATGTATTATCTAAGATTTTATTAAACATTTTTTTCTAAATTATTGTTTTCTTTAGTCTCTAGCCCCAATTAAAATTAATTTGAATGTATTTATATGCGAAATTATAGCCCGACTTATGCGAATTCGACTTATGCGGTTATCGCTCAGTCCCACCTATCGCGTAAGTTTGTATATTAATTAAAAATAAAACAATACATAAATGATAACATAATCAACAACCAAATCTAATTTTTCTGTCATAATGGTTAGCTGAAAGATGAGGACCAAATCACCTAACATTATTAAAATATTATAGCTTAAAACATAGCTTAAAAAATTTTGCATACAAATATACTTGAAGCGTGCAATGCCATATTATTGTAAATGCCAAAACACAAACTTTCCAGGAGAGGTAAAAAAAACACTTTCTAGTGAATGTATTCATTTCAATTTTACAATAAAATAGTAAAAAACTCACTAAGTTACAAATTCTCTGAAATATCAAAATGATGTAAATATAAGCTGTAATGTTTTAAGTGCCAAAAGTCACGTGACTTGCACTTTTGCATTTTAAACATTATGGCTTCACATAAATTCAACTTCAAAATATAGCCACTTAGTGCCAATATCACCACAAAATTTTTTTGCAGCAGAAAACATCGCATTTGGAATTCAATTCATCAATAAAATGTATTTAGAGAAAAATGGTATTTACAATGTTACGGTATTGCATGCTTTGCTTAAATAATTTTTGTTACAAATAATGGAAATATATCTATTTTTAGTTTGAGCCACACATAGTAAACAACAGGTAAAATGGTAAAATTTAAAAAGTAATAATAATAAACTGTTTTGTACCACATGTGGATGAAAAAAAAGAGATCTATTATAATTGAATTCTTTATAAATATCATCATAGTGTTCTAAAACAAATTTTAAATGCACAGCATCTGACAAATAGCATTTTCAAGGAAAATCCAAAAGAAATTTTTATATAACAAACATATTAAAATCAATAAAAGTTTTAAAATTTCAAAATGATAAACTGTTATTAAGTTGGGAATTAAATAATATAATTTGATAATATATATATATATATAATGCAAATTATTTAATAAGTTAATCAGTAATACTTTTATAAAAATTTAGTTTCTGTAAAAATGAACATAATATTTCAATATTATGTAGAATATACAACTGGAGATAAACAGTAAATTTCTAAACATATCTATAAAATTAATTAAATTAATTAGATAATATAACTTATTTATAAGTTAATTAATTACAACATTATAACAACTTGTAATATAATTATAAATTGTCACAAACCTTTTTTACCAGTATTGAACTAAAAAAGTAAAAAAGGTTTTGTTTGTGACAGTTCATTTCTCACTCCAGTATTTTTGATTAGAAGACTGTTATTTAATATAATTATAATAATAATTATTATTATTTATTTATTATTATAATAACTTAAATAAATATTAATTCTATGCTTTAAATTAAATTATTGTGTTTAAATCATTGTTTAGCACAGTAATAAGCAACCTTTTCTCAATGCAGTCCTGCAAGTTAACTTCATAGACTTCCAGCAGGCTACATGCAGTTTATCTTAGAGTTGCAGGCTTTTAGCCTGCTGAGTATCAACACACTTCATAACCTCCAGTAAACTAGGTACTGAAATAATATAATATATGCTAATAATATGCTGACTAGTAATATACAGTTTATTCTTTTCACTGATATAATTTAAATGTTCTTTGTTACAAATATCAGCTTAGTTAAGGGTACATAATGGAACAAGAACAAAAACCAAGTAAATAGAATTAGGACTTTGCAGGAGCAGGTTGTTCAGGACTGGTTTAGCCAAATAATTTTGTTAATTTAAAGAACAATATGTGAAAAATTTATTCATGAAAAAATAAAACATGAATTAAATTCTATCATCTATAAACATTCAATATGAAAAAATAATTTTTTAAAAATATTTTGATAGGTGAAGTACCAGTATAAATTATGAGAAAACGCAGTATATAAGTGTATGTGCTGTATATGATATAGATGGTCTGTTCAAAAAGTTTCAGAACTTAATTTTCTTTATTTTTTGGACATATCTACAACCTAGTTGTCATTGTCTCCTTCAAAGTACTCTCCTCCTTTATCAATACACTGCTTCCAGTGGTGCTTCCATTTCTGGAAGCACATCTGGTAAGCATTTTTCAAAGTTCATTCATAGGGGCTCATTTTCTTGATGTCTTCAAGCATCTGAAATCAACATCCTTTCAAAGTTGATTTCAGCATAAGGAATAGGAAAAAGTCTGCAGAACTAAGGTCAGTTGAGTAGATGAGTGGGGAAGCACAGGTGTTCCTGTTTTAGCCAAGAAGTCATAAATCAACAGAGATGAATGCATTGGCACATTGTCATGATGCAAAATCCGTATGCTTTTTCCAGAGTTCAGGCCTTTTCTTTCTCTTAGATGCCTTAGCACTTCCAGATACTAGCTCTGATTCACCACTTGTCCATCTGGTAAGAATGCAAGATGCACAATGACTTCATACAACAAAAAATGTTAGCATGACTTTCACCTTTAACCTGACCTATCACACTTTCTTTGGCCATGGCAACATTTTCCCAACTCGCTATAACAACTGTCTTTTCATTTTACATTGTGTCCATATATGCAAGTTTCATTGCTGATAATGATTCTTTTCATGAAGGTTTCATCCTCAATGGGATGATCCAAAAGATCTGACAGATGGCAACTCAAGTGTCTCATCAGTTGTGACACAAACTTTGCACTAATACAATTCATCTGCAATTTTTCCTTGAGAATGTTATGGCATGATCCTATCAAGATCATGCCACAACAAATAGGAATCAATAGAAATTTTCCCAAACTGTCAAGTGACAATTAGAACACAACTTCAAAAATTTGTGCATTGTGAGCATTGTCAGATAATATCGATGGTTGCCCCTCCCATGGATCATCATCTGTAAACTGTCAACCATCCTTAAATTTCCTGAACCACTCCTAACACCATGTACAGTACAACTAAGACAATTATTGCCATAAACCTGCTTCAAGATTTCATAGATCTCCATAAACATTTTCTCAAGTTTGCAACAAAATTTGATGTTGATCCGCTGCTCTTGCATGTCCATCATCTTGCAATCAGCAGACACCCTCTACATGCAAATAAACAAAAATCCATAGTACTAAAACTAATTGCAGCAGAATAAAATGATGACCAACAGGTTATGAAGGAAGATCACTGCTACCAACATGCCCGACCATACATTGTTGCTAGATCGCATTGGCATGCTATTTGAAATGTTCTGGAACTTTTTCAACAGATTACGTATTATTTACATATAAAATTTCATAAAAGATTTAAACTATATTAATAAAACAAAATTTGATAAAAAAACTTTTAAATTAAAAAAGTTAAGTGTTTGTAAACTTACCTTTTTGGTTGAGTCTCTGTCTGAAAATAAAAAACAAACCAAATATCAAATTCAGCTCTTTCAAATACTTAATGAATCATCCAACACTTAATGCTGAGAACTGTTTATTTAACAGATGTTAACATTTTCAACCCAATAAGATGGCCCATCATATTGGGTTGAAAATGTTAACGTCTGTTAAATAAACAGTTCTCAGCATTAGGTGTTGGATGATTCATTAAATAAAAAACAAAATTAACATTTATATAATAAAATTTTAATAATACAGTTTAGTATCATTATATGGTTATATATACAGCATGTATATATATTACAATATATATAACATAACAGTATATATGTATACAAGGTAGCTTCAAAAAGTTTATGGGAAAGTCATTTATTTTCTTAGTGAATGGAATTACACACATTTAGATGACATTACCCTCAAAGTATTAGCCTTCTGCAGTAACACATTTCATACAGCATTTTTACAATGATTGCAACATGTTCTGGAACCCCTCATTTGCGACCATGCACACAGCACTTTTCATAGCAGCAATCACCTCATTGGAACTGTTGAATTTTCTGCCTTTTGTGAGACAGGATAATCACTTGTGATGAAACATGGTATTTCCTGTATGACCCCTAGACAAAATGCCCGTCATCAGATTGGAAATGTGTCAGTGTCTCCTAGGCAGAAGCAGTTCAAGTTGGATCAATCGAAGGGAAAAGTGATGTTGGAAGTGTTTTTTGACAGCCGCAGAATCGTGCATTACAAGTTCATTCTAGAGGCAACAACAGTCAATAAGGAACAGTACTGGGATATCCTACAGCAATGGCATGAGGCAATTAGACAAAAACAACCCAATCTGTGGGCTTCGGGAAATTGGTTTTTGCTTCATGACAATGTGCCAGCTCATTGGTTAATCCATGTGCAACAGTACATGTGTAAACACACTGTTAAATGCCTCCCTCATCCTCCCTAATCACCAGACTTTGCCCCCTGTGATTTTCACCTCTTTCCTAAGATAAAAACACTCATGAAAGGCAGAAAATTCAACAGTTCCAACGAGGTGATTGCCACTGCAAAAAGTGCTATGCATACGGTTGCAAATGAGGAGTTCCAGAACATGTTCCAATCATTGTACAACCGCTGTATGAAATGTGTTACTGCAGAAGGCCAATACTTTCAGCCAATACTTTGAGGGTAATGTCATCTAAATGTGTGTAGTTCCATTCACTAAGAAAATAAACAACTTTTCTGCAAACTTTTTGAGGCTACCTTATATACACATACCTCTATATACACAGGCTGTGTGTGTATATATATATATACACCTCTATATACACAGGCTTATTTAAGCTATTAATTAATAGCTTAATTAATAGCTAAGAAGTGTAGTGCTCCGCCACTATTTGTTCGTTTTTTTTGTATTTTTATATATTGTATATCATTAGACATAACATCGCGTTTCTGTATCGGGTTATTATCGCGTTATTACTGTATCGGGTTATTATCGCGTTATTGTTGTATCGGGTATTATTTTTATCGCGTTTTTTTTGTAACGGGTTTTCTTTTTCTTTGTTTCGTCATTCTTAGACGACACGTGTTCCCTTTTCGTTCCACCTTTGGGGGACGCGTGCAAAAGGGGCCCTTGGATTGGTTGCCGAAGGATCACGTGGGAGACGGCAGCAGCGAACGGTATATATAGAGGGTCCAGGCGTGTAAGGGCACCTTTTTTTTTCCGGATCTTTGGAGGCCGAACGTCGTCCGTTTGAGTGGGACCAGTGATGAGCACATGAGTGAGGATCGGGGAGCCCCGGAGAACAAAGGAGGAGTGTTTCAACAATCGAACTCCATCGGAACCGTATGAAAGATTAATGAACTAAAGTGAACCAGTACAGACGTAGGACAGTCCAAGGTATCATCTTGAACAATTATTTTTTTCTCCACGCGGGAAAATTGTCGGTACGCATGCTAATTGTATCTAGACACGTGAGGTTGGAAGGGAATTTGTATATAAGTTTTTTTTTTGTTCACCAGTTGGTGTTAATTACAAATAAACACGTTTTTTTCGTAAGCCGACTTCTTTCTCTTTTTTTTGTAGACCAGTAGACCTCGGTCTAACCTTAGGGTCTTAACAGAAGTAATTAATAGCTTAAATAAGCCTGTATATTAAATTCAAATTACTTTCCTAAGACTAATATAATATATAATAAAATTTTCCATAAAATTAAAATTTCATAATTATTATTAGAAATGCACATAGCTAGGATATAAAAATTAAGACTATCTAGTATCTAATACAGTAAAACCTCAATTTAATGGACTAATTTGGGCAAGGAAATGTCTGTTAAAGCCAAAAGTCAATTATATAATAAAGTAGATTTTCTGAATGCATTTGTTAAAAAATTGACAAATTAGTTAGTTTATCTGATTTTATTTATGTTAATATCTTTGTGTAATTAAAATTAAATATGTATGAGAAGCTTAATTTCTCACTGCATATGCAGTAATACAAAGTTTCTATATGTATTATTGTTTATGCACTCACCATTGTAATAAACAAATATATGATCTAATCAAAATAAACAAACATTTTTTGGAAAATAAAATTTAATTGTTTTTAACTAAACAAATAAATAATGTTCTTAAAAAGAAAACAAAATTTAAATTAGATATAAACACAAAATATGTTCCTATTTATTCATCTTTAAATGATAATATATCAAGATACTCCCATTGTGACATGAAGTTAAGAGCAGTGACTCTTGGATTTGAAAAAAAAAAAATAATCTGTTACTTTAATTACATTTAAAAAAGCATTTTAAAATTAACAGGGTGTTAATTTTCAAATATAATATAGGGACTGGAAATTTTATTTGTTAAATCTGAAGTGTACTAAATCAAGGTTTTAATTTTAACTGTACTAATTAATATATAATATTAAAGTTACATTGGCCTCACTACATTGGTAATTCAATAACAAGAAAAAAATGTTTGCTTTATTCAACTTCTTACAGAAAAACAGAATAAAACAATCTCAAAAAATGAGGTATTATAGGCTCTGCAAGGCATTAAAGTTCAATTCTTAATGTCTAATATTCATTCAATTAATTTAAGTACCATCTGCCTGTTTCTAACAATGTTTATTATAATTAATTTGATTAGTGTTCTTTTAAACTACATTTTCTGTTTTACAGTTCTATAGCTATTTAATCAACATATTGTCACCAAGTATTAAATAACTGAATCCAGAGAATCACTCGGCGTTGATTAAATTTAATGATCTCAAAATTAATCCAAATTCTGGACATACAATCATTCGCACTTACTAACTATGATATACATTTTCTCTGGGACCGGTCATAACAATACAACTGACGGGTTCCCAATTTGCCAACAAATAAAGGAGCTTACTCTAACTTATGTTTAATTTAACTAAATTACACTAATATCAGGCCCAAAAGTTAAGTGGAAGATAAAAAGAATCATATAATTATATAGGAATTATAGGAAATGAAAGGTTCAAAGGGGTGACCAGAGATAAATAAATGAAACCTCAGATCTGTTCCTTAGTAATCGTCTTCTTCCTGTACTCATCCTTGCGTATCGTCCATCCTGCTCTCGTCTCTTCTTGAAAAAGAATGTATTACCTTTGTTCAGATCTCCCTCCTTTCTCTGCCAGTAACCCCTTGACTAATAAGGTGTCACCCCTTTTGTTCTATAACAGAACAGACCATACAGGTTAACTGATTACAGAGTGTTAGGGGAACAAAGGCTGGAAGTATAGTTTTACCACAGGAAGATGATAGAAAAAAAATAAAGAAAAGAAAAATAAACAACTGGGCTTAATTGAGCCACAATATATTCTTTATCTAAAGAATTATTATAAATTTAAATAAAAACATGAAGAGAATTGAAGCAATGCAAAACACTAGAATTGAGTCACCCAAGACAGCCAAAAGATAGGGCCCAATGTAATGTAAGAATCAAAAATCCAGCAAAACATTCATCTACAAAAACATTTTGATAAATTCAAGAAATATACATTGTTAGTTAAAATAATTTTACAGTTTTTGGATAAAACATAATAATATTTATTTTCTATTCCAGACATTCTCTTTTCACAAAATTGATCTGTTGTATAACACTCTTGCTCAGTGGCGTGCCGTCGTTGGAAGCTGTGGAAGCGCCGCTTCCACCTTCCAATGACCTTCCCTTGTATTTTCTAAAATATAAATTTTTATATTTTAACGTATAGTACTTTGAATTAATTAAAATTAATATTTTATTATAACCGCATTATGTATCTTATTACAAATTTCTATACTACATGTGAAAAAAACGATAAGATTGCTATTGTATATTCGAATATCAGTGGCAGAATGGAAGCGCTTACGAGACAGCTTCCGCGGCGAGAATAACTCAATGGTGTAAAGCAGCCAGAGGGCATTGGCGCATGCGCTTTACAGAGCACCAATCTTACCCGGTTTAGCTGGTGGAAGCTACACACGTGTAATGCTTCCAACGATTCTATTTCTTAGCCACTGGGTAGGAAGCTATCTGACTAAGTGAATTGTTTAAGATTTAAAAAGTAAAGAGTATTTAATGTTATTTTTATGTACGTTTTCTTGCAAAGTTATATTTGATTATAATTTTCTTTTAATTATACTGCAATTATATTGACAGAAAATCTTTAGAATTTTTTATCACTTTTAGATGTTAATAATTTTAATATTATGAAAAACAATTCTTCCAAGCGTGTTTTAATTCTTTAAATTAAGTAAATTTTATGGGAAATTTTTTGATTTATCTAAATTATGTAGCAAATCACAATATTTATATTCGTGTCCGGACTATATTGACAAGTAACTCTTAGACATAAAACATATTATAATTAATGTCGATCCGAACAAAGACGTACTAAAAGAATTATATGATTTAATATCATTAATTTTTATAGTACCATCTACCAGCGGGTCTGTTGAGCGCAGTTTTTTGACCACGAAGCAAATTCATACATTGGCCAGGAACACTCGGTGGAAGGAAAAATTGTCGTCGCTAGCGTTACTTTCGATAGAAAAAGAGCTTTTAAATACGTTGATGGCGTCGACCAGCGACTTTTATGATAAAGTAATTAACGACTTTGCAAAAAAAAAATCGCCAAATGGAATTAGTTTATAAAAAATTAAAAAAACAAGTTTTTCTATCATTGTTTGTATCGTATCAATTTGTATTATGTATGTATTATTTGTATTTTAGAATTAAAATACATAAATTGTTTATTTTTGTCATTTCCAGTATTTGTTTAAAAGTTTTATGGAAACGTCGTGTACCGGACAGGACTGACCCGACATGAAAGACGCGAAAAAACAGTTAATTTAGAGAAAAATTTATTAGTTTAAAAACAGGTAAAAGTCATTTGTAGTCGGACACCCATTGTTTATATCAGGGGTTCTCAAAGTGGGTGATACCGCCCCCCTGTGGGCGGTGAGTAAATCTAGGGGGTGCTGGAGATAGGGTACTGAACGGTAACCAAAGGCAAAAGTTGGGGGTATCCGATGGGTTAGGGGGTGTTGAGTATAACTTTATGGAACAAAGGGGGTGGTGGATCGAAAAAGTTTGAGAACCAATGGTTTATATCAAACTGCCAGGCAGAAACCATAAACCGCGGAAGGAAGTCGTCCTATGATCGGTGGAAGATCGAATTCGTCTTCGATTTTGACTTTTCTCCCACTCCAGGTAAGAGTCTCGTTACGTTTAGTAACCAGGGACCAACCACTCGGGAAGCGTGATTGAGGAAGAACGACCAATCAAAATAGACGAAAGAAGGAACAGAGATTGATATAATCTCTGACCAATCGAGGACACCTGGCACTCGGTTAACGTTCCAAATAACCAAAACGCAGTGTGTCGACGCGCAAAACAACAATTTCTCATCTATTGTGCCAACCTGTAACCTGTGCCACTTCGGACTTAGACCGTGTCCCCGACGCCAACAGATGAAGTCTCCCCGTGCCCTACAGACTTGTCAACGCCACTGTCCCGGGGCCACCTTCGATCGACCATCGAAAAACCACATCGACGCCCAGGATGTCCGAATGGCTGATTGTCCTTAAGCAAACTATTTTGTACATAGTATATGTTTATTTTATGTTTCTTTTTTGTCGGTTTTTGTCAGATACGTCTCTTCCACCACCACGCACGTACGAATGGACTCTAGGCCAGGGATGGCAAACCTGTGGCACGTAAGAGAAATCATCTGGCACATAATGTATCATATGATTTCTGTGTTTTTCAATCATCCTTTCTGTTTATCACCTGATCATCTTTTTTCAATCAGATTTTTTACATTTATTCGAATTAAAGTGTATTCGTTTAATTTCTTTAAATACCATTATTCGAAGTCTAAGACGTTGGCACACATTAACATCTTTAAAGCTAAGTATGCTTACAATATGGCAAGCGGACTCAAAAAGGTTTGCCATCCCTGCCCTAGGCCATCACTGACGTGCAATTAACTGATTGCCCCTGGAAGTCGGCATCTTACGGAAACACAGCTTCCCTATCATCAAATGTCACGGCACGCCACTGATCTTGCTAATCCAAATTAATTGTTGTATCAAATCATCTGGATTAGGGGAGTTGTACATAAAGAAAGCAAACAAGGACTACAGAACAAATTCCACACATTTTAAAAAATTAATTCATGAATTATTTATTTTTAGTAGGAACATTTAATGGAAAATGAACAATATTTGGTTCAGATCCATGAGAGTGAGCTGTACTGTAGATTATATAAAGAATGTTATCTCTTCTGACAGAGATATCAGTTGTAAATATATTGAGTCAAACCTGGAGAGGTGGTCACTGTTCAGGTTCAGGAAACTGAAAATTTTAACAACGGGTTCAGCAGAACCTGTGCGAACCCACTGAATATCACCACTGGCTGCACCAGTCTGTTCATCAAATTCTGAGTCATAAGAAAGCCTTAATTATGAATGACAGTGCAATTGTTGATATGTCCAAGGCATGGAAGCAGTCAAACTGATTTTTCTTCTCCAATTTGATCTATTTAATTCATTCTATGTATCAAAGAATTATTCATAATCTCAAATTTTATTATCACAAAATGCTCATGAGGAAAAGTTACATTTTCTTGAAGCTTCCAAGCATTACAACTTGAACCTCTTAGATGCCATGCAAATGCTTAAATAAATCATAATAATCCTAATAATGATCCTGATTTCTACTCGGTTATTGCAACAGAAAGAGTTCAAGAAAGAAGCTGTTGTTAAAAATGAAATATCTTGTTCTGTACTTTGCACCAACAAAAAAAATCTTAGGTATTGTAATCAACATCCACTCAATCAGTGATGAAGAAAACAAAGAACTTATTACACCTCCTACTGTAAAGAAAGCTTTAAACATTGACATTATTAGAAAATACATCTTATTGACAAGTGGAGATGAACTTAAATCTTGACCATATTGACTTTGTTGGAGATGCAACTGAAAGGAACAATTTAAAAAATTAAAATAAAAATACAAAGAATTTTTTCATTTGTCAAAGGACATTCTGTATACATTGAATATTCTATATTATTTCCACACAATAGTTCAGTTTAAAAGATGCTTTCTGTCATTTTTTATTTCTATTTTAACCAACCTTAATAACTTAAAATGTATCTAAAATTATGTTTTGATTATATCTAGTGTTTTCTTCTTTTCAAAATAAATTTTTGTAAACCTTCTCCAATATAATTAAAGAATAACCGAAACATAAAAAAATTATATCAGATGTTCTAATGTAAGGTGTTGAAAATGATTTGATCAAAGAATGATTATGTCAACATAACTGACTCAGTCCTGCCAATGTCTAGATAAATAGGTTTCACTGTATTGTCTTTTTCAATTTAAATTTTTTTAAACAAAACTTTGCCAAAACAAAAAAAAAGACAATTTCATTTTTATAAGTTGTTCAAAAAGTCACAATCATTTATTCATAGCTTAAAGTTACAAAAATTTATTTCAGAACATTTTGATGGAATTATCCATAACTGTCATCCACAGCTATGTAAAATCATTAGAAGTTCACTCCTAACTGCTTTTAGTGATCAAATTCTGGCATTTCACATCATTTTGCTATTAGAGTTGCCACCTTACTATATCATATGACCCAAACAAAAATTAAAATATTTTGCAATTGCTTCTAATTTTATACACTATAATAATATAATGTATTATACACTATAATGATATAATGTAACATTATAATACATATAATAATAGCAAAATAATTTTTAATTTTTCTCATTAATTAAAAATACCTTGCATAAAGATTAATCCCTCTTGTACTGGTAACTTAATATAATCAACTCACAGCAACCTTTGATTATCCAGTAATATATTTAATTGAAACAAACGTTTTCGACCGCTTACTTGGTCTTCAGGTTATACAGTCAAGATTCGAATAACTGTTGTGCATATAAAACTTTAGAATGTTTTTGGAACTTTTCAATTTTGCGTGCGTCTTACCATGGCAGCATTGATTAATTAAAAATAATCATACACAGTTAAGAAATTTTTGAATTAACAAAACTTCAAGTTATATAAATTGCCATTACTTTGATGAAACCTAGAGAAATAAAAACATTAAATATTCATACTATTAGTGAAAGAAATTTTTTGTGTGAAAGTATCATTAGCAATTCATTGCTTCTTGCTGAACAATGCTTAATTATCTCAAAAAATTTTGTTTTATGCACGATGTACTACCAGAAGGACCTTTGAAAATTTTTTTAAAAAAACAAAAATGTTATAAATATTTTATTGTCTAATTTGCATTTAAAAATAAAGTTGTTACTTTAGGTGTGAAATGCCCTTAAATTTTCTGTATTTTTGGTGTCACTGATTCAGAGGTGCTACTATGTCAAGTAACTCCATATATTTCTTCAAGTATATATAAATTAAATTGTGAGGACCGAATTGAGCTGGTCCGATTTTAATTTTTCATTATTTCAAATCCCCTCGGGAGATAACGATCGAGATCCGCGATAACGATCAAGCTTCGAAGGATGTACAGTCTTCCGCCGTCAAACCCGCTTCCCTCCTTCTCCGGATCCCACCTGAGTCATGGAACTCAAGTCACCACCCTCCATCGCGATTGGTGATCGTTACGGAAGGGACCCAGAGTATATAAAGGGGGAAGATATCTAAGAAGAGGGCTGAGGTCCGAGGAAGGGGAATGACCCGTTTACCAGAGTCTTGTACGAAGGCCATTCCAAGAAGCCGGAGCCTCCGCCTACAAGCCGATCTTGCCACCCACCTGCCGCACTGCCAGGAAAGACGCCCGAAGAACCGTCAGCCGAGCCGAAGAATATTCTCGATCGTAATCGATAACCGAGAGGTATGAATCCCCTAACAATTGTGAGCTCTCTCTCTCCCGCAATTAGGGACGGAATGCGTCGCTTCGATGTAATCGATTCTATGTTCTAATAAATCTTATCTGTGTTGTCCTGCTACTATGGATATTGCCTTTTTCTTATCGACGACCCCACACTTCCTCCACTCGACCTGACAATCAATTACCGATCCCGACAAGTCGGGATATCATACAAATTTAGCCATCCTTGACAGTGGGGTGGGTCTTGCCGACCTGAACGCCAACAACAAGGAGGTACGACTCCGTCCTACCTCCCGGCGTTTCCCACAAATGTTTATTTTAAAGTCAGATGCAGAGATACCAGCTAAAACTAGAAGCACAATAGTCATGAACAAACCCTATCACATTTAAATTCTAATTTAAAGTATTCTGTTCTAGTTTTCAATCTACTGTTCTATTTCTGCATTCTCTTAAACTGACAATATCTATTGTATATGGAAGAAAACACTTGTTTAAGTAAAGAATTTATAGTTTTGGTATGTTTGTTGTGCTTTGCCTTAATGTTTATTTTTATTTCAAGTTTCTTTTAATGTGGCCCCTTGAAAATAAAACAAAATAAATTAATTGAAACTCTAAATTTCCAGTTATGAAAACATGCTATCAAAACTATTTACTTATAGACATTGCATTTTTGGGCTATATATTGAACAAAACAGGAATATTAAGTCAGATTTTAGTTAAGTCAAATTTTATTTTTTCAAGTTCATGAAATTTGACTTACAAGAGTCAACTGTAATATTATGGTGTTTAAAATGTCTTATAATGTAAACCATATACTCAAGAATAAATATATTAAAATGTTGTATCTTTTCGTTTTTCAGCAATTGAACTCTAGTCAAAGATTTTCATATTGATTTAAATAAATTATTAAAAAATTGTAAAAAGAAAATAATTGTATCAATTCTGTATTAGTAGTATTTTATCAAGTTAATATAAAATTAGAATTAATGTTTCAAAAATATTTAATAAAACTACTAATTAAAAATACACATTTAAAATCTAATCTGTTTCCAAGACAAATTGGAACTAAAAATGTTATTTGTATCATACAGCTAACTGTTGTCAAAATAATTGTTTTGTGATTAATGAGAAAAATGTACAATCATAAAATATATTTTTATTAATATTACTAAGGAATATTCAGACATCTTCCAGGAATATTTGTTATTAGTTATTGCACACTTAAGGTTCAACTTGTAGTTGCTCAAATCTATTGACAAAGTCATAAAATTCTTGACAATTCGTGTCAAAATGAAGTTTGATAAATAGCTCCAGAGACCTGATTTAACAGAAGTTTTACTACATATTTAAAGCTAGCTACTGTCAATATGCATTGTTAAAGATACCTGCTGTCATTATGCATGTACTATACTGTACCTCATGGGATTTCACAGTTTAACTAAATAAGTATGAACATTTCATTTAAATAATATTAATATGCATTTTTAAAATAAGTTTCATATAAAGGTTTTAGTGAAACATTATATAATTTATATTATGAATAATTTTTAAATAATTTAATACAATTCACAGTCCTGGAAGAATCATAATTAAACCTAAGCTCAACCTTCAAAATCCAAAGACTCGGGGTCACTGTAAATTACAGAAAATAGTATTATAGTAAAATAATGCAAATAGAATTCTATTTGCATTATACTATTTTCTGTAATTGCTAACAATTCTCTATAAATAATATTAGCATTATATATTATATATACTTTATATTAAATAACTACATATCAAAAAATTGTATTAAAAATAATCAATGATTAATGAAAAGAAAACACTACTTCAAATAATGTGAATTTCAAAGTAATAATAATCAACAATTTCAAAAATAGAGAAAATGTAGTTAATAATCAACCATATAAATGTTATTTAATATCCAAAATATTTCACTTTTTTAGATTTCAAATTTTTCTGAGAAAATTCTCATTATTTTGCTATTCTGTAAAAGTCTGTTCTCAAACATTTTATGCAAGTGAATAATACCAATGTAGCTTTATATAATTTATAATATGAAATCTACTGAACTTTCAACAACAATTCAACAAAATTAGTAAAAAATTTAAGCAATCAATAAACAGCTATCAAAATTTTTCACTTTGTCTATATTAACGATATATTTATTCGTTAACTGAAAAATATTGATTACCTCAATAAGACTTTCAGTGCTAAAAACCCTGGTTCTCTTGTACTTCCTGAAAAAAAAAAAAAACGAGAAAAAGACATGTATACAAATTAAAAAATGAGAAAAATTTAAATTTCAAAATTACAATAAATATTAAATATTATCAACGCATTATTTGTAATTATTTCTACTTTTGATAAAAGTTTTCAAAAATAATGTTATTTTCACATTTCCCTAAATTTAATTTTACATTAATTAAAAAACACTATAGTAACAGAATATATAAAAAAGTTATCTAACATTTATCTAATTACCACATAAAATAAAAAATTTTTTTATTATATAATTTTAATAAAATTTCTAATTATGCCACTAAATTTTGTTAATAAGTTTTTTTGTTTTTCTCTTAGTATTATTAACAAGTTATCATAAGTTCTTTCAGATTATGAGTTTAAAAGTCTATTTGAAAGTGAGTGTGAGTTATGCAGCATTTTTATTTTTATTCTAGCAATTTTGTGAAGGCTAAACACTGCTGCAAGTTAAATACTAGAAATTATGGCATTTAAGATCATTATAATAATTTTTTTGCAAAAAAATTAATTAAACCAATCTAAATTGCCTTTTTTTAGAATAGGAATCTTCAAAATTTTTTAAAAAAAGGAATTTGAGTTGGATTCATGTTTGAGAGTTTTCTTAATCAACTTAAATCATTCAAAGTTTCCTAACTTGAAGTACTGCATTTATCCCTAGCCTTAAGTACTGGTACAATAATTTTCATACATCAATTCTTATTGAAAAAAAACAATTTTAATCAAAATTTGACTAGAATTCATTCTGACATTTATTTAGTGTTGCCACCTTTACAAAATCGCTGACCCGGATAGCAGGTCAGGTTTGTTCAAACAGAACAAACCTGACCAGCCTGACGCACACGCAATGTCATTTTACAATGTGAAGAATAACGTGCATGCTGGTTCTAAATCAGTTACAGTTAGAGACTAGAGACTTGCGTAGGAGTAACATACAAGCAAAAAAAAAGAAGAAAAAAAAAAAAAGGTTGAGAGTCAGGTTGCGCGTCACACGTTAGCATAAACAGAGTAACATAGCGAAATGGCAGATGAGTTTCAGTGAGTGTGAGGTCTTTTGTTGGTCAAATGATGTAAATTTATCACAATATTTGCAAGAAATTTGTTTCATCGTAATTTCACAATTTCTACGAAATTCCCGGACAAAATTAATAGTTCACCCGGACAGTGAGTCAATTCCCGGACTGTCCAGGTGAAAACTGGACGGGTGGTAACACTACATTTATTCATAAGTTAACTAATGCAATAAACCTTTCTTTTTTATTCTGAAATTAATAAATATTTGTTAAATCACAACAATACTAAGCATCATAACTTTCCATAGCAATTTATCTACTGATCTAAATAAGTTTACAATGACTAAGAAGTTAAATCTAATTTATTCTGATTATTATGGGTGCCTCATCTTTTTATGTAATTTTTTTGGGAATTAATTAATTCATCAAAATCATTTTCCTTTAATGCTTTGTTGCAGCTTAATCATACTATAAAACTGTAGAATGATCAAGGCTGCTGCAGCAAAAGCACTGATAATTGAATGATAAATACATTTGGCTGTACTAAGTTAGTATTTCTAAATAAATATACCTGTCTGCACACAAAGGAATAAGATTTATTGAGTAATATAATTCAACAGGAATGTTGTTTGCTATTTTCTTCTGAACAAAGAATGCATGGTTTCAATGCTACAAGAAAAAAAATCTATGAAAACATCTACAAAAATAGTAACAGAACTATATTTTATATAAACTGTTTTTTACTGCTAAATTATACTAAATTATTTTAACAAACTTTCTAAAAATTTCAATCTAGACATAAATTTTCATAATATTTTGAATGTTTTTGGCTATTCATTGAATTTTCTAGAAACGTACATGGATAACATTTAAATATCAAGAAGATATTGACTGATTATCAGTATTATTTATGCAGAAACGATGAGAATAAAATTACAAAATCAAAGTTTACAAATGATATTCTTAAGATATTAAATGTCAACGATCCTCCAATAATTTATACCAGATCTATCAATTTTGACTGAAAAAAGTTTTATACAGATCAGACTAAATAAGTTTCTTTCTGTCATTGGAAAGATCAATGTATGATTAAATGAGCAATAAGAAAAGCTTTTGATTTACAAAATGGTCAATTTGATGTTACAAAGTCACAGACAAAAACCTTTTACAGTGTTGTATACGACAGAGAACCAATTAACGTTTTTGTATACAACACTGTAAAAAGGTTTTTGTCTGTGACTTTGTGTTACTCACTACAGTGTTAATAGTAGAAGACATTTATTGTGTTATTTGATGTTACATTGGTTTTTTGAATGTTTACAATCTATTTCTGACAATTCCAAAAACTAACATCTATGCTTTCTATAGACACAATGTAGTGACACTTTTCAAACACTGGGCAGATTATTCATCTTTTATTTAGTTGGCCCAACTAAATAAAAGATGAATAATCTGCCCAGTGTTTGAAAAGTGTCACTACATTGTGTCTATAGAAAGCAAAGTGAAATAAACAAACGGTTTCATTGGAATAAAAACTAGCATTTATATTAAGAAATAACAAGAAAATATGAAAAAACTGTAATTGTTATTTGATTGAATTGTTCTGTAATCTTCACATTTAAACTGGTTAATTTCTTACAAAAGGTTTTTAGTAAATTATCCTCATTCTAGAGATTTTCTATAACCCAAAATAATATGAACATTTATAGTAGTATATAATATAACAATTAATTAACAAAATTACAGAACATATTTAAAGTTTGCATATGTCTACTGTATATATAATGAAATGCCAATGGATAACACATTTGTAATATATTAAGAAAACAATTATTTTTATTTAAATGTTAATTTAACAAAAATTTTTAATTTTTAATATTCAATAATATTTTTCAATTTCAAGCTTAGGTTATTATTTTGAATAAATAAATAAATAAATAAAATTACCGAAATGAAGTAAATAAAATTTAAAATATTCTAAATTAAAATCTCATTTGCATTAATAATTAATAATAATCTATATATAATGTATTACTTAAATTCAATATCAATTTATACATTATAAAAAAAATATTTAAAAAATTTGAAAGTATTTTAAAAAATCATTATCAAGAATCGTTCTTAAAAATTTACAAATACAAAAAAGTCATTTTGAAGTTGAATATAAATACATATAAAACTGGAAAAAACTTAAAAGTTTTACAATTCAATTTTCTTTAACTTATGAATTTACAAATCTTTTTTAACAAAAAACAGCTTCTATAATACTCGAGTACAGAATCCAAAAGTAAAAATTATTAAAATGTTTCAAATTCTAGTTAAATTCTTTTAAAATTTTAATTTGACATATAATTTATACTTTCCTTAATTTACATTTTAATTTTAAATACAAAACTGCTTGAATTTGTTATCTTTTTCTTTGAAAATGAAATGATATATTAATTTATAAAAACCAATGTGATCGCGGTGTAAAAATTTTTTTAATGGAATAAAAATACTAAAATTAACTTTATATATAATATCGGGAAAACGTGACACTTTTCAAGTTTAATTTAATATTAAATTACATTACCATCATATAAATGTTTATGACAAAAAATTTATTGCTTCAAAGATATTAACTATTAAAAAATTATTAAAATGTAGGTTTGTATTTTAATAATTTTTAAAAGGTGTGTTTAAAGATCTGAAAATATGCAACTAAGGCATTCTATTTATAAAATTCATTATGACAATATTTCAGCACTTATGTGAGGAAGAATAGTCTCAAAATAATTTCGTATATATATAAAATGTATAATATACAATATATCTGACAAGAAGAAAACTGATTTTCATTCTTTTATCTATAAAATCACATTGTGGGATATTTTGCAATATGATAAATTTTTTTACCGTACTTTCCAACGTATAAGACGACCCCCAACTCTTAGTTAAAATATAGAGTTTGGGATATACTCGCCCTATAAGACAACCCCCGACTTTTGAGAAGATTTTTCTGGGTTAAAAAGTCGTCTTATACGCCGGAAAATACAGTACTTATTTAAAATGTAATTTTTATTAAGTATCAATTTCTTTAAAAAATTTTTTTCTTAAAAATTTATACAACAATAACAAAAACATTATAATATTAAAAAAATAGGGTTTTCTGATATTCATTTTTTCATTTTCTATAAATATTTCATCTCATCATCATAAAAAAAATCACAAATAAAAAGTTCATATAAAGAAATATATTAAAATTCTTTTATTACAAAATCATTTCTCATTTAAAAATGTTACAATAGTCATATATTTTCTATAAAGCAGAAATTTTTAGCTTGTTAAATTTATATTTTCCAAAAATTTCAATTTTAACAAAGAATCCAAAAAACTTAATGAAAAATATAAAATACTAAATCACATATCACTTAATATTATTTTAAAAAAATGTAAAAACAAAAAATTATTTCATTAACTTTCAAAAGCAGAGAAATCTATTTTTATATTTACATTTCATTAAACTTTGTATAGAAACTAACAAAGAAAATTAGAAATTTTAGGCATAATCTTAGATTTTAGAGATTGATTTGTATGTAATTTTCTTCTACTAGTTATATCTAAACTGTACTTTATACAATGAAACAAAATAACAATTATAGACTTTATTCAAAGTAATGAGTTACACGAAATTACTTTATTCCAGACTTTGCCAACATGTTAGAACTTTGAAACAATTCTGTATTAATTACTGTGTTAAATTATCTAATCAGAGTTGTTGTTATTTATAAAATTTTAGTTTTTTGTTTTTGGAATTTATAAAAAGCTTAAAATAAAAATGATTGGATACATTTTAAAAATGAATTATATTTAACAGAAAGATTAAAAATTCTTGATTAAATTACAACAAAAAATTATCTCCTCATTAAATTTCTTAGGAATGGTGAATGATAGCTATTATTAGACAAAATACAGTAGAAATTAAAAATATTTTATTTCATTGATTTATGTTTTAAACCCTCAAAATGAAACATCACATATGACAATCAAAAAATGAATTTTTATGTAGCTTATTCTAAATTATTTATTATATTTCTAATAATAAAAATACCTTAAATTTTCCAACACACGATTACTTACATCTTTCAAAAGCAAATGATATAACACACATTTATTTATTTAAAATATGCTTCGCATGTAAAAGTACTAAAAATATTTTCCATTTACATTAATGAAATATTCAATATAATTTAATATGTAAACAATCATCAATCTTTAAAAAGGGCACTGCCTTTGACATATTTTAAACAATATACAACACTCTAATGACCTTAAATTTGTTTACAGTTTGCCAAAGAATTAAAATAAGAATAAAATAAATTTTCCCATTTATTTTTGTAACAATAAATTCAAATAATGGCAAAAATTAAGAAAATCTATAAAAACTCATCACAAAAAATATTCTTATTACCATTATAGATTTCTAAAACTATAAATAAATCTATATTATATTGAACTACTTGGGTCAATCTTTACACGTAAAGTTCTGTATGTCACGATTAAGTTTCTATTTTTTATGAAAGTATCGGTGGTGAATTTTAGCACTCGAGGCCCCGGGCGCAATTCAATTATGAAGCCCCTACGCCCTACATTGTGCATTCTGTGCGCACGTTTTTTACTCCGGTAGGCAGTTGTGGATTACATTCCTTTAAGGCCCCGGGCACAATTTCATTAACAAATAAAATCCTTAAATAGTAACAAGTTTTTCTTAATATAATATATGTTTTAAATGTTTACTGAAGTCTTAGGGACATATTATCTTTTCGCCATGTAGTTTTTAAGGCCCCTTGTGACGACGAGGCCCGAGGCACACGCCTGTTGGGTAATCTGCCACCGGAAAGTATTAAATGCGTGTAAATTTATCAATTTTTAAATAATTGTTGAGTTTTACTTACATGTAGTTAACTAATTATCAAATGTGAATTTAATTATTGTTTTTTAAATGTTTAATAAATCTGTTTCTTAAATATCAACTGTAGATCTGGAAGAAAAAATGAATTGAATATCAAATGTATATTTAATATATACTTGACACATGTTTACTGCTTCATAAAATTTAACTGGATCATTACATTGTTTTTAAATGTTGCACTGTTCAGTAGTGAATGGTAGGTCTGTTTGTATTGTTTATACACCGATCTGTCAATTATTAATTGTTAGAAATTGAAAATTTATAAACAATAAGAAACTATGGATAATGATAAAAGATGGGAAAAATACCTGTGGTCGTCACCCAGGCAACAACTGAAACACACACCCATACTCCAAACACGTCATGGAAAGTAATTTTACACTCGTGCGATACTTAAAGATTCCAAAGATGCACTAAAAAAATTATTCAAATAACTAAATCGCTTCTGATAATCTGCATCACGATACACGACGTACACACTACATCACTCGACGGAAACAGCCTCCCACTACATACGTCATTCTGTGCAACGACACCTAACGTCATATTCGCGCAGTTTTATGCTTTAATAAATTAAATTCGAAATAAAAAAAACTTACATATTCGAAATTCGAAATATTTAATTTTTATTATTTTAAACGTCTTACTTTTTACTTATATTACGTAAAAAGTATTAATTATAATATTAGAATTTTGAAAACGTTTATAAACGATAATATATTTTTACACTAACCGAAAAATATTTTATGATGTAATAGAGACGGCTTTTAATGTCCGTGTATTAAATTTTTGTCGGCATACTTATTTATCAAAAGAGATGTCTGGCTAACTAATTATTCATGTGAAATTATGCATTATATTAAAGTATAAACATTTTATCTTCGTCTTAACTTAATGCCGGCTTTCGCTCATTCTCTAGTGACTTGCTACGAAGCATTACATTAGCGATCGCTGGAATTTGCTTTAATATTGATATGAACTTATTTACTGTTGAATTTGAAATGTTTAATATTTATCAAGTTTGATATGAATATAATTCTCTTACATATAAACCTATTACAACATATTTTTAAATATTCCGCACAAAAAACTTAATAGCAAATATTTTAAACAAATTTTTAAAATATTTCTATCGATTTTATTCAAAATATCATTATATTAAGATAAAATACGCACTGTACGAATCACATTATATATATATATATATATATTTTCCAATTGAATTACGTTAAACAGTTAAATATTTTTGTCTCTAATATATACGTGATTAAATTACATCCTGTACTAAATTATCTATAAATTAATTTACTAATTTATAGATAATTTCTGAATAGCCAAATTATCCAGAAATTAATAAATTAATTTATAGAAAAAATATCAACAAGATGTTCTTTTCTTATAAAAGAAAAAAATATTAGATTATTTATAATTGATTTTGAATATTTTTTTAAAATATTTTAAAAAGTATTTTAAATATTTACAACCAAGCAAATTTCTCCTGAGATTTCACGTCATAAATAATCTTTAGAATTTTCAAATACATTTAAAATTATACATTCTGAATTTTTTTATGTTTATCCATTTATATTTTATTTTTAAAGCTTGAATAATTTTATCAAATTTTCGAATTTGTTTTTTTTTTATAATCATTAAAATGCACGTATTTTCTTTCAAATATTTTCTATATTTATTATATAAAGACTGTATATAATAGTATCATCTGTCGTTTTATTTTAAATAAATAATAATAATCGCCGTCTTCTATTTTTAAAGTATTTGTGTCAAATATTGCTGAGAAAAATTACTTTCTAAAATTTTAACGATTTTCTATGAAATAAAGAAAAAAATATATCGATAAAGGTTAATAAAAATTAAAAAAAAATAAAAGTAAGTTAAGAAAAAACTAAGAACTTATTCAGTGCCTGTACAATAATGTGTGTTGTGTCTAAAAATGTATTTAAAATATTTATTTTTTTTATATTTTAAATTATAATTTTTTACAATAAACTTTGTATTCTTTTACAGTTTTATAAAGAATAAATAACTTCTTCATACATGGATGGTTCAAATTGAATAGAATTATTTATAAAACAAAAAGTCTCAGCTGAATTGCTAACGTCAGCAAGTCTTATCAGACTTTTTGTTAAAGTTTATACAATTTTTAGTTTGGTAAATGTTCTTATATATATATAAAAAAATTATAGATTTTATGTGTTTCGATTTTGTTCAGTGAATGTACTTTTAAAATTATAATAGAGATATGAAAATTTTTAGTTTATAAAAAAAAATCTTTATTTAAACATTAGCATTTCGATTTCGAAAATAGCATTGTCGATTTTATTCCTAGCCAATGCTTGACAATATTTATTTCCCAAATTTCTAATTCTGCTAGCAATTGATTGTCCGTAAATCGTATGTTCGTCTTGATAGCCAATGGATTTATCTGTAATTTTTTTGAAAAATTGATTGGTTTCGTTATTCTCTGAATTTTCTGTTACTTTCCTCTTTTTGCTTTTCTGGAGTGGTATTATCAACTCTTCTCTCTCCTCTATCTTATCCGTTTCCTCTTCAGTTTCCTGTTTAAGTTGCACGAAAGAAATAGAAGGATGCTCTTCCACATTTTCAATTCTCAAATGCTCGACTTTCTCTGAAACCTAAAGAATTAAAAATAGCAAGATTAAAATCCAAACTGTAAACTAATATATTTATACAGTAATTATTTATTGCTATGTTGTTTTAATCGTGTCTAATTTAATTGAAAGGATACGGAATTCGTTATTCTTTGTGTTGTTAGTTAAATATTACAAAATGTATACAGAAACGATAAAAGCATATTTATGAAATAAACTTTATATCACCAATACCAATAACCTTCAAGCTTATCACGTTACGTCGCGCTTACTCAAGCGAAGTGTCACGTATGGAAACAGTTGTCGTTCCATCAATAACATTGCGTGTTAGAGATATAAAACTCGGTTATAAAGCGGAAATGCGGGCGATAATGTATACAAACACCTTTTCCTTTCCGATCTAATTTCTCTTTTAAGTAACACAATTTAAACTAAATGCATCTGTCGTTTAACATCTATAACGTACAGTACAAAGGTTACTTAAACAAATAAGATTTTCCTATCTCTTAAAAGCGTTGCATGTTATAACAAACATATTCGTACTACATTATAAATAGAAAAGTTTCTAACATTCTATTTCATTCTATTATGTTAAATATTTTCTACAAGATATAAAATAAAAACTTAAAAAAAAAGACGCGTTATTGACTGTTATAAATTTTCTTTATCCGTTTATCGTTACTTAATAGCAGATTTTTAATACTTACAACTACAGGACCGTAACGATTTTTACGTATCTCTTTCATCATTATCAGGAATTTCAACATGTCGTAACCAAACCATTTAGGTTTATACACTTCCATGGCATTTCCTATTTTTCTGCTCTTGTTAACCTTGGTATGTTCTCTATTAAATTGAGTTCTGAGATTAAAAAGTTTCCTTTCAATCTCTTCTATGGGGCATTGAAACAATACACTCAAATTCTCTAATGCGTTCACTTTTAAGTTCTTATCTTTATACTCTTTCAAAGTGACATCCCATAATACGGGTCTAGTTCTGAATTCTTCTATAAGTTTGATTACTTTCGCTTTATCCCATTCCATCGCTTTCTCTCGATCGAGTAAAGCGAACATGTTGTTAAGAGTAACACGTTCAGAATCGATAGAACGCATGCTCCAATCGTGTCTACTCTATACTACTACGTTTTTGTTACTAGACTAATAAATACGTCTAGACTCTACAGTCTAGACTTGCTTTATCTTCGATAAAATACATTAATATTATTTATATTTTAATATTTTCTTTCAATTGCATGTCAATCAATAAATAATTTAATTTATAAATTTTATTTTAATAATTAGTTTTTACTATTCTAAATCTCAATTAATAGGAAGATTTGAACAATTGCATAGAACGTAAATACAGTAGGCATTCGTCTTAACGGACCCCGATTTACCAAGATTTCGGATTTAGCCTAATACACATAATTTTTTTTTAATTCGCCAATAGAACAGGCTAAAAGGATAGGTCGATAAGTCAATGACTATAAATTACTCGATATACATTATATTAATACTTTATTCATACTTATACATAGTAACATTTATACATCCTGTACGTTGTACAGATCGTTTCATATACCTTGGCGCCGGCAATGCGCCTTCCTCGATTGGCAGTAACGTATTATGTTCCTTTGAGGCCCTAGGTGCAATTCTGTTACAAGGCTCTTCATGTAGAAGTATTTTTTATATTAAAAAGACAATAAAACTCTTTAAATAATAACAAATTTTTAAAAGTGGTTTAAACGTTCAATAAATTTTTACAGGCATTTTATCTTTTTACTATATAGCCTAATGTTTGAGGCCCCTCGAGATGACGAGACCCTAGTGCGCTTATTGGGTAATCCGCCACTGTCGGTTGGGACTCTTAACGTTTTAAAAAAGGTCAAGATCTCCTTTTTTGGCAATGCAAAGTGACCTTGTCACATATTTGACAATCCTTTCCCTTCACTAATTTGTAAGTAAATAGTCTGGTTACTGTTAACGCGCATTTTTAGATTCGTGATTAAAATCTGTTTTTAAACTACATTCGATTTAACAGTCTTTTTGACAAGAGTGGGCATGCCTTTCCCCCAATTAGTGCGTTAAATCGAGGGCCTACCATATTTAAAACGTAATTTTTATAGGCCTATTTCTCTTTTTAATTTTTTCCTTGTTATATGATTACACAATATTTTATTATCGTTGTGATATGTAATTTCTTAGATTAAATATGTGTAAAATTTTAGAAAAATGAAAAAATATTTTTATTACTTAATATTTAGTTACAATTTTAATTACGTAAAAGTAATACAGTATTTATCTTTGTCCTTTACATTCTTCAACGAGCATCGTGTTACATATAACATATATTGAGGAAATAAAATAGCAAAATATAAAATATTATAACAAATATCGAATTAAAAAAAAGCTCTTTAATACTAAAGTTATAAAATATTTTCTAAATAAAATAAAATTTAAAAATACATAGTTAAAAAAATATATAATAAATTTCTTAAATTGCGTTTTTTTATGACTTTCTTCTTTTTAAAACTTATTCTCCGATTTTCTGTTATTTAATTTCGAATTTTTTTAATGATAATTTCACGTCGATCAATCAATATAATGTTATTCTTCCTGAGTGACTCGAATACACTCCGGCGAATTTGAAAGTTCGAACGTTTCGTCCGGAACATTTTTGCAGCATTGAAGAGTAGCTTTCATTCCAATTCGTATGTGAGGATTAGTAAAAAAGTATATGAACGGATTAAAAACGGTAGAAGCCTTAGCAAAAAGTGGTGGAAGCAATGTCAAAAATGAAGGAACAGTCGAACGATCCGCAAAAACAGTCCACATACACAAAACCGCGTACGGAGTCCAAGCCAATAAAAATCCGATAATTATAAATACGATGGTCTGAAATTAAAATTAAAATTATTTTCGAATTAATTCAGTTCTTAAAATGGTTTAAATTTCTATTTATTAAAAGTTAAAAGACTTGACAGTTATTGAATCTGTTCGTTCGGTTGACACGATGCATATTCTTACGTCAATTTGACGTCGTCTTTTCAGTTTTATAATGAGGACTTCTACAGAATGACGTCAAATTTACGTAAAAACGTACCATCATCTCAACCAATCGAACAAACTTTAAATTTAATATAATTTATCAATTGTATATTTATATTCATTTTAATACATTTTCTAATTAAATATATTTATTAGAAAATAATTTAAAATGGCGACACTTTTTTATTTTCTTACAGTAATAAAAGATATAATGCCATATAAATATAAATATATGCATATACAGTATTATTATTATTATTATTATTAATACAATATATATGCATATGATAAATATTTAATAATTTAAATATAAATATACAGTATATTTGTTTAATAAAATTAATTTTTTTAAAATTTATTTCGTTCACTAAATTTATTTTCGGAATAAGATTCTGCCATCTATTGGAGAAATTTCTAATTAATTCAAATTTTTAAAATTAAAATTAATATTACTGTATATGTTTATAGAAACTTGTAAATGTTTTACAATCGAAAAATAAATATTAATTAAAATCGAAATTTTTTATAAAAATCGTTTTAATTACATAAAAAATTTAAGTAAAAAATTAGTTTTAAACGTAGGCCTATTTAGTAACCAATTATATGAGTAATATTATTTTAAAATTTTAACTTAAAAATGTTATTATTTAAATATAACACTTTATTCAACAGTAAAAATATTTAATAATAAATAAAGAAAGAAAGAATGTTATTCTATAATTCTAACATTTTATAGTATAGAAATTATTATATCGAAAACAATTTTATAGATTACAACAAAAAAATTTGACTCAACTACATTCATTAATTAAATTTCGCAAATTTTTATAATTTTTCTCTTAATTTAACATCTAATTGTACGCTTATTGCCGTGAGGGATGGGTTCGAATTCAGTCTAGTCTTGTATATTGATACTTTATTAAGGGCCGTCAAAAGCTTGCTACGGAACTCGGGATAGAGCGGGCCCCCTTTTTTTTTGAACAAGTGAAATACTGTAGTCATCCATGCTTCTCTGTCAAGGCTCACTTGCAAACAAACCCTACGATTTTATGTTGTTGAAGTGCTAATAGCAGTAATTTGAGTAGAGTGCTTATTGATAAATAGCAATCTTAAAGATTTTCTTTTGTTTGTTAGTAAAAATAACATTAATTTATAGGGGTAGAAAAGTTTCGGTTCCCTAAGTTTTCTCAGCACCCAGAGAAAAATCTCCAGCTCTCCTCTGGGAGGCTCTGAGAGTAAGGCTTGAAATCCTTACCCTTATAATAAACTAGATAAGTCCATTGTCTATTCTTTGTCCACGCTGGCCAGTATCATTAAGAGTTAGGCCCGCCTGTTGTTGTTGCCATATGCTGATGCGTCAATTCAATAGAAACTCGTGATTTTAATGTGTTGGGATTTAATGGATCT
The DNA here is from genome assembly GCF_030686945.1 of Centruroides vittatus. Taxonomy (NCBI): domain Eukaryota; kingdom Metazoa; phylum Arthropoda; class Arachnida; order Scorpiones; family Buthidae; genus Centruroides; species Centruroides vittatus. The sequence goes on along the minus strand of NW_027122478.1, from coordinate 673,827 downwards.
ATATAATCGATTTATGAATTTTATCTTGTTTTTAAAAGCAATTATGCAATATTAATGACTATTACATGTAGAGTGAATGAATTACTGCAACTCAGCATACATCTATTTCTCAGAAAAGTATGTGAATGATTACAATTTTGGTCCGATTGAATGCCAGTTAATACATTTTAATATCTTGCAAAAAAGGTTTGCAGACTCAGTGTACCAGTATATATTTTTTGGATATTTTCGAACGTCAGGCAAGCGCATGATTAAGTATAGATGCGGATGTTTGAAAGGTTGCATCATTGGACTAAGGGAAGCAGGATGGCCGTTTCGCAGAATTGGCTACCATTTAGATCATTCTAATCTGGCTGTGAGAAAGTGTTGGGGTAGTGAATACGTCAGGAAACATATACAGCAGGCAAGGTCTGGACACCCAGACAGATAATCAGGACAACGTGACTGCAACGAGCAGTTACAACGATACCTTTGTCCTGTCAGAATCCTGTCTCTTCCGTTTTGCAGGAGATTAGCAGAGACAAATTTGCAAGCATGGGCGACCTCTATGGTTCTGTTATTAGCACTTCAAAATCGTAGGCTTTGTTTGCACTGAGCCTTGACAGAGAAGCATGGATGGCTACAGACTGGCCAGCGTATTGTCCTTAGCGAGGAATCATTATTCTGTTTGGAAACAGACAATTACCATGTTATAGTGTGGAGAACCGCGGTGAGCTCTAATCTCACCTTACAGTTGACCGGCAAACTGCTCCACTGCTGGCATACTGGTCTGGAGAACCATCTCGTACGACCTCTGGTCTGGTGAGAGAAATATTGATGGCAAAACGATATTTTCAGGAAATCCTGTGCTCTCGTGTGTGCTTTTGATGGAGGGAGGATTCAAACATCTACTTTCTAACAAGATAATGCTTTGCTGCACACAGCTTGGTTTCTTAGAAATGTATCTGTCCCGTTGCCACACTTCCTAGCTGACCAGTGTCCAGATTTGTTACCCATTGATAATTTATGAAACCAGAAGAGATGCCATCTTCAGCTATCTACGAGTTTGAAAGATCTTGAAACGTGTGTGAGCAAATCTATCTCAGGATAGCAAATCTGTGCCTATGTGCCACATTCCCGATCGTATCGCCTCATGTAATCAGGCAAGAAGAGATCGTATAACGTATGAAAGTTTATTTAAATTGTTCTGTAGGAAATTGCCCCTTTGCTGTGAAATTGTAATCACTTACTACCACTGTCATTACATTCGCAACTAACAAAGTTTTATTTGATTCCAACGCGCCTTTTTTGGTAAATAACTTTTTAGTCGATGAATGTGTTTGTGTGTGTATAATGCAGTATTTTGTATATATAAGCTATATATTCATATAATGCATCGTTATATCGCTCATTCCTATTTATAGTTTGCTGAAAACCGAATATTTTTAATTATTAGTAGTCAAAACTTTACCATTTAAATTCCATTATTTAAGAATTATATGAATTATTTTTTGTAATCAAAAGTAAATTCAGAAAAATTTTAAAGAAGGCAAACAAAGAAATAAAAAACAGTATAATAAGATTTATCATATTTATATCTAATAGGCTTATACAAGAATTTTCCAAGAATTTGTAAGATATGATTTATAAAAATTCTCTTCTCATTTCATGATTATTTTGTGTGAAAACCGTTGTAGTCAGATTTGTAATCTCAATAATGAAATAACGCAAATCTAATAAGAATTTATCTGTTCACTCGAACAAAGTTACTTGATACTCGAATTAAAGTGATTTTTTAGATTAAATAGATTAAGAAATTCAGAGAATGTACTCTTTTTTCCTTCTTGAGTCTACTTAATACAACTACATGATTATGAAACATCGATGTCAGGAACTTTATGCTAGTGTTGTTATTGTTTTCTCCAGGAATAACAATCAACGCGAAGAGCAGTTTCATGAAAAAAAAATCCTACATTGTGACTAATTACATATAATTCATATTTATGTCTAGAACAATCAATCATTTTCCGTCAAATTATTGAATTTTTTGTAAATTATTGTATATTAAAATTTTATTAATACTTTAAAAACATTTATGATAATTTTTTAAAATATTTTCAGTTAAAACATTATTCATATTGTTCCAAAAAAAGTACTTAAAAGTTTTGTAGTTTTTTCTCGCTCAAATAAACAATTATTTTGAATTACGAATTAAATTATTTTTATTAAATTATGTAAAATTAAAAATTTTCAGAAAATTGTTACCAGTGTCATATGCCTTTCATTATCCCATCTATCACGTACTGGTATACTGATGTCCGTAATCGTTATCTTATCGCTTTTAATACGTTTTGTGGCGATAAAGTACGATGTTGCGATGATAATACAAGGTATTACGTATCCAAAAATAAAGTAGGTCGATAAAAAAGACTTATAACTTGTATCGTTGTGCCTCCAATCGATGGTGCAGGTGGTTAAACTCGGTTCCAAATTATATCTGAAACGATCCACAGTTTATATTCGAGAAAAATTATTTTATTTTTACAATAAAATTATCATTACCTTCCCCAACCTAATAGAGGCATAACCGACCAGAATAAAGCATAAATCCAAATTACAATTATCATTAAGTAGTAGCGACGGAAAATTAATCTTCTTCCTAAAAAAAACAAAAAAAATTAGACTTTTTAAAATATATTTATGGAATAAAACTTCCAAAACTGACTTACTGGTATTCAAGTTACGTAGAACGAAGTAACGATCCAAACCAAGCGCAACTAAAGTGGCTATATGAGCAGAACCGAATAAAAAGCCCATAAACGCATACCATTGGCATCCGCCATCACCGTATAACCATCTATACCATAAAATAAATTTAAATATATATATAAAAAAAGCAATTCATGAATGACAGTTATTAAGTAAGATGAACCTACTTGTTTGCAAAACTGGACGAGGAGGAAAAAGGAAAACCAAACAGACATATTCCAAGATCTGCAATGGCTAAGTTAATCAGTAATGTTGTGGTTGGTGATAAAAGAATTCGAAAACGAAAAAATGTAGCTATTATAATCCCATTTCCAAATGTTCCAAGAATTCCTAATACGTAAAATAAAATCGAAATATAAATAAATTATACGTGTGAATAGACACATGAACAAGTGAGAGATTAAAGAAATGAATTAATCAAACTTCCGTATTAAAACTAATTAAGTTAGAAAAAAAAAGAGAGAAACAAAACAGGACAGATCAGCTATGGGAACTCATTAGCCTCTTGACAAATTTAAATCGGTTCACATGCTTTAAAGTAAGAAGGAAGCAGAACCATTTGTATATTATAAAACACTAATAACATTTTTTTTTTCTAGTTTAAAATTTTCTTCGTTAATTCTTCCACTTAAAGAAATCTTTAATAAATATAAATGTTACAAAATTGCTGATATTTTTAATCTAAAGCTTATTCTTACCTATTACGAGTAAATAAACTCCAATAATATAATGAGTGCAGGGCAAGAAAGGGTTCGATTCCATCACATCTTTTTGATCCTCGTTGGGATAATCTGAAATGACGTCAATGTCATTCATGTTAATTCTAAATAGAAAGAGACTGTTAGCACGCTATAAAACGGACAGGGATAGTTGTCGACCAATGAATACATAAGAATAGACCAATCGTATACCAGTTTGAAATTTCATTCACTGTAATCTGTTGTAAAGTCGGGAGAGCCCGAGGAGAAAAATATTGTCGGATCGAGTAACTGTTCTCTGGTCACGGGATTTACTTCCCCAAAGATAATATTCATTCTTTCAATAGGGTCGCTTTACACAGTCGCGATAACGTCACGCAAGCTTAGGTTGCTTTTGCCCCTAGCCATTAAATAAGTCTGCAAAAGGACGTCGTTATTGAAAGAAAATCGATGCCGGCGCTTTATACACTACTTAATTGATTTAAAATTTTCGAAATTTTAAATGAATTTAGTCGTTTCGTTTTTATTTAAACTGCACATTTTTATATTATTATCATTGATTATACATTTTTTTTTTTGAAATCGATGGTAACGGGATCTGTAACATAAAAAATCAAGCTATACGATCCTTTAATTGTCTCCTCTGGTTACTAAAAATCGAAAAAAAAAACGATAAGATGTAAATTTAATCATTCTGCTTAAATTATAATTTTTATTAACGTGTTTTTAAAATATTAATAGATATTTTATTTTATAAAAATAGAGAAGGAATTTGTAATAATAATTCAATTTATTGTTTTCCTTTTATTCCGCCAGATGTCAGACATGTCCCGAACTATTGGCATCACAAAGTCGTTACAAATTTTTGTTTAATGTTTAGCATTTAATAACACGCAATTATTCTTTATTATTGTTAAAAATAGATAATTCGTAAATATACAGTTTTAATATTTAAATAAATTAATATTTAATATCGGTAACCCGATCTTTTAAAGGAATAATGTAATTTTTTCTTCCAGCACTAGAGGGCAGAATCCTCTTTTGTTATCTTAATATTTAAAAAAATATATATTAATTTAAAATAATATTTTTATGTTATTTTTTAATATCTAAATGAGTTATATATATATTTATATGTATTTATTTATTCAATTTAAAATGATTATTTGCAGATGGTTAAACATGATTCTTAATGGACTTTACGGATTTAATGGATTTCGGAGGCTTAAAACTGCGCAATAACCAATTTAAAAAAAAAAATTATAAATGATACATATAAACAATTACGTGATTGTTTTTAAAAAAAAATTATGAAATGTTGGCTTTTATTCTCATTAAACTAATATTTATTAACGTAAAGAATTACATGGTGGTGAACTCCTATAACAATATCCTTATAATACGGCATTAAGACGGTAAATAAGTTTCGCTAGCGACTCAAAAAAAAGCCATCATTTATAGTTTACATTGCAACTGGAGCGAAAATTAAATAGTTTAATACGTATTAAATATCCGTTACTTGGGAATTTTATTGGCTGTACAGATAATCATAATGTACTGCGAATCTAAGCTTTTGTAAGCATTTATGTTCATAGTTTCGTGGTGGCACGAAATCAGGAAGCTATAATATAAAAGTACTACTCGACACTCGTTCTAAATCATTAATTACATAGATATAGGTGTAGAATATATAAAATCTGGCATGAAAATTTAATTGAATTCTTTTATGGAGGAAGAATAAACTATAAGCTAAAACGGTGGATTATAATTAAAAATTTCTCTAATTCTAATTTTTTTTTAAATTTAAATTTTGTTTCTACACTTAAATATACGCGCAGAACTAAATTCTAAACGGTATTTATGGAATAAATATAACAAAATAGGGTAATATACTAGACACTTGTTAAACCTTCAGTCAGATTAGAAAAAATAAACTTATGTGAAGAAGCCAAGGACTTCTAAATCAATCCTAACCATCTACTTGAAGTAATTCTTTCTCTAATCAACCGACTCCATCTTCTACTCCAACTTATCGACGCTAATTTATTTATCCTAACTGTATCGTTCGATGTTCTAACAGAGCGCCCTAAAATGATTTTCTAGAGCTCGCCTATTGCTGTTTTTCACACCAAAATATTTAAATTTCTACTCTCGCTAGACGTTAAAATTGATTTTCTTTAAAATATATATATTTTAAAATGTATTATGTCTACATTTTTTCTCAAGTTATGCCGTATTTTCTACCGATATCGAGATTTTATTTTTTTTAAAAATAGTATTAAAATTGATTTCCTACGGCTTTTAAATTCGTGATTACACGTTTTTCTTTACTCAAATATATTTGAATAATCCTTATTCTTTTGTAGAATAATGTTTAAAATGCTTTGAAACAAGCTAGTATACATCAGGATGATTCATTTCGCTTTTTGTTTGAAATAAGCAGTTGGAGATATAATCCATTTTGTTCTTTGATAAAGTATCAACGCTTGTTACAGTAGCAAAGTATCAACGACATACAAAATAACCATAATTCTATATATTTTTCTCACTGAGTGTTTACATTTCGCGAAATTCGTAGCAGTTTTTCCGCTCCTCGTATACAATCAACACGGAAGCTTCGTTTTCCTACAGAACAGATTTCGTGACACGTGATTTATAGAAAAGCGATCTTCCCGACCCTCGAACAGACGTTTAAACTCCAAAAATGTTTCCCGGCATGTAGACAAGCGTTAATAAATAAATTTAAAACGTCATTTTTTAAATTAATCTTACATTTCTTTTCATTAATGGAATTAAAAAATTAACATGTTTTCAGCCGAAATGTGAAAGAAAAGAGAAAGAAAAGTGAAGAAATTTAGAACATTTTTAAGTATAATAATAAGATATTTGAGAGAAATTGAGATAAGTAAATTGTTCTTGGAAAACGTATTTTTAGAGAAACAAACGAAGAAATTATTATTATTGAAAAGCTATAATTGAATCAATTCTTTGTGTAAATAATAATGAAGAAATTTTTCACACAATCGAAACTACTCAGTGCTCAATTGTTAACTAAAAAGTTCCGATAGAGAAAATAAATACTCTTTCACGACATTCAATATTCTCGACACATTAATTATTAAGTATTTATCAAATTATACACATGGGACTGCACCATAATTTAAGTAGAACTTTATTTAAAAATAAACAGCAGAACGAAATGTTTCGTTAATATGGTCTTTTTTACTATTATTATTATTTTTATTTTTTCTTCTTCTTCTTGCTTTTCCACGCTGTCGTTCCCTCCCTGTCCATCCTACCCCTCCCAAGAGGTGGGACGAATCACGTTTCCATGGTTACCGTGCTCGAAACCCGGCAATGAATAGGTCAGTGACACCGTTTTCCACTCTCATTGTCAGACTGTTCACCTCACCCGAAGAACGACAGCAAGCGGAGAAGAAAAGGAAACACACAGATCACGTGGTCAACACAAGCGTAGAAGTGATTACTTTTAAGTGGGAGTAGCAGAAAGACGTTGGAGGCAGTTCATCTTTTGTGGCGTAATTGTGTTTCTTTTACTTTCTATTGCGCCGAGAATGATTTTATTAGGTTCTCGCTACCTACTGTACTTATTAAAAAGAGCGTGAAAAATTAATTAAATTAAGAAGTTACGATCAAAAGATGGTTACACAAACAAACAAGCTCGTTACGCGTATTTCTCTTATAAAAATATATTAAAAAGAGGTCACAGGAAAGAGAGAAAGAAAGGAAAAAAGAAAAAAAAAATTAAACTTTCTTCACAGATAAATGCGTGGATATGTTTATAGAATATGGCATATCATACATGGTTCGTGGAGGATTTATAGATGGCTTCGTGATCGATCCAGATTAGGAAGGTGACTCGCTGGTCACAATCGATTCTTTAGTCACTCGACGTCACGCTCGAGTTAGGTCATCAATTTCCTTATTGTTTTCGCCCAGATGAATTTTTAAATAGTATATATAAGGCTCCTCACGCTTCATAACATTATACATTTTTCAAGTATAACAATGATTCGTTAGGAGGAGTGGTTAAACGAGTAGAATCCAACAGATGGCACCACGTAGTCTTATTTTGGCAAGAAAGGAAAGAAAAAAAAATGTGTTTATCCGAACCAAATTGAATTACCACTTAAGTCCGGAATACTTTCAACTGATCAACTTGGAGGTGAAGTTTTGTCTTTTTGTTGTTCCCTAGAGGACATAATTTGGCAGTGTTGAAAGAAAACATTCACCGGGAGTTTAGGAAAGAAGATTGCTTTCAACTGATTCGTTCCATTGGCGAACAATGATCGAATGCAAATAAAACTTACGCACCCCCTTTTTTTTACATTTATTTGTTTATTTATTCCGATCGAAGTTACTCTCTTGAACACGAAGGAAAAAAAATAAAAATAAAAATTTAAATTTTACTTAAGAAAATTAATGAAAATTTTAATATTAATTAGGGTAAATCTATTGAAATTTTAATCCTGATTTATATAACAGAGATCGTATAGTACGCACAAATAAGTCGCTGTCGATAATCGATTTTTCCTTTAGTAAACATCGATATCGATTTTTGTTACGGGATTCTATGATGTCATTTTCAGGAATACCCTGTGGACCTTGAGGAAGATTCGTAATTGTTTAGTTCCGATGATAACCGGTAATTAAATTAAATGGTAAGTCGCATTAAAAATACACATTTAAGCGTTTTCAAACAGAATTTTCTTTATTATTATTTTAAAAATATATATATATATCGTTTAAAAAACTCGTAGCAAATTTCGTATGTAAAAATATAGTTAAATAAAGGTTAAAACTTAAAATAAATAATCATTCGGTTATCGAAATGCGGTTCGTATTTAACTAATTATCAAAATTAAATGTATATTACTTCCGTTAGCCCGAATTTAATTAAAATCACTGCCCGTTAATACCATTGATTAGGCCATTAAGAATCGTGTACCGTGATTATTATTAACATTTTTTTGCCAAACTATATTTTGAATTTTTTAAAGTTATTATTATTATTATTATTTTAAATTGAATTTACATTTTTTCAAGCTTAAAATTTTAGTATGAATCGATTTATATGTAAGTGGTATATGTGTTTTCCCCCTCTTTTCCCTTTTCAATAAAGAAAACTAAAATCGATAAAATTTGAATATGAACTAAAATCAATGGTATTTAGAGTTAAACTACATTTTTTTTATTTATTTTTTTGCCTGTCTTTTGGTACACCGAAAGGGCACTTAGATAGATTTTGTTACTTGTTGTAGCATTAAAAAAAAAAAGAATGTTTTAAAACTCGGAAAAAATAAAAGAGGTAGGTTGATAAAGCTAAAGAATCTTGATCTTTTGAGAAGGAGAAAGAGATTAACATAGAGTAATAGCTTGTCTAAAGGGATTAAGAAGATTTACGAATGCCAAATTTAAGTAACCTTTATGACAGTAAAAAATTGGCTTATTCAAACCGAAATCAGATTTTTTTTTCTTTTTTTACCAGCAGGAAATGCTTTTCTTTAGTATGAAAGAAGCACGAAAACATAAAAATAACTCTATCACGAAGATTTTTATCACAAAAATATGCATGCGTAACAAAATTCTTTCTTCTTTTTAAATCAGGTATGGACTCATCAGGGTCGTATGGATCTTGGTTTGCCAATGACAACTTTAAACCCGGCAGCTGGCATTTTACTTTCGACAATTCTGATTGGCTCCTCTCTATTGGTTTCTTTTTAATAATACTTTCAACATTGTTCCATGGTGGTAGAATGAATGTCTTAGAAGTCACCGGATCTCTATGTTTTTACGCAGGAGTGATATGGAGTTTCATCATTAAGAGAAAACAAGAACAACTTATCAGCCAGATGAAGAGTAATCCCGCTTTCAACGTACATTATCCTGCATTCTCTACCGTTCCGCGAAACAATATGCCACCCGTCGACACGGATGCAATCGTTAACATTAATTCACGAATTCCACCCTCTACCAATCTTCCTCCTAACAATGCAGCTAATATTCGTCCCATACCACAACTTTTGCCACCTTTGCCGTCTTTTACCTCCTCGGTTTCACCTTTGAAGGCTCCGAACCTTCGTTACTGAATCGATGCACATTGCATCTCAAGCTAAATTTCAAATTAATAATCTTTGGTTAGTTCCGTAGATTTTAAACGTTATAATTAATAGAAAATGATATTTTCAGTATCAATTACAGGCACTTAAAGTCAAGCTTAAAGTAGACGAACGGTGTGTGTTTTTTACACGATAAAGCCGCTGAATAACGTACAAATTATCCTAAAGGATGTTCAATTTTCGTTTTTTTATCAGATTATTAGTAACTTAATACTATAATATACATATTTTTAGATAGATTAAAGGAAGTAGAAGGGTTTGTATAACATTTTATATAAGAAATATCACCATTAAAAGTGCATAGGGCAACCAAATATGTTAGACATTAGTCAACAATCATTTTTAGTAAGAGATATTGAATATGAATTTTAATCTAAATATTAAATTTATCACGTAAATTAATTTATGGTAAATATTCTTAAGCTAATTTTTTTATTTATAGTGTAATATATATATATATATATATATATATATATATATATATTGGCATAAAAACATGTATGTAGAACCGTAAACGAGGTTCAATTATTCTCGGTTGGTTCGGTGGGATATAAGCTATTTTATAACTAAAATAAGAGTATTTATAGCTTAATATGATACAAAAAAGGTTAAAAATAGATAATATAAGGCTATATACATGTGTTCACGCATATTTCTAACCTAAAACACGAATATTTGATATTTTTCCACCTTAAATAATCCAATTTAAAGGGTAAACTCATATATATATATATATACACTAAATATTTTTATTATATTTAAATACCATAAAAAAGTATAATGTTCGTTAATTATATATTTTTAATGAATTTAATTAACTGATTAAACAAGCTTAAAATTCAAATTCAATTAAAAAGGAAGAGAAGAAAAAAATTGTAATTTAGAGAACATTTTTGTATTTGTAATTTAGATAAAAGGAGAAAAATAAAACTATTTTTTTAATAAATGTGTAAAAAGCTAGGAAAGATATTATTGAATTTTGTCTTTCGATATTAAAAAATAAAAAATAAAATAAAACTGTGAAGAAGGAAAGAAAAAGAAAGTGCTATTTCTTCCGAAATGGAATAAGTTGCATTTTATTTTGTGTAGAAAAATTATTTTTATCAGTTCTCAGCAGTTCGAAATGTCAAAGCGAGGAATGTACCTCTCAAAGAGAATGAAGGAAGTTGAATATGCCTGCAAGCAAAAGTCTATTGATCAAGATGAAGAAGTTATGGAGAAGTGACATTAGCCTTCTTTGCTTCTTTCTACCTTATCTATAAATACATTCAAAGGATAAAAATATTATTCGGCGATTGTTTAATCGTTTATAACAAGTTAAATATATATATATTGATGCTGTTATTTTCGTTAAATATATATATATATATATAAGCTATATTCGAGGAAAGATGTGATACAATTTATTTTCCTGAAAGTTTTTAGAATAAAATATTCTACCAAAAACTCGCAAAAATAATATAAAATATAAGAAAAGTTTCTATAAAACATTTTCCGAGAAATGTAGGAAAAGAAGTAAATTCACAAAAATATTATTTTAAGAAATGGCTGCTGTAAAAAACTAAAATATCATCTCATGATATTTTCTTTTTTAATTTTTGTATGGAAAAACAATAGGAAGATTTCATTCAAAATATTCTCTAGAATATTTAATATATTGTAGAAAAAGTTATCCGAAAAACACTCTCTAAATAGATTTAAATTAAAGCTCAGAAAGGTGTCTCGCATTCTCACGAAACTAACAAAATATACGTATGTTATTTTTCCTAAATTTTCTTATAAAATAATGTAATATTAATAAAATTAAATAAATTAATTTTGGAGTCATTTTAAGAGTTTTTTTCTAAACAAAAACACTTAAAAAGTGACCATTCAGAATCATAAAATAGAAAGTAAAATATATATATATATATATTTGTAAAAATTTTCTGAAAATTTCTTTGTGAAAATTTGTACGGAGAGGGGGGAAAAATTCCTTTAAAATATTTCACAAACAGTGTATAATAAATAGTCTATTCAAAGAAAAATTCTCGGAAGAATACTCTCGAAAATATATAATACATTCTCGAAAAATACTCAAAGAAAATTAAATTTTAAATTTTTGAACAATTTTTTTAAAAATAATTTTGTTAGATATTACAGTTTTTAGCATTAAAAACGTGAGATAAATCTTAAAGGTACGGTATCAAATTCACAGATTAAGGATAGTGTTTGTGTTAGAACATCACAAATCACGTATCCCAAGATATGAATCTTACATGATGGCTTCCTTCACAATAGATTGCTCTTATCTTTTTCCATTATTACTTAAAAATAAAATTTTGATTTATTTACTGCTTTTATGTATATATAAAAACCTTCGTTGTAATTAATTGATTGTAAACAGTTAAGTATAGACACGTACAGTACAGTACATTCGCCTAGAAAATTAAAAAAAAAAAAAAAAACAAGTCCCCTGTTTAAAATATGTTTAATTTAATTAGGTGCTAATTATAAAGAATTATTAAATAAGTTAATTAATTAATATTATAAAAAGAAATTAAATATTTTTGCCTAAATTAATTCTGAATAAAGTTATAAGATACGAACATTTAATCTTAACTTTATAAAAGAAAATAAGAAAAAGGTATATAAAATTTAATTTAAAATTTTAATTAAAAGTTGGAGAAATTAATTTAAGCGCCAGCCACCATCTTCTGTTTTAATTTATAATTAATCGAATTATTTAAATCGGGTTCGAATCCCCGTCACCAATGGTTAAAGATGATGACTTTTTGTGTGTAAAAAAAAAAACTAGAACAAAGCTTGGAGTGGTGAAGAAGAAACAGAGGAGGAAAAAAATCAGAGAGAACCGATCTTCGTTGGAAAAAGACAATTTTATCGAACAAATATTGTATAATAAAGAGACTAAATGGATGTGTAGGGCTTTCTCATCATCCCATCTAATCATGGAAGCAGATGGAAGCGAGTTGCGTGAGAGAGATGATATCTCTCAATAGTATTAAGGGTGATGGCATCTTGGAAATGATCCCAATCGATCTCCAAACCAGATATTCTACTCTAATCATTTCCTTTTACGCAAAGAATATATATATATATATATATATATATATATAAATGAAAGTATATCTCCACCAATTAATTTTAACTTTAAAAAAATAATAATAAAATAAAATAGAAATTCCGTAAAGTAAAAGCAAAGTTGAAGATAATTTAAATGAATTTAGTAACGTTCGTGTCATTAGAAATTAAATCATTTTATAAATTATCCGCTCCAGTCTAATTTATTATTTTATTTTAAATTTAATATAATATAAGATCATTTTTTAAATATCATAAAAGTATAATTAACGTAACCGGTTCTGTTTATAAAATATTTATAAAATTGGGATGAGAGAATGTTTTCTTTTTTGTTTTGTTTTGTTTCTTTGTTTATATTTATGTTTAAAACACGTTTAAAAAAAGTAGAAATTTGAAGTTAATGAAGTTTGCTTCAATCAAATTATTTATATGCCGAATAGATTTTCTTTTCTTTCTGTTACAACACTGAATAATTTAATAATTTAAGCTATTTTCTTCCAAGGAATAAAATATAAATAAAGCAGAGAAAAGCAGATGTTTGTATTTCTGTAATTCGAGGAATTGTTAGAATTTTTATTCGAAAATTTGTTTCATTATATTTATATATATATATAATTTGTAACTCAATATAAAGTAAAAATCAACTACAAAAAGTATATACAGTATACATACATACATACACACAATATATAAGAAGAGAGATATGGAGGGAGAGAGAGGCAGATAGAGAGAGAGAGAGATATGTATTTCTTTTTAGAATAATATATCAAACGTCAAGAAAAAATCCAGGTTTATTAACTTCTGACAAGAACACATGAGAAAATATTGCAAATAAAAATCAAACAAAAGAAAACAAAAACATATTTCAAAGATCGGACAAATGGATAATAATATTAGCGTTACACCAGCACATTAATCTTTACTTTGTGTAATACCAAGCAAAGAAAATACGTCGGGTGCAGCTTATATTAATAATTTAATACCAGTAATGGATTATTGTCTACGTTGCTGTTCAAAGAATTTCCAGAAAAGAATGACAACCATTCGACCGACAGATGCTGAATACAACCCATTTTCTTCTAAATTTTAAATAATATAAATAAAATAAAAATTATATGTATATATATAGAATGATTTTAATTATTAAAATTCTTTTTATTAGATAAATTTTTATTAAAAATAATTTAAATTTTATAAAATTTAATACGACAGATGGCGCCACGAAATTTTTAATTATAAATTTTAATTGTATTTTTATTGTATTTAAATTATTTATTCCATTTATTAAAACTTTTTTTAAAGAAAAAAAAACAAAATATATTTTAATTTAAAGATGCAATATTATAACAATTAATTGTATAATACTGTATAATAAATGTAAAATCCTGTAGATTTATCGTGGTTTAATTAACGTTTAAAATCATCGGAGCGTGTAAAATGTAGGTATTTAAGTAAATAGAAATTAAATAATGGCATTTATCCATTGGAGCGTATTAGACGAGTAAGAATCAAACATGGTCGATGGTGTGTAAATATGGCGGATTCATATATATTTAGATAACCACGCAGCATCGTATCGGACTATATTTCAAGCCCATCTTTGCAGTGGCATCATTTTTCAAGCTTCATAGGCGCAGCTTCATCCCATAACAGATGTAGACAGTCTGCAAGATGCGCAGTCTATCGAACTCCTCTTATTCCTTCTCTAGTTTATGATGGTTTTCTTCCTGATGTAAGTGCTTCTTCCGGACAGAAAGAAAACATTGATTTACGACAGATGTTTCTAAAATTTTATCAAAGAGAATAAGTTCCGCACTTTCATTTTCTTATCAATTATTTTACAAAGTATTTCACCGCACTGGAATCAATTTTGAATACCTTCGACTATACAACAAATTTATTTAAAACCGTACCGGTAATTTTTATTCTATTACTCGCTGTTTATAAACTATTTGGTTTTTTGAAAAACGGAAAGAATTCAATTGAATAATTTTTGAATTATACGAAATCGATCTAAGATATTTTCTGTTTCTTCTCCCCCTCCCCTTCCTTTAAAAAATGTCTTTTAAAATTATTCTAGTACTGGGTGCGAATTTCTTTGTTAAACTAGAAACAATGCAGGAGTAGAATATTTAGTGTAGTTAGGGATTTTCTTGTACTTTTTATAATACGGTGAAACTCTAATTATCCGAATTAATTAAGATAATCCCATTTTGCTTAAAATAGTCCTTCATTTCTATCCAAATAAACCCCCCGTTGTGTACTGTACAGTATTGTACGTGTGTACTTAATTATGTGCAAACAAAATATTAAATCTGGACGTACTGTACTGCACAATACAAATGAATATAGTTTTATTTTATATATTTATATTTTTAAAAAAATCCTTTTTTTGTATATATACAATACATAGCCTATACATACAGTACAGTACTGTACAGTACAGTACATATTTATTGTTAAGAAAGTCGAAGGGCAATTCGGATAATGGAGTTTTATTGTAATCTTAAAAGTATTGTTCAATATTGATAGAATCAAGTTCTTTGAAACTCTGAAACTAAAATTTTTAAAAATTCCAAACACTGTTATTTAATTAATAAATGTAACATGTTTAAAATTAATAAAATCTCAGTGTTAATAAAGGCACAAAGGAGGTTGGGGGTTTAAAAATTAAAATAAAACTGTATATTGTATATAACTTAGGTTTACATATTTATTTTGCACCCGTTCAGTTCCTCCTTAATCTGCTATATTATGTTACTCTATATACAATACCTATATTGTAAACATTAATAAACTATGTTGTAAAAAATAATGTGTTTTTTAACCTCATCCTTTTAAAAATCCTGTGTACAGGCCTGGTGTTAAGGGTCAATTAGCATATAGGATAAGTGTTTATAATAGTTTACATGAGAAGAGGAAACTGGAAATTTTTTCTAGCCTGGAGAAAACTTACTGATTCTTACACGTATAAATTAATATTATTTTTACTGAAAAAAAATGAAATTTTTAAGAAATTTTTAATAAAGAAACATTCTAAGAATTCCGTTTGCTCAAAGAAAAAGGCAAAAGGGGCCCCACTCT
Source organism: Centruroides vittatus (assembly GCF_030686945.1). Classification (NCBI taxonomy): domain Eukaryota; kingdom Metazoa; phylum Arthropoda; class Arachnida; order Scorpiones; family Buthidae; genus Centruroides; species Centruroides vittatus. The sequence goes on along the minus strand of NW_027122478.1, from coordinate 658,076 downwards.
ACTCCAGGCCCCATACTGAGCTTTACAGGCTCTGCTTACAAGTATACTATATTGCACAATGTAGAAGATAAGTCCCAATTCGACTTGGATTTAGAAAACTTTTTATGTAAATATTAGTTTCTTTGAATAAATTAACATTTAATTTATTTATTATTACATAAAAATAATTGTAAATATATAATCTGTAATTATATATAGGCCTATAAAGATTTTTAGTATTTTTGAAATTTTGTAATAATGGTAAATATTCTTAAATTTGAAATACTATTCATATAATAATAACCTTGCTATTATTATAAAAATAGTATTGTTTAATATAAATTTTCTTTCTATTTCGAGGCCATATTGTTCAATAATAAATTACCTATTATTATTATTATTAAAATAGAAGCATTAAATGTCGTTTTCTCCAGAATTTTCTCGTCTTTTACTTTTATTTATTGATCTATTTATGAAAATAATAATGTAAATTATATTAAAAATATTTCTAAAAATAAAAAGATATAATTGTTTGATTAAAAACGTTTCGATAAGTGTAATTAATAAGTTTAATCAATTAAAAAACAGGGGTGTGGAGATCTTGTATGAGGCAAAGGAGCCCGGGCCCTTTTTATTAATAAAAACCATTCTTAAAGATTTTATTTTCTGTTACTAAAAATAAAATTTATTTTATAGATATAGAAACCACTACGGGCCCTTAAGTTTTCTCTGGGCCCAGGGAAAAATCCCCAGCTTCCCTCTCGAAGGGCCTATTTATAAATATAGAAGCCGAATACAATATTTTAATATTTTGATAATTCCTTCGTTTAAATAATAAGTTTTAACTCTATCGATGTAATTTATACAAAACTTATTTAACATACAATAGCTGAAAACAATAAAGAAACATGTAGCTTAATTTTAAATATGCAGTGCTGTACAGTACATATACACAGTCATTAAATATACACAGGTATATTTAATAACTGTCCAAAACGTCCGAAAAAATAAATAAACTTGCAAAAAAAATAAGTTACTTTTTATAATAATTTCATAAAATATTCATTTATATTGATTTATAACGAAGATAAATAGTTTAAAGTTTTGCTCATTATTACTCATTGTGAAAAGATAATGAATATGCTATTTTTAAGTTTTAGCTTAATAAAAAGTGATTTAAAATGCTAATATAAAACATGACTTTCTATTATTACATACTAGATTATCATTAGGATCATTATTTATCTATTTAGAACCATTTAATTTTCTTCTCTTTGTTTTGTTGAATAATTTAAAAATTAGCTCATAACGAGAATAAATTAATGAAAATATTCTCTTTATTCAGTCTTTTTTTTTCTTTTTTCCTTTACTTTCTTTCAAATGTTTCTTTTTCATTTTAGGTTATTTGTAACTTGTGTTTTTAAAGGAAATAAGGTCGAAACTGTCACAATCAGAGTTTGTAAATCAGCGATGTTGTAAATGCTAATACATGTCAAATTGGTACATTGCGAGAGGAGATGAAGTGTCAGAATTATTGAATAAAAGATGAAAGATCACATCACTTGTCGATTTATATTTTTGTAGTTCATATTCCAATTTATAAAAGTAATTTCCGCTGTAATTCTCTAGTTTATTTATTTATACGCGTACATTAAAATGTATATACTGTATGTATTAAAATTAATAAATTTAACGAGAGGCAGAGATGATTACAAATATATTTCTTGAGTTAACTAATTAATTTTACATTAATAATAAATACTCTTAAACCGCATCCGTAATGACCTAAGTGTAATATATAAATCGTAATTCGTTTATTGTTTATGATTTAATTTTATTTAAATGTTTAGAAGAAGATATTCTAAATGACCTTAACAAAGTTTATTTTAATCAAATGACGCTTATAAACAATTATAAAATCGAATGGAGTCACAATATTCCGCTAATTTTATTAACGAGTCGAAAAAATAAAACAGAATAAAATTACGTAAATTAAAAAACAATAATTTAAGATAATTAAAAATAGCTATGGGGAATTAAGAATTGCATTTAATTAAAATAATAGTTTTATCAATTAAACTTAGTTAATTCTTTTCTTAGATGTTTTAAATTAATTAGATTTTTCCCCCTCCCTCCCGTCTTAGTAAAAACTTCATTTCTAAGTGTGACAAGAAAATAAATTAGTAAAAATCTTTGTAAAACGTGTAGAAAGATGATAAAAATCTGTTAACTATTAAGATACAGTAGGACATCTTTATCTATTTTAAGAATTTAAGATGGGAGTTGCTAAAAGAAGGCGTTCTCCCACAGGAAACAAATCATTTAATGACGTCATGGACAGGCCGAGAGAGGGGCCAAGGAACAAAGTCCTCCTTGTTGCATTGCTTGTTTCTAGAGGTCACTTCCTCGCCGACAGATCGAATTACGCGCGTCTCGACAATGACCTTTAACCTAACCTTTTTTTCCCGTTTGGATCTTCAGGTGGTATCCTAAAGGAACCTCTTCAAGAGAGGAGCCCAAAAAGCAAATCGAGACATTTCTACTACTTAAGTTGAATGTCATTTTTCTTTCGCCAGATTTATCTGAAAACTCTAAAGAAAAAAAAAAAACTGCTCTAATCGTAAGACTTCGAGATAAATCAGCTTATCTAAATTCACATTAAGAGACCTAAAAAACTTCAAATTCTAGTACATATATATATATTTTATAAATTAATTAAATTATTATGTAATACGTCACTTGAACCGAAATATAATAAAGTTTATAATATATATTTTAAAAAATTCCATAAATATTTCTCGAGATAGAGATTTAAAACTTTAAATGCTAATATGCTAATACAAGAGATCGATTTTCAATCAAAACGCACTCAGAAAAATATCACTCGGCTCTATGGTATATTACAATAATAAAAGAATTTGACATGGAAAAATATTAGGAAATTTATGAACTGGGTTAAATTTAATCTTTCTCAAAAATAATTTCTTAACGGAGACGACTGGAAATTGTCTCAATTACAAGTTGGTCGCTATTAAATAGTTCATTCTACAGATTCAGGTATGACGCCTCGGCAGAGTTCATTGCCCTCTATCCGAGTTTGACACCATTGTTGGCAGGGGGTGTGGTCTGTAGTCCGATCTGGCTCGCTTATGTCACGACGTAATCAGTCAGGAGTAGGAGGAGGAGGAGGAGGAACGAGAAGAAGAAGATGATGATGAAGAGAAAATGTTACTTACGTCTTCTACGAGAAAATTATTTATTTGGCTACTGTTTATAGAAAGAGATAAATCGATATTCTACAGTGTACCGTAAATACTTTTATCAACGAATTCATTAAGTGCAGGTAATAGAGAAATAACCGATGGCGAATCTTCTATCGTTAAAGTTAAGGTCAACGAAGGATTCGTTTCTAGTACGATTATGTGGGTTTTTATTAATACGTCTGGATACGTGGGCAGAGCAGTTTTGGGCGAATGGTTTCGCTTAGTTGAATTTCTAGGCGGTAGATGGAGCTAAACGGTTAGCACTCGCTCAATCGGTTTCTGCCTGGAGGTTATTAATAGATGTAAGTCGCGTGCGAGTAACCGATTTGCAGATTTCGCCGTGGCGTTGCTATAGTAACGGCGTTAGCCATCTACCCCCTCCCCCGCGCGCGCACACACACTCACACACTGTCACTTGCATGTCATAAGGAAGATGGGACAGGGAAACTATGAAGTGTCACAGTCAATGATAAACGATATGATTTGGGAGAAATATCCTTTTTGCTCCACTGCTACAATGGGATATGCGGCGTATAATGATTTCTGTCTCCCACTGCAAAAATCAAACGCCGTCTAGGTTTTCTTGCCTTATCTACTATGGTGTGGGATGCTAGAAGACATTTAAACCAATTAATTGCTATGATTTGTAGGTGGTGCAATCTGAGCTTCTCATATTGTGGGTTGAGAGAGCAACAGGCTAGTAATTCTGTTTACGATATTTATTTAAAGAATTTATAAACAATTTTATTCGTTTCGAGCTCCCAAAAGGGACCTTTATGTTATATTAACAATAATAAATAAAATTTCAATTAATTAAACACGTAACGGGTTCACCATCGTCTATTTGCCGTTCCTCATAAACCGATTGCGATCTTCTTTGTTAATAATGACTCTGGTTGATATTAAAAGGAAATAAGCAAGAAATCTCAAATTGGAGCAGGTTTCGTTGATAAAACATCAGAATAATACAAATACAGAGTATTGTTCCGTAACCATAGCAACTGGAAATCATCTTTTCGCTTGGTGCAAGTTGAAGCAGTGAGAAGGAGAGAAAACGACTCTGAATTTCTTTCTTCCATCTCCATTTCCCAATGGAGCGAGTTGAGTGATTGTATTTGTCTTATGTTGCCAACAGTATGGATATCTTTGACATCAGATAAAAATCAAACTGGGAAAGAAAAACGTTCCGTATCGCAACTTATTATTATAACAGTAGAGTCGTATATATTTATGTTATTAGCATCACGTGATGGAGAATTTATCTTACGTAACAATAAGCTACGGGAGGGTACACCAGGTAGACACCTCCCGACACCTTGTTTGGCGCCACAATTAGCTATTGGAGTGCAGTGCACCATGGGAACGGACATTATAGTTCAAGCCAAGGTCAACGGTAGGTAGCTATAGTTAAGGGCGGAGGCACAGCTATGGTCATTCACCTAGATGTCTGCATTCCATCGCCTTCTCTATCTCTTCTCCCGTCGGTCGGGCAGTTTTTTACATCCCCTCCCCCTCCCTGCTTTCTCTAGAGTTTTTTTTGGTGCAGACCACCTCCCGACTCTGTAGACAAGCCACAGAAACATGTTCAACAACTCATCTTCTTAAGAAGCCGCCAGTCTGAGATAATATATATATACTAGCTAAAAGGATCAGAAGAAAAATTTTTAAAGTAACAGATTTAGGATTTAGATATTGTACTTAACAAATAATTAAAGCATACATTACGGTAATTTTTTATCGTTTTTTCAATAGGCAATTATCTTGTATGATATAATCATAAATTTCCGAATGTAACAATAACTTTCGGAGGCAATGGATTTTTAAGAGGAGCATTTATCAATGTGTATAACCCATAATTTTACATAGCGACATAAAATAAAAGTAAAGTTGTCTTGTCACCTCGAAAAAAGAAAAAAGGGAACAAGAATATCCATTCGGTAATCAAATATCTAACCCATTAATTCCCAGCGGTGTATGGATATCGTGCTGAGAGTGGCCAAAGCGCCGAACTACGACCTCTTAAATTTCACTCTTAAAGTTGACCTCATGTATATACAACACACGAATTTGACCTTTAAATAGGGGTAAGGAGGGTCCATATATACATCAAACGACCACCCTGACTGCATACCTGCGACAAAATCAAAATATCTTTGGTCTGGTCTTAAACGACTGTCCCACTAAATATACTCATAATAGAGCTTAATAGATAAAAGCAAATTGACTGGATTTGTTTTATGTGACAAACAATTACTCGGTGTTTCGATCACAATGGCCATTATCGACTCGCGCTGACATTGATATAAGAACCTCACCCCAAGTGGACATGCCTAAATCCTCTCTTTGTATCAACCCAATAAGCCATACGTAGTTAAAGTTAACAAGGAATTATATTACACTCTCTTAATTAATTTATATATATATATATATTATATATTTTATTATCGAGTAAAAATATTTACAGTCTTGATATCGGATCCATATTGGCTCTTTAAAAAGCCACACGTGGTTGTAATTTTGGTAATCTTTCCCAACTTGGAGAGGCCACCCTTAGGTATATAGCTGTAACATCTTCCCAGAAGATAATTGTAACCCCGATATCTTCGGGCTATGTGCCTATCTTCTAACACTTGTATCCCAAGCTAAAGTTATTAATTTAGATGAACCGCTCCTTATCGATAAGAAATAAGCAAACTCCAGAAGATGGAAAAATTTGATTCGGATCTTTGATTTAAAAATAATAATAATGATAATGACGATAATAGTAAAAAAAAGTGTAACAATTAAATAATTAAACTCGAATGAAAAAAAATAAATGCATTTTAGGAAATTGGAATTTTTTTCCGTATTTTTTTACTTATATGATAATTACGGTTGTGGAATGTAAATGGTCGTTGCAAAAATTCGTTTGAATTCCTCTTAAGGTTTAAAGCAAGTTGGTAGCAACTCTTAAACAGCGCTTAAAACACGGTTTAATTCGTGATTGATACTCATGCATCTTTCATGTATCGTCACTAGGAAATTAAAACGGGATTCTTCACAATGCCTAATTCATGATGTACAGTACAATCAATTGTTTCATTGGCCAACACTAGAAAATGCAATTTTGTACCGACGAAAGAAAAGAAAAAAAATTCTAATTTTACACATTTTTAAATACTTCGATCTATTCTGTACTTCAGTCGAAATTCGTTCGTTCTTTTTTTCTTTTTTAAGCACTCAAAAACTATTTTCCATTTTTAAATACTATTTTACTACCTTAACGGTAGATTTCAAAATTTAATGTCAACTTTATGTATTTTCTTTTTTAAAAAAATAAATATTTTAAGGGTTAAATATCAGATTAGAAAAAATACATCTCTAGATACTCTCTTGGGAAGAGTGCAAAAAGAGACTTATAGATAAAGTTAGGAAATTGCTCGATAATCAATTATAGCCACCTGCAGCTCGAGAACATTTATCAATCAGTACAAGAACCTCTTCTAAATTAACATTCTCAACGCGCTACCAATACCAACTCGAAGGACACTTTTTAACATTTATCCACGATTTTAGAATATATATATATATATATATTTTCTTTAATTTTCCCCCTCTTTCGCTGTTGTTTTCCTTATCTTTTTAAATTCCTTAACTGTATTCTTCATCGTCAAAGCCTTTCTTCTCTGTAAACAAAACACACAAAACTGTTGTGTGACATACCGTTTTCTTATCTTATAAAAAATGTAATTAGTTTTTTCTCACGTTCATTTAATATTTTATTAAAAGATGATATTCTATTTAATCGTTCAAATAACACTAATGCTTTTCCTTATATATATATTTTTCAAGGAGTTAACAAAAGTTTCATCACGCGGTATCGATGTGATTAACTTCATCAAAAAAGAAAAAAATAATAATGGCAAAGTGTGATAGAAGGTTTAGTCTAGAAGAAAGGATAACATACACTAAATGATATATGTTTTCAGATAACCCCTAACAACATTTACCTTTTTTTATTACCTTATAAAGAACTGCCCACATTATTATGTGTCAAGCGACGATGCACTTATATCACTTATACAATATGCGTAGACCATCACGCTGTGTTCGGTAAGACTTTCGAAATAAAATACTGTTTGGAAAACGGCCAACTACTTGGTATATTTGAGATATATTTCAAAATATTTCCAGTCAAGTCATATAACCGGACATGTGTCAAATATATCGTCCATTAATGATTATACATAGGATGAATTATTAGTTTGTGCTCTGTCCACAAGAGGGCGGATATTGATGCTTTATCATTTTATATATTTGTTGTTTTCATATTAATTCTATTATAAATTAATACATTTTTATAGTAAAATGTTTAAGTTATTATATATTTTTTTCGTTATTTTTAATGCTTAAAATTATGTATTTTGTGAACGTGGACGTAAGAATCGGGAGCAGGGGAACTGCCCCCAAATTTAGGCCAAGCAAGAACAAAATAAAAAATCAAACATTAGTGTTTTAAAAACTTTGATTGGTCCCTGTTTAAAGAACAAGTGCTTTTAAATCTGTACAAAATAAAAACAAAGCTATCTCGATTAGTTAAAGTAGTGTACAATTTTACACAAATTTGACGTCATTCTGGCATTTTCTCATTACAGAAAGATAAAATGATATCAAAATTGTGTATTGTGTTTAGGTGTACCTTATTCTAACAATGAGAATGTTCTTTAAAAGTCAAACAGTATATGGTTTAATTATTAACACCCTTAGAAAAATTGGAAATTGATGTTTAGATTAATTTTAGTTTCTACAAGACGATTTATAGTAATAATTAATGTATTTTTATAAGCTTAAACTATCATTTTCACGCAAAAAAAATTATAAAATTTAATATAATTTAAAGAATAAGTTGTATTAAAGTTTAATATAATTATCCCTTGATAATATTACATAAAAGAATATAGGCCCTACAAGTTTATATTCAAAAATTTATCCTGTATAAAGCGTAAAAGATTTCTGTGGGAACAAGCTAAATCATTAACCTTTCCTTTTGTTAACGCGTTTGAAACTTTTATAAGTATTATATTCATTTCTAAATTATATATCTAAAGCTCTAAACAGTTATTTAGATCAGGAGGAAATATAAATAAATCGGGACTCATTAAAAAAAAAATGGAACTGCTGAGATGCTATTCAATACGGAAGTAAAGGTGTTTAACCTCTGCCTCTTCTTCCTGTTTTCTCAATTATACTCTCTCTATAAATCGGTGACTTCTTAGGGCGTTTCTCCATCCGAAATATTTAGGTCAACAACAAACCAGGAAAGCGAAAGAGAACAAATAAAAATTGGAAAAACTATGAAGTGTAGGTGGGATTGTTCTGCTGGCTTACAATCTAGGTTAGTTGTCTGTGCAGAGTTCAACTCAAAATTCGCTCATCATTCATCCCGACATCTTAATCCTTCGAGAAATGTGCAGGATTAGTCCTTTCACTTTCCATAAATGCCTTCTAATTCATTTTACATAGAGTTTGCTCATATTAAAGACATACGTAAACAGTAACTTAAGAGAATTAGAAATATTAAATTTCGTATTAATAGTAGATTTTCTCATTTCTATAATGTTTTTCCGGTCGCATCGTCTAGAACATATTTATTTTTATAGCTTATTTGTGCAGCTAGTTTAATCGACCTTATTCGCATAAGTACTTCTTTATGATAAATTAATTCTAATGAATGTCGGCTTCACATTTATAGGGAATTTAATCCTAGAGATCGAGGTTTTATCGTACATTTTAACAAGCTCATCTGATACAATCACTTACCAAAAATGGTTAGCTAAACAGGTAAATTAACTAGCTTATAATATAATACAAAGTAATCGCTTTAGGCTATACGAGTAGAAAAATAATTAAAAATTCTTTCTTGTACCGATTCAAGTGTGGCGAATTCATTAAACTCGTTAGCACTCTTCATAATTGTTATTTTTTATTAATGTTATTAAAATTTTAGATGCAAATAAAAGGCTTAGATTCTTCCAAAATTTCTATTACTTTTACTAAGTTTCGCGTTCTTATTCCTTATTTAAATTACTAAAAAAAAATATAATTTCTGTAATGAATAGAATTATTTTACAGTTATAAAAACTAATTCGTGTAAAGAAGGAAAATCTCACGTTTGATTAAATTCATTTTACATAACTCAAAGTAGATTGTTTCTACCGCATATAAGAGCATGCTGCTATACGTGGGCGCACTCTTATATCCACGAGTATAAGAGATGCTCTTATGGATGAGGCAAAATCTGCGCTATATTCTGAAAAGTACCTTTAAAAAACTCTATTTTTAAAAGAAATTTTTTATAGCATCGGAAGAATTTTTTAAATAATGGTTACTACAGAGATGTTACTGAATAATTAGTGTATTATTCATTATATTTACATTGACACAGCAGTGCAGTGCATATAAGAGCATGCTCTTACATACAAGGTATGCTCTTATAAGCGAGACAGGACCTGCGAAAACAAGAAATTTCAAATACAAGAGATGCTCTTATATGCACGGAAATACAATAAGGGTGATTTTTTAATATGTACTTCAGTCACATAGTTGAACAATACAGGCAATAATTACTATACAGGCGTGTAGCACTAAAATTCTTGAAAAAAAAAATCATTTTTTAAAAAAAGATTCACACAGAAATTGCACTGAAGATTTTTCAAATAAAAACTTAATATTGTAAACTAGATTATATGTAGCATAATTTAATTATTATTTACGATTTTGTTTTATATAAACGCATGGAAAAGTTATTGGTCATCAATTCATCATCAATGTTAAGCATGCGTTATATATTAATTAAAATTCATTGAGTCTGTATGAGTCTTGCCTGGTATGTGATACCAGCGACACCCTTAGAGCTTTTTTATCGTCTTCTCATAAAAAAAAATAATAAACAATATCTGTGCGTGTCACGTAGAGTGTCTGTCTGTATCGCTGTAACTTTGTTCAAGTGTAATTCTGGGAATACTTCAATATATAATAATAAAGTTAAATAATATAATTAAGAAATAAATAATATAATATAATCCAATAATAAGGTTTATCTTACACGTTAAACGCACCTTTGAGTTTACTTTAGTTAAATTTCTTTAGCTACAAAGACCATAAATATCAATACTATATCTTTATATAGCACTATATAATTCTAAATTTTCTTCGGATTAAATTATATTATATAGGATACGTAAGTTTATATATTATATAGATATAAATAGCGAAATTATTTTAGGTTTTTATTCAGTTTCTAGCGAAATCTGGAAATAAATATCAAGAAAGTAGTTTCCAATTTCGGCATCACCTCTGTACATATCCATCTCTCATCGCAATATTTTCATATCATATAACATTTCTGGCAGTCAACTTTCTTATATAAACTTGCAAATATGCGACTACTTGAAGAGAAACATATATATATCAATACAGTACTGTCAACGTATTTCTCAAATTCTTTACCTGGCTATATTGCCTCTATATATTCGATTGACAGCAATCTTTTACTGTCCCTTCTTTTGATAACATGGTATAAGAAAGGACTTCACCTAAGAATGTATTTATGACCTAGATATTTTTATGTTTGTGTATAGTCTGCATCTGATGACTGCAGCTTAGAGAAAAATTCTTCTTTTTTATCTTTCTTTGGATCAATTTGTTTGATCGAATATTGTAATAATGTGTTACGAAAAGTTGCATTTTTCTAAACGTAATAACCAATGATTTAGCTACATTTTAGAAGTTTATTTTATTATTTAATTATACAAATATTTAATTAATATGTCTAACTGAAAAGTCAACGATTCAGTTAATTGACAAGATGCGATGGAAGATTGAAAACACGTAAAAAAATGTAATTAAATATTATTTCTAGATGACTAACTTAGGTGAGAGAGATGTGCGATCACTTCATCATATTATCTCCTATTAACTAATTTTAAAAAATAACAGTAAACCATATACTGAAGCATAGGAGGAGTTAGTTTTCCCCTTGCTCCCACAACTCCCTGGTGCTTTTCCCCTCCAAATTCTGGAAAAAAATAGATAAGGAAGGCAGAAAAGTTAACAAGTTAGTTGTGTTTTTATTTGTATAAAATTTCGGGCAAATTAATTCCCTCTGTCTTTCCATACATCCATACCCATACGTATATGAAATCAATAATAATAATAATAAATACTTAAGAAGATATTAAGAATGATAAAATATTTATATAAAAATTCTACTGACTCATTATATTGTAATATGAAATATTACAAAATGAAAAACAGCAATAATAGAAAAAAAAATCATAATATAAAATGGAAAATTAAATAACCGATAGGCTAAATTTAAATGAATACAAATCGTGGATTCCATTGAAATATTCTTCGGAAACCAATCGTAAATTGATTGTCAATATGTTGTCTTACCAGTTGCAATGGGGAAATTCGAAAAATAATTATGGCACCACATGATCGAACACGATCATTAAATGCAAAGTGATAATTACTAATTCGTACATAAATATCAAAATCGTTTTATTGAAAGTATCTGTGTAAGTCGTATCGTTTAATAATTAAAATTATAATATAATTTAAATAATGAATGATAGTAAATAAGGTAAACTTTGTATATTAGAGGGGGGATTTCACACTATTAAATTATTTTTTTTGTATTAGAAAAAATATTAATAAGATAATTAAGAATAAGATTTAAATTTTAACTGTAATTAACTTTATAATCTAACAAAGAGCAATAGCGTGGATTGTATTTTTTATACAGTAAACGAAAGAAATTGATCTAGTTTATTGGAACACTACACTTTACAAAATGATCCAATTTTCCAAACTCGATAGAATTCGTTATTGAAGAAATCGTAAATGAAGGATCTAGAATCAAATACGTGTAATATCTCACCTTATTTAGAGAGATATCGCTAAGTCGTACGCGCTGTAGACTAAAGAAGTAGGCTTATTTTGTAATATTACGTAAGTCTCACGTATTTCGTACGATTTCTCGTATCCAGTTGTGAAGAAATTATTTACCATTCCTCCTCTAAGTCGATTCCAAAATGCAGAAGCTGAAATTTCTCGGGGAGGAAAGAAAAAAAAAAAAAAATCACGTGTACCCTACAAAATCAATTTATGGTTTTTCGCGCTCGTCTGGAAAAAACAAATTCTTTAAGTTTTTGTGAATTAAATTTCGAAAAAATAGTTGGAGATTGTATAAAGCTAAGAAATGTTTATGCTTAAATAGAAAAATATAAAAGAAATATTCGTTCGTGATTTGTTATACAGTATAATTCTGTATGTTTTATAGAAATTAATTTAATTGTTTTTGAGTTATAGAAAAATGAAACATCGTTATTTCTCTCGTAGTATGCATGTCATTTATTATAGCGTTAGCACTAATAGAAACTTATTTTTATGTCTTTACAGATGGAGATAAAATAGGAACTTTTAAGGCTTTAAAATATAAATATTCATTGGGAAATGGAGGTGAAAAAACTGTAAACCTTGATGGGAATTATTCTCTTCTTTAGTAATTTGCATGACATACTCGTATACCCACAATAATTTAAGATTACATCCTTATCTTCCGCTAATAAGTTGTCAGCGTATGAGAAACAGAGCACATCATTCACCAAAGAGCGTCCACATGCCTGCAGATGTGATCCATCAGGAGCCGTTGTTGCGGACAGCTACAGGCAACGGTAATTGCTTGCTTAGCGTCTTAAAGAGTTAGAAAGCGCAATAAATTGTCGGGATACGATCGGTGCAGAAAGACCAGAAGGGCTTACGGGTCTATAGTAATGCGTAATTTATAATGTTAGGTATAGTTGGCCTCCTTAGTGATAGATGAAGCGTCTTATCTCTCGTTTAACTTGCTCCCCGGGCCACATCTCTTCCCTGATGAATGTCTGGTTCCTGCGGCGCTCCTTTTTACACTTCTTGTTCTAAACGACACGACAGGAAATGCATCTCTGCTTTATTAAGACGAGAAACCAAATTTTAATTCCATCCTAACCTGCCTGTGGCCCTTAGAAGTTTGATAATCGAAGGAAATGATTCCGGTTCGGGCATTAATCTGCCCATCCAAAAAAAAAAATAATTATTTTAAGCATAAAACATTTAAGTTTTAATATTCTTTTTCCATTCATACACACGATTGTGCCGATAAGAAAGCTTTTTGTCTGATAGCAATGGAAGCAGATGAAACATTTTATGTAAGTTGCAACTATAATCATTTTAGAGTTATAAGGTCGATATAACCTTCAAAAAGTTCCTCTTCCAATTCTCCCTTTCTTGATTGATGAAGAGAAAGCTCTTTCTATTCCTCGGATACAGCAAAGACATCGATTCTTGTGCCTGCAATGCAAACGCATCTAGAGCTAGTCCAGTTGCTCTCGATATACTTTAAAGTGTACAGTACAATGGACGTGACAATTTTAGAAGGTTGCAAAGAGAGAGAAAAGAATTCGGTGCAAAAAGGAGACGCTAGGGAAATTTAGTGTCTTGCAGAGCACGATCTACCGACTTGATAAATGGTAGACTTAAAAGAGAAAATGGATAAGATGGCCGAAAAAGTAATTGAAATTCGACTAACATTTCCACCAGTTATGTTGCGACTAGATTGGAACTTTTGCAAAAATAATCTTGTTCCAACTGCAATAATAATTTTATAAAATATCTACAACTTTCGCAGTAAAATAAACATATTTTTACAGGGGAAAACACTCTTAACAACAAATTAAAATTCCACTTTTGTAAAACAAAAAAAAGCTTTTATAACTGGAGTCGAAATTACGTTAATTGAAGAAAAACAAATAAAAAGCAAAATGTTAAAACGTTTGAGAAGAGATAATTTCGTAATTTAAATATATATATTAAAAAATTCAATTAATTAAATCGCTAATTAAATTTACGGTTTTAAATGTTTTAGGACAAGGTCTAAACACCAGATATAGGGATAAGTGAAAGGAGGTAATCGGGTTTGAGTGAATTTTTATTTTTCTAAACCTTACGTAATATTTGACGTAATACGTGATGGAACATGTGTAGAAAACATGTTTGATAACAGATGGGATGAAATGTTGCTCGAGGTTGAATGCCAATATAAAACCGAACCGAACCAGGAAGACAATTTCAACAAAATTTAACTTTTCCTGTTTTGCCATAACCTAACATATGTCGATCTCTAACTTGTGTGTTTAGTTTTCAAAAGATATAAAATATATATCTATCTATATATATAGTTTTCTACTTCTTCTTTTTTTTATTTTATTTTTTTATTTTTCCTTTTACAATTTTCCAAACTTTCCCTCTTTACAGCCTCATAGTCAGATACTTGGTAGCCTGCCTGATGGGAAAACTGGCCATCTGTCTTATCTTGCTTACTGATCGCCGTGTGCGTCCATATGTTCGAGAATTTAGAGCCGAAAATCACGTAAATCTATTGTTTTTTCGTGAAATTTTTAATCAATACAATTGCGCAAATTACACACAAATGTGTTTTACAGGGAAGATAGTTCTAATTTAGACCTAAAATATATTAGTTAATAACTTAAAATTCCTATTTGAAAAACGAGAATATTCTATATAATAAATAAAATTTTCAAGTGAAAGTTTAAACACGTGACGAACTTTTCCCACCGAAAATTAATTTAGCCCACGAATTTTCAATTCAGACGTGTTTTAAATAATGTAAGAGTTTAATTTCTTGTATTATCGACTATTAAAATAATTATTTCGAGTAAAATTATCAAGTAGATATCAAACTTTACTAGTTTTATGGCCTTAAAGTTAGAGTGAAAAACTGAAAAATATTACTTTTTTCACTCGAAAAAAAAAGCCAAGTAATTGAATTCTTGATAAGAAAAAAATAAATAAATTGGAAATTTTCCGTCAAAATATAACAAACATATTAATTCGATTTTAAAAAATAAAATGGATTATTTTTCCTGAAAGAATATACACAAAGAACAGAGTAAATAAGTGCACAATAACAAGTAAATTCCTTTATGAAATAATAGACACTCCAGGCAATTTAGGACTCAGACGCGATTTTAATATTCATGAGGGATCATAGTCTAATTATAAAATTACTTAGCCACAAATTAAAACTTGATTATATTCTTGCTTCTGGCAGATCGCTATTTTATCCTTGTTTTTTTTTCTTTCCTTTTTTTTTAAATTTTCTTTATTCTTTATAATTTAATGAAGAGAAACTTGATTATTTGAGCTAGATACAGCTCTTGAGTAATAGTGCGACGTACGGTAGCATTACATGTCCGATTTTGAAGGCTATAACGCGATTTATTAGCGAGTTAGCGATTGTCGGATGGCCACGTGACGCTCCATACCCCGGTCCTGCTCTTAATTGGATAACTTTTACCCCCCGAGTCGTGCTAGGCGTACATAGTAATCAGTCAATTAAGTGCTATCTTAGCAATTAACTGGAAGATTTAAAGTCGTAGAAGGGAAGAAGTGGCGGGCCACCACAGGTGTTTGGTACAAGATCAATAATGGTCGGAGCAGGACGATTTGTGTCGGGATACACCGCAGGACACGTGTACCCCTTGTACGTCTTGAATAACTGCTGCGGTTAATAACCGCAGATTACGTTGAATGGAAGAAAGTAATGTTGACCCTGTTAGATTTATCGATTGGTGGTCTGCTCCGATTTTTTCCCCCTTTTCTGCCTGCTACAATCCAAGTCTAAGCATCTAGGCAGATGATCTCGGTTATCACTTTTCATATTCTCATATTTTAATCGATTTAAAATTATTTAATTATAAGAAAATAATTCTGAGAAGCGAAAAGTTATAGAAATTTTCTAGCTTGAAAAGGTGATTAAACAGAGTAAAACATAAAAAGTATTATCAGAAAAGTGGAAGAAAGAAATATGAAAAGGAAGAATAATAAAAAAAATTATATCTAAAAGAAAAGAAAAGAAAATTTAAATATTGCGGATAATAAAACATAAAGTTATAAGAGAATCTGGAGGAAAAAAAAGGAAATTCGGAATTAATCTAGAATTTGAGATGTGTCTATTGTGATTTTCCATCTTTTTTGTACGGCTTGAATCACCTTTATCGAGTTCGGAAATATTATCTTAATGAGCATTAACGTTACGACGAATTCTTAATATAATTAATTTTGGAAACAAGAAGCTCGGGAGCGGCATAATTATCCTTTCAATTAATTGCAACTTCTTCGCTGCAAGTAAATTAATTATTAAAATCGATAATTATTTCTTAACATTTTATTTGATTGATTCGTCTTATTATTAAGTATAAACATGTTTTACTTAGACATTAATAATACCATTATATTCTTGTTTTTTTTTTCCAGATTTTGTAGGCAGGGTCTTTAAACTATAGCATTTAACAGACCCTTCCCCTCTACCAAATGACGATATTATATATAAAAAATATGAGTCTTTAAACTACAGCTTATTTATCTTAAATCCCGCCTTGGATATAGATCGAGATAAGTATACTTGGTTACTAGAGAATAAAACGATGCCCACATTTTAAGTAGAGTCACATAATTAAACTGATGATTAAGCGATTTGTTCATTCGATGCTTAAGTGGAACGAATCCTTTTATTTATAAAGACTGCCAACAAAAATTATGCAAATATAATTGTGACCGATTGGGTAGATCGCGTGACTCACCGTTAAGTTACTTGTCACTCGAGTAGCGTAACGCTAACCTTTCAGATACGAGTGTTGGACGATTAAAAAAGAAGGGGTAATCACGTAACAAAATCGCGCGAGGTATATATATTAACACGTTAATAGTAACTTCAATAATTAATGATAATGTTTACAGAGTTACATGCTGTTAGCATATGTGGCAGAATAGTTCTTCCTCCTCGAAAATCAGTACAATGAAACTACTGTTTCAGTGTTTACACAATTTTTCACTCTTTTTTTAATTCGTGTAAAATAATGAATGTGGTTAATGGGTCATATTTAAAAACGGAAATTGGTTAAAGATGTCGAAATTTCTGTATTTGTTTACACGTATATTTAATTATAACTACTTTACACGTTATTTATTGGAAGTAGAACTAGATCCAATTTACAAGAGTTTCCCTTGACACATATTCAATAGAGCTGATTGGATCATGTGATTTGTCCGGACGGCTGTAACGCGACTTGTTTGAGTTGTTAACACCGGTCACACGGTTAATATTTGATCCCGTGACTTATCTAGACGTTTAAAATAGGACAGAAAATTAGGAGAAGTACAATATAATTTGCGAGGGTGTCGAGGAAGTCACGTGACTCGTTAAAAATTGCAGAATGGCGAAACAATAGTGCGGTTAAAATCGATCACCTGGCATGTCGAGATGCTTAAAATGGGTCACGTTCTTTTTCGGGGTTGGTTGAAAGTAGAATTTCTTCCTTCACTTGTCACGCTTTTGTTTTCTATTCGAAAAGACGAAACTCGTGTACAGAGAAAAAGTTGTACTTTGATTAAGGACTAACATAGTTTGCAGCGATCAATGCACTTCCCTGGAGTCAAGAAAGAGACTATCGAAAAAGAAAGGAAACTTAAACTAATCGCATGTTTAGAAAATCTTTTGCCATTTCTTCTTCAGTAGAAGTTCGACGTGACTCATTCCCAAACAGTTTTTATTTATTTACCCTTTAACCGGAATGAATTTAATCATATGACTGTAAAATTTCCTTTATTTAGAATTTGATTACATGACTAGAGAAAATCGATAACTAATTAAGTTATTAAATTCTGTTTACGTAGAATAAATTTACTTAGATTATTCACTTTCGGGATTTTCAATTCTGCAACAAAATCGGTAAATAAATTAACATTAGTTCCCATATTAGATCATTACTCTTTAGCCGAAGTCGGGATGATTCACATAAAGAATATGCGCCGATCACGTGATCTTCGTCTAACGAAAGCGACTACAGCACGATTTATTACAGTTTTTCGAGGGAAGAAATCTCAAATTGTCATACCGAGAAGCTAAAGTTATTTTCGTTATTTTTCCTCTTACAACTGAAATAACTTTCCATTAGTCTCTCTCTCAATCATCCGGTTTGGAAATTCGGAAGAGCGGGAGAAGTAAAGAAGAAGAAATTACAAATGTGTCCTTAGGAAATACGTTACGTTATTTTATACTCATTCGTGAAAACTATTCTCCCCCCTATCGTCTCGCGCTTTTACGAGGCGCAGACAGTCGGTCACATGACAAAGGTGAAAGTTCACGTTAGTACCAGTCCACACGTTTTCTCGACTCGGCTCTGACCCCGGCCGCTTTTTATGACTTCCTGTGGAGTGTCTTGCCTCAAATAGTAACAGACTTTTCTTTTGTTTGCATAGTGTGACACCTCGTCGCTCACACGCCTATAGTTTATTTCCCAATGTGTGCCCAACCCCCGTTTCGATTGCCAATTGAGACGTGAAAATATTTCGTCTCTCGTATCTCTTTTTCTTGTTCATTGTATAATTTCTCTATTATTTTTCCTTCATCCATGCTTCTTACGCAATTTTTCACGCGGATTTTTAAGAATTTATTCGTTGTATCGCGCGATTTGGCGAATTTTTATGCTTAGTTTTTACTCCTCAATTCTCTATGCGCGTTTAATTTGCCTTGAGGAATTCGCATTCGAATTTTAATCGGATATTTATGATTTTTTTTCCTAGATATTTCGGTTCGAAGAAGTATTTCCTATCCATTACTTGTGTTGATGAACCCTTTAGACATCGGGTTAGCCTATAATTAGGAAATATGAAAAGCGCATCATTGAGAAAAAATTGAATAATACCCTGTAATCCATAAAGCATTGATACTTCGCCTCGGGAAATTGAGAGAAATTTAGAAACAGTTTTTCACTATAAAAGCAAATCTGCTTGATTTCCAGTGGCGAATTTTCCATTAGATCCAGTAGACTAGGACCTACGGGCGCAAAAATTCAAAAGAATAATAAGAACAATAATATAACAATTCATAAAGGAATTAGTTTAAATTGAAAGCTTAAGTAGGACAAAATAAGACATATCAGTCGAGTAATATTAAAATATGAATATATTTTGCATGAACAGAGTTTGATTAATGAAGGATTTTCGGTAGCAATGCCCTTCTCTCTTTCGATATTTAAAAATCTGTTTAAAATACAATTGCTGCGGAATTAAAATTATAAAATAGAATCATTCCGTGGCACTATTAGTTTGGGGGTGCCTGCATATTGTGGATCCAGGGTGACATATCTGTAAATCCTTCACTTTGTTCTAATTATTCTTATGTGATTTAATACGGCTTAACGAATCTTTGTACGTAATTCCCAACATAACTTTTTTATATTTAGATATAAATTTGGGGGTATTTTTAACGCTTTTTGTTTAGTTAACCACGTGTCTAAGCGATTTGTTTTCTTATATTTTTAGAATTAAATAAAATTTTCCTTTCTAAACAAATTTTCTTTTCTTTTTGTTTACTTTTAGTCACTTACCGAATGCTATGGGCTATATTATCTCCGTTTTAAAAACACTGTTTATCCTTAGATTCACATCACTTTCTGACATTTTTAAACATTAATTACTCTTATAAATTTTAAGAATATTTTCAGAATTATTTAAAATTATTAATGAAACATTTTTTTCTTCACATATTTTACTTTAATATCTACCTGAAAAAAGAAATAAAACTCGTAATTTTTCACGACGTGTAACTCAAACGAGAAACGTTTAAAAAACGTTATTTTTCTAAAACGTTTACGATTCGAAAACAATAACAAACGTTGTCATTACAGAAGACGAAAGCTCCGTTTTCAAATTTCACTAAATCACGCAAACAATAAAAATTTCCAAAGGGGATAGTCAATATTTACGAAGTAAGGAAGAGGTAAATCAGTAAAAGACTCAAAAATCAAAAGGCATCAATTGTGTAGTAGTTTTTCAATCGCTTTCGGAGTTGGTATTTTCAGCTCACTTGCCATCCGTCCTCGATATGCAATGCAGAAAGACAACTCTGTAATTTGTCATTGGCTTGACAGCCGCCAAGTAATACAGCGACATGATGGATAGAGCAATACTGCCTCTATTGATAACTGCCGGAGCACCTCCATTGGTAAGAGTGCAGTGGGACCGACTGGCGAGTGGCAAATCGTTTCTTATTTTATAACGTCGACGATAGATACAGCCAACCGAAAGTCAGGATAACAGGTGACCTGTCAAGAAAATAAAAAATAAAAAACTATAAAATCGCCGCTTGTTATATTGCCGTGCAACTTTTGAAAGATTGCATAAGAATTTATTAAAATTCCCTTACGATACGTATATAAATTGTCTTGTGAAATGCGCCAATCTGCATCTATTTTTTAATTTTTTTTATATATATATTGATAGTAATATCACTTATTTTATCCGTATTTTTTGAAGAATTTAACTATAAAATGTTTATTTTTTTTTTGTAGTTTCTGCAGATGGAATCATTTCTGTTTAGCTTTCTTATGAAACCAATATCTGAGATTCTGGAAAATTTTAAGAATTTCGACAGAAACTAATATTTAATAAAATATCAAAAGAATTGTCGTCAAAGTCGAAAAATTTACCAGAAAAATAAAAACATGAATTATTCTACTATAACACGCTTCCATGCAACGGTGCGTTATAGCTTCTTGGGGCCCGGGCAAATTTCAATTAGGGAGCCCCGTGTGCAGTGTTGACTTTGGACATTATTCTCCGGGGAAATATAAAAGATTAGTTTGGGGCCCTCTTTTGATGAAGGCACCAGGCAATTGCCCTTTTTTTCTCATAGCATAACGTTCGCTGTTTTCGTGTAAAATTCTATTTCGAAATGATGCGAATGGACTCATAAGAGATTTGCTGATTACATGAAAACATTCCATAACAAGAAAGAATTTCTTGTAGAAGACTCTTTCAGGAAATGATTATTGACTGCCACGAAAGTATTTTATCAATAGAAAAATAGAAAAAAATAATTATTCCATTTAATAATTAAAAATATTTCATTATAATCAAGCAATGTATGAGGGATATGTTGGATATTTGAGTAATCATTAAATATTGTTAGATAATGCCTGGAAGAAGCACTAGTACAATTTTCTTCTTTTTTCGCCTATGCAAAAAGATATTTGCAGTATCAATAAAAGTATATTGTTAACTCAAATATTTGACATCCCTCCGGATTTAGAAGAATATTATATTAAAGAATTCCGAGAATGATTCGATTATAAATGTTTCTCCACGGAAAGGGATTTCATAAAAATGAAACTTGAAAATTCAGGATGATAAATTCGCATCATCTTTTCCAAAGAAATTATCCATTGAAATCTTTTTAAACAAGGATTATTTTAGGGGAAAAAACACGAAATTGAGACAAAAGGAAAGCAAAAAAAATAGCAGAGTTAGATACAATTTTAGGGGAAACGACACTGGCTACAGTCAGACACCCGTCTCTAACAATGGACGAATCTGTTCCGCTCACCGATATTAATTAAGAAAATGAATAACCGAAATGATGGTAGAGATGCTTACCATTTCTCTGATGAGGCGGCGGATTTCTATCTAGGATGCGCATTCTTTATGCATGACACGCGCTGACTTGTGTGCATCGGAAGACGGGAGGAGGGTGGCTAGCATTGGACTAATTAATCTGACTGTTATTTATAACGGTAAAGGCGAAATAAACCGGTAATTAATGTCACGTGACCTGGAAGGCGGAAATAAAGTATCGAACGCGGGACGTGTTGCTCTTTACTGCCTTACCTCCAGTCGATAATCATTATAAAGCATATTTGTTTAAGGATTTATCGAATTGACTTGTAAGCCGGCAAAAATATCGTTAATGTACTAAAAAATTATGCTTGATACACTTAAATCATTGACAAAAAGATTAATTTTATAAATATACGCAATATCGTTAATGGCGCTTCTAAAAATATTACGTTTTTTTTTAAAATAAATTATTGTATTTTGAGTAAAAAATACGAATGTAATCCTTGTAAAAGTTTTTAAATACTTCTAAGTGTTAAAAAATTGATTTAAGGCAGTCGTTTTCAACCGGTGGTACGCGTACTCCTCGCGAGAACGATGGGTTAATGCTATAAGTACACTCACAGAAAGGTCGAGTGAAAAGGTTGAGAACCTCTGATCTAAGGATTAAAGAGTTCGAAATGTTTAATCGTTTATCTGTTTACAAAAGCGCAAAAAAAAATGGCTAAAATATATCCGATTTTAGTTTATTAATGGAAGAAAATTATAGGATTATCTAACATTCGAAACTAATTTGCGCTAGAATAGTAAAAAAAAAAAACTTGAAACAAAGTTGAAGACAAAGCGATTAGTTAATAAAAAAAAGAAAAAAAAAGTTATTCTTAGTGAAAAGGAAGAGATTAATGAGGTAGAAAGTCATAAGACAATTAAAGCCGTTGATCTTTCACTTGTTTCCGTTATGTTTGGATGACTAATTAGTGTAGTTGTGTGCACGGCGGCACTTGTACTAATCAGTAGCTCTTCAATTCCAACTTTTGATTCTAATGACATCTCCTTACTTAAATTTCCTCTTTTCTTTCAGTTGCGAATTGTTATTCCTTCTCTACGTCATTATACCTCGACTCAAATTGGGATCGTTTCCTCCTTTTAACGTTTATAATTGGAAAGATACAACTTAAACTGCACTTTTCTGCAATTCTTTAAAATTACGGCCACGTTTTCTGTTAAGAACGCCGATGCTGTTCGCCTGATAACTTTTTTTTTCTTCTTAGAATTATCTTTAAAAAGCTTTCGGAAATAAATAAGCAAGAGTAGGAAACGAGTCTCGAGATGCTGAAGTGGTTTACGTTCTTCTACATTATTCTACCCGTGTTATATACCTTTAAAAAGTCCAGCAACGAGTTGCTTAACTTTTCCGGCAATATTTAAAATTTTACTGTCGGCATTTTTATACTTTCGATTATTATTCCCTATTCCGACCCTATTCGAAATATGACACACGACCCCCTATATCTCTCTCCACCCTCGACCTTTAACTACCAAACTTTAATGGTATCAATCCCCCTAATGCACAGAACTCCTTGCAAAGTTTCAAACATTTTCGACAAAAAGCACAGGAGTTATTAAGCTTCACAAGGTGAACAAAATCGTGACCCCCCACACACACTAACGTCCACACAGAAAAAATTCCGGAATTATTTTTACATTTCTCGACTCTTTAAAGGTCCCCCGAGTCCACGTAAAAATGTGAAAATCTTTGGTGGTCGTTCATACTTTCCATCTGTTATATATGAACATAGCCGGGAAAGTAAAAATATAATATTTATAAGGAAAAATTCGATCAAATACCAGATAAGAATTTCCATTATTACCCATTAGACCAATTGTCGTAAACATTTTCGTCATTAAAAATAATTGTTTGAGAATTTGATTCTTCTTCCTCTTCTTTTTTCCCCGTTTTCTCTTTAACGAAGAGTAAACGAATCGAAGCAATTTCAGACAGGGCCTATTCCTTAAATAACGATATCGACTGGTAGAATCAAATTTCACTTAGGTCTATGGTAAATAAGAATCCAGGATCGTATAACTTAAACAAAGTGAAGTTCGAGAGTATTAATTTAAAAATAAATGAAGCCCTCTGTGGATTGGTGTCCTTTCACTTAAATGAGCAACAGACTAAATACTTTATCCGAACATGAATCCTATTAAAGACGAATATGCGACGAGCCTAAGTAAAAAGACAGTTTTGGATTTAATGAAGTAGGGATCAAGCTAAAATAGCTTTTAAAAAAATATTTCTTTCCATCAGAACAGTAATGAAGCGATTGAACCGAACATTTCTATACGAAAATTATCGTCTTACACGAAAACTGATTAAAGCAGAGCCCGAAAATTATCAAAAGTACTTTTCCCGTGTTTAGAATTTCTGTAAAAAGTTTAAAATTTCGAAAATTGTGAAGAGCTTCTTTATAATTTAGCCAAGTTGCACGTTTAATTACATTGCATTGCACGTTGAACAATTAGAAAAAGCAGTTACTTTATTTTCATTACAGTTCTTTTTACATTATTTTAAAGCTTAATAGAGCCTATACGTCATTAACGTCAACGTTGCAACTTTGAGAATTAACATATGAACACGAATTTTACACGTAAAGTTTACATGCAAACAAATTAAAGTTCGAGTCTTTCATGAGTCTCTACCACACAAAATAGATTATTTCAACAGGATTTATACTTAAAACCAGTGCCGAATTGCTCACTAGACACGTGAGGCACGTGCCTAGAGGCCCCGAGACCCGTAGAAATTGGTAAAAATAAATGGTAAAATTAACATTGCAATTTTAGCTCATAATTTATAAATCATTCTACAGCTATAATTAGACTTTATTAGTTTATGGTGCGAAATTATGTAGAGGGGCGTCCAATCTTCTGTGTCCAGGAGCCCTTTAAAGTCGATGTATAACTGCTCAAAACAAATTATTGTTTTAAATATTATAGAATGAGAAATTTTTATGAAAGTGATCCATTGGTCTGGGAATTAATTTCTAATTCTGAGGCCTCGTGTAAATTAATATATGTGTAATATAAATGGCTTAATTGGGGCATACGGTTTCTGGTTTTATAATTTTGAATGTAAAATAATTCTCAATGGTTTACGGTTTAATAATTCACATTGATGCACGAATAAAAGGGGTAACGTGTTATCTTCGCAAATAATATTTATGAGTTCATGCGGCATAAAGATTTGATGATAGACTAGAAAATTATTCAATAAAAATCTTGAATGTTCATATCTCGACTGTTTTTGCTGAAGGTTTTCGAATTATAATAGAAACTTTTTCTTTTACTATCGCTGGATAGCCTTGAACTTCCAGTTTTCCTGGTCTCGTCACGGACAAGATGATGGCTCTTCTGCTGTAATTATCATTAGAATAAGCAGTATTAGACCACTTGATATGTCGGTGACACACAAAGAAACACCTTTCTATGAGGGCCAATTTGAATTACTCTTTTCTCATACGACTAACATTATAGAAACGTTAACTGAAAAACTACATTTTCCCATTTGACACGGTTCCATTTGCAAAAAAAATAAGAGAAGGAATAGCTTTATAATCTCACAGTAAATAAAATATACGAGTTAAAAGTTAATTATCTAATTTATTCGAGGCATAAATGATAAATTTTTTTTATATTTTTAAAGCGATTTCAAATTTAAAGAGAGTATTGTAGATACATGTTTTAACATAACTACACTATATTTTATTCCGAATAATTCAAAGTATGGTTATCGAATTTGGATCAGTTAGAAATCAATGAAGCGTTCAAAGTCATTTTACGTCGATAATGCAGGTGGCAAATAACTCATGACCTTAGTAAGTTTCTTCAAAAGATCCGGGTTCAACTTCCAATACAGTAAAATATATATATATATAATAATACGATCTCGTTTATGGCTAAATATACGTGAGACAATTCCGTATTTAACAGAACGTCGTCTTAAAACATTTTTGTCTATTTTTAAAACTCGTAAATCTGAAAGGTGTGGTCGTTGAGGACGTCAGCATAACAGTCTGAGCTAAATGCATTTTTTTTTTTTTTTCTTTTCTTATAAAACGTTTGCTCTAGACCTAAGAACTAAGAAACCACATTTAATGGATTTATATAATTTTTCTCTCCCGTTTTAAATTTGTTCAGAATTAAAGCGATTTTTGTAGAAGCAAAGCTGAAATATCGATTGGGTACAAGTAATTGTAAAAGAAATGTTGGTAGGAGGAGTTAGATGCAATAAAGTGGATATGGGAGCAGAGTTGAAGGTAATTGAACCATCTTTTCAAAGAATATTTTCTAATGGAATCTATTGCCAGGACAACAAGAGCGAATATTTATCAAAAAAGGAAAAAAATTCGAGTAAAATGAATCAAAAAATATAAGTTGTTTGTTTCCTTTTCAATACAGATAGTTAATATTGGTAAAGAAAATTTTTCATTTTTCCGAGATAGCTTTTTTCATCTCCACTTATTCTACATATATTTATATAAAATACAGTGGTAATGCTTTTCTAGGACCTTATAAATCTAAAAAATGACATTATTTTTGTATCTATTATAGGAGTAATAACTTTGTGTTTTTGTAAAGATATTCAATTTCTACATTAATTCTATCCAGGAAATATATATTCAGCATATGTTTACGCTTAGATTATTCTGTATTTAATTGATTTTGATTTGTTGCAGAGTGGTCGTAGGTGAGGTAGAGACGTGAGACCTTGCACATAAGCATATGTGACAGAAGTTACCTTTCCGTAGATTTTTCTGTATTCACTCGGGGCAAGGTTGTTTATATATAACCTTGGATTTGTTTTATATTGATAAAAATTATCAATATGAATATCGTGAAAGAATGCAACGTACTTAGTTTTCGTTTAATTAAAGCGATGTATTAAGGGAATAAAAGAGATAAAAGTTTTTATTTACACAAGCTGGAAAGAGCAGGAATCTGAACTGAATAGAAAAGATACTTTTAAAAAATTCCAAAAAAATAACTTTGTATCAAATTTTGTGAAAGATCGAGAAAGTCTTAGCAGGAGATTATAAAAAATGACTCCGGGTGATAGGTGACAACCAATCAAGAGACGGGAAAAGTGAAATCGATTTGACACGTGACTGGAATCAAATCTCCGTATTTCATCACGACTTGTGAGTATTGCTTGTTTACTAGAAAAAGAAAAAAAAAGAAGAATGCGTCTAATCGTCGAAATTTCGTGATAGCAAACAACCTAAACATATAAAGTAGACGAAAATTTTTTATATAGGCCTATACATTAAGAATGTTATCGCCTACACGACATAAAAACGCAATGAGATCATGTCCGACAATACACAAATATTCACCTTTCAGTTACGTCAAAAACGGATTTAAAAATAAAAAAAAATAAAAAAAAAATTCTTTAAATTATTTTCTCCGAGTTAATCTGCTAGACAATGTATATTTTTATTCTTTCTTTCCGACCTTTTAACGGTAATTTGACAAAGAATTGTGTTGTTAAATTTAAAACGTACAAAATGTATTTAAAATTGATTTCGATTACGCAATTACATTTAAATGTACTGTACGTAACCACACACTTTTATTATTCTCGACTTTTACTATCAAATTCGTTATCGCGGTTTTCAACATCCTGCAGACATCTTTTGATCTTATCTCTTTGGCATGAAACTACGAGACAATTTCATAAATGATTTATAAACGAGGAAAAATTGTCTAAAATGTATAACATTCTATAATGATGGTATTAAACTAATTGAAATCATATATACTATATTTTAACAGCTCTTTAGAAACACGTTGAGAATTTATACTCTTTTGTATCTATAAAATATATGTATGTATTAAATACAATATCCCTTTGTTCCCTATACGCTTCTAAACCCTTTGACCGATCTGGACCAAATTTTTCAGTTACTCTCTTAGACCCTGCAGAAAATATATACTACCAAGAAACCTGTAAACCCGCTCCTTCCCTTGACATTTCGTGATAAACGTAACAATGGTAGGCTAAAATAACCAGACTTTTAATATAGTTTTCATTTTTAATGTTTGTCATTATTACTTTTCGCTCGGGCCACGCCGGGCATTTTCTTTATTATTCTCCCTTAAAGATTAATCATAATTAGAAAAATATACTACAAAATAAGTTCTGATTAGCATTAATTAAATTTAAATAACAATTTATAGGTTTATTCAGTTTAAATTCAATAGATTCTGTGAGCCCAATGTCAAGAAGGTAAAGAGTTAAGAAGATTAAGAAATCAAAACAGTAAAATTAAGTAACAATTATTATACAACATGTAGAAAAGCGGAAGAGCGAAAACAATTTAGAACATAAACAAGTAAACGTCCTCGTATTTTTTTATTATTTTAATTTTTTCTTTTTTTTTATAAAACATTCATTCTGACGCCATTACTAATTCTTGTCGTACAACAAGGTCCGAAGGACTACGAAACGAAAAATAAGATTTCAGTCGATTTAAAAGAAAAATGGTTATAAAAAAATGAGGGTTAACTCGATCAATCGGCGATTTCCGGGAATGGAACCAACCTCTGAATGAGTTCCTTGTTTTGAATCTCGTTACGAGCATGCGTAATGAAGGAAAGAAAGAGAAAGCTAGAAAAGCATCAACAGCGCATGCCAGACAGTAATGTTTACAGATGTATTTTCGTTAGGGGAGATGGTATTACCAGCTCAGCTAATGTCAACAGCTGCACTTAGCTTTCGGCAAGAGTGTTGCAGATTTTTTTCTTTTTTCCCCCTTTTTTCTCTTGTCTGTTACAGAATTAGATATTAATGAAACGATTTCGATTTAAAGAAACGAATTCCATTAACCTACATCCTGTTTTTATTCGTTTAAATATAGATATTACAAATATTTAAATTATCATCTCGAAAATGCCACAGAATTCTAATCGTTGTTTAAACGAGAATTTAATAATATGTATATTAGAAAGAAGAGGAAGAAGAAGAAGAAAAAAAAAACAATATATATATATATATATTATTCGTATGCTCGTCAGATATTTTGAGCGAAGAAATAGGGAAAAATCTAAAAATCTCGACCCTGAAGATTTCGCACAAACACAAGACATCTACAATAGCATCTGACAATAGAGAAGGGAACAATAGACAAGAGCCTTACCAGTTATGTGTGTGTGTGGTTTGCCATCCTCTGTTATTTTGGACTACAATAGTTATCGGAGTACTTTGAACCGCAGAAAGAGCAAAATAGTTTCCAGATCGATTCTTCAGTTCTGGTTTTCTTGTCGCTCGTATATGTTCCGAGATGAAAGAACACTTCCCCATTTTAACCATAAATCAGTCAACTTACGTTGTACTTCCACTTTTACTCTAACGAATACCCTTGCCA
The DNA here is from genome assembly GCF_030686945.1 of Centruroides vittatus. Classification (NCBI taxonomy): domain Eukaryota; kingdom Metazoa; phylum Arthropoda; class Arachnida; order Scorpiones; family Buthidae; genus Centruroides; species Centruroides vittatus. The sequence goes on along the minus strand of NW_027122478.1, from coordinate 628,912 downwards.
GTAAACTAGATCAAAATTTTCAACTAGATTCTCCAAGAAAAAGAAACCTTTCCCCATCCAAACTAAAAATTTGAATATGTGGAGCCTACTGAAGCATGCATTGCAGGCGTTCAGAGATTTTAAATTTCTAGCGCTCTAAAAAATTATTTCTTCGCGTTTAAATCTCAAGTATATATAAAAACTTTTTCAAAAATTAAGAAAACTTAAAGATCCTCGTCTAGTTCTTATCCAGAGAACATAAATAAATTCGGCCTTTCACAAATTATTTTATTGAATATCCTGTAAATTTAACATTTACCCAATTTGTTAGAAGGAAAGAACAAGAAGCTAAAGGGAAAAAAAGAAATGAAATTTTATTAAAATCTCATTTGTTGACTGTTTTCATTAGTAAAATTTGCATTTATTTGCAGAAAGAAAAGAATACTTAAGGGATTTTAAATGTTTTTGAAACTTTTCTCAAAACTAGCTGCAAGACAAATAACGAAGGATAAAAAAAAAATGAAAAATATAAAGAAAAAATACTCTACAAATGCTAACAACACTGGTACTTACACTTTTATAAACACGTCAGCGAATCTTTTGATCGATCACGCAATATTCCAATCATTTTTTCCCTTTTCCTTCACGCAACCTTACTTGGGTGTTAAAACGCCCAAAATGTCAATACCAAACTATCTACTTGGATATGGGCATAGGATAAAAAAGTAAAAAAGTAAGAAAAAAAAAAAAGAAAGATTTCTCGACCAAATATTTATTTTCGTCTCCTAATCGAATATATCCCATTCATCGCCCTCACATTCGCTCTAAATGATGTAGAATAAATCTAATTAATACCCCGAGGAGGTTACAGTTTTATGTTGTAGGAGAGAGTAACCCTTTGGGAAACGAAAAATTAATTAATGTGTTAATTTTAATGACAGAGATTCCTGTAAAAATCACTGTGTTTTCTTGTCGTTCGACAGATGGCGCCACGATAAATTTAAAATTTACCAATTGGAAATTGATCATTTTTCATTTCGTTTACGGAATCTCTTCTAGAAATCAAGGAGTTTCAATAGGATTTTTGGATAAATCTTCCTATAATTATTGTAATTTGTCTAAATAATAATCAGTGAAATTGTCTTTTATAGGCCTTCAGATAATTACTAGAGAGATAATTTTGCTTTAATGGCCTTCTAGAAAAACATTTAAAAAAAAAAAAAAACTTCAAAATTACGCAAAAATTCTTTCAGTAAATTCTTAAAAATAAATTAAATTTCAACATCAAAAAAAGTAATTAATTTAAATACATGTTTTTTTCTTACCCAACTGCGAAATTTAACACCGAACACATTGAAAATAAAATGTAGCAATGCGTTTGAAAATTCGCTATTAAAATCATATTTCCTCATAGTTGTTCTAATTTTTGGCCAGCCTAAGGGATGTCGGAAAGCAAAACTTGACAAAGACAATTGAAGTGATAATTTGGGACGAATGTTAGCACGTGGAAGGGTCGACCTTTGTAATGGTCGCTATTTCTCTTGTCATCATTCCATTATATATGTTGAGTTGAGTGATGGATGAAGCAGGACGAATGACGCTGAAGAAATTTATATTTAGGACAGGAAAATCTCGATAGTTTAAGTGCCAAATTAAACTTTTACGAGGGATCTGCTTTTTGGATACGATTTACAATATTATGCTTCCAATTATAAACGTGTTGAGCTATTTATAATCTGGTTCGGAGTAGGGTCAGACGGAGTATCTTTACACTTTTTATTCCTCTGAATTACTCTTATTAAAAACCGTTTTAGTAAATATGGCGGGCTAATTAAATTAAACAATTTTTTTTAATTAAAAATGCTGAATAAACCGCTAAACTCGTTAAAAAATTAAAAACTCTTTAGTATTAATTTGAACAGGTTTGATAAGCAGGAAAAAAAAAAAAATTGAAAATTCTTCCACGTTACGAAATATGTTTTAATAATTGTAATTATAAAATTGGCAAATTAAGTCGTTACTTCATTAAAGCGGATTTTCATTTAAATATATTAAATTTATGTAAATACGCGCATACAAACTAACTTTCTGCAAGTTTAAAAACATTACCAATCGAATAAAAATAAATGAAAAGTCGTGTTTAATCACCGAAACTTATGTCTCTGGAGAAAGTATAATATTAGGTGTTATTCGAAGCATTCTTTTCCAATTAAAAACAAACAGAAAACCGAAACGGCTTTGAGGGCATCTAATTCAATAACCACCCAAGCGAAAGTTGTTTCAAGTAAGAGGCACAAGTCAGGTGGAAGAATTAAAATAGTCGATCTAATCCTCCTTCCAACTTCACAACAATTTCTTCCTTTCCAATAAAATACTTCCAACAAGTGAAGAAATATAAGAAACCAACATACAAACAAGCGTATATATTTAATAAATGTAACTTAAAAATAAACTTTAGGCCTAGTTACACCACATTAACCCGTTTGTCTATAAAGGGTCGTTACCTATTTAATTCGGTTCTATAGAACTGTGAGCAATGCATAAATGCTTTGTTGTTGGTGATTTAAAAAATGAGGTCAAGGTACTCGGTATACTAAGAAGACCCCATCAAGGTTGTGCAGACCTGATATAGCAGTTATATCTTCCCTCGTTAACGTTTTTAATAATGAATGTTGTCGTCTTCATCTATCTGATGGCCGATAGAAAAAAAAACGAGAGTTTATAAATAAATTCTGATATATATATATATATATATACGTATTAAATATTTGTTTGGCATGGCGTAAATGCTTTTTTAAAACGTAATTATATTTGTGAAATGGCTTTAATAAAAGTCGAATTTTTTTTCTCTATAATTTTTAATGACTTATTAATGGATTTTTCCTTCTGCTTTGATAAGAATGAAGTCTGAAAGAGAGCAAAACAAACCGGAACAAAATCAATAGAAACAGAAGAGAGAAAGAAGAAAACACAGACACCTCGGGAATTCAACGTGAAACAGAATGAAGAGAATTATTTTCTCCCCTCATCTAACCATTCCTGCGGCCAACGAATCGATTGGCGATCATTAAATAAATTTTCTGTCTACATTTCATAAAAGCGGAAAAAAGATTTTCCGCATTTCCGGAAGAATTTCTCTCTCTTTTTTTCCCCCTTTCTTTCTATCTTTCTTAGCTTTTATATATCTGCTTATTGACGTTCAATCGAGTGGTATTGTCCAATCGGGAATAGAAATTTTGCCTACGTCATCGCTATTCCCGTTAGGATATTTAAAAAATTTGAATTTAAAAATTTTTAAATTGGAACGCATTAAAATGCATATGTAGCGATGGGATATTTTGTAGGAATATTAATTAAAAATTTAGAAATGTAATTATAAATTTTATTTATTTATTATTTATTTAGCTCTTTTGATTTTATTTTAGTCGTTATTTTTATTTTTATTCTATTTGAATGCATCGACTGAGATATAGCAACATTACGACTTAAATGGATACAGAGAATTGAGCGACTTTTATCGATCGGAAGAACACGTCTCCTCTACAGATAAAAAAAGAAAAGAAAAAACTAACATTGGAGTGAAAGTTTCCGACTTGGAGACAGTCCAGAACAAGGAATCAATGTGGCCATTTTGCCTCATAAGACTGTAACTCCCTCTATTGCGAATGAAACGTTTTAAAATTCCAAGCTAGAAACTCATATATGACGTCACAGCTCAAGATTAAATTCAGGAAAAAATTTCTCAGACGAAAAACAAAAAAGAAGCCTTATTATATACGATTTGATTGGTACAAAGAAAATTAGATGGGTTTTAGAGATTCGCGATAATTTTTAGGCTTCCTCGAAACATTAAACAAAAAAAATCAAATCAAATAAAATAAAAGAAAACAAAAAATTGGAAGCCACACATATTCCAGTAAATAAATTTGTGTTAAGTAGTTTTGCTTATACTAAGTCCAATACTTTGTTAATGATAGGAGTGGAAGTAATCTTAACCTTATCTTTATAGCCTTTTATTACACAAGTAATCTGTGGCTAGTGAGTTGCGTGCGAATAGTCCAAAGGGACTGGTAATGTGGAATTAGAACTAAATAGATGACACTGCCGCTAGGATGAAAGGTGATAACTTCTACCGGAGATTTTTTCAAACAAAAATCTTTAATTAATTGGCTCGATGCCTGCAGACGCGTTGCATATTCCATTACAACAACAATAAAAAAATCCGCTCTTCGGAATCATCCGAAAGAAAATCCCTTCAATTATAATAACATTCGATTTTGAAAAATGAAAAATCTTTAGAGCATTTTAAAAATGTTCGTATCTCCCGCTGCTGCCATGCATTTCCCGTGTGCTGTCCTTTAAAATGCTGTGCCTCACCTGGTGAATTGATAAGGTGAACAAGTAGAAATGGCATTTTTTTACTCTTCTGTCATTCTCTCTTATCTCGTTAACCTTGGAACTATGAGAATGTTGATTCTGTTAACTTAAAAGAATATAATGGGTTTAGCTTATACATTAAAGAGTTTGTTTTCTTTAATTAAATATTTACTTTCATTCTTGCTTACAGTAAAATACCTTCTACACATGATTAACTCATTCTTAAAAAAATCCACGTAAACACGTTATTACCATTTTTATTATTTTTATTACTTTAAAAGGTATAAAACTTAAAAGCAGCCAAAGCAACTTGCAAATTGCAGTCATTGAATGTTAGGAAAACAACATTTTTAAAAAATCTCTTTTTATGCAGTTATCTGAATTTAATAAAAGAGAGGGGGAAAAAGAGAAGAGGCGCACCTTTAAAATAATAAAAATGTTCAATTGTGTAATCCTTTCACATTCCATTATTATTATTTTTATTTTTATTTTTTACAGTTTTTACGATGTAATTTTACAAGTGGCACTTTGATACCAAGTTGACATCATGGCACACCCCTGATAAAGTTCGACCACTCCTTTGAAGCTATAAAGTGAAACAAAACTGTTGACATAGCTTCATAGCTTTAAAATTAATATTTTTTAAACACTCTACATTATTTACTTTAAAAAAAAATCTAACATTTTAAAATTAAATATATATATATACACATAATTAAATTTTATTGTATTAAAGTATGCCAATTATTTAGAATTAAAAATAAAATATGTAAAAATATTTCTCGCTCTAAAAAAAACCTCATTAATGGCATCGTTGTTCTTAATTGAAAAACCTCCACTCAAGGATTATTATTCATTCAAGGATTTCGGAAACACGACTTCCAATTATGGTCGAAATTAAACGTTATATAAATGTTATTTTACTGTCGTTTCGTCATTCCATAAAAGCTATTTGATAATTTTTCGCATATAAATTTGATTCCGACATTAAAGTGACAAAGATTTGTTTTAAGATAAAGCGGCAATTAAATAATGTCTTAATGCACTTCGGATCAGATAAGAGGTAAGCAATAGATTTATATTACACAGAAGATATCATTAATAGGGCCACCCTGGTTATTGGCCCCATTGTGTTAAATACAGAAACAGATAATTAAAGACTATAAATGTTTTTTTTTATTTTTATTTTATTTCTTACGGAATTTATGATGAAAAATCTTTGAATATTTGATTGTATTGAGCGTGCAATTATCGATATTTGCTAGGAGAATGTCTAAAATCTAAAATATTTTTAGATCTTAAAGCACTTTTAAAACGTTATTTCACGATCTACTAGTGTTTACGAGTCTTTTCATCATGTAAGATCTCTTTTTAAGTTCTCAAAAGAGGGCCATTAAAAGAATATTGTTCGAGAACTTAAATAATAATTTTTTATTTATTTACTTTGCAGGATTACAACTTTAACTTTCCATCATATAAAAGATTTCTGGAAATGTCATTTATTCGTGTTTTGAAATTCCCTGGCACATTTTCTATTACATAAAGTTCTCAATTAAACTTAACCTCTTTATAACGACCCAGCCTCACTATTTAACAAATAAATAAATAAAAATTTCGCTTAAAAAAGCAACAAAAAAAAATATATATTGAATTTTGAAATTAATTTTTTTCGTTTATTTATTTTAACATAAATACTCGAATTATTATTTTTTAACTTAAGTGATTGAGCATCCGTTAATTTGCACAAACGTCATTTCCTGCATTACCAACAAGATTAAACAATGACCTAATATCCCGGATATATCTAAGGTTAACGTGTCAAAATCCGCAAGTCAAGCATCAAATGCTAATCATCCATCACAAGATAACTACACTTTATGAAAAGAATGCTTTCAGCTGTTGGAAAAAAGGAGGAAGAGGAGGAGGAGGAGGGAGTAATGCACACAAATAAGTCTCTATATAAGCATTTACTTAAACAGATTACTTCTTTAGAAAGATTTTTCCATATTCTTCGAATAAAAATATAATCGAGATTAAAATGTATTTCCTGCTAAAACATAAGAGAGAAAGAGAGAGAGAGGGAGAGGGAGGGAGGAAGAAACAAATCAATGACATTTTGTTCCTTTATTTTAGACACTTTCACTTCCTATTAAGTCTCAAGCGTTAGCTATATATGAATCCTTTTAAATGAAAAGTTACTTCTACTTATTTATTTTTTATTTATTATTTTTTAATTTTACTTCTTTTCTCGGAAGGTCTGTTATTTTCCAGAAAGAATCTTTGCAGATGCTTTTACACAAATCTACAAAAATATCAGAGATTTGATTAATTAAGTAACAAAACAGTTTAATAAAATAAAACTTATATTGATTTATTATCGCATTTTTTACTTTACGTAGATAAATAACGGGTTTAAATCGAAGTTTAAACCAAGAAAATTCTTTTAAAATAATGTATTATTTTCCAAAACTGTATATAACACTCGGTTTAAATTTAAATTTAGAATTTCTAATTAAATTAAAATATTTAAAAAAGAAAATTATATTTAATCTAGCAATATTGACTAATACATGCAATAATTAAAATAATTAAAATTCAATATATTCAATAATTAAAATTAATTTACGATAAGCGTTCAAATTAATGATAATTAAGAATTTTACGAGGGTTTAATGACAATAAAATGTAAACAATTGTAATAATTCAACACTTATTAATTAATAATTATAGTTACAATTCAAACTTATTAAGATATGAATTAAAATTTTCGAATCATGAATTGAATTAAATTAAATTAAAATAACTAATTCATCGTTTTCAGTTGCAAACATTAAAAAATAAATATAATTATTAATTAAAAATTATTTTAAAAATATAAATTTAAGTTCATTTTATATTAGAATAAATCGATTAAATTATATAATAAACAAGAGCAAGTATATCATTAAAAAATAAAAAATAAATAATAATAATAATAATTCTTAGTTTACATCGCCATAATCATTGCTTTAAAGAAGAAATATATAAAATAGATTTTTAATTGTATTTTTATAATAATAATAACTTGTTTAAACTGCAAGTAACCAATCATAATTCTATAATTAAATAGGCCTAATTCAAATTAAAATAACCTAAATTCTGGTGAAAAAGGAAATTAAATATTAAATATAATTAATTTTGTGGCTTATTTAATAATTACAACAACAATAAGAAAAAATGATTTAAAACGTAATTTTTTTAAGTAATAAAAGAAAGAAGGAAAAAAAAAAAATTGAAATTTCAATACAATAATTCAACATCTTAAATCCAATTTTTAAATAGTTAAATTAGAATATATTAATAAATTCTATTATCAAGTTCAATTCTAAGTGGAGTAGTGATTAACATTGCTATTTTTAAGCATAAATCATGTTTAAAAATAGGGAAATAATTGATAAGTTAATTTTGAAAGTAAGGCGAATTAGTAATAATCCTCGTTTATACGTAAAGTGTAGAGAATATAAATATCAGGGAAATATTAAATTCCTCTTTAAGCAAGAAATAAAAGAAATATTTGATAGTGTTCAAGGCATATCGCTCCATTTGCATGTTATAAGGCAAATAGCGGATTCGTCTGGGAAATGAGAGTATCTTTTTTCCAAATTGATCGCATCACTTGTTTTTAATGCGCCTGGAAGAATATTATTCAAATCTATTCACTTTGCTTTAATCGAGTCGAAATTTATTTTGCTTTTTACGAGTCAATATCCAAGAGTAAAAAAAAAAAATAAGAAAAAAAATAATAAAAAATATACTTAAATCTATACACAGTTTATTTATTTAAATGTAAATTTTTAATATATAAAAATGTATATTTTTGACTATTGTAAATATATCGATTTTTTAAAAAAATTTTCCTCTAATGGTCGAAAATAAACTCGACACATCTCTGACGTATTTATTTTTTTATTTTTTTATTTTTAATTCAAACGGTTCTGTGAAATAGAAATAAAAATTGTGACGTCATAAACGCGAAGCTTTCAATTTTTAAAATTTATACCGAAAGAATACGCTATAAAATTGTTACGCGATTGTGACGTAATAATTATTGTTCTGTTTGAAATTATCTTACCGTTTTTTTGACGTTACGGCATATTATAAGGGATAACAGCTTATTTATTAGTAACTGAATAATTTTCATTATCAGATAAATACTTATCGCCGTTTCTTTCTCGATACAAAATAATTTAATTTTGTAATATTATTTCAAGGTTTAACAATTAAAAATCCATTTTATCTCCTTTTTTTTGCGTAGTTTACTTGGCAACATTCATAACTTAAATTTAAAATTAATAAATGAATTTTTTAAATAATTTAAACTTCGGCCTGTCTCCTTATCAACATATCGAAGATAAAGCTATGAATATTAACGAATATTTTTTAATATTAAAAAAAAGAAGAAGAAGAAGTAGGCAAGAAGAAGTAGGCAATTGTTGGACGAGTAAAAAGCCATAAAAACCAATAAACCCCGAAGGAAAAACTTCACTTTGATTGGCATTCTAGCTTATATATAAAATAAATCAGGTAAATTACGTCTTTTATAAGATTTCTATGTGTAGTTTTTACATTAAGCGACGCCAGAAGAGGGGGGAAAGAGTAAAGAAAAGCGGTTAGTTTCAGAATGCTTTCCAAAATTCGATGATGCATGAAGAAAGAAGGTCCACAAGGCGCTAGATCCAATGCAGCTGTCCATTCCCGCATGTCGAGAGTAACAACAGCAATTTTACTTTTTTCCATTTGTCCTCAAAAATTGTTAGGATGTGACTAGTTTGAATTACAAGGTCTGCAAGTGCAGCAATCACTTGTCAAAGAGTCGAAAATTGTTTTATTGATATGTGTAGTTCGGTTAATGTTTTCTAAATTACTAAAATGTTTCGCTGGCAATTTCGACAAGATTACCATCTTCTATTTGATACTCAAGAGGGTTATTACTTAATAACCTAAAAAAATTTGCGTGTGTGTGTACGCGTACACGCTTAGGAATAAGAAAAAATTAAAGCTAAGCAAGCTTGACACGGTTTATAATTGATTATTTTTTCTCCAATCTCTTCCTGTAAATTATTAACTATATATATATATTATATTTATTTTTCCTGTAAAGATTTGTAAATATTTTTAATTTTATTAAATAAAAAGATTCACGTATAATTTTTTAAAAATTTGTACATTAAAAATTAACTTGTTGTTTATTGAAATGCTTAAATTTTTATTAGGATAAAGTACAGCCAATGTGTTTATATCCGGAAAATAAAATTTTTATTATGAAGAAACGAGTTTACATTCGAACGTTTTTAATTTTTCAGCAGTTAAATGACATTTAATTCTTAATTTAACAGTTGTCAAAGAGAAGAAAAATTATCTCACGTAACAAGTAGGCACGATTATAACGGCTTAATTTCTGTTATTATCCACTTATATAATAAATAAATAATTCCGTTATCATTTATTTTCTTTACTTATCAGGTATAACAATCGTAAACAAGCACTCGTATTCCCGAAAATTAGCGGTTTTTTTTTTCTCCCCCATTTAACGTTGCTCTATCGTAAGACTCATTATAATCAAAAAGATGAAAAATGGCGTAAAACGAGCGAATTATTTAAAATCTATTTTAATTTGCAGTAACTCATCGAATGTCATATTAAACTGTATATTAGAAGCAGAACATCATAAACGAGAATTATCAGGCAGTCTATCATCCTTAATAAAATTATCATTAGGCAACTGTCGGCACACCTCCTGCCAATTAGCATAACCAGACCGAAGGAGAACGTTTATCAAGCCGAATCATTCAAATTTGCAGATCACGTCGAGCCAGTGACGTCACGAATTATCATTAAGATGATAAACGATAATAAAATTTTATAATATAGTCCGGATAATATGAAATTAATATACGATTCCGTCCTTGAGAAGGGATATAGAATTGGTCGGGGCAGGTATAATGTTATAAGTTGCTATGGATTACTGAGCAAGGACGTGAATCGCGATTGGAAATACTCCAAATAACTCTTGCTTCGAACAAACACATTGTAAATCACCCCAGATGAGGTAAACAAAGGTGATCGGAGATGTTATAAACACACCTCCGCAACAACGAAACGGTTTCTGTTTAATATCTCCCCGATTCTTTATCATCTAACTAATGGCGTTTATATAAATAAATACGATCAAGAATTGACTTTTCTGCAGAGTAGAATTACAAGGGAGGTTATTTGTAGAGCTTGAAAGACAAGTAACAATATCACCCAGCTGATACTTGTTGAAATATCTGTAAAATTAAATTATTTTTTTAACGCTTAAAACATAAACACATTACCATTAAAGTTATTTGATTTAAAAGTTCGTATTATATGACTCGAATAGCGTAGGATTAGTTAATAATAGAATAATTTATAAACTATTTTAACGAAATATTATACTTGATTAGTGTTAATTTTAATAAGACGTCTGCGCAAACCTGTTATTAATAACCCAAAACCCCTACTGCTGAACTGACTGCAGTTAGAATCAAACTAGCTGGGAGGTATCTACAAAATTCTTAAGTTAATTATTTATAACAGAGTTGATATCTTCATTAATAAAATAACAAACAAACAAGCCGAACATTTATTTATTTATATTTTAAAAAATATATGCATAAACATTTAATAAATTATTTATACTTTGACAAATCTTTCTTCCTAACAGTTACACTGGTATGTAGAAAGGATTGCAGAATTCTTCTTGTGGCTTAAATGTAGGAGGGCCGAGATCTATATTAATCACAAAACAAATAAGCATATATTTATCTTCGCATAGCTAAAAATCCTCGGTGGTTCCGGGTGAACCCACGATTTTTTTAAAGCTGTAATAGTGTTGCAACGACACGTAAAATTTCAATGTTAACGCCCTGGAATGAACCACGTTGCAACATAATATTTAATAAATAATTTTGTTGCAAAAGGCGAATATCGGATGAAGCAAGTGGATTATTATTATTATTTTTAATCATCTTACAAGAAAAACATCATTACAAAACGAAAACCCGAAAATAGCGACAAGGAAATAAAGCTTAAACAAGGAAGTACCAGATGACAACAAGTAAAAGCAGGAGACGAGAATAAACTGGGATGCGTTACTTTTTAAACCGACCTATCGAATCTCCAGCATTTACCAGCTGTGAAAATATCATTCAACAACGATAGCCTTGTAACAGCATGAAATGTGTAGATCGTTCTCCATTAAACAAGTCGAGAATAAATTGCTGGCTTCTAGGAATATTTCAAAACATAAATATCCCTATTTATATTTATGTTAACATATTTTTTTTCTTCTTCTTTATTTTTCGAGCCTCTGCGAGTTTCAACAATACTAGAAATATTCACTATTTTACAGGAAATCTAACGAAAAATAAATACGATTTACAACCAATTAGAAAAACTTTTATATAACTTATTATTATTTTTCTATTTGCACAACGTCAGCCTTGACCTATTACTTCATAAATCAGCCTTATTAAGAACGATTTTTACTTTTTTCTAAATCGATTTTTCGGTTACCATTTCCGCATATATTGGTTTGCCAGCTTATTATAAAGAGAAGGCGACATCAGTTCTCTCTTCTTGCCAAAACTTTTACGACTGTTCTTACGAGGTAATTCCAGCAATCCCGTACTCTCTTCTCCATTCAACATCCTGTTATTACTAACCTTAATATACCGACTACACCCTTAATGTACTCTTTACTATCTCGAGCAAGTTTTGTCGCTCTAATTTTCAGCTCTCTTCACTCGGACTCGACGTTATGAGGCCCGCAAACACGCGTACAATAGAACTCCTAAAATCCGTCCCAACGATAATCAACGTGATTGATCATCCTCGATTTTATTCATATAAATCAATTATCCGGCGTTTTTTTCATATAAAATATTAAAAAAATACACGTATAATTCCTATTTTTATGATGATGATGATGATGATGATGATGATAACGTTTTTATCATCGCATAACGACATAAATCACGAATCATCTCGTCATAAAACGAAACAATTGTAAGCCATCTTTAAATATTTACCAGAAAAAATACCGTATAAAATATACGATAATTGCTGATTTATGATAAACGAGTTTTTAGATGTTTATAAAATAATAAAACTAGATGATGATGATGCTATCATCATCATTTTTTTTTAAATATTTATACGTCGAAACAGGTATGTAATAGGGTACTTAACTCCGCCACGCTGGTTCATTCAGTGATTTTATTATTATAAATTAGGCGCGATTATATGGCTAATTAATAGATAAAAATTTTAAATACGGTCTATTCATTTTATTTTCCATTTTTAAATAGTTATAATTAATTTTTTAATACATAAAAAAGACGAATTACTTTATGAAACTGTTCTTAAATTCGAGAATTTGTTAGCTCACACCATTAAATGGATTCTTTTTACGCTGCTGACTTTAAGGATAAAGTTATTTAAACTTAAATATCTTTTTATAATGTTGATGATGATGATGATGATGAAGACAAAAATTTCTTTTGTTTTTCATTTAAATCTTAAACGAAGCGCATAAAATCCGATATCATCACTCACGCCTTTTAGTAATAAATTACACCAAAATTATATCCATTTACTTAGAAAAATATAAAAACAAAAATTTGAAATTTATGTTTTTCTTTCGTTTTATGATGATGACAATCGGCTTGTTTTATTTTATAAGTAAATAAATCCGCGTTAAAGTGTAATTTCTTATTTATCTTCACGGTCGAGATACGTGTTTTGATTACATTAGAATAAGGAAGTATAAACGAAACTTTCATTTATTTTTCACTATTTAAATAATTAATATTAAAATATGTTATATTTATAAAGCTTTATACAAGTTAATTTATTTATTTTAAAAGTAAACAGGAATGTAAAATAATATATCATTATGCAGGATAACAAGTTACGAGGAGTTTAAGCACACAATCTACCAATTGGGTCCTTTGTTTAATCATTTAAAAAAATAAATAAAAATTATTCTCCCACGCAAAAGTGTTAAATAATTTTTTTTAAATTTTAATTAATAATAAAAAATAAAAAGTAATATTAACACAGAAAAAATGAATTAAAAAAAAATTTTTTTAATAACAAAAATTAAGTTTTGTGATTAAAACTTTTAATTACTTTTAACTTATTTGTTTATTAAACACAAATTTGTATATCTGGAAAATAAATAAATATATTCGAATTTAAAAAAAATTAATTAATAAAAAAAATTATTGCATTAATTATTTAATTTTAATTTAATTAAAGAGCGTAAATTAGCTGTAAAAAACAATTACGAATAATCGTCGCTTTACGTGAATTTTTGTAATTAAGAGAAAGGGAGGAAAAAAGCTTTTTTTTTTTTTTTTTTTTAATCACTTCTAACAAAAGAAATGTAAATTGAATTTTAAGAAACCGAATTAAATAATTATTTTTTGATGATTTAATAAATATATACTGTATATAGGAAGGAAATATCGAGTACGAGAGACTATATTCCGGGCCAGAATGGCTATTTAGATGTGTTAAAGCACGGTGTGCACATGACAGAATCTGTACACGGAAATGTCATAGAAGAGCAACAGGCCATGAGACAATTTCCGTGCATCTTCCTCAATGCTAACAAAATTTATGTGGTATAATGGCAGATTTTCATTATATCCGTTGACCGAGGAAAATATATATTCTTATATATATATATATATATAGGTCGTGTATAATAGTTTACAAATATACAAATAATTTACAAATATATTTATTCTTCGTATGCTCTTATTAAAACACATTAAAATGAGCGCGGAAGAAAATTAAAATGCCTTTGAAACGTTTCCTCCTCGACACTCCATTCTAATTCTACTGTTACGTCGGTGGGGCTGTCACGTGACGTATTAACAATTTGTATATTACAACATCTCTTTTGTATATTAATAATTTAATTGTGGCATTAGTGATTCATGCTAAAGGTATCGTTACGTTGCCAATGCTGACGTAATGAGGACATTAGCGAGATCAAACCTTATAAAGTTTGTTTATACGTAACTACATATGGATGATTCGTAACATTATATATATATATATATATATTCGTGTCCTTAAGCCAACCAATTAAGAATAATAGCTTTTAAAAATGTGAATTTTTAAAAAAATAAATGCTTATGCTTTCTCCTAACAGAAGATTCGAAAAGTATACATAAAAATATGATTTTAAGCGGATTCTTTCCTTGCGTAACCGTATTTTTTTTCACTGTTTAAACATATTTTTAATGCAGAATTTTAAAATAGTTTAACGATAAATCTTTTCACAATCCATTGCATAAAATTGTTAAATAAATTCGGATCATCATCTGGCGATTTGCTTGGCGAGTATCTTATTTATGGATAAAACGCGTTACGTATTTACACAGTTACGACTATATATATATAAATCTACGCTTTTTTTTTTTTTTTTTAAGTGAAGAAATGCAAAATAAATCACCGTCATTACGGTGAATATTTGCATAAAGAAATGATTGACGAGAAGCTGGGAAGTCACCACCATTTCGGTGGCACCTCGGCGCACTTTTGGTGAACAGATATCATCCTTCATCGCCCCTTGCGGGTGCCACGACTCTTTTTTTTTTATTTCTACCTCCTTTCTGTTGGAGAAAATTGAGAAGGTGCAGTATATTGATGCAGGATCTGGAACTGGAAGCGATGGCGGAATAATAACTTCCATTTCCGATGGCTGTGCTGTAGGTGGTAATATGGTGATGGTGTAGTTGCGCTTACTTTTTTTATTATTATTTTTTTTAATCATTCGTTCGAGAAAGGAAAATATGTTTCTTAAATAATTTCACTACAAATCAGTTGCTGAAAAATATACTCGACGAGAGAGAGAGTATTTTTATCGGAAACGTTTATATCGAAAGTTGAATAAAAAAATAAAAAAAACGGAATTTTATAATATATTGTATGGAATATTTTCCCTTTCCCTTACTCTGAAAGATGGTTATGTTAAATTCTCTGTATAAAACGAAAATATATTTTAGTCATCTGGGACTTTATGTATAAGTTCTATTATATAAAAGCTGAAAATATTCGTTTCCTTCAATTTTATTCTCTCCGAATTTAATTGTTCATAATTTTAAATTAATTTTATTGCATAAAACAATTAAAATAGCAATTTTAAATAAATACGAAAGTTTATACCATAATTATGTAATTTAATTACACGAATTATCGCGAGAAAATTGAACTTCATTCACGATAGGAATCAATTCTTTTTAATCTGTTTCTTTTTTGTACAGATTTTTGTGCGAGTAAAGAGTCTAGACTATAGTTTTTGAGCGTAAACATCGCCTTCCCACGAATGAAACTGTTGGTTATCATCTCTTTTAAAAGAAATTTCGCTGCTCGAATTTCTGTCTTACTACTACAAACGGAGGATTTATCTAGATTTAACCACTCGAATTTCTACATTACACAATTTTTTAACTGTATAAACCAACAACTTCAAGCAGAGAAGCTCAGTTTCTTAACGATAATTTAATATCCTTATCTCCCCCTTTTGCTCTTTCTTTTTCTAGATTAAAAAGAAAAAGAAAACAAGATATAGTTTCATCTAGATTTTTATATAACTCTATATATATTTTACAAACACCTGCAACAAAATGACAAATATTCGCTTCGGACTGTCTTTCTTTTTTTCATTTTTTCGAATTATCGAAAGGTAGAAATGACAAATTGATAAAGTTGATACACCCTGCTAGAGTTAAATGTTTCCAGATGATCACTCTGACGGATCGCTCTTTCGATAGCCGTACAAATCGTCTAAAGAAAAATAAAAATAAAAATAAAAAATAAAAAAATGTAATTATTGATGAGCATTCTTTAAAGGAGACAGTTTCAAAATGGCTTTGTTTATCGTCGATTCAATTAAAGTGCGGGGGTCGAGGCGTGTCCAGACATCCTAGTACTATATCAATATGAGTACTTGTGGCAAGTGGCTGTGTTATCACTCTGAGACCCGACGTTTTTCACACGAAGAACTACTGGTCAATGGCCAAGAAAAACTTCTCCTCCACCATTTATTATCTCCTAGAACCCCGGCGCCATCTGCAACAACCGGGAAAGAAATGGCGAAGAGATCTCTAGCACTGATTTTAGTAAGTTGAAGTGGAAATGGGTATGTCGTCCGCCATACTGGCTAGCCACATGTGTTGTACGGCTATAAAAATCTCTCTTTCCAGGTGTTTAGAAATATACGAAACCGCAAAAATTTATTAAATACAATTTATACATTAATTCAGTTTAAAATTATATATATATATAGTATCCACAAATATATCAATTTTGAAGTGAATTAAATGCGTTGATATGGTAGAAGGCTAACAAAACGTTTATTTCTGTCTGTGAGCTCATTTGAATCTAGTAATTCACCCATAACAGATATTAGAAAAGTGCAGAACGTTTCTCCAATTTCTCCGACACCTCCACAATGATTGATTGCCTCCTTATTACCTAAAGATACAAACCCTAGCTGTGTATGTGTTGACGGCTAAGTTTTGACCTCTGATCTCTCAAACATGAAATTCTTGGCTGCTCAACACGCACACCTGTCAGCTATATTACCTGACGGCTATTACCTGCATTATTCAATATATCCATCCTACCTTGATATAATGAACCCTTCGCTGCCATGTTAAATCAATGGTTGATGCCTTCCAACCCCGAGTTTAAGGCTCTAATTAAAACTCTGATAAACATACGTCATTGGACGTGATCAATTCGTCCAACTCCGCCCAAGTAATTTCTCCTTATACTATCTTTTTTTTCGGTTTTAAATGAAGATTTGTGTTTATTTTGTTAAAGATCAGCGCGGAGAAAGTTAAACTCTGTAGTAAAGTGGAGGGAGGGAGTGAAAACTACTTAGACTTCACTGGCAGCTGAATATTCTTAATTTATCGTAGAAATTACGATAATTAGAATAATCGAACGTTTCTCTTCGAGTTTTTAAGAAATTTAAGTGTGTTTAATGCGCACTCTTATGAAAAAAAAAGATTAATAAACTACATCAATTAAAAATTAATAGACATATTTCGAACTCATGGTGCATGCTTGTTTATTTACCCCCTCGGTGCCTTTAATCTTTTCTATAAATTAAATACAGTATAACCTACTTTTAGTTGACATAAGCGTCAACGTTCTTAGAATCATAAGCGTTTAATTAAAATATTTACAAGCATATTTAATGACATTATTCGCATTATAACTCACTAACAACTTTGTTGGAATGAGCGATGAAATTTTTGGCTATGCAATAAAATCCTGTGTCACAACAGTTTTGCTTTATAGTTTTACCTTTAACGTTACTATTTTCCTTTGAAAAATAATATTTTTAATACTTATAATAGACGTAAGCTGTAAGCGTATCGTGTTACATATTGATTTTTACAAATTCTGTTCTGGTTTCCTGTTAAAACACGTTCGCGTTTTTTTATCAAACAAACATGAATCAAAGTGACGAAAAGCGTCGGAATGACGGAAACACACCCGAACTGCAATCACGTGATCGAAGAGGCCACTCACCGCATGCCACTTAATAGGTAGATATTTGTTTCAGAACTGTCATGCACACGTTGTGACGAATGAGGACCGTCTTAATGCTGCAGGGGTGGTAACAGGTAAGGATGGGACACAGGTGAACGTCCTAATAGAGCAGTTAAAAGTCGGTCCAACCGTTTTAAATATTACCTAATAACCAAATAAAAGATTTAAACAGATTCTCAGATAGAAAAATCTGGTTAGAGGGAACGTGTTCAGTGTAAAGTAGTATCTGTCAGCTACCGGTTGTAAATCTGGCGAGTTAGTACAAGGAGGGAGAGATCAAACAAAGAACGTCTTTCACGCAGCAAACATCTCCCAAAGGCCATATGGACTCGTTGGTTAGCCGAACGATTCAGTTTTGTTACACCACATTCCGATAATTTAATTGAAAAATGGCGACCTTTTTTAAGACGCTACTAAAGAAAAGATTTCATCACTTTTTTTTACAAAGTGATTTACAATCCATAGTTTTTGATAAAGTAGGATTACTCAACGTTTATAGAAACATTCGTACAATATGTGTCAGGTATGAGTGATGTAAGGTAAAAGTATGTCATCGAAACAATCGAACGTTGCTTAATCTTTAAACTTTTATCAACAGTTTATTTTAATTAAATTTCCAATAATAGTTTCATTCGAAACTCGTATTTTATTACCGAATTTATTATTATTTAAGAATAGATCCCAGGCAAATTCAATACGAAGATTGGTCACAGATCTCATTTGTAGTTAACCCAATAGTTGCCCCTCGCGACTAAACATCGTAGTGACCTAATTTTCTTCCTAAATTTTTCCTTCATTGGCTAAATATATATATATCATACGATCGGTACCATATGAGCTCTTCTAGATTAGGTCAGGAGGTTAGAGCAGTAACTAAAAACGCATTACATAATTGTTTCTTAAAACTTATTAAATTTAAAAAAATAGAAATTTTCAGAATTAAAGAGAATAAAAGTTGTTTGAAATTTACGATATATTGCATCTAGTAGAAGTGACAAAGTAAAATCGAGATGACAAACGGAGTTGGGAGAGTGAAGTTGATGACATCATCGTTTTTATGGCGACAGTAGAAAGAAGGCGAGGGCGATCGACCTGCTGTGTCACGTCTCTTTTCATGAACACCAGGTTCCGCTAATGGAAATCATCACGAACATCTCATGTGCAAATCGATTGAATGGCATGATTTCCTAGAAATGTATATTTTCCGCGTTTAATCCAGCATGGTTGGATGAAGATCTTCGCTTAACGAGCCGTCGCCAAGTTTTAAGAAGAGCGATGATCGACACCCTGCTAAACCGGAGTCACACGAATTCATTAAAAAAGTACGGTTTGATGATAATCAATCCACTCTAACCGCAGTTACGTATATTAAATCACAATGACTATGATAATGATCATCAAAATCATGCGAATAAAACGCATTATAAACAAGAGATGATGGATGACGATTAATACCACGCGATCGTGTTATTTAAATTCATAAAATACACAGAATGATGTTGATGATAAATCGATATAAGTTAATATAAAGTCAAATAAATTCTAAAAATACGTAAGACGATATTGACGATGATGATGATCAACACTACATTTACATCAGTTCACAGAAAAATACGTGAAGATGATAATGATCGAATCGATGCAACAAAAGAAATATAAATGCTCGAAGAAGCGAGAATATTAGAAATGAAAAGGACACAGATTCGAAATAAACTATTATATAGAAGCTTAATTAACAACATACGCGTTTCCATTCAAGAAAAATAAGTAAGAGAAGGAGAGAGGGAGGAGGGGAGAAAAATGAAAGAATAAAAGAGCAGGAGGTAAATTGGAGATCTCAAAATGCAAATGAGGTTAATCACATAAAGTTGCAGTTTTTAAAGCGAGGGAAACATGTCAAAATACAAAGAATTTTCTAAACATCATTTCCCACTTGCCATCAAATCTGTCCTTATCTATTGTAAATGTATTCATGCCACGAGCAGGAGGAGAAATAAAAAGATAAGAACATTCTCTTCACCGCATACTCATATGTGCTGATGTTCAGCCACAGGCCAAGATGCAGATGATAGCTCTTGATTCTGTTTGATTAATGATACAACAGAAAACTCCCCATCCTTCCGGGTATATGGATGCGCGCTATATAACATATATATACATATATATATATATTTGTACATCTATCAAAATTTCCGAATTATTTATAGGTTATGAATATGTTAATAAAGTTAAACTGATTGCTTTTACCCTGATATATTTTCTTTTTTCCCCCCTCCCTTCTAAACATCTCTCTACCCGTAATAACAATTAGTGAAAGTTACGACTCTGCTGCCTATCAGTGGTTATGCTGTTACAGTCAAGTTTACGATGTGTGTGTGTACTTTTTTATGGAAATTTAATAGCCAATCTTCGCATTTTGTTAATGGAGATGTAAAAGTGGGAATTTTATAACTTGAGTAGTTCTATTTTCGCTTCAATTGCTCTTAAATGGGATGAGAGAAGGTGTTAGCTCTTCTTCGTTTTTGCTCCGACTCGTTTGTAATTAATAGAGAAGAATCCTTAATTTTTTTTTTTAAATTTTGACGATTGTTTAGACCTTAAACGCTCTTCTATATTAATTTCTGATAGTTAAAGTTTATAAATAATTCTTTTTAAACTTTATATAGATCTACGTCTATTTAAAAGTCGTTTTTCCTTCTTTGATATTAAATTTAGTATCATTGATATTGTAATTCATTCAATTTTAGGTTATCTGCAATGATCAAAGTTATCTTCCTTCCGAGATTTAACCATCTGTTCTTTATAGATCTAAATTAAATCATCTCTTTTCTTCTATAAGTAATTTTTGGATGAAAAATAAAGATGAAATGTAGCGATTTGGTTTATAGATTTTTTTTTTATGATTAGGGAATATCCTGTGGTAAGTATTATCTTCTTAAAATTATAACTTAATAATTTTCTTTCCAGTGAAAGGAGATTTATTGTTCGATTTTAGATCATCGTGATTGCTTTTTATAAAAAGAATTTTAAATTTGATAATATTCTCCCGAAAAAAAATTAACTTTAAAGAGAAATATCTTTAAGTTAGACTTCAACATTATTACACTTTATTTATTTATTTTAAGAATTTGCATATTTGTAGGTTATTTTGTTTAATGAATGTCTTAGAATCTCCACAAGATTCGAAATAAACTCTTACCAAAACCACAATTTTCTAAGTGCCAGATTCATAAATATCGTCTATAAATAAAATGAAAAATACTATTTAAAATTCTAATTTTTCTCTCAAGATTTTAGCAAAAAGTTTATGTAAAAGCTGGACATGCACCGATTTAGACGGTAGAGTTGCTATGTCGGACCTCTAACACTACCTAAAACTTTCGTATCTACATCCTAAATGTATCTGATTGAATTTTCAATTGAGGCACTAGCTCATCACGAGTATAACGATGAGCTAGTCACATAACGAGTTCAAATTTGTTCATTTGTTAGTTGGTATGACCCGTAGATTAGCGTAGATAAGAGACTAGCAAAAAAAAAGTGACAAAATAAACTAACTTTTACCATTAGAAATAAAAATAAAATTAGTCAAGAAAATCGAGAATAAAAGTAAGAAGAAAAATAAAATAAAATTAATCAAGAAAACGAAGTTATGAGGTTAACCAAGAAACCAAGATTAAGATTAATTTAGAGAAAAAACAACCGTAAGATTAACCGAGAAAAATCAAGGAAAATATATAGGCTATATATTTATTATATTTATAAAAAAATTCTTTTATTAAATTGTACTTTAAAATATTTTCTTAAAAAAGAAAATGGACACTTTATATTATTTTAATTGCTTTTGAAAATATATATAAAATCAATAGAATTTTCCTTCGTAAATACTACAGGGAATGTTTTGTATGTCTGCATTCAGGACAATTGCATATTGTAGGAAGTTTGAAAATTTTTAGAGAAGATAAGGTATAATTTATGCTCCCTTTTTTTTTGCAAAAAATTAGTTAGAAGTCAGTTTGGTCGGATTGTAATGGCTGTTTAACTTCCTTCAGACGGATTGTTAGGATATCATAACGTTCTTCTTCCTTCAAGTGCCTCCTCCGGAGTGTTTCAAAAGGAATATGCTTTTCGGAGAGATATAAAATCAAGTTTAATAACCTTTACATAGGTGAATCGTTTGGGATACAATAAAAAGTTCTCCCTCTATCCTCTGCTTTAACCACAGTAAACAAAAATATTGAAGTTCATAAGAAATAAAATTTTATCGGAGTGGAGATACATTCTATGGATTTAAAGAAGCAGAAAATTGATACCTTTAAAGGGAAAAGTGTTGATATTCAGCCAAGCTGCAGAAAATCGAAATGTTGCATCTCCACTTTATGTAAATCACTTATTTTTTGAAAAAGTCTAGTCGAGCAAACAACCGCATTCCTTCATCCTCACAATATCAAAACCTGGATTCCGTTCGGGGATATGAGCTCCTAAAAATGTTTTAAAAAACTTAATTAAAAGTCAAATATTCGCTTGTTAGACGAGTAACGGCGAAAATGGAGTGAGAATTTCACCAAAATTTAAGAAAGAGACACTACTTTATTTTACACTTCTTTTAAAACGATAATTAAAATTTCGCATGGTTTAACTGAACCTAATCGACGATCGTTTCGATATTTGTATATTTTGGGTTGTTAAACTTGAAAACACGTGACGATAAAAGGAAGTGTTATTTAAATAGGTCGAATTATCGCTGTATAAAAATGTTTGTGTAAAAACGTTAGAAAATTTGGGTCCTGTCCTAATTTACCTGTTTTAATTTTCAAAAAGCGATTTCATAATTGTGGAAAAAAATATATATATATATATTCT
This sequence comes from Centruroides vittatus, assembly GCF_030686945.1. Classification (NCBI taxonomy): domain Eukaryota; kingdom Metazoa; phylum Arthropoda; class Arachnida; order Scorpiones; family Buthidae; genus Centruroides; species Centruroides vittatus. Next base: position 606,049 of record NW_027122478.1, on the reverse strand, counting down.
TTGCAGATCAACAATATCTCTTTTGTTAATTTTAAAAATCGTGTCTCTATCCTGACGTCATTTTAAAAATAGAATCACACCTTCTCTCCTTTTTCTTATCCTCTCACTCACCCCCTTTCCTATGCTATGAAAGGAAGAGGGCCTTTTTTAGCCTAGAACTTTGAGTAGTCTCTACTCGTAATAATAATAATATCTGAAAACAAATCAGGAACCATCATAAATTATATTAACAATATTTACAATTCGTTACATATAGATTTCGATTAAATAATAAATTTTTAATTTAATATAAAAAAAAAACAAAAATTCATCGGATCTGCACGAAAACGAAAGGGATACGATTTCACGTATATTATATAATAAAATATATTAAAATATAATGGAATTTTTCCAACGGAAACATGTTTTCATTGTAAAAAATTCTCATCTAGCATTTCTTTCTATTGAATACTCAAGAGGATTACTACTTAAGTTTGAAGGCCAAAGCATATCGCGTAATGATGTAACCTGATTTAATATTTATATCCCTGACCTTAATTGTATTTTTTAAAAAATAATTAAAGACACAATTCTAAAATTAGAATATACATGAAAAGCAAAGGAAATTCTTCGAGACCCAGATATTTAATAAGGTTTCGATCGGACGAATGTATTAATAATAGTAAAAATGAAAAAAAAAATCATTTCGGAGAGGGCCAACGACAATAACAACTCTTCTATATAATGTATCCACTGTAGCTGCGTGGTTATTTTTTATAATGATGTGCATGACCCTGATCAATTAGCCATACCTTGCCAATGGTTAGTTAGGAGTCACGTTTCGTATGCAATTTAGGACATGACCTGTCATCCGACATAAAAAAATTATTATTTTTTTTTAAATAATAATATTTTTATTGAATTCGATTCTATACGTTACTCGATACTGTATTTAACCTACCGTTCATTTTTCTTGTGAATTCGTAACGTTATTAAATATATAATTGGGAAATTATTGTTACAGATTTACTCGAGATTAGTAGAATTGCTTCATCAAATCGAATGTTGCATGCAAAAAATCGCAATTATTTTCTAATCAGAATGTTAAAATTTCATCTTAAGTTAATAATAGAAGTGGTTACTGTTTAACCAATTGACAGAAAACAATGAGCTTAAGATATTTAACGTGTTTTAAATGTTACGCGATATAGTTTGGCCTTCACACTGATGAAGTAGCAATCTTCTTAGTTCTGTTTAGATGTGTAAAAAAGATGAAAAGGAGTAATTCCACTGTAACGTTTTGATGGTAGCACGAATAATTATAATTTTGTTTAAGATTTGTTAGAATATAGAAATGAGTGTAACTCTGATACTTCTACAGTATAAAAATATGAAGGTCTAAGTTACGCGTATTCGAATGATGGAACAATGTATAGATATTAACTTTTTTCCTGGTGCAAAGTCAATTTTTCTTGTAGATATTGTAGTTGTTAAACATTTTCCTGTTAGATGTGTAATTTTTTCTCATTTATTGAATATAAGCAAGGTATTTCGTGCATATTAAATGAAAGAAACGTTCGATAATAGGAGCATGTGCAACCTTTTTTCAAACGCTAGTAAAAGAGCTTATAATTTCTATCAAGAGTTTCTTATTAATAGGCTATTTTAAATAATAGAATGATGTTCAATTGTAATTTTGATGTCAAATATCCTGCTCCATCGAACATCTATATAATAGTTTTAATTTTTCCTTCTTAGATTTGTAAGATAACGAATGAGAAACTTTATTTTCTTTTTTTTATTAAATATTGATACTAAAATAATGAAGGAACAATTTTGATTTTTAATTTCTAACCTTCCTTAAATCTAATGATAATTAATATATGGCAACGGAAGATCAGATTTATTGATTAATTATAAGATTTATATGCACGTTTTATCTGAATTTATTATGAGAATTCTATATAAGTCTGCACTATAGCCTTCTTGAAACGTACGCATAGTGGCCCAAAAACTGAGACTTAGCTAAATTAGTCAAATATTTGTTTGTTAGACGAAAATGGAGTGAGAATTTTCGCTAAATTAGGGTGACCAAAACGTGCAATAACCGAGATTTGCTTCGATGTATTAGAATTCTGTACATTTATAGCAAGAAAGATTTCATTCTAAGTAATTTTTATTAATAGAAACTATATTAAACGGGTTAGCTGAGTTTTGGATCGCCTCGTGTGATAGTTAATACGTCTTTAGAAGAAACTAGAGTCGAACATACTTTGATAAAAGATCTCACTTTTCCTCTTTGTTCTGTGCGAATCAGACACAGGATGAACATTTCCGAGACGATAATTAAATTGTAGGAATGACATTCTTAGAAAACGCTCCGATTTATCATTTTCTCAGTCTTAATTAAACCATCAAAACTTTAATTTTTAATATTTCCGGAGGAAATTTTATTTATCTCTTTAGAATGGGGTCGAATCGCGGACCGGCGGAGACATTGCACGAACGTTATATGTATACGTACCGTACTACGTTAATATACTAATATATATCTAATATATAGCCTATTTCTTGTGATGCGCGCAGTTCCAATGACACAACCGAGTTGGCAATTTGCCCGACCTAATTATTTTAATTCTCAATTAGTATAGATGAATGTATCGTCTGAGATAACATCATCCATCTGACACTCTCTATAACTTCAACCACTGAAAGAGAGAGAGAAAAAATTAGTAGGTGTATATTCGTCCTTGATTCCTTTGCATGACTGATTATTAGTGCGTGAATAAATAGTAAAAAATGTGTTTTTATATATTACTGAATATTAATATAGATTTATAAACCATGTTTTCCTCAATTTTAACAATTTTTAATACTCTTAAGCCGGAAAATAAATTTAAAGAGCATCAGCATCACTGTGCATCGTAGCGATGAATTAAGTAATGCATTTGTGGGCCAACTTGATTACATTTTTTCCTTTTAATATCGAATATTGAATGATGTTTTCCTAATTAAAATAGCAAGAAATCATCCCTTAACTTTAATACCTTTTCCTAAGACGATGCAGTATATTAAAACTCGACATTACTCGAGCATCTACTCCGTTATCAATTTATTAATTTTTAAATAACATTTTTGTCCGTCCACGGCTATGAATATGTATAGAGACCTTTACAACACATTATAGATGGTCTTTATGTAAATATATTCGTGTTAGATAAAGAAAGAAGCAGTCGGATCACCCTAGAGCTAGGCGAGGGAGCTAATTTTGGAGTAGAGAGAGTCTAGTTATCCAAAACAAATAAACTCATTAGCGAAAGAGCGTCAAGAAGAAGAGAGAAGGTCTCGGATTTTGTTAAAGAAGACTTCATTGTAGTGATCGATCAGCTAAATTGTTGTTTAAAACGCAAAGATAAGTCGACTTGATTGGAATCTCAATTATGACACCCAAGATGCTCATTTATAAATAATTGATGAGCGCTCAGAGAGACATTGAAAAGATTTGAGCAGATAATGAAACAATAAAGATTGGAGGAGTAGACGAAGAGAATGTTTAAAACTCGACGCGATTCTTTTTAACTTTTAATTTTTTTTTTCCTCTTCCCCATTTCATCTCATTGAAAGAGTGCATTGTCACTTAAAGAATAATAATATCTAAAAAAGAACAAAGAAAAAAATAACATTTATTGGTGTTGCATCCGACATCGATATTTTTAGATTTGACAGAGATTAAACGTGCAATATCCAAGCACAATTGCAATCTCGGTGCTGCAGCTTACGATACAATTCCTTGACCTTTTCTTATAAATCGATTTAAACTCCAGTTACCGCAATAAGTTTCCAAATATCCCGTTTTTAAGGGAACAAAAAAATAATATACAAATAAAAAAAAACACATAAGTCGTAGGAAGAACTTTTTAAGTGTCTTTTAAAACACACGATTCGAACAATAAGATGGTCAGAATTCACGTTTCTCCGTCACAGAATCCTTAATTCACTTAACTACTTCAGTATCCAGTTACCAGAATTCGTTTAATGAATAAAACTAAATAAGTATCATTAAATAGATGCCAGATTTATATATATATATATATATATACACATAAAAGCTATACATAGAAGCATGCTGTACATCTGTACATATTTTAATTAAAGTCTTCCTGTATAAAAGTGCACCGTAATGTACTGTACAGTACTGTACATGTTGCACATTTTCAAGAGGTCTCGTAGGATTAATTTATAAAGTGCGCTATTGATTTTAGACTAATAATTTAATTTAGGAAGAGCTAACAATAACTATGCACTCCCTATATATATATATACTTATATACATCACAAACACACGCATATATATATATTACAGTAACAAGATTTTTACGCAAGGGCGATCACTTTAATTACAATATTAATTATTTACACGTTTTGTTGATGAAATAATGTGATTTATTCGGCATCAACCGGTTTGCTCCTTGGAAATTATTCATTCTTATCAAAGATTAATACTTCTGAGACGAGTAGAAGTTGAAAAACGGGCGCTCGAATTATGGAAAATAATCGCAATGCGTAACATCGGATGTGGTTTACGAGTTGTTACTCGGTGGCGCACTTTTTCTTTGGAAAATATCAATTTCTGGGCATTGTTTACGTATAGAGTACAATTGTCTGTCTAACCCGAGTCGGGACAATGACCGATAGATTCAAGGACGAAAATTGGGAGTGACGGGCTGCTTGTTTAGAAAAACGCACTTATATATATATAAGGAAAAAGAGAATAAAGGCTTTTGGGGAAAAATCAAGCTCGGGTTCTCACTTCAATCGAAGCAGATAGTGACAAAAAAAAAAAAAAAAAAAAATGCAGCCGAGATAAATTACGTTTTAGTTATCTGATAGCCCATCCAGCCGGTGCCATTCTTCCCTACAGGCCGAATGGATATGCACCAGGCAACTTCCTCTGCCAGAACTGTCCTTGCTCTCATTTGTCAGTCGGTTCCAGTGAGGGACTTCTGAAGAACGATCCAACGGACGGACCGAGGCAGCACCCAAGTTCCCTCTTTTGTATGTTGGAGGGCGCTGGCGTGTGTGTACGGTGCAGCCCGGATGTATCAGCAGACGACGTGTGCCGACCAATTGCAGTGGCTGCGCTGCACAGCCGGCTTAGCTTAGGTGTCCGCCGTAGCAGTTAACTTACAGTCGTGTGGTACTGTGGTGAGAGCCGGCAACTAGTCTGGCAACACTACGATGACACGCCTCGGTTTAGCGACAATTGGTGTTCTCCGCTGTCAGTCAAAGCAACGAGTTTGCAGTAACCTGGCCTGCCTCGCTCTGATAGAAGTCTGGTGACAGAGCCTGGGAATTAACGCATCTTAAACCGTTTGGATTGTAGTAGTGTGTGCCGTGTGGCTAGACTAATTGGTTAAAAGGAAGAGAATTACGGCTGACAAGGTGAGTGTTTCTACTTAAAGTTCGACTGGCATCGGGTCGGCGCCGCTCGACTACGGCCTGACAAATTGTCTCGTCTGCTAACAAATTACGCGTTTTAGAGCTTGTTTGGATAAACACTGGGATGGTAATGTGTGCCACGTGACTTGGCGTGATGCGCTACACGCACCTTAATAACGCACGAACGTAACTCGATCGGGTGAAGTGCTTTTCTGCTGACCTTGCCCCGTGCCATTCGATATTTTGTTTAAGGGGTTGTGTGTGTGTGTATGCGAGTCTGTGTGCAACAGCTAGGTGGCTGCGCTAATCGGCAGGGAGTAATGTGCCTCAACTGGTCTCATTCAATCTGCAGACATGGGAGATTGGTCTCCACTTACTAAAGCACTAAAGTAGCCTGTTTAAGTACGAAGGCGGGTTGTAAAGTGAGGGATGAGGAGATTTCACGTGTTTGCCTCCGATCGGGGTGTAAACACTGTCTTGACTTTTTACCGCTCGTTGCGCCGCTTGGCTGCGTATCTTTTAAATGTTTCTTAAACAATTGTTCCTGTTTATTTGACTTGTTCGCTTCGTGTTGACATCATTAGTCGGTCGCTTTTCTCCTTTTTTCAAAAATAAAGAAAAAAGGCGTTAACGAGTTAAAAATTCCTCGACTTTAAAAACTAAAAAAGAAATTTTTATTTTAAATAAGTAATTCAGTTTATATAAAAATTATTAAACAAATGAACAAGTTTATTTAAACAAATTTATGGTTGAATATTTACAGCATTAATCATTTAAATATTTTCTGGAGTAAAATAAATTAAGCGAAACGTCATTTGTAAAGTGAAGAGAGGAGAGGGAAAACACTTTCCATCTCTAATAATATTTGCATAGTTTAGAAGACGGAAAAACCATAATTTGACACGCTTTTATTTATTTATTTTTTTTAATATATATATTCCGTTAATGAGTAAATGTTGACAGATTATGCATATTTAAGGTGTTTTGTTGAGATTTAATTCAAATGAATAGACTCGTGTTTACGACTACAACAAATAAATAAATAAATTACAAGATAAATCGTATTTCACGCACTAATTCCTTACGTGGAAACAAAGGTCTTCCTCATTCTTTCGTCGCTCTGAGATTCTAGAGCATCTGATGCACACCAGGACACAAGGACCACACCTGATTCTATTGTCAACACAATCTACGTACAGCCACCTTACTAAAAATCTCTTTGCCATCTTTTAAAAGTTAACTAGTCCAACTCTATTTCCCCACTCTTCTCACGAACTCTTATTACTCGCCATTGACACACGGTAACTTTCCATTTTTCCCGCTTATCACCCACTTATCCCGAGGTACAAAGTCTATACCTGTTCCCCTTACCTCACTAGATAAAAATATATAAGCAGTTACATTATAAAAATTCGCATTAAAATATATCTGATGCCACAGTTTTTTTCCTCTTAAAGATAAAAGTTATATATATATATATATATTTTTTTTTTTTTTTAATAAAAAAGCATGCCGCCGAGTTAGGAACAGAAAAACGGACAGACATACAGACAGACACGGAGACGAGCCACAAGTGATTACTGTCTGTCACAACCTGGTTAAACGGGAGTTTATAAATGTAGGCTACTGTGCCATGACGAAAGCCAATAATAGTTTAAATGTTTAAATAACCGTTTGGATGCTACTAATGTAGCAATTGGTTAGCAGCTGTCCAAACAGCGATCTTCCTATCGACACGAAACTGCTTTTGTCATTTCATCACCGTGTGCATCACCATAGCAACAATGAGACACGTCGTGTCATTCGATGACGTCAGGAGGCACGATATACACTTTTATTAAGAAGCCAGTCTGGATAGAATTAATAATTACAACATAAATAGAGACAGTTAATTTAGTCGTTCAGCATATAAAGGTTGGTTGAATGTAATCCATAAAAAGAAAAGGAAAAAAAAATATATATTATACACGAGAATATAACCAAGCTGGGGACAGTTATAGCAGTGTTGTAGCGCAAATGAATAAAGATAAATGCTCACAACTTATATCCATAGAGGCGAGAGGATAGATAAATCATAATAATATCCTTTATAGGTTGTCGGACATCCATCACCGGTTTTTCTCCTTTATTTCATATTCTAATAAAAGTGTAGCCAGCTTCTAACATTCTTATTTAATTTAGAAAACCGACCAACATGTTGAAGGTTGCACTGGCATACAAATTGTCTTCCTGATTAGAAATGGGCTGTTATCAATTTTGTTTGACTTTACACCGTTCATTTCAAGCTCATGATTTATGCTTACGTGTTTTCCCCTTATTTTTCGTACAAGAAAAGCGTCGACGTAATCGTCCCGTCCGTCGTCGTCGTCTCCGGAGTGTGTTTTAGAAAACGAGAGAAAAAAAAATTAATAATAATAATAATAATAAATACTACTATCGTCGATTAAAAAATGAGAACGAATTTACGATTATTATTTCGGTAAAAGAGGGCATAAATGATTCTATTGCCAACTAGCGATTTATATATACATGTATATAAAAGTCAGACAAAACCGCACAGCGATTAACATCTAGACCAGAGCATTGACAATATAGATAACTTCCTGTACAACATAGCACGAATGCAACAATACTGCTTCCTGTATTCTAGGTTAAAGCGATCTCGAGGGGAATGAATCCACCAATGTAATCGAACAAAGTTTACTACACATTTAACGTATTATTAATTATTTCGTTTCCAAAAATGGCACTGCCCCGTACACAATGAACGGGAGATTTTTACGGCTTGTCACAATACAACGATTTTAGGATAATTTGTGAATAATTAATAGCTAATTAGTGACGATTTATAGATAAAATGATATCTGTAAGTACTACATTCTTAGAATAAATTAGAGTTTTTTTTAGGGAAATGTAATAAATAAGAAAGCTGGTGATATATTTGGGGATTTTTTAAAGGAAGTGTTAGGTTGTTATTTTAAAAAATGAAAAGAATCTATTAAAATTTTTTGGTTATAAACACGAGTATTTTTTTTAACGAAGGATATCAGGAATTTTCCTGGAAATTTTTTTAGAAAGGGATAATTTCGTGTAAATTAGGGAAAAAGAAAGTTAAGGTAAAAACACATTGTAATGAACTAGAATAAGGTTTAGGAAGTGAAAACATTCTAAAGAAAGTATAAATAAAATTTTAAGGTAAAAATTAAAAATAATTTTAAAAAGATTAAAGATTTAACATTATCAGTTTTGTTTATAAATAGAGTATCGTATGAATATAAGGTATTATCAATGGCAACAGACATTAAAAGGCATTATTGCAGTTAAGTGCACTTCTTTGCCTTTAGTTAATCTGATCGTTCCTTACTGTCAAGTGTATCACTCATAATAATCGCATTAAAAAATTATATATATATACACAGAATTTTTTTTTAATTCTTCTGTATTCTCTGCTTCATTGTGTATGATCAAATCATCGCATGACTCTTGATCCCGTGAACGTTAGTAATTCAAAGTTAATTCTAAGAATATGCTTAATAACGTTATTAAGTGACGATGCACTTTAAAGTTTGATCTTTGTAGCGCTTTACGCAATCGTGTTTCATATCAAGGAAAGGAGGAAAAAAAACGATATAAAGTTTTGATTTCGTATATGGTCAATTGCATCACTTCCTTGCAAAATATGGCGCTAAAAAAGGGTCTTAAAGTGTAGTTGTATGCCAAGTAAAGACGATTGAGAGTAGGCAGAAGGGCAACTTGAACTGATTGTATAACAATTTATAGATGTTTATCCTGTGGGGAGAGAAGTAAAGAACCTTATTGAGTTAGGGATTGGGTTGGCATCTTCACTCTCTCTTTCTCCTCAATCGTGTTTACTTTAACAATTCCGATGTAACGTATATAAAACATTTTATTACCCAACCAGTTAAAGGTTATCGGAAGATTAATTTAATCCCAAACACTGCTTCTGTTGAGTGACGTCGGATCTCCTCCTGTCTTCTCGAGAACACAGGTGTGTCATCGTTCTCTCATATGCTGTCTCTGGAATTGGGAGGACCACTCCATTTTCGGAAGGGGGAACTAGAATGTGAGGCCCGGTCTGCGCTGTGGCTATTAGGGCCAAGTTTGGGGAGATCCTGGCCTCTCCGACTGTCTGCACTTTACCAAATTTGGCTGTTTGGATGGCAATGTTCTGGTTCCTCTGTCTGACTCTCCCCTATCAAACTGTTCGCCCGGGGGTGGGGGAGGTCTATATAGGTTCGATACAAGACGATTAGAACTGGTTTACTGAATGGTTGGTCTTCCTTAAACAAAGTTCTTTGCCAATCGAGATAATGAGATGTTTGCACTCTCGGTGACATTTTATATACAGCCAGAGGACCGATAAATATCGAATATTTAAGTGTTTTGTAGCACATGTCGTCTGATAATTTTTTTCCTTCGTGTTTTTTCATGGCATTACGCTTAGGGACTTTAATTGTTTCAAGTACTTTGCCATTTGTCGAGCAGCGCGCATTTCATGACACGTTCGGTTATCTGATCCAATTTTGGATCAACTATAGCTTAAAATTCAAGAATTTTCATCCGGGAGACGTGATGATTTCAAAACCAATTTCTTCCTAAGAGAAAATCATCTCTGATGAAAGATTATTTTTAAATTCCTGCGCCGTGATATCTTTCCAATCTGGCACTTCTCCAACTCCGCAGACACCTCATCCTTTTCCCAACTCACATCTGTCCAATTCCATTCCGAGCCATTCATCTCTGTGGTTAAAATTGATGATAATTCAGCTAAAGTTAAGTTTTATTTCTATCATGGATTCGATGAAGTGGCTCACGCTCACTCTTTAAGAGATTTTTGCTTGTTTTATAACTAGCGAGATATTAAAACCAATCTGGAGAGACGAAGAAAAAAGTCACCTCCTTTACGATTTATCAGCCATAATTGCCGACTGCTTGCTCACCTTCAAATTATCAATCAAAATTATCCATTAGTGTCAAGAGCCAAACTGAACGTAATCGGAAAATATACAGAAGAGGAGGAGGAATATAAAAAAAGGAAAAAAAGAAAAAAAAACAAATGCTTGCTCGGAATTTATTATTTTTTTAATTTTCCCATTTCCCCCCTTCTTTCTGATGAATTTTTGTTTATGATGCCTCGCGACGTATTCTTTTGCATTTTGCTGATGCTCCACGTTAAATTGATGTTAGAGAAGAGGAAGAATTTAATATTTTATTTTTAAAATCTCCGAAAAACGGATTAATTATTTATGGATATATTTGATAGGTCGACGACCCCCCGAACACTAGTAGCAAAGCGTGTAGCACACATCCCGGTGATGTGCCATACTGTTTACTACTAGAGAAGCAAAGTGTCCATGTATCTGTGGTACGGTTGGCCTCCTTTGCACCGCTCGGTCACACTTCCTACTGAATATACGACCTGGACAAGCAACGGACCAGTTTTTACAAGCGATATAACCTCATCTATTTATAGCTCCGGAAATACTACATTCATATATACGATTCTTTCTACGTTCGGAAGGGCATTTGGCGTGTTAATGACACTTCCCACAGATAAACATATCTGACATCTTTGTTCGCGGCATTTTTTACAAATGTAGGTCTCGTCGATTAAAAGAAAAACATAGCTACAGATAAGGCTCGTCTGCCAAAATTAGTTTGGAATTTCGTAATTAAATTCTCATCCTCCCATTCATTCGATGAAACGATTGACTTATTTGCTCCGAAAAATAATATTGAATACGCTTTTTCTGTAGGAATTACATTAAACTTTTTCAGGTAGAAATCACTGAAAATTCCCTAAAAATCGCGATATTTTGAAATTATAATTTAAAAGATTTTGCTGTAAATTATAAAAATTTCAGTCTTAGTCCCCAGAAAATATTTTATAAATCCGAGGAAATGGGTAACTTTTTAACGTCGAATGTCTTCGGCATTTCTGAAAAGAAAAAAGTCCTCTAAATTCATAGAAAATACTCTCCAATTTCCGGTAAAAACTTCTTAAACTAGCATATTATTAAGATAAATGGAATTTTAAAATTTCGAAGTCATTTGTTTTATTCAACAAGTTTTTTTCAACAGAATGGGGAGAAGAACTCGTGTTTTTGTGTGCTCATAAGCATGTCAATGAATGACCACAGTCTCCGCCATTAGCATAATTAAGTGAAAGTTACTTAAACAATTTTTATCTCTATTTATTAGTGTCAACCGATGCATTTCGCTGTGTTTGGAGTGCGTTGCCAAGTAACAAATGCTATTACTCGTTTGGTGCTTTGATAGGATGTTCGGAAGATCAGTGCTAACAGCTGTCTCTTTTCATTGCCACCGACAAGCCAGAGAGGGGAGTCAGTTAACCGATAGCATTGTGTTGTTATAAGTCTAAAATTCAAACAGTAAACTCTATAATGCCAGATAGATTTGTGCTGATTGTTTTCTTCGATTTTAGCTGTAAATCATGGCAATAATAGTCTATAACAGTGGCACAACCTCAGTTTACCATAAAGGATTGGAAAGATCTCCCTAATTACGAATATAACTGGCACAAATACATAAAAATTTCAATCTGTTTCTAGTAAATGTGTATCTGATGTATTCTTTTATTAAAGAAATTACTATTTTATCATTTTTATACGCCTAAATAAATTTATAGTAGAACTAATTAATGCAGTTTATTGTACTTAACGGTAGCCAATTATGGTAAAACCATGTTGCTATAATAGTAGCAAACTCACAACAGAATAATAGTGTAACACTGGCGCAGCCGTTTAACGCCCTATTAGCACGTAAATTGCATTTTCATTGTACTTTATTATTATAACAGTAGAATGTTTAAAAGTGTTACATTAACCAGGCCAAACGCAGGGGAAAAAAAGAGAAGATAAAACTGTTATTGTGGAGATAGTAGAAAAGGGGTGTTTAAGAAGCTTTTATTTAATAAAATAGCCATGTTTAGAGTTCAATTACCCGCAATAAGGTGGAGTCGATTCGAAACAAGAACAAGGAAGAAAAGAAGGGTGCTATCTTATGTTTGGAATGATCTATTGGATAATTGACGGATACTATGAGCAGAGAGAGAGACTTGGGGCGGAAATCCCCTTGTCCCCAAGGCCTGCAGGTGGTGAGGGGAAGGCCTGACGCCATTGTTGTAGGCCTGACAAAGACAGGGAGTGAGAGTACAGCTGTGTGTATGTGACCAACACTCCAAAACCTCATAGGGCGACCTCTGAACTGCAAATCGACCGCATACGATAAGAAAAATAGATTACAACATTCCATTTATCGAAAGAGACATGTTGCAGCACAAATTGTCGCCGACGTCATTTTGATTCCCATCGTCCTCTGCTTTTTTGTTTTCTATCATACCCCAATTGAGGTCAGAAGCAGGAAGTGGACGTCCTCGCTATCATAACTGTTGTGTTAGAGATTATAGGAGAGAGCACGTCTTTTGTTTTCTGGAAAGAAACGAAAAATCGTTTCGTTAAATACGTTAAGAGAAAGAGAGAGAGAGAATCGGGGGGAAGAAGAGGAAAAAAACAGACAACACTCCATACACTCACCAGAAAGAGAAGGGAAGGGGAAATGCCGAATCTTAAAAGGGGAATGCGCCAAGCAGCCACAACAATTACACAGTCACGTGACCGAGGGTGTCTTTGTCCGCATCTCCGTAATATCTTTCAACATTACGTGTGCGACCGGTAATACGACCTCATCTCTCCTACAAATCCGTCCTTCCCTAGAAAGGGACGGAGTGGTTGATTCCACTTCGTTTTTTTTCCTTCCTTCCTCTTGCTCTTCCCCCCTTCGGATTGCACTTCTTTAGACGATTTGTTATGGTTTAGCGTCAATTCGTCTACCAACAATTCCCACATACTTTACACTGCATAAATCGCTATTGATATACCTCGCCTTATTTTAAACGGATATTGGGTTTAGTTGCCAAGTGGTCAATCCGTTTGACTTGAACCGTAACTAAACACCAAACACTTTACTATTGACATGTTTTTAAAAGGACATGATTGATTTTACTTTTTTTTTCCTTTTCCTTTCTCCTTCCTCTCTCTCTCTCTCTCTTACCTCTTCCCATTTAGTAATTTATATACCTTGGTAGTAAATGTTTATAATGTTTTGCAGCTGGTAGTGTCGAACTGGTGTTGCTTAACTCCGATATTATCTGTAATAATCTGTTTTGTAGACGTTTCTTCCTCTTATTACGCATAACTTCCGATTCTGATAACAAATTACGAAGCCATACACGCCACATCAATGCTCGCTTAACGATTAGAAAGCTTTAAAAACTTTATTTTTTAAGCTTAAAATTTTAAACAAATTATCGTGTAATCTCCTAATCTTTAGAAGAAAAAGTGAGAAGAACGGTTGTTTCTCTCTGTGTAGGGTGTTTTTTTTTCTTCTTCTTCTTCTTACTGACGTGTACTTGATAAGTGCATCTAGACAGTCGTAAATTTTATGATGTCATTTATTGCCGAAGTCAGTCCCCTTGTCGATATGTTTGTCTTTATTTTTCTGTGCTTTTTAGAAAAATCACGCAATTGAACATCATCCTCTTACACAGAGATAAGGGAGAGAAGATTTTAAAAAAATTACTATTTTACGGTTTATGTTTTAAGATTTTTTTAAATAAATAAACAAAAAAAAAGCCGAGTAGATAAAACGGTTTTACTGGGATTTTAAAGAGATTCCGAGTTAAATAAAACGATTTATAAAGTGAAATTTTAAGATTAAAAGTTAATAAAATATATATATTTTAAAGAAGGAGGCTGCAAATTATAATATTAAGTTGCATTCTTTAAATAGAAGTTTTGGATAAAATGGAAAAGTTTTGTTATACCAGATCGAATGTACTTTCGACATGATGTTCATTACTTTTAATTACATTTTCTCGGAAAATGATATTTATGGCAAAATTTAAAGATTTTTTCCTTTTTTTTCCCTTCCCCCGCTTACGCGACTGTTAATCTAGTTAGAGATTTTCGCAGAAACGGATCAAATTATGTAAATTATTTAGTTAATGAATGTGGAAATGCTTTGTTGGTAAAAAAGCGAAGCACTCGATTTAAAGTGACAGAGTTTTGAATAAGAATGGATATTTTGGAACCAGCTAAAATCCGGTTATTATTTGCTGTTACGCTTTTAATCGAATAAAGAGGGAAAAAAGTTTTTTTAGCTGTTGGAACACAAGCTTTACTATTTGAAAGTAAAAAGGGATTTTTGGTTGCGAGTAAGGTGAAATTTTAGTAGGAAATAAGTGGAAACACTTAGAAGTAGAACACTAAGCTCAAAATAAAAAGGAAGTTATAAACATTTCTAATAAGAAACAAAAGGATTTTCACTAGAAATAATTACAATTTCTTAACAGTTTGATGGCGAATCTTATAAATATTTTCCTTATTGTAATATATCAATAATACTAGTAAAGTTAGGGTTTTGTAATGAAGAATGTCGATCAGATATCGATTTAATCAATTATAAAGAAAAATAACTTTAAACATAGAATATTTGATATGGTTTGAATAGGAATTTTGATAGAAAATAATGGGATTTTGGAATGGAAAATGGAAAAGGTTGAAGAGAGATTCGCTAAGGAATACCGAAAAAATTGATCTGTATATATGCATTTTTCTGGCATAGATGGTAAGAAAAACGAAAGTTTTGGCTGTAAATGTATAAAATTTATTTGAGTTTGATAAAAAAATAATTTTAAAATTAGTATAAGGAAAAGAATATATATTTTTTTTAGTCAAGGAAAATAACGGAAATTAATAAAAATTGACGAAAAAAAAAGAGAAAATGGAAGGATAGAAAAACAAAGGCCTGCAGTTAAAATCTCTAATGATCTCAATAATTAATTGAAACATTGTGCATAAATAAAACATTTATTCATTTGAAAAATATTTATTTTAATAAAAAGAAAGTTGGAATACATAAAGAATTTAAACTGGAAAAAAGTAAGAAATAAAAATTAATTCAAATATTTGCAAGAAAAAAAAGGAGAAAATTGTCATTTTAAAAAATAGTAATTTGAGCAGTTAAATTCTGGGTAAATTAAAAATGAAGTGCGAATCTAAGTTGATTGAAAACAAAAGAAAGAATAATTAAATTGTCGAGAGGTAAATAAGAATAGAGGAAGAAGCTCAATGGAAGAGCAAACAAGTGAAAATTTAAGTTTAGAAAGTAAAGAATGAAAACTTAAGTTCGATACAGAAAGAAAAAAAGCGAAATGAGTTTTTTAATTAGAAGAAACGATTGAGTGAAAATCACAAAACTTTCATTTAATGTAGAGATTTATTACAAAATATTTATTCCTAAATACAATTAAATAACTGCTTAATTATAGTAAACAATGACTTTTATTATAATTATACATTCGATGCAATTAATCATCATTATCAGCAAACTTATAGATAGTAATATTTATTTAATTAATAGGTTATAATCATTATAATCATCAACTATAATCAAATAATGTCAATTATCATCATCATCGAATCGGTGTATGTTAATTAAAATTAAATTTTATACTTTATCTATTTAAATTTAAACAACAACAACAACAAAAAAAAACATGTTTATACGATGGAGTAAAACGAAGTTCACTGCAAAGTCACAGAGCCTTGAGGGGAAGCAAACATTCAGACGTAATTGAATAATTATAACAAATTTTCTTAATTTATAAGTCGGGAATTGCGTAAAATCTTGTATTTATTTATATAAAATATATAATTTGTGTGTTGTACAAGCGATTTTTATAGATACTTAATGAACTTTTACGATTTTTAAGAGTTTAAATTTCCGAAAGTTTAAAAGCTTAACTCCGAAAGCGAGGAGTTGACGTTTTTATGAAGTGCTGTTTTGTTAATATCCTGGTTATCGAGCGTTTAAACAAATCTTAACTGAGAAAATAACTTTACATGGAAAGTAATCCGCATGAATATGGTAATAAGGATCATAAGTAGCGTAAGCATTGTCAGTAGTGCAATTGGTGAATAACAAACATGCTCCTTTTTCCAATAGTGAATGGTTAATGTATTTTTATAATTTCTTAACTCTAGAGGTAAAAAAAGGCAACAAATCTCGAAACAAGTGCATTCGCTTACGAGTAAAAAGCTGTCGAATTATTCATAAAGTATTGACAACAGCTTTGAAAGTAAGAATTTCGTTTAATTAGAATATTGTCCCCCTTTTTTTAACTAAGATAATGTTAAACAAACACTTCTTTTTAATGTAAAAAAAAGTCAAGAAAATTCGCTAGTTTGTGAATTTGACAGTTTAAAAACAAATTTAAAAGAAAAAATTGAAGGATTTGAGGAAAAATACCGGATTATGTACCCAAAATTCTGAAAACTTTACAACGTTTTTTTAAAAATTGAAACGGTTCTTACCAGCCATTTAGATCGCTAAACATATTTGAATTGTTAACATAAATTAATAAGGAGAAGAAGAGGGAGCTTATCATTTTAAATTTAAAAAAAAATAATATCAAAGGTATTTTAACGTATGTAAATGATTTATTTGCAATAATGGTATTAAGTAACTTCTCTGCAATCTATAATTCATCTTCCTCCTCCTTATCATTTCCATAAATATGTGTGTGTGTGAGAAGCGAATATAATTTAAAAAAAAAAAAATGAAAATGGTGGCTTTTGGTGCGTTTAAGAACATCACTTATCACTGTAAACACAAACAAACAAGTCATTATAAGCTCGAGTCAAATATCAAACTGATCTGAAATTATCCATTTTACAGCGCATCTCTGGCTCTTTAAAGTGTTTCATTTTTGATTCAAAAGGCGGATTCAAACAAGTAAAAAGAAAATAAATAAATAAAGTTAAATCTATCTTTTAGTAGATAAAAATAAAAGAGAAAAAATCTAGCCAATAAATCTGATAGCATAAAGTTATTTGCGAGAGACAAATTCGTTTGACCCGCTTGTCTGCAGCCATTAGATTTACTACCAACACACTATAAACAGATCAGTCGGCAGTTCAGTCATAAAACCACCTCAAATACCTCGGGATTAGGGGCGTCGAAAGTGAAGTTGCTACTTTCCTCCAGTTCCGCCTTCATAACCGGTAGTGGCTTTATTAAAATTTAGTCATTCGTTGCACATACATTAAGGTAACATCGATCGCTGCAGCCACTGCATTTATTGACGCTAGCAAGAAGTAATTACTCTATATGGTGTGACGCTAAGAAGAATTTCCAGTAATCTCTGTAATTCTTCCTTTCCCCACAACTTAACGAAATTTTTCCATTCTTAATACTTTTTTTATCTTCAAACATTTATTTTGGAATCTCCCGTTGCAGTTACGCTGCTTTAATTTTAACTATTAGAAAGAGGAGGGAGGAAAAAACTTTATGCACTAGAATTTACGGGGAAAAAATTATTATTGATAATAATCTTTGAAAATTTAGCATAAATAACTTCATGCAATAAATTTTACATGCATACGAGGGAATAAAATACATTTTAAACGTAATTATCTTATATTGAAGCGTAAAAGGAGTCGTTGCAACTCCATTGAAGATGAGCACATAATTTATTCGCTATTATTTTGTGCACGTGTATGTACACGTCTGGCACCTTCTTCAAAACAGTTCTACATGATTTCCACATTGCACATGATCTATACACGCTACATGCATAGATTCGCAAACGTGTTGCGCATAGGCATCAGATTGAAAACCGCGCTGTAATATGCATACATTACATGCACATTATGGCCGGGAAATGCGTGGAATGTGCATATATTACACATTAAAAATTTTATTACACGCTTCAATTCAAACCACATATATATACTACAGGTGAAAATTACGCTACGTAGTCTGAATCCATTATACTTACAGTGTGATCATGCAAGCCATAAGCAATAACTATGTAGCGCATTATAGATTATACAGTATAAACTATATGTATACACTATAAATTGTATATTGTATAATCTGCAATTCACAAATTACCATTCCATTAATATGCATTCACACATATATACGTTATAAATTACATACTCCGAAAACATCGAGTAAACATATCGCATTATTGGGCATAGAATGGGACACAGGAAATGTATATTACATTATTAAAAGCTATATTTTTACGGAGGGGAGGGAAATATTTATCGATAATTTTACAGAAATTCGAAGACATGATTTACATTGTCTCGCTTTATATATAAAAAGAAATTCTACAAAAATCGAACCGGTGGATCGTGAGACTTTCGTGATTAAATTTTCTTCTAGTCTGCACGAAAGCTGGAAGAGTAATATAAACGGTTTATTAATAGCGGAATAATTTACAGAATTTCTTTTTTTTTTTGTTAGCATAGAAGGATCGCCAATTACCGTTTGGAAGATTAAATAGGATGCCGAGTTGTAACATATATTATAGTCGGTGCAAAATTATGCCTGGCATTCGCGAATTGCGAGAGGAAGTCAAACATACTCATTGTCTCTAACAACCTCATGACTTATACGTTTCGCATGACAACAAGAGAACATATCCACAAAGTGAAAAGTGATGGCATGTAAGCAACCCCAGACCTGGAACAAATCCAAAAACAGCCGAACGGCATTCTATTTCTGTCCACCTGCTGTTCTCTGTCGGAATGTATGCTTTCGTACTCATTCGCCAACTACTCTTCTGTTTAACACTGGTTGACATTTTTCCTTGTAACCTTAACTTGTACGTAACGTAAGGGCATGCTGTATGGGCGTGTAATACGTGGCACTTACATGTATCATTGCGATAGAGTCATATAAGTGAAAAGTACACTTCGTACAGGCCTATAGTTGTATATATTTAAATTATCCGACACGTAAGTTTAGTATAATATGATACGCGTGTCTTTAAAGTTTGCATTGTTGTATGCGTGTTTATATAAATTGCGTAATGTACAGATTTATAATATGTAGTGTAAACGTTTGTATAATAGAATGTGCATGCATACTAAGCACTTATTGTACAATAAGTGTGTAGAATATAAAATTTGTTTATATAACTTTAAACTTATAATTGGCAGAACGTATTATCTAACCTTGAAGTTTGCACAGTTTGAACTTTTCTGTATTTTTGCAATAAAAACTAATTCGATTTTACCGATGAGAATTAGATATGATAAAGTTTACGGATCCTGTTTGTCGTAGAATTTATCTAGCGTAAACGTCGTTTAGATAGTAAAACACCTGTTTAAGAAACTCCCTTTCATAGTTAAGATCATCTCGTATTTAACGTTGACTCAGTACAAATACACGTAAAAGAAATGATCAACATTGTATTCTGTCGTATTATCATCTCTTATCCGGAAGATATATGTATCGAGTGCAAAATTATCAAAGACTCTCTCACTACAGGACAGAAAAAGAAGGAAAAAAAATCGGTAGAAGAGGGGGAGCGTTTTTGATAAATTCATAAAAAGTAATTTTGCTTTCGATCGCTGAAGTTAAAGCAAAGATGACTAACTTTACAGCGTAAGCAGCGGTCGGAAATACAATTAATCGTCATGTTTCATTCTTAGGAGGATATGCATCGAGCTATCGATTTCACATTTGTCTCGTTCACCTGTCTTCTCTTAACCTTTCTTTCCGTCTTTGCAAACGATGAAATTTTTTTTTCTTTTCATTTTTCTGTTCGAATAACTGAAATGTGCGAATGAAAACACGATCGATATTACAGACACAGTCTGTTGCTTGTCCGCAAAAGATTTTTTTTCTTGGTGTTTTTCTTAAGACCTATATAACTGTCTGACCCAATCTATCCGGTGTTCGACACACTGACATAGACATGAAGTTCTGTTATTGAATCCACATAGATATAAAGAAAGCCTTTAGTCGGAGAAATAAAAAAAAATAGAATAAATAAGGTAAGTCCTCATACTACACTGACCTGATTTCTGATTTTTCTCAATCTTTCTACGTATTTTTGATGTTTGAGGTCAACGTATAAGAAAGACTTGGAAGTAGTCGTAGTCTTTCTCTCATATGACAAAGAACAGATCGACTGACGACCTAAAATACGAACTAGTTTATTAAATGTTATCAAGTGGAGACTAACTTGTAATTTTATGGAATTCTGTTAAACAATAACTTTATTTTCCCCACTTCCCCCCGTAATAAGCGTAAAAATCCAATACATCTCACTCTTTTGTTCTTTTTTTAAAAGATTTCTGTAATAAGTTTTATATCCAAAATTTAATTAATAAATTCACAATAACTATCTCTGCAAATGATAAATTAAACGGGGAGATATTTTAATTAAATCATCTTCATAAGCTAGAGATGATATAATAAACCGTTACTGATATGGAATTATCATTAGTAACCTTTGACGCGTTGACACAGGTGAATTGTAAGCCCATTACCTTATTGTACTGTAGTCTTTGTTAGAATAATAGCATTACAGAGTAGATAAGGTCTGATGAAAATAATCGAAAATTCGATTATTATTATTATTATTATTATTATTATTAATATACATAAAAAATGAAAGATTCTTCCAAAAAAAGATTTGTGACGAGAAAGAAAATATGTGTAAGAGATTTTAAACATTTTAATCAAATCGACTACTGGTCTTTTGAACTCGACATACGTGACGTGTGACGTCACACTTTGATAGATTACCAGTGTCTCCAATTCTGATTATTGTCGATTACTCATGTTCTTTACCGATTATTGTTACTCGTATTGAATTTTCGTGTCAATTACCTGTGTTGTTTGTTCCTGTCGATTGTTGTCTGCTGTTCTGTTACGTCACACGTGTCGATTACTTGTCTATTACATCTGTCAACTTCTGTGTTTCGTTTCGATCGTTTGTCGTTTATTTGTCAATTTTATTTTTTTACACAATCTGTACCATTCTTTCCGTGTCATTTTCGTCAATTCGTAGTTTATTGGCGTGTCAATTATTCGTAATATATCCGTCGCAGTTTATATAGGCTTATATATATCTCGATTATACATCAGTCCGTCACGTGTGTCGTCACGTCAAATTGTTGGCGATAAAGATTATTATTTCGCTAGAAAATTCGAACAATCCGACACATGGTAATAACGCAATGCTGCTTACTACTAAGCTTGGCATTTATTCGATTTTAAACATTTATAAAGTAAAATTGGATTACTCGCAAATGTAACAAGCTAAGGGGGTCCAACTGTTAGTCGATTGGAGCGTTTGATAGATAACCCAATCATTGTAAGGATAGTGAGTCATGTTAGTATCGAGGGAATAAATTCCATGTCGTCATTTCGGTAAAGGAAAGTCAATGTGCTAACGAAAACACTCTGATGCATGCTAATTGCTGCAAGAGTGGTCGTATTGGGAAATCCACTTTGTAGCTATTGGTTGATGTTATTGTAGCTGCATCTGGAGAGAATTGGACAGAATGATTCTGTCGATTTATATTCAATTTGATCGTTGCTAATCTAATCAAGAACAATGCAACCTCTGGGCGAATTATATTCTTATATGCTTTAACGAATATCGCGTAATTAAAAAGACTTTTTTACCCATTCGTACCATAATAAATCCGCCCGGAGTTAAAGATATTTTTATAAAATTTTTAATAATTTAGTGCTGAGCTTCTTACTTAAGGCGGTAAGAGACTATTCCTTTAATGCGTTAAATCGATACTTTTGCACGAGCAACTGCCAGTTTATTAATTTAGTAATCGTTAAAAAGATGTCGACACTACCGCAGTAACCAATAAAATGATGCTTTCGTTTCCATCCTCAACCTGTTCTTAACGTCCGAAGCTCAGAGGTCACGACTTAGCGCAGATAACCTGGTCGTGATCACAAGGCATTCTATAGTGAGGCCATTGACTCCTAGACACCACCTTTGGTTCCACCTGTATGGTACACGCGCCTAACTCGCGAGGATCACGTGACACGGGTAAAGATGACAACTAGTTCTTTTTACAAGATTTACCATATTTTGATTATTGCCAAACCTTTCACGTACGAAAAAACGCGATTGGTCTTGCTACACGCAATTAATTTTGATTGCTTAATAATTAAATATATACGTGCAATCATCCCACTGTCTGTATGGGAGTGGGGGATTTCAACGAGCAGACACCAATGAAAAGTTATAAAATAAGCTTAGAAGATAGAAATCTTATCTCGAAAACATGAATCAGACACAGTTTTGTTTGAATTTATTGAATTTATTATCTTAAAAAATTAAGTATTTGATTATAAAAACGAGCGAACAGCTTTAATTCTCTGAAGTTTATTATAGGTTTTAATGGATTCTGATAGGTAAAAACACCGAAAGAAAAAGTAGAATTTGTTATACTTATACGAGGATGCCGTTTATTATCTACAGATGAATTGCAAAATGAAAGGCTATTGTGAGAAGCACGAGTAAGAGTTGAACATAATCAGAATCAGATGAATATGAATTTAAAACAATTGATATGTAGAGATAAAGGTAAATAGTAGAATTAATGTAATTCTATAGATGAATATACTAGGTTTATTTGCGAAATTTTATCTCCTTTATGTTGTAATAACGGCTTCGATTTCCTTCGATACGAGTTAAATTTTCTTTAAATAGATTATTTATCGTAGATAGAAGAATGGAAAGTCGTAAAAATCCCGAAACGAATAAGAAACTTTTCGGTGTGTTATTTAGAAATTAAAATTGTTAGATAAAAAATTCTCTGCTTTTGTGAGTAATAACATTAAAAATACGAATAATGTTCACCGTGACCAATGGACAAATATACGTATTAAGAAGACGAGATGTTTATCCTGTTGGAAATGTACTCAAAATTAAATTTAATAATTTAAATATTCAAATATTGAGACTGGAAATTCTCAATAGAAAAATCAAACTGCAGAGAAATAAAAAATAAAATAGAATAAAATAATTTTTTGCACTTTTTAAAGACGAATCTTTGAAATCGTCTCTTAACGACGAGCATTGCAGTCTTAAGTAGATTATTTGCATCATCTCGCAACTATCTTATTAGAATCCCCTCTAATAAGATGTTTTAATATTAAATTATAAAATTTAGGTTAATTTTTTTAAAGTATTAAAAAGAATTAAAATTAGAAACAATCGCGAAGATAATTTTATTTTTATAAATTAACCCATTTTCTTTTAAAATGCTCTCTTTGCTAATGCTTAAAAATTTACTGGATCGTTACAAATAGATTTTTGTCTTAATAATAATAATAAAAGGAGGGGAAAAAATAGAAAAGGAAGAATAAAAATTACGTCAAATTTCTCGAAATTTAATAAACACTTCATTTTGAATCCAATTTTCGAATTTTTAAATCAGAATTGTTTTTTTTTGTTTCTAGAACGTTGAATTTTTTTAAGAGCAATTAATTTGCTTTTTTTTTTGTTGTGTCAGTGAATTCAGTTAGTTGCAGCCTTAATTGCAACCACCTGGAATAATTCCGCCCACGAAATATACTAGTGAAAGAACCTCTCTAAAAATTTGAAGATTTTTATCTCGTGTTTACTCTAAAAGCGATCTTAAGATAATTATGAAAAGTCAAACTCATTTTTAAAGGACATCATTATCATAAAACTGAATCTTGATGTAATAACCTTTTTAGATGAACATCGCTTTTGAAGAAAAAAAAAAAAATATATATATATATATATATATATTTTTTACTATTATATATATATATATATATATATATATATATATAATAGTAATAAAGAACTGAACCTGATTAATTTCTCTTACGAAAATAGATATTTACAAGCGCATTTGTCCAGCATCACTACGTATTTATATGTAGTTCTTTATAGTATTTTTTAAACGGGGGAAGATTTGAGGTTGTTTAGTTAAATAATGATTAAAAATATCGAAAATTGAGGTTGTTTACGGTTAAAAACTGCAAAAATTTGATGTTGTTTACTTAAATTATGGTTAAAAACTGCAAAAATTTGAGGTTGTTTAGTTAAATAATGGTTTAAAACACCAAATCAGTTAATTATTTGATAGTATAAATAAATACGAATATAAATTTGAATAAGTTTTAAGTGAATACCAATACCAAAATCTAAAATGCTTTA
Organism: Centruroides vittatus; assembly: GCF_030686945.1. NCBI lineage: Eukaryota > Metazoa > Arthropoda > Arachnida > Scorpiones > Buthidae > Centruroides > Centruroides vittatus. The sequence continues at coordinate 581,559 of NW_027122478.1, read as the reverse complement.
ACTTCTATAGATAAAACAATTAAATTTATGTTGATCATTCTACATACTAATACGAAAATTTAATTATTAAAAACGTTGTATTGAATCTAAAATATAAATATAAAAAAATAAATTTTGCATAGAGGATACAAGTTCTCTTAAGAAGGATAGATATAATTTTCGCTTCCACAGATAAACCTTTGGAATTAATGCTGTTTAATCTTTAACTCGAGTGGATAAACACCTAACTGTATTGAAAGTCTTATTTATAGTAAATATAAATACAGTTGAACTGCCAATAAAGACCACCTCCATCAACGGAGACCTCTAAGTAACGGCCATTTTTTTAAATGTTTCTGTCAGTGACCGTCGTTCGGAGGTTTGACTTTACTATAAAAATGACGAATTTACACAATTTTAAATACATAAATAGAAGTGTTTTTATTGAAAAAAATTATAATAATTATTTACAGACGAATATAATTAAATAAAATTAAAATAATTTTATTATTTTATAAATTAATATTAAGAATAAAATAATTAAAACAAAAACTCGAAGTGAATTGTGGAGGTGTCCAAAAATACCTGAACTCTCCAGCAATTTGAGACTTTCTCATTTTCAATACATGAATATTTATGTTAATATATACAAATACTTCAAATATATATAGGCCTATATATATATATATATATATACACATACATATATGTGCTTCATATGTATATTATATACTTGTATCCATAAATAATGGAAGTAGGAAAGCATGCTTCTATATGGCTTAAACTGTGAATGAAAAGGTTTATAAATTTAAAAAAATTGCATCTTAGTTTGAAAAATAAGTGTGCTGTATCTTTTCTATCGTTGAAAAGTTAATTTATGTTGAGAAAAAAGTGAGAGAAAAGATGAAAATGCACAGTTTCTCATGTTTCAGATTAATATGCGTGGTTAGCAATATTTATATTCATCAAGGAATGGATTACGGAGAATATTTGAATCTCTTTCTGTAGTTTGAATATTAAAAATCATGATATATGACATTTTCGGATGAAATCTAAACAAGAAACGAGAAGATTAAAAGAAAAAGAAGGGTAGAAAAGTCGAAGCTTTCGCTAATTCCAGATAAATTTGTATAGAAAAGAGTGATGAGATTCGTCGTTCCTAGATGATTCCCTCTATCAGAATTGGTTCATCTCTCGATGATTATGGACACGGTATAAGTAGCTTCTCCAGTTGATTATTGACATTAAAGATGCGATTGATTCAACGATGCTAAATGAATTTTGGAAAGAGGAATAATAATAAACCGCTTACATATTTATCGGAATTCATCGGAAAATAATCTCTCACCAACAGCTAATTCATCTTATAAAAACATTAGTACATTCCCTCATAACATTTGTATTTATTTTTTTTATCCTTTGTAGTTAGTGTGTGAGCTGCCCGGCATCCGAGCAGAACACAATGTCAAGCTTATTTTCCCTCAGAGAAAAGAAATCATTTTTCTGTTTTCACAGTGTTTGTAGTACTTATTAAGTCCACATCGGATTGTTTACTTTAACAATATATTTTTAAATAATATGTAGCATCCGCTTTGCTATCGTTTAACGGCAAGCAAATCTCCATTGCAATTATTAACATTTTAAAAAGCGTAACGTTATGATAAACCTAACACACTACGTTAGAAGGAGACGTGAAAAAAAGAAAAGAAATTATTACCTTAATAGCAGTTAAACCAGCAGGAATTAATAGTTAAGTACGTTATTCCGCGGTTTTTAATGCGTTTATCTACTAACTTTTGGCACGATTACAAGTATAATAAAGCGAAAATTATAGTTCTCGACACGATATATGCGGGATATTGTATAAATTACATATTTGTTCATATTTATCTGATGCATTAATAGATATCGGAAGAGAGGGAGAGAACAGGGAAAAAATGGCATTTGGGGAAAAAGCGCGTTGTAAAAATTACCCCAAAACATGCCAAACAGCATTCATTCGGGATAATTTCCTGTATAATCATAAACAGGTGCACAGTTGACGGATGGAACTCTCTTCCACTAAATGATTTGTCATTTAGATGGATTAATTGCTTTTTTCATCCCTATTTGTCTTCTAATGACATGTAATAAGTCAACTCATCACGATAATAGGAACGATCAAAGTCTTTAACGTGCACAACTCTACATTATATTTAATTAAAATAATAAAAAATATATATTAAAATTTGAAAGTCGACTTCACATTAATGTTATATCGATCGTCGTTATTATTATTATGTTATGTATTTTTTCCCTTTCTTCTTCCCATTTAGCTAACAAAAATAGAAATATCGAATAGTTAATAAATGCAGATGTTCTTGCAACCTACCAGCCATTGGCAATTATTAAACAATTATTTCTATTGGTTGTTTTCAAATTTTGATAGAATATACAGCGAAAAGTCGGTGGCGAATGATTTTATATTCTTTTTATTTATTTTTTTACTAAAGTTTAGGATTTATTATGCAAATTAAAATGTCCGACCTTGATGCTTAATTTGAGTCAGCCATTGTTTTTGACAGACAAGTTATGAATATTAAGCCCTTGCCCCATTTGCGAAAACGTGGTCGTTATTTTTAAATATATATATTAAAAATATTCTCATAATTTCTGAAATCTTTAAAAATATTACACTTTTTTTCTTTTTTAAATCGTGACTGGCTGGTAACAGTTTTATTTATGTATAAGCCTACGAAAGGGAGTAATTACACACTCAATACGCCGTATGTATATTTGATTTCGCTTTGTTAATTTACAGTTTTGAGACTGGAAAACTGTTAAAATCGTTGATTAAAATGATGGCGAAACATTAGAAATTATTTAAAATTCTTTAAAATTAAATTGTTTTCGATTACGAAGCGTTTAAAAATGTAAATTGAAGTATAACCCTGGTTAAACGACTCTTCTTAATAACGCTGCTTTCGTCGTTATAATGAAAATTGGAAATTTACAAAATACTTTAATTAAATTTATCAATGATAATCAGAAAGCTAATTATCAGCAATTAGTATCGCTTACAACAGAAATTTTTATTTTACTTTTAACCTAACAGGTTATTGTTACGGCGTAAACTTACTTCTTAATTTACTTATTAAACAAGTTTTGACGATAATAGTTCCTCTTGTTTTCTGATATTAGCGCGAAACTCTATTAAATTACACCATCTTTCTTCCTTTTTTTTAAGAAAAAAGATAATTATTTAATCAATATATTACGAGGAAAAATTGATATTTCTATCTTATTATGGAGATCAATCTCGGTTTTATTGCTTCTTTATCGTCGTGTTGTTCTTTATTTTCTGAATGGTGTTTGAAAAATGCTATATGTGTGTTAGGGAATTAATTAATTTTAACAATTGACTTTAGTCTTTGGGGGGGGACATCTTGTATAGTGTGATTTTTCGATGGTAAAAGTTTGCTTTGATGCAATTCAAAATGCGCATTTCTAGCCGAAAATCTTTTTATGATAAAGCAAAGTATTTTCCCGGAAGGAAGACTGATGGTATCTTTTATTCATTGTCAATCCTTTGGCGACTATGGTGTTCTGACTGCATATCGTCGACGGTATGCGTCACGAGGCGAAGTGCAGCTGACGTCCCTGTCACGTGTCCCACGGTCGTGTGATGTATGATTCTGTTGTCGCCTACAAAACGAAGTCTCAACGGCCGTGTGACAGACAAATAATCTGTCAGAGCGGTATGGCAATCAGCAACACAGATTGTCTATTGTTTAGAGACAACATCTAACCCAAGCGGGAGATTGTTCGTAGGTGCGAAGTGTGGAAAGCCAAAAAGCTTTAACAAAACCTTTTACAAAATAGCATACTTGCATTTTCTTTTTTTAAAAAATTTAAAGCTTAAACTCGAACTGGATAGATAAGAAAAACAATCAATTATTTAACGTGTTTATTTTACTATCTGTTGAACATATTTTATAGAAATCTCACATGCGAGCTAACGTTTACAATTTAAGAGGATTACCTCGGAGAAGAGGGGAAAATCGATGTTAAAAAAAATAATAATAAATTGATATACAGTTATTTTTCCCGTGCAAGACACAAAGGAAGAAAAGTATATCCGGAGTCACAAAGTCTGTAAACAATTTAGGCCGATTACTTAGCCGGAAAAGAAGTTAGATTGGCCTCTGTGCCTCAAGCTATGACTATAGAGGAAGATCTAAGGAAGCCGAAACCTCAATCTATACACAAACTTTGTTAAAAGGTTCTAATTCTGCAGTAAAGTACAAGTTTAAATGGCTGATAAAAGTAAAAAAAATCCTCGTTTTGCCAAATGGCTGAAGAGTATAAACAACAAAATTCCTTTTGTTTTTTCTTCTCTTGTAAAGGAAATTTAATGATATTATGTTTATCCCAAATATATAAATATTTATTTATTTTGTTAAAACGGTAAAATTTTTATATACCGTATTAATTATTTATTCTTATAACAAGAAGTGTTGGCTAAGCAATGAAATTTTTCCTTCTATTAAAGACAGAGGGGGGGAGAACTAGCAAACTTTCACTGGTCAAATGCCATTGAAAAGCATATTTACGTGCTCTCCAAGATTCAGATCTAGTGCTCAAGATTAGATCAGTTGAAATATATATATATATATATATATAAAAGATCGGCAAAAATCCTGAGGGTTTCCTTTATATAACGTGACGCGGAGCCATTTTGAAAGTCGATCCAGAATAAAACAATCGGAGATCCATATAACGTTTATCATCCATCTAAAGAACTATTAGAAGAGAGGAGTGGGAAAATGTACACAGTTTATCGACTAGTTTCTCCCGGTGTCGCAGATCACCGAGTTGACAGATGGATCACATATGTCTACACACGCCTTTGTCTCGATGACCAGTTTATAAATCGATCTCTCTCTTCAATACACCTGAGATACTCGAATGCACCTGCTTAATTTTTTTTTTACCCTTTCTTTATTTCTTAGTCTAGGTGAGAAAATGGAGAAGAGGAAACCGAATTAACGATTATAGAACGGAAAAGTTTATTTATTTTTGATAATGTTACGTTTTATATCCGTTAACTGACTGAATATACCGCGAGCGTGTGTCTGTGTGTATATATATATATATATATATATATATATATGTACCAACTCTTATTACTTTCACTTCGGATATGGTCTCTTCGTACGCTGTGCACGCACGTCATCAAAAATCAATAGGTCTGTCTCTATCTTCCTTAGCGAGTACCTTATACAGACGACTGTGCTGCTCCGGCGGATGTTCCGGCTATAACTGAAGAGAAAAAAAAAACGAGAGTAAAAAAAACTGGTAGAAGGAAGAGAGAGAGAAAAAAAAGAGAGAATCACGAACGGGATGTACAATCTCCTAACCTACGAAATGTATCTAAAATACAGAAATTACTAACTTTTGCCGGTGTCATTGACATCTTAATCAGAGAGGAGGATGATAGCATCTGTAGATTGACTCTATTGTTGCATCAGCACCACGTGATGCGGTGTTACGGAAGTTGTTGCCATGGGAACGTCACTCCTGTGCCCAACTTTCCCTGACAGTCACCCTGTCCTCTTAGATGGGTTACCAAGGTAACAGTAAAGATTGTTGCGAAGACTGTTTATTCTCGGATGTTTCGACTCTTGTTTTTCTTTTTTTGGCTATTGTTGTTTCGCGTGTTGATTTCCGTTTCCCTTTCCGGGAAATGGCGGGAATGGTCTTGATATATCTACTCGGAGATAAATGTCTTTGATGTTTTGCTTTCACCTAATTGGATTTCCCGAATAGAAATTTTATTAGTAATTTGTAAATGGATGAGCTCGACCATTCTTTCCTCTTCAGTTCTATCTCTAAACGTGGAAAAAAGTTATAAAAGTTTTTAGCATAGAAATCCGGGTTTGAATTAAAGATTTTAGTACATTTTTAGCACAAATATTCAAATTTTGACTGTTTATATAAATAAATATTCCAGGATATCTCTAGAAAAGGGTCAAACGTATCTACAAGAAAGTACTTTGAATAATATACAAAAATATAATATAAATAATCTACTAGAAAAATAAATTATATTTAATAATCGTTTAAAAAATCTTGAAAAAGAGAGTACTTTCATAGATAAAACACGTGAGAAGATATACGATGGAAAATCCGATGCCGTAGATAATCCACGAAAAAACGTATTACTCTATAAGAATTTACAAAAAACTAAAAGAATAATGAAAAATAATCCATAGAGAAAACGACATTACAGAAAATATAGTAAAATTTATACCGAGAATTATTTTATGCCGTATAAAAAGCGAGAAGAAACAACGTGTAACTCAATTTCGACTGGATATTTTGCTCGACGTTGCTAGAGTAGAGAATGACATTATATGAATACCAGAGCGATAAATTTATTGCTATAATAGATTAAGAGAAAATTTAATAACGTATGCGAGTAAATAAACGTTTTAAAAGAAACCAATTTAAGTAAAAAGGACAGAAAAATGTCACTCGATTGTCGCAATCGGTCGGAAAACGGTAAAAGATAAATCCACTTCATAATGGAAGACGAGATGTTAGGAAAGTGTCGCCCCGTCTTTCTCAGCCCGTCACCTGATATCCAATGAGGTGATATGCTGGGTGGTGTGCCTACTCGATCAATAATGAATGAAACAGTTTGGCGTAGGTCACATCGACCGTATACCGACGGGGAATGTGACGCAAACAAAATGTCACCCTAGTCGTCACGTCTTTGCGTAAACTTATTCAATTCGATAATCCTCCTTCCCAATAGCAAATTTCCAATTGGTGTTCTGGATACTTAATACAAGAAGGAATAGAAAAAAGTCGTTTTAGATCGCAACACGGCACTGGATTATTAGAAACTGACATAATCTACGTCACGATCGGATGCCAAACGTGGCGAATAATAGCGAATCTTTTAAGTGGTAGAGATTGATAAAATAGCAAACGTGGCACCGTTTTAAAGCATTAAACGGACAAAAATTCCCGGTAACACGATTAAAGACACAAACATAATAGATTTTTTTTTTTTTTTAAACGGATTGACACCGGCACGCAGATGTCAGAGCGCAGTCTTATGCGAAAAACATCAAGTATTCATTATCATTTGCAGAACTATTATAGGACCGTACACGCAGACTCGGCATCGATCCCAGACGCCAAGTTCTCTCTTAATAATGACGTAATTAAATTAGTTTTTCGTTTGTATGTCGGAGTTGGAGAATGGCGAAGCATATATCCTTCATGGCATATCTGGAGTCAACCGCATTAATTGGGAGTAACTCCGATGTTGCTGCTTGAACAGTAACAAGGCCTCATGCAGAGAAACAGTCATCTCATTAACGAAAGAAAACTGACAGAACATATTCTCCGCTGATTAAATATTTGATTTGTGACTGTAAGACACTCTCCATATTTGCCTTATTGTTTTCTGATGTTTTGCTCCAAGTTTTTTTTTTTTATCTTCTGAAATATTTTTTTTCCTCCTTCAAAATGAATGATCTACTAAAATTCATGATTAAGAGATTTATTTTTAAAAAATATAAGAGAAAAACTAGACAAATTGTTTTAAAAAAACGTGATGACTTGACGGTTTATACGTTAATTTTCTCATTTGTAACGTGGAGATTTTGCGACGAAACAAAAAAAAAAAAAAAAAAAAAAAAAAAAGAATGATATTTTGAAATTATGTTTGTCTTCAAGCGTTAAAAATAATGGGAGAAGATTGGAAACAGTTTTATGTAACTCGACTCTTCCAATTCAAGATATCGTGTTGCTTATAAAATCTACATAAAAAAATAATTACAAAAAAAAACTGATAATAAATATCAAGGAATTTAATTTCTTTTAGAGGTAGAATTTATAATCCTAGCAGAAGCGTCACTATAAATAAGATAATTTGCGTAAAAGTCGAAGAACCTGTGACAAGAGGAACTCTTGTATGTTTTGCATCAAGAAGCCTTCTCATTGCAAGCAGGTGGCACCTGGCCTTCCGAAAAGCAGAAACGATTCTTCAGCAACATTTCAAAAAATCGTAGAGGTTAGACGGTCTTCTATCCCATTAAAAACTTTCCATTTTTCAAGCGGAAAAGAGAGTAAAGAAGGAAGGAAAAATAAATAAATAAAAGACCAGTGAGAGAAACAATTTAAAAAAATAAAATAAATAACAACATCAATAAAAACGAAGTTAAATCCATAAAAATCACACAAAAATATTTCGGGCTAACAGCCGGTAAGAAAATAACATCACCGGTTACCACACTTACCGGTTAACGGATCACATTAACGAGCCACGTCCGGTAAAGCGGGCAGGATTTGTAAAGAGGAATGTTTTACGACTGTAGTGCACATGTACACGTCCGCTATCTACAAGTTGGACGGGTAGACTGGAAGGCGTGCTGGGGACGTACTTACAACGGCACCAAGCAACCCATTCTATTAATACCGAGTGACATTGCCTATCTCATTGCTCCATCTTCCACAATACTAATCTGTCTTTAAGTTTGTACTGCCAAGTGGCTGTGACGCATCGAGACTCCCGACTTGCTCCTTTATTCTTCATCTGTCACATATTCGAGTCTTTTTTTCCCTTTTCCTTTATTTTTTTTTTACGCGAGGACACGTTTTAAACCCGCTGACGCTCAGCGGTTAGTAACAGCGATATAAGTTACTTTCGTAAATTTCCTGATTGAAAGGGAACAACTAAGTTTGGAATGTCATCCATTTGTTGATAACAAAGCTTGTAAATCTTCCTTCTTGGCTACATCCGTTCTATTCCTAGCATTCCTAGCGGTAGGGGTTGTTTTACTTGCTTCTGACGTCATCGACCGTCTATATTTGTCTGAATGCTTCAGTGGATTATTTGTCGCACTCGATTAAGTTTTATTTGTTTATTTTGCACGGTTTAAATTCGGTAAAAATTATATTTAATCGCGTCCCGTTCGTAGAATCTCCAGCAACGTCGCTGTTATTGAAGTTCTAAGCCGAGAAGCGCGTCGCTTCGCGTCGTTTCGCGTCGCTAAGAAACGATATTCGATCCAGGTTGATAATCCGCCACGGAATTTTCTCTCGAATCGCTCGCGTTAAAAGAAAAACGAGAAGTTAATCATATTACTAATCCGGATGCGATTTAAGTACCGGCAGAAACGGATGCAGGCGAAGTGACGCTACGTATCGCGAAGCGACGTCGCGACGACACGAGAACGACGTACAGACTCTAAACACTCGTTCCACTTACTCATTTATTTATTTAAAACTATTTTAAATGATAAAATTTCCAATTAAAAAAAATTTTTTTCTAGTAAAAGAAATATAAATAAACTCCAACTTTACGAAGTCGGTTTATTTTTGTTTCTACGAAGCGACGCGTCGTCATCCATGTTATTAAAAGTCTCAAATTGTGCTACCGCTTGTTTATAAAGTAGAAGGTGCATAATTTGAATATTCCCATTGGTAAAGTTGATGGAAATGGGTAGGAGCATACGTCAGTTTGACGTTTTTGCCCGGAAGATGGCTGCGCTGTCAGAAAGCGTTGAAATGGAAGCTGTCAAAGGAAAGAGACCTGACAAACAACCGAGTCACCTGCGCTCGGTGACATGCTGGTAATTTGTCGACATGTCGTTAAATGTCTTTGCTCTTTTGCTCCACTGTTTATCCTTTTTTTCCTATTCACACACAAGAGCCACGCGAATAAATTCCGGGCAGGCGAAAAATATTTACTAAACTCTATTTTTACACCCAACTGCAGCGGTCCGTTTCCGCCATTATATAAGTAGATTATTTTAAATATTCAATATCTCACCACGCGTTTGTACAAGTAAGTAGTCTCTTGAAATCTCTCTTATTTTATTTTTCCTATTTCTGGATACTGTTTATTGAGAAAGGGAGTTAAGCGAGAGCCCCTTAGCGCTGGAGGGACTCGAACCATACTAGCACCTTTATATCTGGGATACAAAAATAGCATTCCGGGGACTAATCTTGGCAACATATTCGTGTCTGGTCAGCCGTACAAATGCTTGCCAAAATCGCGAAAACCTTGTTTTGTAAAAACAATTTAAACAAGCCAAATTTTTATCTAAAAATATTATTTTCTTTCCACATTGATTATTCGATATTCCTTCGTTTTTCTCCATGTAGAGATTCGAACTAGATAAGGAAAATTAAAATAAAAAAAGACCTGGTTTTTTTATATCCATTTTTTTTTTTAAATTAAAATACCAAATTTTTGTTGCGAGTTGCAGGCAAAGCGACGTTTTAAATTGTCGATAAAACGAGAGATACGGCGCTATATCTGTTTAAGATGTGTGTTTATCTGGAAAGAATGTGTTTAAAACGTTTTAAAATAATATATTTTGATGGTTTAGAAGTTCTTTTTTAGGCCCATATCAAAGGAAATAATTGAAGTTTACTCACTAAAACGCGTCGTCTTGTTGATGGCGAAACGACGATTCTTCAGCGCATCTGGTATTTCTAATTAAGGAGGAAAAATAGAAATATATTATTATTATTATTGTTATTATTACACAACAAAAATACCAAACAAACACTTTTTTTTTTCTTTCCACACTGTAAACTCGTTCTGACCTCACACCTTGTGGAAATCCGCATTTGAAAGGTGAAGCAGGTCACTGACCGTCAGTACATCTGCGGAAGCACGATCTACTCTAAAAAAAGATGAAAAAAAAAAAGTTACTAGATTTAGACGATTTAGAACTAAAACATCTACTCGATAACAAAGTTAAAAAATGGCAAAACTGAACTCGTTTTCTCGATTTTTCTTTTTATTTTTCGCCCGATATATATATATAGTTATTTTAGCTTGTTTCTGTTTTAAAGTGGCAAAAATGTAGTAATAAAAGTGACGATGGTTTGTCTTTCCCCCCCTTTTTTACGAATACTTTTTATAAGTTATAGAGGCGTTGATAGATCTTTAGAAGCTGAAGAGTTTGACTTGGAAACTTGGCTGACGTCTATAATTAGAAGACTTTCGCATACCTTTTTGTCAACTCTCCTGTTGGCCAGACGTAAGCTGTTGCCAAATTTACCTTCTCAGTTCGGTTAACCTGCTAAATTGCTTTACACTCAAAAAAGTCACTGCTTGTATATACGTATAAATAATTATATATATATATATATAATTTCTGAAATTAATGTCAGGCTCGTTTCTGTTTATTTATTATTTCTAAATTTCCTACTCTAAGGAGCCATATCCGAATTTTAGGAGCTCGAGTCGAAAAGATTAATATATATAAATCTGGTTTATGTATACGTCGTAATTTATCTAGAATAGCTCTTCTTGAACGTGGTATGCCCTATATAATACAGATAAACATAATTTTTTGAAATAAATTTACACGTGTTAATCGTTGAGATTGCGCTAAATTTAATCACCTTTATTCTCGCATATTATCTATAAAAAAAAAAAAAATTATCAAGTAAACAGATTATGGAGACGATAAATGATGATAATTGTTTTCTTCAACAATGAATTTTAAAGCAAGCCTATGTGGCTGATATCGATTAAATTTGGCATATTCCATAAATATGAGACATGCTTTATCACGATTTACAGAGTTTTCAACAATGTTTAAACTACGTTATTAAAGTACTGTTAGAGGATTTTCGCTAAAGATTTATATACTTTAGTAACGAATGAGACTTAGGAAACTGTTATGCATTATATGAGATATTAAAATGGAGAATAAGCACAAATATTTAACTTACGATTTGTCCATTAGCACCACACAAGGATACTTTGGCATTTTTTAAAAGTGTTTTTAATAGATTTCTACTACTTTACCGCATATTTTTATAGGATATACGCTAAAGCACGGTTGATAACTCGCCAAACAATATCCTTTTACATTAAATATGTGAAACATATACGACTCGTCATCTGCATATTTTGTCACTTAGATAAGTAACACACTGTAGAATCATTAACTAGAATTTTTTTTTCAAGAATTATGTTTATAAATAGGCGTGTAATATGCTAAATTTAACCCAAACAAACTAAGACTTTCTTACAGAATATTAAGAGCAGTTTCTATAAAAATAAAAAATAATAAAAAAAACTATTCAGAAAATAAATAAACAAATATTTTTCTTTCATTTTTAAAAACTTATCTTCACTAGAAAATTTTAAATGACAAAAAGAAAGGGAGTAATTCTTCTCAAATAAGTTTACACTAAATCTAAATGTGAAAAAAGTCACTTAACAGAGGCTTTCTTTCAATTTAAACTACGAGAGGGGGGAATTCAGTAGAAGATTTAATGAAAATAAAAAAAACGTAAAATAATTTTTAAAAAAACAAACCGGAAGAATAGGCTTCTTTTAATAGTTTGTTGTTCATTGTCTGAAGATTTAATTTTGTCGCCATTTCTCAAAGAAAAAGAATATTAAAAAAGCAATCGACTCCGAGTTTAATCAACACCTGTAGGATTTTTCCTTCTCATAATTTCAAAACAGCTAAAATCTCTTTAATTAGCGTAGCGATGGGGTCCAAATCATAAAGTAATTAAATCGTGTCCGGCTTCCTCATCTCATCAATACAGAGCAAAGACTCTTCTTCCCCATTGCTAATTACTTTCGATCACTTCCGGGTCACCAGCAGCCATCTTGATTTGACGTCGTCGCCATTGTAGTTTCACTTTATTCGTTTCAAAAATAGAATCCGTTTTTTTATTTTTTATTTTTAGTTTATATTTTTGTCTAAAAACAAATTATTTCTCGCCGTAAAAAAAAAGACAACCCAAACATCACTTTAGCTATACAAATATCGATAAAGTGTTTATCTCCCTTTATATCAGCGTAAACGAGTTATAAGTAGGCTATTTATACCGCGTAGCTGTGAATACTTTTTATTCTCATCGATTCTCTTCAAATATATAGGCTATGTGTGATTTTTTTTTACTGGTTTGTCTCCCGTGAATAAAGTTTTTTACACGATTATTATAGATTTTCGTGTTGTTTGAAACAAATAAACCTAGTATTTTTGCAGATTTCGTACACTTAAACAAGGCGCAGTTATACGAGGCCATTAATAATTTTATAAAGTGAGACAAATGCGTGACGGCTTAAAATAAATTCGTGACGTAGCCAGGACGTTGTCGCTAGTCTGGTGTTACTCCGACGTGTTAATAAACGACCGAAGGGAGAGAAGCAAAAGCAAACACTTAAAACAGTCTGATCGACTTTTTTATTTTATTTTATTTTATTCCTGTACCGCTGGCTCTAAGCCAAGATAAGTATCAATCAAGGTTCCTTTTTTTTCAGTTTACAAATGTTATATGTGAATGGTTTTGTCTTAATGATTTTAAAAACTAGAAACAATCCTCCCGAATGTTACTTATCATATTTTAACATATTTTTGATCCCGTTTAAAGTATATAAAAGAGGAATTAATTACTTATTCGAAACTCCGTTATTCGAAGGAATGAAATTCGTACGCGCTATCGTACTTGGATTCCTTTATTTTTTATTAAAAAAAGAAAAAAAAATGAGAACCAGCGGTCGATCAGAATTATCTAGTTTCTTGTTTGGTCGTTTACAAGCCCATTACCTGGCCACCAACAAGAGACTAGAAAGATTCCTTGTGGGAGATAAGGTGTATATAAAAGAGTTGATTTAATTATGTATCCCCGCGACAGTCGACATTATCCCCACTTAATCAACCATTGTAGTAATGCGGTCTGCAACATTCTTTAATTCCCAACTCCTTTCTTATCGCTAAGTTCTGTATTAATCGCTTCCATCTTATAAGTCTTCAATACAATCTCCATTAGATAAGTTGAGCGAATGTCGTAAATAATGTCGCATTTTTCTTTCTCTTCTCCTAGATAAATTCTTACATTACATCTTGATATTAATGCTTTAACATTTTAAAAGTATAATTTCTCTTTAAACACGTCCACGCTTCTTAATATTAGATTATCGGTTCGATATAAAGTTTCCTTGTCAGTACATCTATAACATTTGAAACGGTATTCATTTGACACTAGATCTGTTTGACATCAAATAAGCAACACTCACGTACTACAAATATTCATAACATTCAACTGATAACGTGTTCAGTTCGACTACACAAGCAAAATTCCACACTATATACACATCACTCACTCGACATTTCCTTTACTCGATATCACATATGTAACATTCTCATAATACTATAATCACTTAAATCTTACGGGCCACTGAAAATCGCCCGTAACATTTAAGGATTTTAACACAATTTTAACGTTATAAACCCTCATATAAATAAAAATTTTTCTTTTTCTTCACTTTTTCTTTTTCTTCACTTAATACTTCTTCTTACTTTCACTTTTTCTTCAATAAATAAAATATTTACTCGGCATTATCTACGTAACATTCATTAGTCACTACGCTAACCGGCATTCAATTTTACGTAGCATTTACTAAAATATATATAATCTACTTGACACTATTACGTAACAATCACTGGCGTAACATTCACTTACGTCATAGATATATGTTACTAGTTACTCGATGCAGTAACTCGACATTATAAACGTTACGTTTACTTGTCACCGCAGTGGCTACACTATATAAGCGCATCTATCTCGACATTATATTATATTAAACTGAGTGTTATTTACGGCTTTACTCGACACATTTTTCCGATATGACTGACGCAATTCATATTTACACCACTTAATATAATATTCTAGAATATTTCGAAGAGCATTTTATTAACCAGAGTTTACGACTTTAAATAATAATAATAGAAAATTTCCAATGAATAATTCAAAATATTCACTTTAACGCGTAAACAAAATTGGAAACGTATCGCCCTCCATCTTAAATATAAAATTAATTCTGGAATAAATTCGTAGATAGATAATCACGAATAGGTTTACGAATCAAATTACTTCATCCTATTATCTAGAAAAAGAAGAATTAAAATAAAAAATAAACAAAGTATAGATTTATTATCAAGAATTCATTCTGGAACGAATTCAAACAAAACACTCCCCTGGAAAATCCGTTTTTCCGATGATAACAAATTACCGCTTTGACTGAATTATGGTCGTCCATTACTTTAATGATATTGTTCAATATTTTCGTCGCTATTCTTCCATAAATAATCTTTCTGTAACGGGACGAGTAATGAATATAAAATAATTATCCTCTTTAATCTAGTCCCATTGCTGCTTTTATATTGAATTTTTATTTAAACCTTAAACGTATCGTTGTACTTTAATGCTATTCGGAAAATTTTCGTATTGGGAACGTACGGGGATGAGGCGTAATTTTTTTTAATGTTTCCGTTAATTATCTTGATGGATATTTACACTGGCTTAAAGAAAAAGCTACACTTAGGAGGTTTGTTTTGTTGCCCTGTTGATATATGAAGCCATTGTAATGGAAATTTAGGTGTTAGGTCCGAGATAATAAGCTAATTTTTTCTTATTAGTTTCTTTCTCGGGAGAGAAACACGTACTCGAGAGAGGCCATATAAAAATTTGGGGTTCTACCGCTGCAAAAAACGAAAAAAAAAGTAATAAGTAGAGAGTGTTTTAAGTACACGGGAATATATTTATTGGCATATTACAAAAAATGAATTTTCTTATCAGCCGAGCATTTCTAGGAAACTGTATAAGGTTAGCACGATTTTTATATTCCTAGAAAAATAAATTTTGATAATCGGGTGTCACGTGTCTGGATGTGGTACAGCTTTACTCTTTTTTTTATTTTTTTATCTCCTTGTTTCTTTATTTTAAACATGCGTGCGGATAAAGGATCGAATTTGTTGTGAAATTCGGCTTGTGTGGAATGTTTTCTCGCATCGGTTGATGACTTTACTACTAAATCATTTTCACTCCACCTTTTTTTCTCCCCCCTTCTTCTTTTAAAAGGGATGACGTTCGACTTCTCGTCTTTCGGTCTCCGCCGTCAATGTTGTCGTGGTCCCAATGTGCTTGTGTCACAAATCTATGTCGTGCTATTTACAACTTGATCTTCTGTCACTTCTACTACACGGTTTGTCAAAATAGACGTCTGGCATGAAGAAATTTTCTTCTTTAAAACTACTGTCTCCATTATTCTTCTAAGTGGTTAGTTATAAACCGCTTTTCGGAATTTTTAATATTTCTTAACTTAAAAAAAACAAACAAAAAAAATTTGATATTTATAATACGTTGTTACGTTACCTTAAGTTTCTTTTTATCTTGTAATTTAATATTTGCTAGTTGTCACTTGTGTTAGGCAATTTATCATCCTGTAATGAATGAGCAGGATGTTTTTCCCCCATTCTTTTTATTCCAACCCGTAATATTTTTATAAAATTTAATAATTTAATCTACTTTTCTTCCTATTATCGAGCTTCCACATATCCATTACCATAACCGTATCTTTTTAAATAACGTGACACATTAAAAAAAAAAAAAAAACACTAAAACTTAAATTTTACACGCTTAAAAATCCACATCAGAAATTAAGTAGCGTAAATGACGAATTAATTATTTTACAGATTTCATTTATAATTAAACTCGTAACGTAGTAACAAACGAAGTTATCTTCGAACAATTTGTGAATGTTAATTGATGGAGGATGCTATGGAATGATATAATTATCGGCGGTGTAAACATATAAAAATTCGAGAAACTAAATCATTTCGACGGATAATACTTATGCAAACGAAACTAGGATCGTTTAAGTATTCGAAAAATATAAATTTGAAAATGGTTTCCGCGCTAGTCCATTACTTATAAAAGTAATGTGTTTAGTTGAGCGGTCATGCTCTACTTCTCTTTTAGATGATTACGGTTTTGCAGATATTCTAACCACTATTATTATAGATTGCTGGTGAGCATTACCGTTATTTATTTTCAGATATAAGTGTAATCAAGATAGCGAACGAAATGAGCAAACATCACTTCCTAATATTAACTTAAAATATCAATTTAACTTACCTTGTTTTTCTTTCAATTACTAAAACTTCCCCGACAGATGGCGACACTATATATTCTCCTCTATCCACCAAGTCGAATTTATTATTTTAATTTTATTATTATTATTATTATTATTATTTAAATAATTATGATGTATTTTAAACTCGTGATTACATTTTAAAATTTTTATTTTAGAAATCATGATTTATAGAAGGAATAAGAACTAATGGAAAAAATGACAGGCATGGCAACTGCTATGGAAAGACACGTCCAGCAGACAAACGAAAGATTGCAATGTATTAAAGAGGTAAGTGAAAGGGGAGTGGCATAATGGGGACGTGTGGCTTGTTATTAGGGGTGTGAGGAGGAGTCTTACGTGTCGTTCTTTCGGTGACACTAGTGACAAATCTATAGAAATTAAACATAAACTATCGCTTACTTTATGTCAGAATTTTTTAGAAAAGGAAAAAAAACTAACTTATTTTTTAAACAAACGCCATCTTGTGCTAGAAAATCCAAACATACTTTAAAAAAAAAAAAATTGTGACATTTTATTAAACGGATTAGAAATGAAAAGCCGCATTATTTAAACAGGTGCACACACGCAGTAGGGATATATAATAATTGTGGTGGTTTATAATAACCGGAATGATTTACAATTCATCATTTTAAAGAAAAGAAAAGAAAAAAAAAATACGCAGAAGTTTTTCTGCCTGAAATTATAAAAGGTAAAACTATTTTTTTATTAAGTCATGCATTTTCCATTTAAAATGAAAATATGGAGAAATAATTGCGCTAAATTTCGAATTACAAAACTCATTTATTTCGACATAAATTCTATTTTCGAAATGTTTTAAATCGGAACATTTTCCAAAATCAAAATTAGATAAACAAGACTTTAGACGAATTTTTAATACGTAATTTTTTTATTGTTATTTTAC
This sequence comes from Centruroides vittatus, assembly GCF_030686945.1. Taxonomy (NCBI): domain Eukaryota; kingdom Metazoa; phylum Arthropoda; class Arachnida; order Scorpiones; family Buthidae; genus Centruroides; species Centruroides vittatus. Next base: position 563,701 of record NW_027122478.1, on the reverse strand, counting down.
AGTTAAGTATTCATTCTCATTCACTTTAGCAAGAATAAATCCACTTTTATTACCTTCTCTTCCCACATTGATATAGTTGACCTCCGCGCGATAAATTTCCCTATTTTATGGACAAACTAATTTATAACATCATCACATTATTCTCCTATATTATCCTTAATGTATAAGCCCTTTTCAAAATTCATTATCACACGTGACTGACCGTACTACTTAAATTTATTATTTTATCCCTATTAACCATGCCGCACTCGTAAAAGTGTTTAAAACAAAACTGAAATTTTTCACTATACCGCTACTAGATTTATCTCTTTTAACGTATTCAACTTTTGTGTATTAACCTCGCCAGTTGTCCCATCATGATTTACAGCCACTCGCCCAAGAAAGAGAGATGAGTGGGAAGAGTAGGAGGAAATGTTGAGAAAAAAATCCGTATCCTAGCAACGGGATAGGAGACAAATGGTTATTAAGATGGAGAGACGCACTCTCTGAGAGCTGCTGTCCAGAGGAACTGATGCAGCCTCTTTCGGATCCAGAACTAGCGCCAGGTCATCAGCGCTTCCTTCCCCTCGCACTCATCCTCTCCTGGCTTCTATCGATCTTTCGGGATGAGTCGTATGTGTATGTGTGTGTGTGTGTGTGTGTGTGTATGTGTGTGTGTGTGCGAAAACTCGTGGCTGATCTGTTGCTGCTCTTTGCCTTTACTGACTCTATTGGAGCAAGTGACGAAATGTCGCAACATTTCTCTCTTTTCGTATCGCATTTGTCGTTTTAGTGGGAAAAATAATAAAATAAAATAAACTCGAATGTAAAATTAAACAAGTTCAAAAACTCATTTAATCATCTAGATTGTCAGGGACGTTACAAAAGGCGCGATAAATCCAGCGATATGAATTTTATTTCTCCAACCATCTTTTTTCTATGTTATTAAAACGGAATCGAAGTTATGACAATATATTAAATGGAAGGAAAGTATTTTCGGATTCTATTCAATATAATGACAGATAGAAGTAGATGGCAGTGAAGCACAAAGAGCAGATCTGGGTCTCAAAGGAACTTCGTTTCCATCTGACATCAATGTAAGGAAATCCCTTAAGTGTCTGTCTCCTACTTGTTGACGTCCGACTAAATAGAAATGTTGTGATTAAATAGGAGATGATCTCGATACATCCGAAATTAAATAGGGGAAAATATAATAATTAAATAATATCAATTTTAACAAGATTCCAAACCGTGTAAGACACTTTATCGATATATTATAGCCATTTGAAACATCGCTTGGACGTTGCCGTGGAGCATGGTTATTGGCAGCGAGACCGATCCGAGTGTCTCGGCATACTTAATAATTTTTAAACAAATAGTATCAAATGATACTAATCAGAGGTGATAAGTGAATCCAATTCTGAGCATGATACGACGGAATCATCAGACATGGTACGAATTACATTGATTTATCTGTCTGTGTTGCAATCAGAGCCATCTGTGTCCAACATCTGCATCGATTACGTTTACTTTTCTCATTTTCCGCCTTAGAGACCGCTTGTCGTCGAGATGTCACCAGTCTTTCTCCCATTTTTTCTATAAACTCGAGATGGTACTAGTCTGATATCTCTTGATATCGGATAATTACTGATAAACATCCTAAGATTATTTATTGTTAATTTCGTTAGAGACTGGTTAATTATCTTCTTCTCAACTTGAAGAAAATATAGCAATTTAATTAAATAAATATTAAGAAGGAAAAAAGTGAAGATTTATTTTATCAGCCGATAGAAATCTTAATTTAGGAGCTTTTTCCCCCTTAAATTAAAGAAAAAAGAAGAAAATGAGAAAGGAAGATAAAAAAAAGGACTAAATAAATATAAATAGGAAAACTGGTGTTGTTTCTTTGTATAATTTATAAAAATCAAGTTAGAAAGAAACAAATATTTTTTGATCATGCGTAATGTTGTGGGTAAATATTTAAAAAGGCCAAAATGCCAAGTGGCATCCAATTGAAACTTTCGGAGGATTTTTCATGTATATTTTAAGAGCTAAGAACAAACTGCTCTTCGGAATGGACTCTTTCTCTCCTCAAAGATTTCCTTCTTATTTATTCATTTCTTTTTTATATATATTACAGATTTAGCAGATTTGTTTTTAATGTTAAAAATAATGTATATTATCTTTGCAGGCTTTGAGTACACCGACCGGATTCCAAAATGCAGCGAGAGAACTTCTCGAATGGTGTAGTGATAGCAGAGCATTCCAGAAGGTCTTCGAACAAAATCTTATCGGTTGTTTGACGGTAAGTTTATAAAAATTAAATAGAAGAAAGTTCTGGTATTGCTTTTGTATCGAAAACTTTGTTTGTTTATTCGGAATAGAGGAAGAGGAAAGAAGAAAGGGGGAAAAAAAGAACAATAACGTTGACCCGCTGCGAAAGACATTGATCCAACATCGATTCGGTGGATCTTTGCTTGTCTATTCGAATACCTTCGCGTTTCTTCCTTTCTTATCTGTTAACATAAGACAGTTAACAATTTCTGCTACTACAACATCGATTTTCTCTTTTTATATTTTTGTTTTATTTTATTTATAAAAGCGTAATATAAGCAAAATTCAATAAAGGATAAGACGGAGGAGATGCTCCGCCACCTATCGAGAAGAAACCAAACTATTTTTTTGGCAATTCTCGAATATTTTTTGAAAACATAAAAATATAAATGTCTACTTTTATATGTTAACTTATTTGTAGCTTCCGAAATTAACCTACCGAGGTCAAGGTTTATGTAATAAATTATTAAACTGATCACAATAAAAAGGAAAAATCTTTGAACAAGCGACAATTTGAGACTGCATACAACAAAACGACCTTGAATTCCCCCCTTATTCCATTGCAAGGCAGAGAGGTTTGTGTGGGGGTGACCGCTCTTAAGAACAAGAAGGAAAAAAAAAAAAAAACTTCCGCTGGTCCGACCAACCAGACTCGAGTTAACCTGTCTCCCTTGCCAAGGTTCAGCCAGGGTCATCTCAGGCCTAAGGCTGCGATCCGAGGCACGCAACTCTCCCGACAGGATGTTGGAGGTAGTCACCTGTGACATAATTAGACTGGGTGAGTTGCCTTAGATATCGCCTCTTCGATACTACTTCAAAAAATGGAGGCCCCGTACCAATTCTAACATATATAAAACTTACGATTGCATTTTCTTTATTACATTCCGACATTAATCGAGAAAATTATTACCGACTCTTTAACGAGATGCTTGGCATTGCGGCGGCATATTTGAAACCAGTCGTGGTTAAAAATGACTTTTGATACAGTAAAACAAAAGAGGGAACTTATGTACCTTCTTGTAATAATGCCGAAGATTTTCTGTATAAGAAAATTAAGAAAGTAAGGTTAACGTGTAGAAGATGTAGCGAAAGTACAGCAGATGCTTCACCTCACGTTTTTATCTGCATCCAGACTCAAATTCCTGGCGTTATTACGGGATACAAAAACTATTAGCGGTAAAGGCAGAAGTGTAGAACCCGTTAACTGCCACGATGCATTTCGATACTGCGCAATAACTAATGACTTTGTACTATTCTGTATTGCAAAATCTCTAGAGATTTCTCCTGGCTAAGGTTAAATATAACCTTTTGTATCGATCGCCTTACGTAAGGTGGGTATCTATCATCACGCACTCTGTCGGCCGAATCTGGAATCACGACCTGTCATCGATTCGAGCGGAACAGATTGGAATCTTTGAAGTGAAGTTATTATCGATAACTCAACAGTTCCGATAAACTCCATCTGATTTTTGTATACGCTAACTTCTTTTTAATCGGATTTATTAAGCGCATCAATCGTTGTATCGTCTTTTACTCGCATTTTTTGCGGTTACAGTTTACAAATTCTATAGGCTATGTGTTAAACCGGGGGAAAAAGTTATCATTTAAGAGTTTTTTCCCCTAACTTTACATTCTTAATTCCAACATTGAGCCAATAAATGGATATAGACAAAAGTTTTCCAATTTCTAAGTCGGACTGTATATATAGTATATATAGCAGCTAACTGTAATACTGTTTGTGATAGTGTCACGAAAGATATTAAAGTTTAGCAGAATATATATCTACTATTTTCTAATATCGAACTATATAATATTGCAGTTAGCAGCTTAGACTATAAAAAAGAAAATTTCTGTTAACCTCTCTACCGTTAGATCCTAAATTAAAATATCCCCAACGAAATAGAATATAAGGGCAAATTATTTATGTCTACGGACATTAAAAACTAGTAATTATGTTCAATTATAATTAGATAACTGGGCATAATGGATTATATACAAATAGTAGCATATATCCGGTATTAAACTGTAACGGGCAGTCGTCATTAGATATTGGATTGTGGCGAAATACAACATTTGGTACTGTACATTGGGGGTACATTGGGGGGGTTAGCAGGTAGAGGCAGGTAGCAATTACTGCATTCTGAGGTACAGTAGGGTAGCAATAACAAAGTTAGCAGTGGGCTTATATATGAGAACTTGTTATATGACAATAGCCTTATATTACTTTTATTTTCGTCTACATACTATGCGATTTTATTGTTGCTTTCTACTTATTCTCAACTGCAAGTTGACTAATATTACTAAAATAAATAGATTTTAATAGAAAAATGGGAAATTAATAGAGCAGATACTTAGTAATCATTACAGGAACCAATAGGGTTATAATAACAATACAATTATTAAGAACTAGGTTGGATAATGATAACAATATTATGTATTAAGGAGAACTAGTCGGCTGATAGTAATAATATTAGAATAGCATCTGTAATATCATAGAAGCATGCTTGAGAATTTGATTGGCATAACTAATATTAATTAGCGACATAAAATTAATAAGGATATGCTTATACAATAGACCGTATCAGTTACAGTATGTAGGGTAAACTTAAAATAATGCAATTAGAATTATACCTGCAAGCTATTTGGACGACGACAATGATATTGTAGTTAACGCCATCGTGATTAGTGGCATATCACAGTAACATTAAATCAATGCATAGAATGGTTCATTAAAATAGCAATTAACAATGTCACACGTTGCTTATACCTATTTCGGGAAATTGTAGGGTAGCAATAACAATAACACAGTTAGGAGCATGTCGAGGGAGATCGCACGCAAGTTAACAACGTTGCATACAAGAATTTCTGTAGTTGCACGAACGTATCGTTATCAGATACGATTTAATACTACGATTCTTATTAATTCTCTTATAGAAGTAGCTTATAATGGAAGCTTATTTATCATCCACAGGCGTGTATATCACAGGCTTCTAGGGATGTATCATTTAGAGAAGTATAAACTCCAGCTAGCTTTTACAACTCAAATTATGAAGAAATATAAATTCAGTTTTACTTGAATTGCATCGTTTTATAGCGGTTATAACTAACTTTAACTCTTAGAGATTAAAAACTGTAGTTTTACACTTATACTACATCAAATGCACTAAACTCTTATGTTGATTCCGTGACATGTCGATGACGTCACGACAACCAATCCTGAGCTACCTCAACTTGCATCAACTGTTATAACCCACACGGTAGAGGGAAAGTGTATGATTTTATTATTCCCTATCTCAATTTCATGAATGTTTTAGGAAGGGAAAAAAAGCTAGACACGTCTATAGTAAGATGGAAGTAGAACCGAAACGTGTTCGCTTGCGCTTATATATACTGATATAATATTTTTTTATATATTTCGTTTTACGGGTCTCGTGAGCTATAATACCACAGAAAGTACATTATACGCGTTTAAAAAATCATTAAAATATTTTCAGGTGGTCAGCCAGGTTGCTGTGCAGCAGGGGTATGATTTGGATCTGGGTTATCGTTTATTGGCAGTCTGTGCAGCACAGAGGGACAAGTTTTCACCGAAATCTGCAGGTAAGTTTTTACAATTTACAGATTTTTTTTTTCTTCTTTCTTTCTTTCTTTCTTTCCTGGGAGATCGTAGTTAAGCTAAGGACCTCACACCTTTCGACCACTCCTACCTAAGAAGTGTTGCTTCTTATCTGATGTCCTCTTTTCTCACCGACAACCACTCATTACAATAAATCAGCACAAGAAACATTAATTACTACTCCCAGTATTACTCGGGTCCTTCGTCAATTAATCACACGCTATGTGATGGGACTTTATTTAATTTCGTCTTTGGTAACTGTACAACGCTTCCATACCTGTAATCATACAGTTTAAGTGAGCAAATAACCTTCGGCAAGAACCTCAAGAAATTTTAACTTAGTTCTCAGGTTTCGGGATTTCGATCCGCGCCATTTTTTTATATTTTTTTTTGAACTTCTATTCTTTGCAGAATTAATAAAGTTTCTTTTGAAAAATTTATAAACTAGACTGACTGTTCTATATATTTAATTTTAACTACGGTATTTTTACTAGAGCAGTAGAGATAGAGCTTCCAGATTGGGAGTTTTCTCCAAAGCAGAGAATTATTTAAACAAAAGATTCAATGGAATAAACATAGAAAAAAAAAACTACAAATTTTTAAAATATAATTAAGAAAAATTATTAAATATTACATATAATTATTAAAGTGTAAGCTTTTTTTATATAAGTATATTGTTTATCTCTAAAAGTATTGATAATTAAGGAAAAATATAATTGTTTTTTAAACGCTTCAGTGCTATTTTTAAGGGAAAAAGTTTAAGAAACGACTAATTAAATTTATTGTATATAATAAATACGCTTTAAAAGTGATAATTATTAATAAAAATGTATCATAAATGTAAGGAGTTTTTATAAATAAGAATTTTTAAGAAATTAACGTGAATATTTAGAGAAATTTGTCTTGTTTTAAACAATAATATTTAATAAGGAAACTTTCTACAACTGAGAGAAAAAAAAACTAATCTTTACAATAAAAAAACGAAAATCAAAAACCATTAATTAAACATTTTTTTATACGTATTTTTTGATCACGTTTTCAAAATAACTGTTATTACCGAGGAAAAAATAAGGAAAATTCTTAATAATTTTGGGGAATTTTTCAGGAAGATTTCAAAATCAGGAAAATTTTCTATGGTCTAGAAGAGCGACGAAAGAAATATAATTGATTCTTGCTCGGATTTTTGAATGTCGCGGTATTATGTTATGATCTATAACACAAGAAGGAACAATTGTTTTTTTTTTTTTTTTAAATTTTGAATCGTTCTTCGTTAATATACCTTTTACAGATTAATAAAAATTAAAAAAATATTATTATTATTATTATTTTCTGGCTTTACTTTTATTTTAATTCATCAGCAATGACTTTATTGAAATATTATATATTTATACAAATGACGTGTATATTTTATACGTTAATCAAATGCCAAGAATATAAATATAATTCTATAATTAATAAAGATATTTTTTGTATTGTAATTATTATTTTTTATATTTTTCTATATAAATTCTACACGTGAAGTAGTGTTTTGCAATACTGTATTGTACAGTATAATAAATAAATAACTTACATTATCACTGAAAAAATGCACTCTTTAAATAATAATAATAATAATAAGAGTAATTAAATTCGCGTCGATTTCTGGTACATTTATACTATTTTTAGCCAATAAAAATTCCATATTTTTCGAATTAAAAGTATAATTTAAGAGAAAATTTTAATCTTTATTGATGAAGAATGAAAATAGCGTTTTTTTAAAAAAAATAGAAAATAAAATTTTCGAAGAGATTTTATTTAAAAAGAAAAAAAATAGAAATAAATAAATAAAAATTTAAGTTTTAAAAATCGATTTAGATTCTAGATAAGAAGAAAAAGGTAAGTGTTTTTATAATTATTTTTAAAAATTAATTTAAAATTTAATGTAGTTTATGTTTTTAATTCGATTTATTTATCGGTAAGTACATTAATGATTTTTGAATAGAAGAAAGAATATGCATGATCGAAGACTAATAATAATTTTCGTGGATTAAATATATCCTTATCGATTGTAATAAAGCGCTTAAGTCGCTTTAATTCTTTACTAGTACGGTGCCATTTTGGCAGGCGTATCCTCGACGAATTTTCAGAAATATAATTTTCATTCTTATCTACGATATGTCTACCTTATGGATGGTCACAGAGCAAAAACAATTTCTGTTTTTTAGATTCCGGCATCGTATGGTGATGTTGGCAATCTGCCATTCGGTCGCCTCTACTTAAGTAAGCATCTTATGACACTTAAAGCACTTTCTTATAAATCAGAATGGATATAATCGGTTGTCTTTCTCTCTTCCTGATTTTTTCCCTTTCTTTTCTTCTTTTTTCTTTTTAAACTAGCGACGCGAGTTAAGAATTTTCCTTGTTTATTGCCAAGAATATTTTGCAGTTTCTACATGATTATTTGTATATTTTTCTTCTATTTCTTGTGTATTTTTTTAAATGTAACTTACGGGGAAAAAATGAAAAGAAAGAAATTTTTTCCAGTTTGTTAATTTGTAGCCTGCACCATTTTTAAAAGTGTATTTTATACCATGTCGTGTCATCTTTATATTCCAAGAGATATAATTCTTTTTGATATTATCTTTTATCCGAAATAATCTTGATTGATGGATGATTGACATGCTATTCTACTCGACAATAATGGATCACATCTTCCATTTTGATCATTTTTCCATTCTTTCTGATTAAATTATAAAAGTAGGGGAAAAAAACGATACTACGGTTCGTTTAACCTTATATTATTAAAGATTAAAAGAGGATTTCTTATTTTTATTAATGATTTTATAAATTAAATCGCTTAAGTTACATATTTATGTGTTTTATATTTATATTATTATACAGTTCGAAAAATAGTAGTTATCGACTTTCGACCAACACAAAATCTTATTTAAAGGGATAAATAATTAAGGAATCGTCACTCGAGTGTTAAAAATCCGGCTATCAATCTGACAATTTAATTTTTTTTCTTTCGTCTTTTACTTAGAAGATCTTTAGTTGTCTCATTACTCATGTGATAAGCAGCTCTGATACACATCTTTTGTTCTTTTTGTTCAAGATTTTACCTTAATTTTACTTAGTAATTGGTCTGTTTCGAATTTTTAAGTATAATATCTTGGCAAATCTGTTACGGCTTTTTCTATTAGAGTAGAAAAATTATGAAATACTCTGCATTTTTAAAGTAATTAAATTAAATCATAAAGTATAAGTTATTCATTACGTTCTTTAAATTAATATTTTAAATGCTACATTTTGATAAATAATATCTTTATTTTAACACATTTTATATTGTGGTTTTTAATAGTTTATTATACTTTTAACATAGAATTTATGTTTTTAAGTGCTGTAAAGCTACAGTAAAAAAGGTACCCCTTAATTTTTTTTTAACGTCGTGCCTTGAAACGTAGTCTCATTGTTTAAATAGTTACACCTGCTCGAGTTTTAAATGTTAAATTATATATTTTAAGAAAAAGAAAAATCAGATAATTTTTCGATTGTTCTAACACGAAACAAATCACTGGCATTTTTAAGAGTTATTCCACGAAACGAATCCATTGAATTCTTTTCCCTCGATCTAAAAAAGTAATAAAACTTAATTATACGTCTCTTCCACCCACGTAGAAGCGATTTCTCTCTCTATTCATAAAATTTCTAAAATATTTATATATATAAATATAATTTTTAAATCGGTCGATTTAAACAAATTAAATCGTATCGATGGGAGCGAAGAAACCGAGATTACAAACCATCATAAAGTGAGTATTAAGAAGACGGTGCGGAAACAATCTCTACAGTAAGGCATAAAAATAATCTAGATTGTAATAATGATGCTGCGGTCTTTCTCCATTGTTAACATGCTCGACACCTTTCTACTCCGTCAGACAGACAAACCGGCAGCTTACTTGAGGTATATTCATGCCATTGTCATCCCGATCCCCGACAGCGCCGCTTCGCTCCATATTGCTCAGCATAGCCAGTTAATCTAGCCACAACAGCAAGGAGATAATGAAGTTAGCTACTGTAGATTCCGTTGCCTTGACAACAACAAACTTCTCTGCCAGTTAACCTCTGCCTTTTGTAATCGCCAGTGATTGATGATGCACTGCTTCCAACACCTACACCTATATAAACACGAGCTCTCACTTAAATAGTGTTAACCGCTCGTACCCGGGCATTTGCAGGAAATATATCCGCTATGTACACATCGGTTTAGTGGCATCTCGACTGCCTTTTTTTCTCTTTCTTTGCTTCTTCCAAATCGCTAACAGATGGAGCCATTAAAGAAAAAAATTCTTACTAGAATACAATCGATTTACTCGATTTATCAAGCACGATATAAATCTGATACGAATCTATTAGTTTGTTTGCATTTAGACTTTTGTCCTTTCATATTATCGTTGGTTACAGGGGATGGTCGTCAATCTCCTCCAGGAAACAGGACGGATACGGATGAAAGTGTATCGAGATCTTAAATTGCATTAAAAGTGTTTTTGAGCCTTAAAGGATACAGAAATATAGAATATTTTCAATACAAAATCTCTTACGATATCTTTAAAAGATGGCTTCAGAATCTTTTCTACTCTAAACGTTGCTAAAATGCAAATTATTGGCGTAAAGAAGCGAAAGAATGAGACTTTTAAAATCGAAATTTAAAAGTTTACATTTTGTAAAAGGAACATTCTATTAATTTTATGTAAAACATAACTCGTAACAGAATTTTCTTGTAGAAAACTTCACGCTTAAAAAATATAAAACTATAATTTTGACCTTTAGTTTGCGTTATAATATACGAGGATTTGATTTAAATTGTTTGCTACAAATGTGAAAAATTAAACAAATAAAAACTAATAATTTAATTTTGAGTCATATTAGAGCTTGAAATTCAATCATAAACGATGCTAAAAGCTTACTTTTTTGGATTTAGAAAGCTGTAAAAATTCGTAAAAATTTCATCTTAAATTATGCAGTCGCTCAAACTCTAGAGTATATCTTTAATCTTGTAAATATATATTGTTGAGTCTTCGGAGCTTTAAACATACTCCAATGATCCTTTCGAAAGGGTAGAAAGCACTTCAGCTCTTAAGACTTAACGCATTTCGAGATGTAAAAGATCTCACATTTTGAGTAGCTGAAGACGAGTAAATTGATGCTCTTCAGCCTCTCGCAATCCTTAACAGGCTCGAGAGAGAACCCAAGTTATAATGAAACTGCAATTTAAAATTATCTAAAATCAAATGGAAATAGTATTAATAATGATTTTATCTGGATTTATTCCTTAATTATATCGCAATCGTAATAAACGGTAGTGGAGTATAGCGGCTTTGCACAGTTTATGAATTGCAAATCGCTAACTTTATTACTTAGAAGGGATTAACCTTCGTAAATGATGTTATCGCCAGATCTGTTTCCAATATCGATCGAGATTTGCATCATCATTTAAAACAGCAATAGTTTGTAAACTTCTCACCAACTAGGATCTCTCCAAGCCTTACTCTAGCCACCATTTTTTCTTCTTTTGCGTTGATTAACCTCTAACACGAGAGTTCCCAGCAAATTTGCCAAAGGAGACGAGCAGTTTTTAAGCGTATTTTTTAATTAAAAATAGTTAAAAGTGGAAGCGCAACGTCTAATATTTTCGAGTGAGAGGGGGTTTTTTTTATCTAAAAAACGTCTGATGGAGTAAAAGCAGAGGGGAAAAAAAGGCAAAATAAGGTTTGGCCGGATCGATGTCAACTCGGAGCGTGTTGGGTGCCGTCTTCCCCATCCAGTAACAAATGGGTTATATCTGCCACTGTTTAGTTGATGTTGCGTCAGTCCGAATGGCTGCAAAAACGCAAACGAATAGTTTTTGCTGTGTATAAGTTAACAATAAAATAGAAAGCCATTTAAAATCGTAGAAAATATTACAGTTACGCGATAAAAATCGAACGTTTGACCGAGCTTTCTTCGTCCGGCACGTAAGCAACAAGCACTTATTGGTAGATTCGGCCACTCCCAATCGTCTAACCGCCAATAGTAAAAGAGGTGACACGGCAAAATTCATCGGGGCAAGTAAAATTACAGGTTTAACAGAGTAAAAATCAATTAACGAGCAGGTAGCAGGTTTAATGACACACCTCTAATAATATGACCGATTGACAACGAGTGCATCGGCTTAATCACTGCCTCAACACTTCATTAACGTGTTTTGGCCCTTATCTAATCGAATTAGCAAATAAATTTTTGCCTCTTGACCATCTCCACTGTGAAAATTTTGCTTATTCACCTTTCCCCTCCCCCTTTCTTCTTTATTGTTATATATCGACAAAGAGAGATCTGGTAGTTCAAATAAATCCAGCTTTGAAATGCAAACGAATCCAAGTTATTTTTTATGCAAATGGGATAGGCAGGAGTTACCCTTTAAGAAAAAAAAAAGTATATTAGGTAAAAGTGCAGAAAAGCATCCGTGGGGCATCGTGTTATGTACAGATGTCGTTCTACCAAAAATCGATACATAGTTGACGTCTGGCAAGCTGTCCTTTAAGTAGTCTGTTGTGAAATCTGCGGTTTTGGCATCTTTGCTTTTTCCTTCTCTCTCTCTCTCTCTCTCTCTCTTTCGTTTTCTCTCTTTTTTCTTTCTCTCCATCCGTCCGTTGTGTGTGTGTGTGTGTAGTGTGTGTGTGTGTGTGTGGTGTGTGTAGAGACAGGATTAGGTATTTGTGTGCCATTCGCTTGGTCCCAAAGATGCCCGGTTGCTATAGCGACGGTTGTGCCATCTGTTCTAGTGTGGTAATCGAAGGGTGTATTCTGTATTCTGCACTAGGATGTTGCCTTCCGTGTAAACTTATCTGGGCATGCTCACTGTTCCTTTACTTGTTCTTTTCCGGACATGTGCATTTCTTTAGCTTGGTTGATGGGCTCGTGCATCTTTATATCTCCGCACTAAAAAACGTATTCGAAGAGTTCGAAAATCGCCGGGAATTAATTCATAAAAAAATTTCTCGTCTGCCGTTCGGCCGAATCGACTGTGTTTCTTAACGAACTTGCTTACCATAGTTAAAATTTCTGGAAGATATGATAAAAGAGTTTTTAAAAATGACGTTAAAGTCTTTATAAATATCGAATCGGTTGGATCCATGATGTTTCTGTGGCTAAACCACCAATCGATCCGTGGCACAACACACAAACAGACACGAAAGAGAGAGAGGAGACTGCATACCAGGTTTGAATACGATATGAAGTGAACAAAATGTCTTGAAAAGGAAAGAAGTCATCTTATATGAATTATGTATCGAGGAAAAACCAAAGTTTAGATAATGCTGCTTATGACAAATTGGCCGAAAGAGCAGAAAAAAAGAGAGAAAGGAGACAAAATGGGGTCGAGGGGTTGGACATCAGAAACCGATCATTGGGTCCTGCTAGTGATAAATAATAGGAATTTGGATGGATAAAATGTGTAATCAACAAGAGAACGAACATTCCGAAATAGATGTTTAAGAAGCACTTTAATGTATGTGTATACAATAGCCGTACAGTATCTATAGTAAAAGTGGAAAGTTAGAACATTTTACTAATACTTGGATGAAGTAAGGTAGGTGCAGATGGTCTTCTTATAACTTTCCATTTTTTTCCTCCCTGTTGCTCGAAAGAGATAGAAGCCGTTATTGAGTAAACTGTCGCCAAATCGATCTTTCTACGAGTTAATTGATGTAATTATAGGGTTTAAGAACTCTTTAAGTAGCCTACTGCCAATTGTGGAAAAGTTCCAGGATGCGCGCAGACGAATAAATTAACCTTGTTTCTTAACTAGTTAAATATGGGGATAAACTGCTAAAAAAATTTAAATCATTTCAAAGGTATAATTTTGGAACAGTCCCAATCGGTGAAGACAAAGGAAACTCATTGGAGTTGATATCTAGAAAAAGTTTCAATCCATCTTCTGCAACAATATTAATTGGTCGAGACATTGGGAATATGTTAGACAAATACGTTTGTATCTAAACCCGCGGTAAGGGGCACCAACATTGTTATTAAGCTCGGTGGTGCGGCGGCAGAGGGGTAATTATTAGATTGAGTGTCGACCTGACTCACGCCAGTTTCGATCGCTAGAAAAGGGAGACTGCAGGGGAGAGTGTCGCCTTCTGAATCATCTTCGACGCACGTGGGCGGCTTTCGGTAGAAAAGAGCTGCTTTTTTCCACCTATCTATTTTACCTCCCCCTCAACGTGGTGACAAAGCAACATCTGCCGCTTGGTTGAGTCTAAAAGAGTATCTATTAGTGTATCACCGATAGTCAATAATGTGGGAGGGAGCTCGATTCTGTTATGTCAACACGCGACTGTGTACAAATTTTCCAGATTTTATCTTCGTCCCGACCGGTGAATAAAGGGGCAACAGGTTCATCTTCGAAAATTTACTATTTTTATATTTACCGCATAAACGTTTGGCGATCGTAAAGGTAGTCTATAGAGTGTGAGCTGTTTTACATCGCGTAGCGACGCTAAAACGATTTTAGATGTTTTATAATTAGCGTGATAGAAGGATCGACACTCGTTTCGAGCCTCTGTAAAGTCGTAACTAAACCGAGTGGGGTTCAAATTTCGCTTTTACTACCCACTAATTATCTCAGCACTCTAGGAATGTAAAGGGGATAAAGTGCTAAATTAATTTGGCAAATAGGGAATAGAAGACCCTAAAGACCTGTACCGTGTATCTATCTGGTCGTCAGAGGAAGTAATGCAGCAGAACCCGACTTCGATAAACTCCGTCAGCAGTTTTTTTCTCGATTCAATCCGAGATGACCTTTTGCCATTTATTTTATTGCAATAGATACGGAAAAAAGGGGAAGATGCTATATAGGTTAGATATAGACCGTGCCATAGAAGTACTTTTATCTTTGTGGTTTGGTCAGATGGAAGAGATTGGAGAATTCTACCGGAAAAGATAGATCTTTGATAAAAATCCACATCGGCAGCCATTGAGATGATGGAATCGAGAATTAATAGGATTGGTCGTTATTCCATGATGGAAACATTCCCGTTGTTGATTGGAAACTGTTGAATAACTTCAAATGATTTAAATTAAGTGCTTCACTCCCGAGTACAAACCAGAGATTTCTCTTTCCTATAGTTCATTTGTTATTAAAGGAGATACATTAATTTTATAAATTAGTTTATATCCGTTCGAGTGGTGGTAGATTGTTTAACCTTTACCGGTCTCATCCCTTAAGGGTTCTGCGCTGGAAGAGGCTCTTCGATAGGGGAAAAGAAGGAAAAAAAAAACTCTTTTCCAATCTTATTGCGCCGCCTCGGAATGTAGCAATCCGTCTCTGCTCTGTTGTGGCGCAGTAGATTGTGGGAAGATATTCAGCTGTTTCCCTTTTGGCCTGATTGACCAGAAATACCACCCATATTTCCTTCATACAAGTATATAGTCCTATCCCATTATTTTTAGCACCACCTTCCTCGGAGGTGTAATTTGTTTGGTGAAGTATAGGAATATTCCGCCTGGGTTATTACCACTGATTAAACAGAAATGGTCGCTTGATGGAAGCTTTGCTTAATTATCAATGCTATTCGGTTAGATTAAACGGGTTATTTTGCTTTATTGAGAGGAATTTAAACTGGTTCCCTCTCCTATTTCTCTTAAGGAATACTTTTTAAAAATCGTTTCTGTTTCGTGATGAATAGAGAATGATAAGATCGGGAAAATGTAATTTCTCCAGTTCAATATGTAAAATATCGCTTTGCAAATCTGCTTTTGACCTCTTTAAACTATCATCTGGCACGAGTTATTTGTCATAGGAGTACTATGGAGGCTCCTTTAAGTTCATTTAAAGGGATCTAAGATTATAATGGTTAAATCGGGATCATATGGAGTCGGGAAAATTAAATTTCGAACAAATTTATTACAGGCGAGAGCATTTAGAGGGCCGCGTAATAATCCGAGGGTGAAGTTAAATTTCCGAAACCATTCAGCAATTAGGCAAAGTTAAAGTTTGGGAAAATACCATCGTAGTTTATCCTTTGCTTTCGAAAGCGATGAGGAACAGCAATAGTGATATCACGTAGACGAGGCGGAGGCTGTAAATCAGCATTAGTCTGCTGACCTCTCTCCCATGTATCACAACATAACAATTAACCAGTAGCTAAGCCGTTTGGAGACCGGGAGCAACTGTCGTGTAGTCACGTGATGTCAACATCATCCACTTGCTAATCAGTTAGTTAGACGCTATATATATCATCAACTTTTCATAATGACCGGACGCACAGGCCACTCTATGCATCTTCATTAAATAAGTTAGACGTGCGACATAATCCCTTCGCTCAAATTGGTAGAGTCGAGCATACCGAGGATTACAACGACAGAATGCTAATCTACACTAGCAAAGTGTTTGTTTAGATTGGATTATATAATTTAACTTCCCTCGCATAACATCCGATTTTTACCGTTGTTTCTCTAAGCAATTTTTAATTAATGGATTCCATGGCTGACTCGAATTCTAAATACAAATACCAGGAAGATAACGCCTATCATATTCCTCATATTGATGTATTCACTTTACACTATAATTATTCTACTATTTTTCACGGTTGCTATTTCCTCATCTTACCCAAACGCCCATTTGCTGATGCGCTTTCCGATTGGAGGGAGGTGCAAAAGAAAAAGAACTTTCCTACATCATCTATCCTTCGATATCAATCATATTAAGATGGCCGCTGATATCGCCTTTATTTTATTAATTCCTATTTGCCACCCCTGGTTATTACAGGCGTGAAGTTCGTCCCTCGAATGAAGTGATTTCCTCTTAAATCTCTTCCTCGTATTATTTGACAAATTGTTGCTGGACGTGACGTGCCTCTTGCTACTGGCTCAAAACTAGAAATTTCTAAATCGATTTTAATGAGAAAAATATTCAATTTTTGCTTACGTTTAGTCTTTGTTTAAAACTTGACAATATTTTAACCAAGATTAGCTTACAGGTGATAAAGGTTAATCCGCGATAAAATTTAATCTTTCCGAGATTATTTCAACCCGGATTAACTTTACCCAGAATGACTTACTCCGGTTAACAGTTTATCAAGGGTTAAACATTGAGGCAGGCTCAATTTTAATAATTACCATATCTTGTTATATTAAACAATATATGTATATATATATACGAATGTGTGATATGTATATACAAATGTAAAACCCATATTTTTTTAATTTTAAAATCTTTGATGTAAACCGAATATTATTAAACGGCATGTGGTAAATGGGGAGACAAAATCTTTTCTTCGGAAAGTTTTATTTTCTTTGTTGCTTTTCACCTTATTGAAATGCAAATCAGTCGCGAATTGAGAAGGAGATGATGAAATTTTAATGAAGATGATGGTCGATTTTTCCTATTTGTTTAGAATCTGTTTTATTCGCTACAAATTCTGTAATAAGTCCTAGGAAATCGACAAAAGTCGATCCAGTGAAGAGCTCGTGACCAATTAGAAACATTAGTGAATCCGTATCTGATCAACTTTGTTTTTGGCTTTGTCTTAACTACTTTACGAAGCCTATAAGAAGCACACCCGTTTGTTAACAATTATAACATTGTAAATACCTAAACATTTATATTCATAAAGTTTATTTAATTAAATACAACTAAGTGCTTATCATTAAAAGAAGTTGAGTATACTCAATGTTCAAATCAATAGAATCTCCATTAAGGAATAGAAAATTTTAACTATGTTTAGTCCTATACAGCTAGGCTTTTACTATAAAATATATGCCAAATATTCATTTTACTATGCAAATTAAGCATATAGAACTATTGTAAGTATATAGCATTTGTGTTATAATTTTCGGCAATAAACATTATTGTTAGTAGAATATATATTGAATACATTTTACAATAACAGTAAACTATGTAAATATGTGCATGATATATACATATACAGTATATATATATATTATTATATAGGTTATATTATAACTAGATTTATTATTATTATCTATGTTATGTAAAGTAGAACTTATATTAGTATTATCATATAATTGTATGCTTATTTATAGATAAGAGTATGCAAAATTTGTACAATAAATAGACTCCAATAGAATCTTGTTGGGATTTACTATTAATATAGCAATAATGCTATACCACACACACAAACATAAGCTGATACTGTTGTTATAACGATGAGCAACAGAGCATTATAACATTAGAGTAATATTATTTAATATTGTTTTAAGTTTAAAAAGAGTATATTAATAATGCTTTTAAATCAAAGTTTCGATAGTGAAGACGAGTAAATCTTAACAATACTAATTGCTAGGGAAATCACAGAGTAAATTAATGCATAATTTTGTGAATCCTATAATTATATGCAGTAAATATACACAATATATTCAGCAGATAGAGTAAATTTGCATCTCTGCCATGAATGTTTAATGTTTAATGGATTTTATTGGTGTTAATGGACATTGATATCCTCCACTCTTCTAAGATTATAAAGTTATAGTTGTTATAAATCGTAAACTAATTACAACTTTTAACTTGAAGATGTTAACCGGCATATTTCTTTAACATTATTTTCTACTTTTTATATTAATTTTACTATTCTTACATTAGAAAAGAGAATTTTAGCGATCGATTGTAATGATGATAGCGCGGAATTTTTGCTAAAATGTCAGGTGGTTCTCGAGGTGATGCGAAAGGTCGAGTAGCGTCGTCGATTCAACAGCATACAAACCTTTAAACAAGTAAACATTAACGGCTGGCAACGAAATGAATAATTGTTTTAAAACGTTAATTTTTTCTTTATCAATTTTTGCGAAATTTCGATATTTCAAAAGAGATAGAATAATTTAGGTCCTCTCTTAATTGTTGTATGAAGCAACCATTCTTAAGGGGATTAATGCATGTGCAATTCATTTACGCGTGATTAATCTTCATACATGGAGATTATAACATAGAAAGAACATGGGAAAAGAGTTAGAACTTTAAAAATGTGAGATTAAAAAAAAACACCGCGAACGAACAATACATCTGAATTTAATTTACACAGAATTTGTTGCCACGTGTTTGAGAATCGATGATAATCAATGGAAACCAATGGAATCAAGTACAAAATTTTGGATTTCTATTGATTTCATTATGGGTTGACTATATTTAAATTGTATAGCTGCAAATATTAAAATCGTACATTCGCTTATAACTTTATTTCGTATTTACTGTACTGTACAGTACGTTACGTTTTAATATAAATAGATTAATTCAACTAGTTTATTTTATAAGTTCCAAAAATGAATAATTATTTATTTTTTGAGCAGTCGAAGCTTCAATAACAGTGGCCATTTTTTTCCAGAAACTTATTAACAAAAAAGCTTACAAAATAACCTCCAAACAACGGCCATTTTTTACGTTTCCGTCAGTGAACATTGCTCAGAGATTAGACTTGTATCACGGCTCTTAAATCAAATTTCAAAATTATGATATTAAAAATAAAAGGATGTGGCTTACAACTTAAACAAGTCACTTCGAAACTAAACATTTTCATTAGAATTTTATTAGTATATTGAGTTTTATATTTAAAATAAAAATAAGTCATTAAATCTAAAATATTGACGATAAATAAGCATAAATATGTCGGATTTCAAGCATAACTAGTTACCAAATTAAATATATTGCACTTCAATGATATGATAACCAGTAACGCCATGTTCAAAAAAGAATTTTTATTAATTTACATGTATTTATCACGAATTTATATTCGGTTTTATAGACGAATAAACATGGGACATCGCATTAAAATTTAAATTAGTACCCGAGATTACTGGAATAAAACATATTAGGCTACATATACTTTAACTATGTATAATAATAATAATAATAATTATAATATTCAAATATTTGATATTTGTGTATATCCAAACTTGAATTGATATCTAGTTTAGTAATTACGCGCTGTTTCAAATGACGTTTCGAATTAAATTAAACTGGGTTTCTAAACCACTTTAGTTTTAATGATCTGAGTAACTTTTACTGAATCTTCAAAGGCTTCCGATACTTTACACACTATTCTCGTCACTGTAATATATGTATTTACTTCTTCTAAGACTGCAGTAAAACTAAAGTGGTCTATCGGAGTGCATATTGCATTCGTCTAGGTGCATTCTCATTGAGATATAGGTACGGTTGAAGAGGCACACTTCTAATTACCGGATGTGGCAGCCAAGGTGTGGTGTCTATATATGTACCTCCCAACTGCTTTTGTTTCCATCCTTACCGGTTTGGAGACACCGGCCGAATGGGACCGGACACACAACCTTAATTTTGTCCCAATGTCTTCGTTGTGACCTACTTGACCTTGCGTGACGATTATTTGCTTACTCGATCTATTAATTCGACTCGAAAGAATAAAATAAAATAGAATATACTGTATATATATATATACACACACACATAAATTTAGAAAATTCGAATTAGTACAAGTTAGCCTATACTTAAAAGTTTATACATTATCCTTGATCACGTTCTAATTTCGCAATTATAAAAAGTTAAGCAATTTTCCACTCTGTTTCCAGTTTTTGTGTGACAAGTTTGGGTCCCAATCTTAAGCAGCTGATTTATATCTTTACAAACAGCTGAGCCCGTCAGAGACGGAATGAAGAGGGAGATACGAACGCCTTTCAATTAAATATTAATTATTAATGTGTGGTTTTAATAAACGTTACGCAAGAGATTAGCGTAAAAATATATAAAAAAACACACCGAATATGTTTCGATTTATTCGTGTTGTTTGTTAATCGAATCCGTAGCAGTGGCAGTGATGTCAGAGATTGACAGTTGTGCAAGGTGGTGCACAAACTATCCGCCAGGCGGAGTGCGCTCCATGTCGTCCCAGCTGCCAGTCCAACCATTCAATAAGTAGCCAGCAGTCGCTGGTGTAAGCACAACCGCCGTCTGTCTCTACTGTTTGTTTTTCTGTGCAGAGCGTTTTCGCTGCGATAGCGATCGCACGCGCTGGCCACCATGAACTGATTAAAAACAAAAAAGGGCATATTATGTGCGTGGGACACCCGAACGCACCGTAAGCTACGCTTGCCGAGGTGAGTCATTTTTGGTGTAATTTCGTAGGGATTTTGGTGTATTTTTACGTTGAGGAAGTAGATTCGGGGGCGGAGTTGGAAAGGGTGCTACAGTGGACTAGTGTGCGTCGGTCCGTTAAGCGGGCCAAGGTAAGGCCAGGTTAGGTGTTTCGGTTGGGCGACGAGGATGGTGCCCGGTTGAGAAATAGCCCGGTAAAGTCTATTCACTGAGGTTACGTCGGCGGAGGGGTGCAGATGCACGTGTAATGGTGGCTGATGTACTAAAGACAGCTGCCTATCGGTAAATGACAGTGTGGACGCGTCGTCTGCTACAATCTGGTGGGATGGAGTCTGCGCGTTAGGATCGCCTCCATTGTACTTAAACATCGATGGCTGTTCTGCCTTAATGGGTTGGCCTGTAACGAGGCTACGGATATTGCGTTAAAGGTGAAGGAAGCCTTAGTAGTGTCGAGAAGTAAAGCATCACGGGACGCTTTATCGATTGATTCAATCTGTCACTCGACACGTCTCGAATGAAAAATCAACGCTCCAATTATTTCTTCCTCTTTGCTTAAGGTTTCTGGAAGGAGACGCCATGGGAGGATGTACATTTTTTTCCTCTTCCTTTTCTTTCGTTTTTTCCCGTGGGTTGTATAGCTTTTATATTTCGGGGAGGCTTGAACGACACGTGCGGCGTTGGATGTTTCCCAGAGTAGTCGACAACAGTTAGCCACGTGCGTTAACATTGGGCCTCAGTCTGATTCTGTGGGAACAGAACCATCGGCTATTGTGGGCACCCGAGTCGATCTGTCTCTAGAGAACAAATGTTGAACAGCGCGAGACATGCGACCAGGCGTGAGGACAGGAGTGAGATATACAACTGCAGGAAATGTTGTAAATTTTCTAAATTTTATCGTGTTATTCGAGCAATGACGCGTGAACAAAATACAAAAACTTATAAAACGTCTCGATAAAATTTCGAAAGAATTGTTTTGTCGTTTCTTCTATTTTTTCTTTATAAACTTCTAGTTCGTCGGGTGGAATGTCGTATGAAAAATGCCATTAAAGTAACATTTTCTTATTAAATAAAAATAGCAATTGCACACGGGTCAAAGAATCTGTTAAAATGTTATTTGCTGGAGGTGAACCGTATAATAAAGAACCAAAGGGTGGAATTTTGGACAATAATCGCAACAAACTGTAGCTTTATCCAGGTGGTGCCAGCAGCGATCTTTGATCACCAAAAAGAATCTCCACCCACTCCCAAGTCCCTTGCTCACAGGTGGGTCCTCTCCCGCTGTACCGGAAATATTATAGACAGATCGTTAAGACTTGCTGTACACCCACAAGTTCTAATATTGGAAATTTATAAATAATCATGCTATTTACTTATTCCGCAACCCTTTCTTCGGTTGACAAACATTTAGAGAAGACGGTAAACAGAGACTAAGTGGCCACACCCGTGCCAAATTATACTCTCGTTTGTTTCTTGGACGCACGTATAAACTGTTTCATAAATTAATACTTAGCATGATACACTGAAGTAATGCGCCCATTGAAAGTGAAGTAAATGCGCTATCAATCTCGCCTCGAAGACACTATCTGATTCCCTTGATGTGTTAATAAAGAATATAAAACTAGCAATGTGTACATTTTGTTCTCCTGCTCACGCCAAACGATTTCTACTCTATATTGATCGTGAATGGCGTGCCACACAATCATCCGGCAGGCAGTACATGTGGGAATCGTCATCAGTGCTGTTTGCATAGCGTATGACGCTAGATGTTTGTTAAAATCTTGCAAAGTTACTTAACACACTAAGATATTGTGTAATTAGAAAATGAAATCGCATTTAATTTAAAATTTTTAGAATTCTGACGCTTCCTTTACGAGAAAATATATCAATACTGTAGTATTGTATATAGGGATAATGCTTAACATCAGAAGGGAGATGAGTCACTATAGCTCTTACAATATGATCGATTTACAGGTAGTGGTTAACGTTGATTCAATTCCGTTACGCTTGATCAATGCATAAAAATGATATTTTTGTTTCTTCAACGAAATAAACAGATTTCTAGCTCTAAATTTATGCCGAAAATTGCTATTTTGCAGTGTTTAAGTGTTTTATCGTAGCATATTATTTAAAGCATGAATACGAGCAACGCGAATCTGTGGTTGAACTTAGATCACGGTTCGGTGGATGAGTGTTCACGGGGCATATCCAAGGTCAATCCTATCTTCCGTTTCTGAATATTTGAACATCCTTAAGTGTGTAAAAATGCAAAAGAAATAAACTGTTGACCTGTCCCCATAAAGTGTGTCGAATTATGAAAACGTTCCGAGATTTAAAAATGCAACCCACACGAGATGTGCTAAACACCACCCAAAATGAACTACTACACGCCTAGTTAGTATTACGCAGCAAATATCCTTTCTACATCGCTAATCATGATGTAACTATTCTCCGTTTGACCTGACCTCAGCTGAGATAGAACTGTGTTAGTAGGTATGGTACACCACGCATCAGACCCAATTAGCGTCTTTAATAACAGCCACAAAACTGTAGGGGGTTGGTTATTTTTTCCTACACGCGTACAGTATTTTAATTATCTCTCGTACTTTCTCTTCAAAGAGATCTTGGAAATTAGCCAATAATTATTTTATATACGGACGAAATCAAAATTTTTCTTCGGTCGTGTATGCGGTAGCCGATTGTTGAAATGGTGAAAAGAACGATCGAACCGCATGATTACTCAACTTTAACGTGTGAGAAATTATTATGGTAAACATTTGGCGGATTCTAAAGGAATTTAGAGCTGAAAACAATAAAAATTGCTTAACTTTAAGCACAACAACACGTGCTTTCACCATATAAAATTTTAATCGATATTTCGTAAATGTCGGCTGTTTTTTTACATTAAAAATAATTAAATAAATCGATCGAAATTTTAAAATTAAAAATACAATTCTACATTTCATCAGTAATAGAACTGATAGTTTAATTTATAAATACGATTTCTCCAATTAGATGAAAATAATTATCGAATTTCGGAGCACTTAAAAGATAATTAAACTGTGTGTTACATTAAATAGTATACAGCGTGTCCTCCTTAATTCGAAAATTTTAAATTGCATTGATTGTAGAAAAATACATGTATTAATTACTATTTTTGCACTTTTAAGACCTTGAATATTTGCGTAGAAGAATTAACTACTTTCCCATCCAGGTACAGGTATCGTAACTATGTCACAATCGCGACGTACTGTACTGTACAGTATAGAAATATCGTTTTTGTCCATGACAATTTTTAGTAGCCTACGACACGAATCGCAATATCGGATATAACGCACAACTATAATTTTCATTTCGCCAATTAAAAAAAAAAAAATTCGTCAAGCACCGTTACAATTCTACACTACACCTAATTTTAATTGTGACGGTATTTTTTTTTAATCGAAATCGAATTTTTATCATCTATTATTAGTATTATTATTATTATTATTATTATTATTATTATTACGATAATCATCATCATCATCAAAAATTTAGAACTTTGCGTTCGTACAAATATAGATTTTGTAAAATTGCAATTTTTCGAATAATAATAATAATACCTAATAACAAACAATAATAATAATAATTTCTAACAATTTAAATATATATATTTTTTCTTTTTAAATTTTATCGTTAAGTTTGTTGTATAAAAAAAAGAGAGAGAGAGAGAGAGAAAGAGGAAAAATTAATTGTTTATAAATAGATAAAATATATGTTTTTAATTGTGGCCAGGTTATTTCGGCGCGAATACCTTTACCGAAAGTGTAATTCAGTTAATAATGCAAGTTAATTTACGTATTGATATCTAAAATGGCCGCCCACTAAGTTTTATTCACCTACCGTTCGAGGGCGTCCACCTGTATTCTGTCAAACAGAACTATAACTTATTTTTGGATTGACTAAATAGTTACTAGGGATACAACAAAACGTTACATTCAAAAAAGGATAATATAACATCTGGTGTCATTCAAAAATAAATCTAAATTCCGACATTTCGTGTTTCGTTCTTTAAAAGATCGAAGTCCCGTCTGCCTTCGATATATTGTATGTAGTTTCACTTATAGATTTCGTAACTGTACTCTCACAGAGCCCTTCCTTCTTTTATTCTTAAAGAGAATAATTTGATTATTTTAGGTTAAGGATAGTGGAGAATATTTGGAGAGAAAGGTCAAAGATTCATTTTTATGGACATGATATGTGTGAATTTTTTCCTGTAAAATTATCGATTCTGTTTAAACGCCAAATCCTCTTTTATTATGTTGTTGCACAAGAGCTGTTGACTGGTCAAAAATCAATGATTACGCACGCATTATTTCGAAACTAGTTTTATGTATTGTAACCAAGAGGTAATAAAATACAATAAGTGGCTATTGGTTAAAACAGATAATCTGTTTTGTAGTAAATTTATGTAGAGGAACGTATAACGATGTTAAACTAGCGTTTTCCTCCTCAAAGCCATGATCTTTGCATAGTGAGAGACGTGAATATTCGAATATTTCCAACATGTCTACATTATAAATGATTTTTGCTGAATACTTGACAGATTCCTAAAATTTTTAAAAGATAAAAATTTAACGAATTTATTCAAATTATGGTATGTTTGAAATTAATCCTAGATATACCGTAAATTGAACTAAATTCCGTTTAAGTAACCGCGCGAACTCTAAGCAAATTAAAAGATTCTTGAAGGAGAAATGAAAATAAATATATGTTAAACAGGATATTTAAATTTTTTAATGAAAAATTGAGAATCTTTCGTTGGGATAATCTTACAGATGCTTTAATTAGCCATGGGTATTCTCGCAGATAAGAAATTTATATCGATTGCAAAAGAATTGAGACTATCATCATCGATTACATTGCTTAGTTATCGCTATTTTTTTCCTAAAACAAATCATAATTAAGTAAGATAAATGGCAAAATTGAATCGATAACGCTTCCAATTTTAGTCTTTTTACGAATAACTGAACGCTATATAAAGCACTCTACACCCGCAAATAGTTATTAAGTGATTGAACGTACTCAATAGATGCAGCATCAAGATCAAGCAAAGAAGCAACTCTTGCGGTTTCCTGTCTGTAACTTTCTACCTTCTTCATGACCACTCAATTCGTGCGGTGATCGATGATGCTACATTTGACACCTTCTCCATTAATGTTGGTGTTCCACTACTCATTATTTACTCTGTTCCTCATCACTACTGGCTAATCTTATCTTAGTCTTTCAAAGTATTTTAGAAACTCGAAAAATGCAGAAATATATTTAACATAAAGTTGATGCTAATTGAAAGAGCGTACTTAAAATTCCGACTTTTAATTCAGGAGACTACGGGTTTCGGTTTCTCTACAATTTTAGACCAGAACTTTTTTTTAAAATTCTAGGTCTTGTCTCCGTAGGGATAGACAGCTAGGTCCGAAAGAATGAATTATTTAGTCAACGCACTCCACGCTATCGATTGAGGAGCTGGCGGCCACCCGCTTCTCGTTCAATAGAACTGACACTCATGAAACATGCAACGAGATCGTATGTTACAGTACGAAGAGCCTTCTTACCGCTTTTGGGTGATGGGAAACTGTATGCTGTCAACTACATCAGACTTCTGATCTTAGATATAACCATAACTGATAACATTTTCGCTTTTTTTTATTTTTTGGATGGGAATGTGAAATGGAATGGATACATTCCAACCATTTGCTATTTCTGATAGAGCGAAGAATCCAAAGAAGGAATTTTCCCTGACTGTCACGCTACAATTTTCGACAAACCAACCTATTTGTTGACTCGGAATCGCATGCCAGGAACCAATTAGGAAGTGCACGTGAACCAAAGATGATATTTCCTACTGGGTGACCGTGGCATCAAATGTTAAGATTGAAGCTGTCGACGATATTGACTCGCATGGGTGAATGACACATGTGACCGACATTTTCTTGTGTATGTGTGTGTGTGTGTTTTTTGAAAATTTATAGGCCTTTCTATATATAAATGCTATATAGGTATATGCGGTATTTATGTTTTCGGATTGTGAAATAGAATGACTATATTATATATGAATTTGCGGTATGGTAACTGATAGTTTAATCTATATTTTTTAAAACAATTTTCTCCGTTTGAAATTGAATATTGTATACATATTTAAATCGGTTCAGTTTTCAATTTTTATTATATAAATTTTATACGACTTAGCAAATGAAGAATTTCTCTTCGTGTGGGATGTAATCGCGTAACTTCATAACGGCAACAAACAAAAAGATTTTATTTCAAAATAATCAACAATCAATTAATAATTTATGTTTCAAAACATAAATTCTTCGTTTCAAAAGGTCCCATTTCAAACCATAAACAACTATTCCAATTTTTAAAAAGAATATTAAGTTATACTTTTTTTATTTTATAGCAAAAGTATATAGGAAGATGCTGAAAAAAATGATTTCTCTAATCTGTCCGAGTAACCAAACTGCGAGATCTTTTAAATTTCCAAGGATGAAACACGACGATAATGCTGTTTCGCTAGAAAAATATGTAGATAATGTTTCGCTAGGCTGTCAGTCGGTTGTTCTCATTGGACAGGTTAGTAAGCAAGGCAGGTGTCTATCGGCATTGGACCCGTGCCAACAAAAAAATAACGAAAAAGTAAAAAAACGGCTATGGTAGTAGCAGCAGTCGTCCTTTTTTGTCATCGGACATCTAAGCGAACAAGATAGGACGTAGCAGATGTAAGCGTCGTTGACACAGCCGCACATTCCGTTTTATAGTTTCTACTCAACAAATTAAATCGTGCTACAAAGTCATTTAAATCCGGAACGGAAGATTTTTACCTTTTTGTCAACAAGTAACAACTATTTATGAAATTCTAACGCCGTGAAGGCTGCGAACATTAATTGTTCTTTTAATATTCTTATTATAGTTTATTAAATAATTCCATTAAAGGAGTTTAAACTTTGATTTCAAAAACCACCTCTGCAATATCTTATACATCATTGATAGCCTGTTAATATTCTAAGCGTGTAATCTACGTTTTGTGTCCTATAGGAAAAAATGTCTTTGATTATCAATTAATTTATCTTCGATCTGGTGGTATCAAGTGCTACCTATCAGCGGCGCATTACCCCGTGCGAACCGATCTAACCCGGCCGCACGCACGTGCATTGCAACCATCATCACCCCCTCCACAATAGTCACGCTTTCTGCTCATAATATCCCGAACAGGACAACGGCCTCTGGCCATTGCCAGCCTTGAAGCGTCGTGTTCAGTGACCTCACCGGGCCAGGATTATCCGGTAAACAATGCCTAATAGTCCAATGCCTATTTTGTATGTCGGATCGATGCCTTCGTTCGGTGCCATCGGATGAGACGATACTTCTCGCCTTCGTCACACTAGAAATGTATGACGACGGCGGTTAAGTGGTTCAAATGATAACCTGTAGGCATACTTTTATGAGCTATACTTAAGCGATAAAAAGTGTTTTTTGCCGTTCGAAACCATTTAAAATATTACAGATAAAGAATTGGAACTCGTTCGCTAACCGGTAGTTAACCGGTTTTAATTAGTTAAACTATGATTGATAAAGGTTAACATCGAAGTTAGTAGGATGTCGATGATGTTGATGAACGTGAGTTAGCGTGTTGATAAACACGATGAACATCGCCGAAAATATCGATAAACGTAAACGGTAAACATCGGTAAACAGCCGGTAAACGCACTTAACGTAATCACTTAGTAAAGGCAATATTTCCGATTCAATTACTAATGAATAATGTTATTTGCATAATTTTTTTATTAGAGAATTGTATGGACGAAAGGATACATTCAATTGACTTGTATTATGATCTAAATAATTACTAATGAGAGAAAATCTTGTGAACTGCTCAACGGGAACGTTCTTAAGATGTTATCGTTTTAAAATTCCTAAGTACTCTGTGCGAAGAAATAAACTCTTCTATTAGATACAGATCCATTGTTTTCGTATTAAATCGAATAAAAATCAAACGGGTATAAAATTATCAACTGAAATTTTACTAAACTACAAAGAAATCAGATTTATTTATTTATTTTATACGGGCGACAGTCGCTAAGAATAACTGACACCTCCATCATACAACAAAAAATGTACGAATTTCATTAAAATATGTATTGAAATACAAAATAACGATAACAAATTTAATAAATAATAAATTAATTAGAATAAGGAGTAATGAATTAAGCAGTATAAAGTACTTTTTACAGATTAATTTATATATGTGTACTCCAGGTGCAACTTGTTCTCCACTTTGTCGTCGACGGATTTATAATAACGGCTCTAAATTTCCAATATTGTGTGATTTTTGATAAAGATCGAAACGATATCAATGTCATAAAATTTTCTTTATAATTTCTTTCGTAATTAATCATATAATTTTACATTTTCTGTCTCTAGTTCTCACGAAAAGGCAGGAGAGGTAAATGAGTAGGTTCAGAACACTCGTACATTATAATAGAGTAATTGTATAATCTTATTTCTAGGAAAAGAATTCTAGTGGATTATATTTTTTTTCATAGTTTTAAATTATTTGTAGTATTTTCATAAATTTGAATCCTTTGGCACACTATCAAACGTCCCAAGCGAAAGGTTAACCATTCAATATCTCATAACAAGACACATCGTATTTATAAAAAATTTTATAACTTGATTTTTATCAATTCTTTGATGTTTTAACCTTACACTTATAAGATATCTACACACTGTGTATACATACGAAGGACCGCCCAGAAGGTAACGAGGCCTGGGGCAAAATACATATTGGGGCCTATAGAAATTAAATTATTAAAGGAAGTAAACGAAAAAAAAAGAAACAATTGTATAGGAGCCCTATTTCCTTGGGGTCCAGGGCAATTTTCTCATTTGCCTCCTCTGAGCGTCCCCAGTACAAGTTCAATTTGAGGAGGAGGAGGAATTTCAAATTTTCGATATCTTTATTGAGTTTGATTTAATCAAAAATAGTAACTAATACGTGTCAAGTTGTATAAAATTTAAACTGTAACAAATTCGGATGATATCGAGGAAGCAGAAAGAAAAAAAAAATTTTTTTAATACTTAAAAAAGAAAGAAAGAAGACTGGAAAGAAGTGCACTTCCTCGAGAAGAAAGAGACATTACAACAGATAACATTACCGAAAAACTGTAAGGCAATATATGAACGATTACTCGAATTTTTGGAAGTTTTCCAACTGGCAAGTGCACTGTCCTGTTACTTTCTCTTCTCCCGATTCACTGACTTGTTAGGCTTAGTGGTTTCATCATCGACTTGCATGTTTGCCAACGTTTAACGGATCGATCGTACCTCCGATTATAAACGTCTGTTTTCGGATAATTTACTAATTCTATATTTGATAATATTCTCTTTTATACTTCTTTAGCCATTTAGAAAGAAAATTGAAAAAAAAAAATGAAAAATAAAATGCTGTATCGCGGATACAAAGCCAGGACAGTTGTTGCTCGTGTGACGATGGCAATTTGTCTTTTGTTTTTCTTTCAACACATGCCGAATTATAAGTTAAAAATTTTTTATTTGCTTTTTATTGGGAGAAAAATAATAATAATAATAGAAAAAAAAGTTTCGTCACCACTAAACAAACGGTAGAAATGGAAATCAACTATTGACACCGGTCGACCAATCAATAGCGCTAGTCTGGTCGACTCGCAATTAAAGACAAAACAACAGCGTCACGTGACGTGCACGTTACCTAGGCAACTGAGGTAACATCGATTGCTGGCCCGAGATAAACAGAGTGGCTGATCAGTCTGTTCATTGCCGAGAGAAAGTTGAACAGCGATGCACCTGAAAAGTGTGCCGCTCCGCCGACATCCATCACTCGACGTGTTAAGGACTTGCGCAATGAAATGCGAAAGGTGACGCGGAAATTACGTAAATGATGACATCATATCTGACGGTATACGAACACCATTTCAATTCGACCGATACCGTGTTATTACCGATGCAATTTTCTCAGTACTTTTTTGAATTCGTTAGCGAGTCGCGCTCGATGTCAATCAACTAACCTTAATGTAGTCGGAAGGTCTACGGTAACTTTTTCCAAACGTCTTCGAAGTGACGGGAAACGTACGGTTACTCACCTATATTTCAAATTTTCCTTCGACCTCATTAAAAAGATAAAAAATAAAAAGAAATGGCGCATAGTTATCAAGTGATTGTTTAGTCTGGTTCCGTCACATCAGAGCAGATGATGAGAGAGAGCAGTTTCTCCCCCTTTCCAAATCACCACCTGACGTTTCCTGTAATCGCTGCGGCATCTTCAAATTACCCACAATCCTTCGGTAGAAGGGCCGTGTAACCATGACAACCACGACAATCCTTTTTCTTTCCCTAAAACAGCGTGGTAGCATTGTCGGAAGGAGATTCTTCCTCCAACCAAAAATTGATCCCGAT
This sequence comes from Centruroides vittatus, assembly GCF_030686945.1. Classification (NCBI taxonomy): domain Eukaryota; kingdom Metazoa; phylum Arthropoda; class Arachnida; order Scorpiones; family Buthidae; genus Centruroides; species Centruroides vittatus. Next base: position 532,208 of record NW_027122478.1, on the reverse strand, counting down.
GCTAAAAACTTTACCAGAATAAATATCATTTTAAAACATATTTTAAACATCGCTTAATAAATTGATGACGGGACAAAACCGATGACATTTTGCCGCGATGCTTTTTTTTCTTTCTTTCGACGAATTTAATTAATGTTATGGAAGAAATGTGCGTATGTCTTTCACGCGATCTTTTCCAATAGAGGAAAGGATATTCATTAATTAATTAATTTATTATTTTTATTTTACAATTTCCAGCTTTGCTGTCGCTATGGTGTGAAGACTTAGGTCGCCTTTTGCTGCTCCGTCATCAGAAAAACCGTGAGGGGGACCCGACCCTTCAACCACCCAACATGCATCAATCTGTACAGAAAAATCTACCTCCCGTTCCCCAGGGGTAAGTGATCTGACATTTGTACTTTCTTTCCCGCCTGTTTTTACTTCTCTACACGGATTAGATCTCAAAAAGTTCAAGAACAATTTGAGTCACCATCCTTTGTTTTTTTCGAACACCCTTCGATCGATTCAACAGATTCCAATTGACGATAGAAGAGTCCATACATTATCTTCTCCCGATCGCTGAGTCACATCTGCGCTTTTGTCGCTCGCTGTCTGACAGCCAATTGGTCAATCAATGGCACGTGACTCGACCATTATTCGTCCCCTATCGATGCAAATTTTCGAAAGGACCATCTGTCGATTTTTTCGAGCTACTAAGAAGCAGAGAAAGATCGCGATATGAAGACGTTATCGAGAGGGTGAGTCGAGACTCGTCACCTGTGCGGGGGCGTGTCTCCGAGCTATATTCTAAGGGGGGATGGCCTTCGGCTATGACGTAGCTCGATCGATGGCGGCGGAATCAACCATTCCGCCCACGTTACCCTTCTCCAGATGGGTGTAATGCGGACCGTAATCAACTCATTCGCTCGCTCGGACAAGTAACAGGTTGATATCGGAAACATTAAAATGCAAATTGGGAAGGAGCCGAATGAGTCACGTGCCCGGATGAAGGTTTTCACCCCCACCGATAGGGTCATCGCCACACGTGTCTGGTGTCTTCAGCACGAGTGGGCGTTGTCCGCACCCGAACCCATGCGGTAACATAATCTCATTACCGGAATACAGCATGACAAGCCACTGCCCTTGGGGTTAGTTGGCTGTATAAGACAGGTTGGTAATAACAGCATTTATGTGACTCGGGGGTTAGTGACACAGCTACCGTATTCTCTCTTCTACATACCTGCTGGGAACTTGCTAAGGCCTATAATCGCGCTGGCAAGGTCGAAGACGTGCCTAGCCTGAAGGCTCTTTCTCTCTTGGATCCCTGCCATCTAACTAGTTAACATTGGTAACTTAAGATTATGTAATTGTATTCGTGCGGATTTAGAAACAATCCACAACAAATTATAAAAGGAGGAGGAAAAAAGTTTTTAATTTTTACGAAACTTATTACTCTTTTCTTTGTTTCGCAAGCGGATATTTTTTTAACGCTCCCCTTTTTAAGAAAATCTTTTCATGCTTAGCATTCAATCGATGACGGCAGCTGTTGCCTAAATACTATGAAAATTTTATTGGGGAGAGCGTCCCAGTGTTGTATGGCTAGAAACAATCAACCACTTAACAAGATGAAGAAAGTGTGTCGGTTTTGTTTTGATCAATGGCCAGAAATGCTAAGCTAATACCGTAGGCGGGGGTGGGACGGGGTTTGGGTCGACGATGCCACCATCAGAGCAGCACCTAGATGTCTTGTCTACGTACTATTCTGAGAAATCTTTCGATCGATGAGAGCGAAGTAAGCAGCCGACTAGAATATTGCCTTCTAGTTGGGGGAGTAAATGTTTAGTAGTAACGTTTTGCTCCATTATAAGTCCCGATGCGCGCTTTGGTCTCGACACATTCTCCGGTTACTTAAATATAATCGAAGCTAGCGGACGGGACCTGATTTGTATCCTGTCTTTGCTCGCGGTCTATCCCAAGCGTGAAATCAGATTGTTCTGTGACCTTCGACTTGATAAATGTCATACGATACGTTGTGGTTCACTTATAAATTATGGATGTTACCTTCTTCGGTTACTCGTCTATTGTTACATGGTGGAGTGTAGTAAATTCTCCTTTGCCATACGTGTGAAGATCGGTGAATCAATAATGGAGTTACTATAAAGAGAGCGTGATTATAATCGTTAGAGACAAACCAAAGCAATCTCGTTACCAAGGTGACGACAAACATTCTCGCCAAACAATATCTCCCTCCTGCTTGGACGATCCAACGTGTAACTATCAACATTCATACCTATTATTTAACCAGATTAGGCGTGTTTTATATTAATAAGTTGAGTGTACAAGTTAGAAAGTACTAAAAGTAGTAACCGCTTAAAATAGCTTACGATTTATAAACAATGTGTAGCCTCTAGAATGCTAGCCCAAGATTTAAATAATACATTAACCATTTCAATGAATCCGAAAGTTCGCTTTTAATTTAATCACAAATTTCTTTAATGAAATTAATCAAATCTTATTATAATGAGTAAAGAACTTTTGTAGAAGGAAGATTTAGATCTTAAGACGAAACTTTCCTAAAGTATCAACTTCTCGTTACTTAATTTTATTAGTATTGTTACTAATAATAGCTACGTAAGTTAATTTTCAAAATTTCTTGGAATTTTTCGCCAATTTATTTAAGATTCACCAAAAAATGTAGTTTAAATTCTCGTATAACGCGCACCGTAATCACTTTCTTCAATCAACTAATTATTTATTAATATCTCTAACTAAAAAAAGACATTTTTATAGATTATAAAATTAATTATATAAACATTATTACCGGTTTTTTCACAAATAAGACGTTTGGCGCTATCTTTTCGTCTTAAAAATAACTAAAAAAAAAAATGATTTTATTTTATTAATAACTTAATTTCTCTGTTTAGCTACGATTATACGAGTTAATTTTAACGATCAATAGATTTTCTATCGCTCGATACAATTTCAAAGTCGAGTGATGAAAAGGGGTAAGCGGTGAAGTGTCCATAATCCAGTCTTGTTCTGTCAGTCAATGAGATAGTGGAGTAACACGCCGCTTCTCCAAACCTGTCAGGTTTCGTGACCTTGATGAAGTGATGGTTTGGTCCACCCACCCCGTTAATTGTCTTCCCTCATTTGCCTTTTATCTTATATAAGTCCTGTTCTGATTGACTGATTCGGATTGTTGAGCCTTCTCGGATAACCGAAAACGGTTACGTAAAAAAGAAAGAGAAAGAAATTTGATCTTTTGTCACCACACTACTTAACGAGGTTCCTTTAGTGAAAGAAGTCGTGTGAAAAGTCTCCCATTTTTTTCCCTTCTTCTTCTATTCTTGTACTTACTTGAGGACCGTTTTGTAAAGGACGAAAATTAGGTTAATCTAGTGAAGTCCTCCAAATTAGTTATGAGTAATCGAGAAGGAAAAATCTCGATCCAGCTTAACTTAAGCGATTAAAAAAGCTGTATAGAAATATTTGTTTCCTCTGAAATTTTCAAGAATATTTGCTAAATTAACTAGAATATCCCTCAATTTATACAGACGCAACGATCTTGATGAGATATTCAAATTAAAATAAAAAAAGAAAGGCAAATATTGATACCTAAACTTTCAGAAAGATAATGAAACATTATTTTTTTACATTCCTCAAAAAGATTCCTGAAATATTATAGAATAAATTTTATTAATAAACTGCAAAAAATATGAAATTTTCTAATTGTAATCTGTAAAAAGTCGGTTAGTTTACAAAAAGCTTCAATTATTTTCGAGAATGATTCTGTGTTTCGATGAAATTTATATTATTATTATAAAGTGAGTAAGAAGGAAACTTTGGCACGTTTCGACATAGAACAATCACAATTTATTATTTAGCAATCTCATACCTTTGAAATTCATTAAATTTCGCCATAAACTTTCCTCTAAACTTTGATCTTTTAGAATCTATGCAGAAAAAATTTCAACAGCAAAATTATACATCAAAACATTTAGAATCCCTCGCGATTCTTCGAGTAAATCAAAATTTTACACCTAAAAATTCGGAATGATCCAAGATTTCATCATTAATGATCCGATATAAAACCTCAAACAACGTAACAAAACTCTCATATTTAAACAAAAAGTACTTAAAAACCTTAAAATTTAACACATAATTTCGAAGTTATGCGTAAAATTTAAGCGTAAACATAATTTCGAAGAGTGCTAACTCAATAAAATGCGATTAAGACACTAGACACTAAAACGAAGTTACCCTTTATAAAAGGCGCGCTATTAATAGTAAATTTTGCTGTTTAAAACAGATTAATTGTTGAAATAAATAAAAAGGGAAGTCATATAAATAAATTATTAGAGTATCTTTCTTTAAAGTAGCATTTTAGTAGCTAAAAATTCAGCTTAGTAGAGATTAAGATATTTATCGTCGTTCTCCGTTAATAAGTAGCATTTATTAACAACTATTGAATTTTATTAAATGTCTTTTGGTGTATAAGCTACTTAAAAAGCTTATAAATAAACATAAAAATGACTTTTCTCGATTGTTACAACAAGCGCTTAATTTTAATGTGAAGGAATTTAAAGGGAAAGAACTCTTTTTTTTATTATTTTGTTTTGATGCCGTAACAATAAACTTCTTTCGCATAATTTACTATGAAGTAAGTTAACTTGCCGAGCGTTTTATACGCTATAAAATTAAATTTGATGACAGAAAAATAAATTTCACTTAATAAAATTAATAGTAAATAAAAGTTGAATTTTTATTTTTGTTTATTTCTTCGTTAATTTCCTAGGCGCTAGATGGCGATACGATCGGGGATGAGTTTAACAACGCTTAAAAATATTATTATAACATAAATATTATTTACTTAACAATTGTTTCTTTTCCCCTCAAGAAAATTAGGTTTATTTAAATAAAGGAAAAACGCGAAGGCTAATAGAATGGAAGGTCGAAAATTTCAATATAAACCGTTTAAAACGTGTTGCGTTATATATTTTTTCGCTTAGATCAAACGGCTATTGCGTGCGGAAAAATATTCGCTTTGCACGGAAATTATAGTATTTACTATATAACCGGGAATGTTTTCATCTGTAAAATATAACACGTATCAATTGAATTTTCTTCCTGTTATCGCTTCTTTTTTTAGCCCTCGATAAATCGGATTTTTTTTCCTCTTTATTTAAGTAAAGCTCTTTGAGTGTGAAAATGCAAGGTTGCAACGGGAGATGGTACAATGTACCGCCGACTCAGATTACAGATCTAACAATACTTTCACACACCCAACAACACAACTTAACCTTACCTGATACAATTAAGGGGAATCCAGTCCTAGAAGGGCAATTTAGTCTTGCGTGGAAGAGTTCATTGTTTCTCCTTGATCAAATCTCTGTATTCGAGGGGAGAGAAGGGTGGGAACACTAACTCTTTCTGTTTGGACGTGCGAAATGACCCACCCTCTATGACCCCTGAATTCCACAGCAACCCCCGTAGAAGATAATGAGCGTGTAGGTCATTCACACTAAGCTAAACAGGTAGAGCGCAGCGGGATGAGGCTGGACTCCTCCTTTTCTCCCGACCGTTCCCCCCCGTTCTGGGTGAGTGCTTCTACTTCGTAAGTAACCTTGATGACTTAAACAAGGACGAAACTAGAAGCTTTGATTTGACCACCGTATAAATTTTATTTAAAAAAAAAATTAATAAATAACAATAATCATAAGGTTTCCTCCAAATATATCCGTGTAAAGTTTAGTAGGTCTTACAATCTGCCATCTAAAAATGTCTCCGCACGTCGCTCTCTAAAGAAGTTACATCTAGTTATAGTTAGGCGTTACTTATGCAAATCACATCCTGTAATTTCTTTTTACGTCCTGAATAGGAATTGATACTTATTCAGGTTACAGACAGTCGTAGAGAAATTCTAAAATGATGTTCTTGTAGTCAGTCAATTTCGGATTTTTGTAAACAATAAAAAAGAAAAAAAGAGCAGAACAAGTACATATCTTCCTGAAAAATCGACTTTACAAATCTGAGATTTATGATAACTAGTAACATATCTACATAGAGGCTGACAAACGGGCCTAAGGGCTATATAGTAAAGGCCGAAATTTATTATTATTATTGATATAATCTGTTAGTATTTCCGGTTTATTGGCATCTGTTTCAAACAACACCTGTTTTTAAAGATGTGCAAGGCAAACACCTGTTAACATAAAAAATATATCCTAATAGTTAATTTTTAGATATAAATGCTTATTTCAAATCTCGTGTTAGACAATAGAATCTGATTTAAGTTCTAAAGGTTTCTTCTAAAAAAAAACTCCATTCGATAGAAGATTTTTTCCTCCATTTGCTTGCTTTAACTCAAAACACATTTTCACTTCAAAATGCTAACCTATTTTAAAGTTTTAACCTAGTTTGCGTTTAATGTATTCGAATTTACCTTGAAGAAGACAATGAAAAAAGATATAAGTTATAAGAGGATTAAAAAAAAAACAATTCTTATGATCTAATGAGAAATTTATTTGTTGTTGTTGAAGAAGCAAACAAACCAAGAATCATGTTAAACGTTATTAAAAACATTACCAAAATTTGCTTTCCTTCCCCGAGTTTGTTTTGTAGATAAACAAGTAAAGTTGTAACTCACTTGAGCATTCGTCTTAACTTTCAATTTTGCTAATGGATTCATTGTACCATAATACGTGATTTGCAGACGTTACGAGAGTCACGGTGACTGAAGTAGTTTGGACTTTGTCTTTTCCAACACTTCACCTTTGCCAGATGAAGTCTTTGGATTACTTACTTCCGCATATAGAAAACTAAACAATTGTGTTTCGATTTTTCTATACTTATCATCTCTACGCAGAAATACAACAATAAATTCCAAGATGTTTTAGATGCAGCAGCAAACCTATAAATATCGGACTCGAAGATAAAATAATCGAGTTTATAACGTAAAAACGAATTCGAAACGAAGCTATAAATTTAGCAAAACAATTATTTGCAAAATTTAGTTTTTAATTTCATAATTAAATGCAGAAAACGTGTAGAAAATCGCCACGTATAAAGTGAAATATTCGCTCGAACGTGCGAATTGTCGGATGCGTATATTGTCGCAACACGTACGCATTTCACTTACGCACCCTATAGAACGATTTCGACATCTTTTTTTTTGACGTCAGAACACCTGGAATGTTTTGCAGAATACAGGGAACAGATGGTTGTCTTAAAGCTGATTGCGGGTAGGCAATAGGCATGACCTCGGACAATGACAGACTTTTACAGGTAATATTATTCGCTATTAAACGGATTATCGATTGCACAGATTTTTTTTCTTTTTGTATAAATTTATTTTTAAGTGTAAAACGTAATTATTAAATTAATATTTTAAAATAGGTTTAAAAAAATAATAAAAACTGACTAGTCGCTATACTCATTAGTGATAATCCCGACCTCTTGTGGATGAATTGTTAATTTAAATATTTTTAATCCCGATATATTGTTTACAAAAAGACAAATCTTTAACTAAATTCATTATAATGACACTTAAATTTTATAAACACAGTAATTAACAGTTTTATAAAGGCATAATATAAATATTTTACGAAAGTTACAATTAAATAACAAAGAAAAATATGCGAATATACTTTTCGTAATTAATACATATGACGTTAAATAGTGTCAAATTGCTAAACGGCTTATGATTATTAAGGAATATTCTTTTTTTAAATTTTGCAACGTTTTTATTTCTGTGCAAAAGCTCGTGTATATTGTCGTAAAATCATAAATAATTACTTCTAAGTGTCGCTTAATAAATTCACGAAGCGTGAAGATCGCGGACAAGATTGCGGATTTTTAGCTCGCTACCGGATGACCAGTTGATGTCGTTACTTTTTATCTACAGTGGACAGATTTCCTGTCTACTTCGGTATAAATCCTTGTTATTCTTTTACGATTAATAAATATATTAAATTAATATCCTGAAACAATTAATAATTATTTTAAAGAGTAATTTTGTGTCAGTCGGCTTGACAGACGGATAATTTAATCATTTGTTAGCCGGACATCAATTCTCTTCTTTAGAATAAATATTTTTCGAATTTTGTCCTTGACAACTGTTTACTTACGTAAAGCTATTTGGCAAAAGAACTGCAATTATAGGTAGTTTATTTGTTTTTTTGGCTTTACATATATATGTTTTCGGTATTAATATACAAAAAAACATTTTGAAATTCTTATAAAAAGTTATTTTTAGTAATAGAAATTCGAACAAAGTTACTGCCGTATTTAATTCAATTAATTTAATATAAATTTTTCGGCCATGCGAAAATTATTATACGTTTTGAAAATTGTAATAATGCTTGTAACTGTAATACGTCATATTAATATTCATCATCATTGCAAAACAAAGGGTATATACATATTGTTTGCGATAAAAAAATAATTCTATAAATATTTTGATATTTTTAATAAAACGTTATAATTAAATCATGCTTTGTAATTAATTTTTAAAAACGTTTCTGCCGGTTTCTTCGTATCTCCCTCTGGTGTTGAATTTGCGATGTTATTTTTAATATTAATAATTAAAATATTTCCGAATAAATTTATTTAATAAATATATTTAATTTACATTTGTAATCTTAAACTGAATTTTAAAAACGGATAAAGTGGGTGCTAAGTGGGCGAACTTTTCCTTGTTTTTTAAAGTCTTAATATCGAAATTTTTAACACGCCTACGTATTTATATACCATTATATACAATCTCGTATCAGTCTCGCTTGTAAAACCAACGTAATTAAGGCGAGTACAATATATGTTTATTTAATGTATAGTTTTTATTTATTAATTATAATTTTCATTAATTTAGAATAATTTAATTGTAAACGAGTAATAAAATCCTAATTTCTCATTTTTAAATTCCATAATGAAAATATACGAATGGTAATAAAATTTAATTTAATACGTCACAAGAGGGCGCTATGGTTATATAATATATAGTTTAAATATTTAAACTTTATAGTTAAATAACTGTTAAAATTTATGTATTTAAAGATAAATAAATTATATATATTTAATAAAATTAAATATCCAAAAATTTAAATGAGATAAAGAATTACTTTTATTTTAAGGTCAAAGGTGACTCAGAACGTGATTCTGCGTCACCTTTGACCTTCCTTCTCATATAATGGTTATTAAACTATGTAATTGAGTTTCCTATAATTCGCAATTTTTTTTTCTGACATAAAAACACATTTCACATAAATTTACCAAACGGAAATTATGGAAAAAAATTAAGAAAAAATATTATTAAATTCAAGGAATATTTTTAAAAGAGAAAACAAACAAAACAAATTCAAACCGATTTTTCACTGACTCATTCAATGCAGCTCAGTAAATTTTTTTATTTTTTAATGTTTTCAGAATGTGTGTGAGAAGTAAACAGGCTTTTAAAATTCTTAAAAGTTTCTAATATATGAAAGTAGAATAAAAATACAAACAAAAATATGAGTTTTACTTTTTTTTATAAATCAATATTTTTAAATATTCAAGAACATTTCTTGAATTTTATCATATTAAAACTATTTTTGAAGTTATAAATTTGAGAGAGATAAATACTTCTTAATCACTTTTATTTTATTATTTTATTTAATTTTTTTTTTACTAAAATACAAATTTACCTTATTTAGCTTTTGCTTTTATGCTTTAGTATAAAAAAAGCAAGATTTTAAAATGAATTATGCATTTCATAGGGATTTTAATATAGGAAAAGCGTCTAATCTCGAGAAAATTTCACAAAAGAACAAGAATAATAAGTAATAAAAATTTAAAAGAAAAGTTTAAAGGAATTAGTTATTTTTCACTGATATCTAATTAAAAGAAAGTTGCTAAGGTATTATTTTTTGTTCGTTGCAGAATTAAGTTATCTAAGAAGCTGTATAAAGAAAAAAAAAATAAGAAAAGATTGATGTTAAAATTAAAAGTTTTGCCAGAATATCTAAAATATTTTTTGCATTTAAAAAATTTGGTCTCGTTCTAATACTTCTTGTCTGGTACAATCTTTTGTAATTGCTGAAAGAACAAAAATGTTTTTCTTTACTATTGTTGTTTTTAAATTCAATCCAAAAGACTTTTTGCACCTTTTGCATTTTATTTTCTTCTCCTCTTGTTTTTATGTTGTTTATACCACATTAATTTAACTAGCTCTTTATAAATCATCTATCACAAAATTCCTAATAATAATGTAGATTCTTTATAGAAAAATTTTAAAATTTTGGTACTTCAATATGATAAAAACCTAAATAATCATTGTTGTTTTACTTTCTGGTAGTTATTTTAATTTTTACTTTTTATAATTTTAGTTTTCAATTAGTTTTACCTTTTACTTATAAATAAGGACTAATTTTTTTTTAGTTAAAATATTAAATAATTTCAGTTTTAATATGTTTTTATATTTTTTAAACTTTATTAAATAATATTTACTGTTTTAGTCGTTTTTTTAGGTAAAAAATATTTTAATAATAAGGTTTAGGAAGTGTCTTAAAAGTAAATAAATTTGAAATGAAAAATAATTTTTACTGAAAATTAATTATGGAGAATGTTGAAAGTTCATATAATTAAATTTTTTATTGTTTAAAAGCTTTATAAAGACTAAGCAAAGCATTATTTAATTTTATAATTATTCTATTTTGCTTTTAAGAAATTAAATATTCTTAATATTTATTTTTAACTGAATTTATTAAGCTTTTAAAAATTTCTTAAACTAATCTGTTTTACATTCAGTTCTTTGAATTATTTAACACTTATTCTTTAATTATGAAAAAATATTCTAATAAAAACAACAGTTTGTATCAATTTCTAATTTAATTCAGTGTGTTTAATTATTAATGAAAATTACTAACACTGAAATTTAACAAATTTTCCATCCTTTATAAATAAAAGGAATACTAACTAATCACCAAATTTATACCAAATATTCCAGACCAGATTTATAATTATGTTTTTACCCTGATTTTTAGATATTCATATTTCAGTGATTCTGCCATGACAACCATGGCCTGGCAGCAGACTCCACAGTCAGGTCCACCGGGTCCTCCACCACCAAACCAAGGTCCTCATCAGGGTACACAGCAGCAATTATCGGTAGTTACAACTGTATGGGGTGTTACAACAACAACTCAGAGTGGTCCTCTAGCCCACAGTTCCTATGGAGCTAACACTTCAACAACTATGGCTGAGATGTCTTCTTATTCTCAGGCATCTCAGGGTTATCCTACAGGTGCAGGTGTAGCTCAAAAGCCTTATCCACCCCAAGGAATGTCTGTTCCACGCCAGACAACACCTGGGTATAATGGGTAAGTTTATCAATTTAAATATAGAAAATTATTTTAAAAGAAGTGTACTGAACAAACACACAATGTGATCTCATTACAATCATAAGTAAGCAAATTTTATTTCATTTCATATTCAAATAATTTATCAGTGTATTTATGCTGATTGCATAAAATTTAAATGTCCAACAAAAATTCTGTTCTCATTCACATTAATAGAAATTTTTGTTCAAATGGCTTAAATATGATGATTGATATCAAATAGTAAGTAATATGTAAAGAAGCAGCAATTTTGACTTTTGTAACCTGTTAAATTCAGATGATGTAATTAGTAGAAACTATGATGATATTTACTAGTATTTACTCTAAAAAATTGTAACTAAAATTTGACAATTTGCAGAAAAAATTAACAATAAGTTTTATTATTTTTCTGCACTTTAACATTTCAAAATAGAAAAGTTATTTTTCATGCTAATAATATTGCAAATAAAATTTTGCAATTTTTTCTAATATGCTGAGGACATCAAGATACAGAATTCATGCTAACACATTGTCAACAGAATATGTTGATAAAGCATAATACATATATTTAAATTTGTTTCAATATGGAAATCCTTATGCAACCAGAATATACAAAAGAAATGATATGTGGCAATACTTTGAAAATAGTGTGTTATGCTATGCTCAGCAGATATGCTACCATGAGGTGTGTTGTAAAATATTTTAGTAAGGGGGCAACTTTTCCTGTTTCTTGCTTTGATTTTATTGAAACTTTTTCAAATGTAGTTTCTATGTTCCCTGGGGCAGATGCCCCATCAACCTGTCTATTAGTATGATAGCCAAAATAGAACTGGGTAAATCTTATAGCCATTCTGAAAGGGAGAATATATTCCATCACTGAGAACTGAATTCACATTCACCCAGCCTGAAGCCAGATACAATATTGGCTGAAACACCACTTCTATTTCTTGACAACTATGCAAAAATCTGTATTTTGAGAATTACATTCTGAACATTTTTATAAAATAAATATTTTAATCTATAATATTTTATATCTTATCTAAAACTAAAATTTTTTTCAGTTAGTAATGACATAATTAAGAAATGGAAAAACTTTTTAATCTCACTTTTTTCTTATTTTTTTAAGAAGTAAATGTTCGGATGTTTTTCTCATTTATTTAATACTCTGTTATTAAAAATGATTAATTGATGAATTTTTAAATATTAAAAACAATAATTAATTATTAATATAAATCAAGATATAATCTAATACATTAAAAATTTTTGGTTGAGTAATCAAAAGATTTTAAAAATTAAAACTACAATTTAGAATTTTTAGTAAACTCAAGGTTTAATGATTTATGAATTTAAATTTTAAAAATATCATAAAATCTTAAATTTGCAATATTAAATTTTAAATAAAAAAAAAATACAATCTTCAAATCATTTGGAATGATAACCACATTGAACAATTTTATATTAGTTTTTATTTAAAAAAAATTATTATTTAAATGCATACTCGGCTTTCAAATATTACAAACATTCCATTACAAATCACAGCCATTATATTTAATGATTTGTCTTAATAATTAAAATTTAGAATTGAAAAAAATATATATGATTTTTATTATTTTTCTACATTTTAACATTTTATGCCTTAAATAGCTAATAAAATTCCTGTTTGTTATTTACAATTACAGTATATGTTTTCTTTTCTTTTAGCTAATTAGATGCATCTGTCCATTTTACATTCCAGAATCTGGAATGTTTAACATTTGAATAGAATTTTTATGATATATGTAATATTTTTTACTCTGTTATTTGAAAGTTAAATATTTATCTGTTTGATAATAGTCTTTTTGATATTAAAATTTATTCTGACAAAATTCTCTTAAAGTTTATATTTATGAAGATTATTACAAAAATCTGAAATATTTTCTTACCTTAAATATTTAACCAAAAATGTTTAATTATTAAATTAAATAACAGATGTTAAAATTATTTAGTATCTATTTTTATCTTTATTTTATGATTTGTTTTTTTATTCTAGTGATGAAAGTATATTAACGGTTATATATTGATAAAGATCAAATTTGATTTAAATTACATCTTTAACTTTATAAATATTAATAGGTAGTTAATTTAAACTTTTGATATCCATAAATATTTAGTTATATTTATAGATATCCCCTGAAGAGACAAATGTCTATTTATGATATTTATAGCTTCATTATCAACTTTAAATTTGCTTTATCTCTGCTTGTAAAGGGGCAATAAATGTATTTGTTAATAATAAATGATAAATAATGAATTAATAATGTATATTGTTTGCATTTGGATTTATTGAGAATAAAATTGATGGGCTAGAAATGAATTTTGATATAGTTTATGTATTTTAATATTTACTAAACATCATTTTAATTTTGTAGGGGATTATCTTTGATTTTATTTTTTACTTGTGTAGATATGGTCCCAATCCAACCACAATGAACACTGGTATGAGTGGGTCAATGCCAACACCAGGCCATAATGGAGCTGGAGATTTTCAATCTCCTCCAAATGCTCTTAGTGCTGCAGCTTTAGTAGCTGCTGCTGCTACAGCTACTGCAACTGCTACAGCTAGTGTTGTTGCATTACAAGAACGGCAACAACAAGAAGTTGCAATGAATAGTCAATACGGACAGGTATGCATTTTAAATGTAGAATTGACAATGATTTCTTTAACTAGATTCTAATTTCTATTAATTATAAATATACAGAAAAAATTTTTTTCTGTTTTCATGATGCATACAGTTGATATTTATCAAACAAATAGATATTCAATAGGAAATAAATGTTTCTATATATATTATAATATAAAATACAAAGTAAAAATGTATGGATTGTATACTTTTATGAGATATATATCTATATTCTTCCAGATTTTGAAAATTTATTACAGTTACTTGTTCATTTAAGTGCAGTGAATGTGTTAAATATAAATTCAATAAAATACACACATATTTGTATTATATTAGAATGCAAAAATTAAAGATTATATATATATATAATCTTTAATTTTTGCATTCTAACATTAAGAAACAAAAATAATTCTCTTTAATTACATATATTCAAAATGAGTATTTTCAAATTTACTTTTAAATGTTTTCATATTTTTCAAATATAAATATTATATTGTAATGTGAACCCTTTGTACTTTTTCCCATCATTATTTAATATAAAACTGCAGTAGTCAGGTTAGTATAATTACTTGGCTATTGTAAGATGATGATGGAAAGGAATCAATTTAACTTACAGTTAAGTTCTGGTTTTTTCATCTTACTCAATGCAGTTATCAGGTTCACTCAACATTCATTTCAATGGATACTCCTGTCCATCCAGGAAGTAAAGGTGGTTAGAGTGTGGTATTGATCATACCACCTTCTACTGCCATTTGGTTGCAGCAGATGACATTAGAAAACACATACCAGAGAAAAGCAGTGAGATTGTACATACTTTGCTCAATAAGTTAGAAAGGATTTCAAACAATGTATCTCTATTGTATTAGTTTTCACTATACTTTAGACTTCATTTATATTTTTAACTAATGTATATGTTTATTCTAATTTTATTTTGTAAGTTAATTTTAACTTTATTATTTTAAGAAAAAATTTTGAAATAAATTATTTCATAATAAATAAAGATTTTATGATGATAATTTTATAACAAATTTTTTGTCCTGATTATTCAATTGTAATTTAATTTCAGTATTATCTATGCTAATTATTAATTTATTAAAAATTTTCTTTAAATATAATTTACTGTAATTAAAAATAATACATCTACAATATTCAAGCATTTGAATTTTGTCATACTAATTTTCATAATGATCAGTCAATTATTATTTAAATACTACTTAAATATAAATATATTCCACTATGTAATCTATTAAAAATCAATTGAAAATTACTTGATTGGGAAAAAAGATTTGATTAAATCCCATTTATTTTATTTTTATGTTATTCTATTTATAAATCTGTAATTTAACTTCTGTATTATCTTTGCTAATATTTTTTAAAAATATCTGACTTTTTACAATTGATTATTTATTTTAATGATGACAGAATAATCTAACATAATAATAATCATTAAAGAATTGAAAATTGAACAAATATAAATCCACTGTTACACACAAAAATAAGATATTTTTCAAAAATAATTATTTATTGTTTAATAAATAATTATTTTTGAAAAATAATTATTTATTAAACCTAAAAAAATAGCATATTTCTTTCATTAGAAAATGTCATGGTAATTTATATGTGCACAATAAGGTATCTTATAGTTGCATATGTATTTTTAAAAGATATTTTTATTTATTTAGATAGTATTTTCTTATACTAATAAACGCTAAACTGAAATATACTTAAAAACTCTTAAATTTTTATAAGATATTATGTAATAATTTATATGTTTATATTTTTATTATTTTTCAATGAAAAACATATTAATTAATTCATCAAGTTATACTATTATTTTATAAAACAATAGAAAATAAGCTTTTATTAATGATAAGTTTATTCTGTGCTTATTTCATTTAGTTATTTAACTAAAAGTTCTATAGAAATTAATTGTTCACTTTATATATAAATGAAAATCTAAAATTAAATTAAAATATTGTAAGAAAAAAGATATATTAATTTTTATTTTTATTTTCTAAAGATTAAATATTAATTCTTAGAATGTTTAGAATAATCTTTCTAGGATTAAGATAACTATTAAAATATCAAATATAAATATTTATATTCTTGAAACAGTAATAAACATAATTTGCATAAAAATATGCAATATCAACATTATTCTGAAATATTACATAATTAAATATGAATATATAACAGATTGTTATTTAACAGTTATTATTTCTTTATAACTTTTTAAATAATTGCTAATGAATTAAATAAATTGTAATTTGAATTTTCATTTATTCATATAATGAATTATAAATTAATTCTATCACATGCAGAAATTAATAAAATTTAGAAATACATGTAAATCATTTTTTGAAGGAGTTTGTAATATGTATATGCAATTACATATGTATACATTTTATATATAACCTGTAATACATGTGTACTGTAAATTCCAATTAAATAATATATATATATATAATAATATATTTTTTTTTTTAATAATTTACTAAATCTTACAGATAAAGCTCAACATTTATGTAATACAATTGTCTTTTAGTAGATATTTTACATGTAATAATTACATTTTATATTTATATTAATTTATACATAATTCATCTATGGTACTAATTATTTTTGATGAATATATATTTATAAATTTAAATGATACATATAATTGTATGCTTTCTGCAACAATATTAAGATTCTGTAATGCAAATATTCTTATTATATGTTATTCCTTATATTTTATAAAATGAAAATAGAAAAAAATTATTAAAATTTTGTTTTTAAGTATTAACTTTTAAATTAAAACTTGTAAAATTTATTTGAATTAAAAAATTCATATAAAAATTAAATATATTTATACTCCTGTCAGGTTAAATGAATAAAAAGTGCATGAATAAATCAGAAATTAAATATTTCTTTTATTTCAAAATTATTATTATTGACAATTAGAAAGAAATTGATTTAATTCTTAAATATTAAAAATAATTTTTACTGTTAAAATTTGAATACTTTAGAAGAATTTTAACTATATATATTTCTATATATATTTGATTATACATCCTCCTGACGATCTAGTGTTATGTTTTAAATTAAAAACATAGTTTCTAACACTCAAACTAAGATGTGTTTATTGTTTGTCATTTATATAGTTCAAATTTTGATTTGATTTATTTTATTTTTTTTATAAATAATTCAAAAATATATACATAATTTTTCATTATTGAACTAGTACAAAAGGAAATTTTTGATTTTTGCATAATTTATATAAAATTTCATGAATAAAAACTTTTAAATTTGTAAAGATGGTGAATTTTAATCTATAGAAAGAAATGTTTGGTTGAAAATCTAATTTAAGAAAGTTTATAACAAATTGTGTTTTATCTACAGTTCATTATCTAATAAAAATGCATCTTCACATAATAACATGATTTAAATAGCTAAAGTTTTTTAATAAAATTTTTCTTTCAGAATATACAAGGTCAGCAATTTCCCGTGGGATATGGTCCACCAACTTCTCAACGAATGCCATCAAGCCCAGGAATGAACAATCCCTTAGCTAATCCTATGGGAAGCCATATGAACTCCATGACTGGACAGATGCCTAGCAGTATGGGTTCTGTGAATAATTCTATGATGAACATGCCTAATTCTATGACATCGATGGGTTCCATAAATTCAGCAATGTCAATGAATGGTCCAATGGGTATGAATAGTGCTATGAACAAGTCTAGCATGCAGAACATGCAAGCAATGACTGGTCCCAGTCATCCAAATGTATATTCTACAGGGACACCTAGTCCTCAAGGCCGAAGCCGTTCAACTCCTTATCCAAATCCACAGAAGAGGCCAAATCAGTACAATCTTATGGTACAACAATATGGTGCTGGTGTACAGCCATATAATCCAGCACAGCAAAATTATAATCCTGCTCAGGTATTTTAAATCTAATTTTTTAAATAATTATTTTTATTTTATAAATATTTCTTAATTAAATGTTTAAGTAAAAATGTTATTCAGAATTAATACAAAAAATAATATAAAACATTTAAAATATAAATATATCAATTTATCTGTTTTCTTTTGTTATTAATGTAATTTTGAAATAATCATAAGAAAAACGTATACATCTAATGATATTATACCAATAACAATAATAGTGATTTAGACACACAAAAAAGAAAACAATAATAATAATTAATTATAATAATTATTATTATTATTATTGTTTTCTTTTATTGCTGTGTCTAAAGCACTTATTCAAGAAACAGATCAAATATTAATTTTAATTAAACATATACAGCAATTTATTAGCAATTGGTTGATCAATTTAGAATTTTCTGTTAAATGTTGTTTCTGCAATTTTTGAATTGTATGAAAAAATTCTGATCAGTATCTTAAAAAATATTCATAAGAAGCTTGCATTTAAAGAAGTATAAATTAAAAAAGTAGTTTAATTTAAATAAAAAAAGGATTAGAATTGATTGTATAAAAATTAATTATACACTTTGTTGATAATAAATTCATTTACATAATCATTTGATTTAAATTATTATTATTATTATTATTATTATTATTATATGCAAGTATAGCCATATAATATGAATTTTAAATCAAATGATTAAATCAGTGAAACCTGTTCACTTGTTAAAATTTCACTTAATCTAAACTGTATATGTGAAATCTTTTAAGGAATTAAAATATTTTTGGCACTAAAAATATTAAATTAATTTTTGAAGAAAATCATGGAAGATATTTAATATAAATAAATTAGTAGTATTATTTATTTTGAAAAATTATAATTAAAATATCAAAAGATGTCACTAATTTCAATTTTAACTTTATAAATTTTTTATATAATAGTTCATCATTAAAACTGTTATGATTTACTTTAGTATCCAGGTACCCAACCGCCACAATTCACAAAACAACAACAACAATATACAACCATTCAACAACAACAAATGACATCACACTCCTATCCACCTCAACAACAAATGCGGCCTTCAATGAGGTCACAGGCACCTCCTTATGGTAGTCAACCCACTCAATATTATCAACAAGCACATTTAAATGGTGCTCCTCAACAAACACCTTATGATCCTCATTACAGCACACAATACAGCCAACAAAATATGCAGGTATGATTTTAAAATTTGAATTAGAATTCAAGATTTAATCATAATTTTATCTTTAATGTTGATTTTAATTAAATTTCATTTTATTCATTTTATATTTATGATTCAATTTAATTGCAGAGGAATGTAAATTATCAACCATCACCAATACCTGGTAATCCTACACCACCTCTCACTCCTGCTTCCAATATACCTCCATATTTATCACCAAATCCAGACTTGAAGCCTACATTTCCTGATGTTAAACCACCACTGCCACCTCAAAGTAAAATTTGTGATATTTTATAAAATAATTAGAAAAATATAATTAACTTTTCAAAAATTTATTCAAAAATCATTGATGCTTTGGATAAGAAATAAGATTACCTTATTTGTTTCAGAAGACGATGAATTAAGGCTTACCTTCCCGGTCAGAGATGGAATTATCCTTGCACCTTTTCGGTTAGAACATAATCTAGCTGTAAGCAATCATGTCTTCCATCTAAAGCCATCTGTTCATCAAACATTAATGTGGAGAACAGATCTTGAATTGCAATTAAAATGTTTTCACCATGAGGATCGTCAAATGAATACCAATTGGCCTGCCTCTGTACAAGTTTCTGTTAATGCTACACCTTTAAGCATTGATCGAGGTGAAAACAAAGCTTCTCATAGGCCTCTGTATTTGAAAGAGGTCTGTCAACCAGGTCGAAATACGATACAGATTACAGTAACTGCATGCTGTTGTGTAAGTGTAAATATAATATATTCAAATTGAAGCTAAAATTTAAAAAAAACAATTAAAATTTATTCTGATTAAATTATTTTATTTCTGTGTCTAATTATTCTAAGTCAATAATGAAGTTTTTTTTTTATAAGAATTTTATTATTTTAAAAAAGAGACTTTTCTTCTTTAAAATAATGAAATTCTTAAAAAAACACTTTTCATTATTGATAAATTTAATTAAGTTATGGTCTAGTCAAACATATTTTAATTTTACAATGGCATTATGATGTAAATCTGCTGTAACATAATTAAAATAATTATTTATCTCTTGTTTGATATCTACACAGTATCACTGATTATATTCATTCACCTGAGCAAGAATATAAAACAAATAATTAGCAATAATTGTAATTTTAAATATTATAAACAACAAAAAATTATTAATTTTACCAGTACTAACAACAGTAATATTTCAAATTTCTAAGACTGATTGTTGAATAACATAATAAGTAAACTAGAATACATTACAAGAATGTAAATAAAATGAAGTTTTACAATGGGAAAATGTTCTTGAAATTTTAAATAAATTCAACATTGATATTCAAAATACTATTTTCTTTCACGAATACAGATTGTAATAACACTGAGTTTTGATACTCAAAATATAGTTATTTCAGAATTTTATAGCAAATGTGCACCATATATTGATTTGTATGATTTCTGCAGCCATAGCTATGAGAATTAACAAAATATTTTATACACCAAATTTTTTTTGGAAGTTTATTATAAATTTTTTTGAACATAAATTTATTGATATTAAAGATATATCAATTTTAGTCAAAAATCAGAGATTAAATTACATATCTTCATATTTACAGTCCCATTTATTCCTGTTACAACTTGTTCATCGACCAACAGTACGATCTGTTCTCCAAGGATTATTAAGAAAACGTCTTTTACCAGCTGAACACTGCATCACCAAAATCAAGCGAAACTTTTCTAATGTTGCTGCATCAACAAATAGTTCAATGGGAATGGAAGATGGAGTAGAACAAACTGCCATTAAAGTATCTTTAAAATGTCCCATTACTTTTAAGAGGATAACACTGCCAGCTAGAGGACAAGAATGTAAACATATACAGGTATCTTTATAACTTGCAATATTTTACATTTATATCCAGTGTTTTCTTTATTTTAAATAACAAATTTATTTTAGTGTTTTGATCTTGAATCATATCTCCAACTTAATTGTGAAAGAGGTGCTTGGAGGTGTCCAGTGTGCAAGTATGTACTTTGATTGTTATTTTTAAATTCAAATAAAAATTTAATTTTAACTATTCTAATTAAAAACCATGAATTTTGAATATATATTTTTTTTCTATCAGAATACAATGTTTGAATTTAATAAAATAATAATAATTATGGTATTAAAAATTGTTTTTTTTTTTTTTTTTTTTTTTTTTTAGTAAACCAGCACTTTTAGAAGGATTGGAAGTGGACCAATATATTTGGGGTATATTGACTAATCTCAGTAATTCTGATATAGAGGAAGTAACTATTGATGCCACTGCTAGTTGGAAACCTGTACCAGTAAAAACTGTAAAAGAAGAACATGATGGTGGTTAGTATTTTTTAACCCATCCTAAAAACAAAATTTATTTATATTATACTAGGGGTCTTTGCCCCCTCTGGATGTCTACAACAGCTCAATTCCTCTCCCACTTTGCACACCTATTCCCAATATAGACTTTGCTCCCTTTACCCTACCAACCCTGCTTGCTTTGTTCCCATTTCAGCCCAACCCCTACCCAAGTTAGCTACTTTTTGCTTCTCCTTGGGCCAACTCTTTTCACTTCACTCCCTTTGCTTCACTGAACTGCCCATTCACTTTGGTCACTTGTTCAAAAATTTCATGCCAATTCATTGATTCCCAGTGCCACTATTTCTATTTTGTTTTTTTCATGTGGGAAATGTTTAAGCTAAGTATTTTAGAGTAGATAAGGCAAATAATAATAACAAATCAATTATCCTAAACTTTCTTCTTCTTTTTTTCATAAATAAAGTTTGTATATAATTGTAAGATTTATGGAAAGTCTAATTTGCATTGCATTACAATATATTCAAAATTTCATATCTGTTAAATACAGGTAGTTTCCATTTCAAGAGTTTCCAAGTTTACGAGTTGTTTTTTAACACCAAAAACTTAGTTGCAATGACTTGGAAAAGTAACAGAGTTCCTAACTTTTCATGCACAGTATATTAAATCATCAGTTAATAACACATTAGAATTTACAGATAAATATTAAGCTATTAAGATGATATCTACTTAGAAGGTAAACAGTGTTAATTGTTATATCCAAGTATAAAATGATAAAAAAGAACCATTCTGATGATCCATTTTAATTATATGTAAGCAATTTACTGAAAAAAGTGAACTCAATATTTATATAAATAAATTATTTTGTGTAAATATTGTTTAATTTGATAATGAAAGTTTAATTTTTATTATTGTAAAATATGTAAAAGTGTTAATAAGGATTATTAAAATAATATTTCTTGCTGCAACTTGCATATAGGCATTGACATACTTTATCTTCTGAGAAACAATCATCCTGATAATGAAACTTCCGTCTATAAATCTTATCATATTCTCACTTCATCACAACAATTTAATGAACTCTTGGCTTAGATAATAACTTTTTCACTAAACAGTTGCAATTTTTTTCTTGCTTGAGAAATTATCTTTGAAACAAATCTTTTGACACTGATGAATTATAAATTTCTAACTGAAAAAAAATTTAGAGAGTATTTAAAATTGAAAATTGCAAAACTCTTTTACATAAATTTTGACTTACTTCTTAGTCTAATATTTAATGATATATTAATTTGTGTATAAATAGATTCCATTGTAAATATATTTTGAATGTTCTAATGTTCCAGAAATAGAACAAAGATACAGTACATTAAAGTATAGGTAAACCTGAAGTTGATCTATAAAGCAGTTCGAAAACATTTGTTCAATCATTAAATAATTGTGTGGAAAGTGAAAAGGCTGTTTGTGGGATATTTTTAGATTCCATTAATTTTCTGTGTAAATTAAATAAATGAATCTGTACTCCAGTTTATTAGATGTATTCATTTGATAACTTATTGATTTCACAAATACAGTATAAACAATTCTAAAAATGTATTAATTTTATTCACGAAAATAAGATTTAATGCAGATCTTTTTAAGAAGATATAGATACTGTATAAATATAAAATATAATGATAAAGGATTTGTATTATAGAATATCCCTGTAGTGGACCAAAACAGTTCAAGGCTATGTCACCAAGTAGTATGACACTTCCTACCACAAGTACCTGGGAAATGGGACAAGGTTTATCACCTTATGCACCATTACCACCTCCAGATATGCAGAGTAATTATAATTTCATTTTAAAAATATTACAGAATTAATATTGAAATATATATTAAAATATTATGATTTTTTATTATTATTTTAGCAATATCAAATGGCCCAATGCCTAATGGTCCTATGATGTCCAATGGAGTAGGTTTTGGTACTCATGGGACAGCAGGATTTGACTTTCAATCGCAAGCATCTGATTTCAGTAGTCCACTTTCTCACCTCAATGAAAGTGTAGCATCATTAGATCCTTTAGCTGCAATGGAAAAATCACTTAATCATCATGAACAGGTAGAAAAATATTGATTTTAATAATACTTGAATGTTATTGCTAAATATACTTACAATATTAAATATATATTTCATAACATAATAGTATTTGAATAAAATAACAGAAAAATAAATCATGAAAATATATTAAAATTTTTGTATTAAATAATCCATCTTATTTTATTTTATAAATAATTGTTGAAAACTTTATTTCAAATAAAATTTTTACTTACAGCAAATGGGAACCATTAATTTACATGATCAAAGCAGTCAGGGTCTTCGTCACCCACCTTCCTCATCATCTGGGACCAATTCATCCCAGCAAACATCTGCTATGCCCACAACAACTCAGGGACAGGTGATGATGCAACATGGACCACATACACCTCACACTCCTCATACTCCTCACACACCACATACACCTGGAAATTCTGGAGGGGGTCCACCTAGTGTGCCACCTCCAACTTCCCAGCAATCAAGTGGTACAGAAAACAATAGCAATAGTACCACAGTGGTTGCTTCAAGTCAGCCCAATAGTCAGTCATCCACAAACAGTGATTCTTCTCTTCCACATGCTCCTGATCTTGGTGATTTAAATTTTGATCCTGCAGCTGTTATTGAAGGAGAGGGACAAGGACAAGAAGGATTAAATGTAAGTAGGATTAGGTCCATTTGTATATCCAAATTTCATTATATATGATGGTAATGCATTGATTACTATGTTAATTTAATTTGATATATGGTTGGAATTCTTAAATTATATTAGCTTGTCTAATTCTAGATCTCATGTGACATTATTAATCTGTATATGAGGTAGAAATGATGATATTTATTTGGTTTATAAAAATAACTCAACAAGAACTGCTGAACAATTTGCATTTATGTTTGTTGTTTTTGTTTCATTATAATTAACACTTTTACTTAATCATTTATCTTTTAATAACTCTTCATGAAAACTCTTTACAATAAGCTATTCTAATTAATAAAACTGATATTTATAAAAAATCAATATTATATATCTTAATTAAGAAGAAATTAAGATATATTTAATTCCTCACAAATAAGATTTTTTTTAAACAAAGATTGAAATTTTCATCTTGATTTCAAATTTGTTTCACAAGTTAATTATTTTAATAGAATAATAATGTTTCATATGATATAATTACTGTATTGATAGAAATGAGACAGGACTACAATAGGCTCTCAGTTTAATGGACTAATTGGGGAAGGAGTGTCCACTATTGCTGGAAGTTCATTAAATCAAATGTATTTTAGAAATATACATTAATAACAAACTTACAGCGTACATGATGTATTAAAATGTTGGTATAATGTATAATTTTGAATAAAATATTAAATTGTACACTGAGTAATTTATGCTCATAGACTTATCTTTTAGTGTAGTCTATCTGTGAATAAAAAGAAGTTATAAATTTTTCCATTAAGACAAATTTTTTGATCTAATAAATTTAGTCTATTAAATTGAGGATCTATGTACTGTATTTATAATTCAAATATGAAAGTTTAAATTTAAAAAATTATCATATCTTACCATCTTATAATTTGTCTCTGTAAAATTTTTTAATAAACTTATGAAATACAGTTGTTTGAAATGATTCAAATATCACTTTATAGTGCAGAGAGAATTGAAAAATGCTATTTAAAAGGCTATGCAA
The DNA here is from genome assembly GCF_030686945.1 of Centruroides vittatus. Lineage (NCBI taxonomy): Eukaryota > Metazoa > Arthropoda > Arachnida > Scorpiones > Buthidae > Centruroides > Centruroides vittatus. The sequence continues at coordinate 507,027 of NW_027122478.1, read as the reverse complement.
ATATTTCAGTGCAAGGTGCTTTCCTTCTTACAAACAGGTTAAGTTTCAGAGGTTTCATTATAAGTCAAAAACTAACCTAGAAAGTATGTTACACAGAATAACCACTTATCACGAGTGTTTGATCCTTCAATGTACATAATGAAACACATTTAATTCATTTACCCATTTGTTATTGTTACTAACAAATGTGGTTTTTCTCATCTAAATCACTTAGTTTCATAATGTCCAGTTTAGTTTCTATGGTAATACAGTGACACTTCTTGCCTTTATCATCACTGCTAGATTTACTATTATTTTTCAGATGCATTTTTAAAACACTAATCATAAATGTTTATATTGCAAACAATAGCAAAAAATGCTGTTACTGCAATATTATCAACTTCAACTTCATCTCATGACCAGTAACGGGATCTTAGATTTATGCAAAAACAAAAAATGATGATATGCAATAGAAATAAACCTAATATTAATTTTCTTTAGAAATTTATTATTTATTACTGGCCAAAAATTGACTTCAACAACACCTCATGAGTGTCAAGAGAACTTCAGAATCTGCATGAAATTTAAATTTTAGATTTATGGTCAAATTGATTGTAAGTATGAAAGGTCATACATTGAAGATTCGTAAGTAGGCGAGCACCTGCACTAATTTGCATTATTTTCTGGAAGTATAGAGAAATCTAGTAATGTAAATAAGGAATACCTAGGAAAGATAATCTCTTGAAATGTAAAAACTAATAATACAGTTAATTTAACATAATAACTTTTGTAATTCAAAATCATTTATCTAGCAAACTATAATATAAGACTATCTATTAAATAATTGAACTCTTTATTTAAAATAAAACTTCTTATTATTTGTTTTCAAAATATACTTGTTTTATGATAAAATACATTAATTCTATCATTTCAGTCATGTTTGAAATACGATTCAAAGAGTGAAATGCCATTATGAATAAAAGCATTCTCAACATTCTATACACATCTTGAATCAATATTTCAAAGATGGCTGAAATGGTAGAATTATTCAAATCTTTGCTTTGGAAACTTTTTGGTTTCAAATAAATTGTATCCAAATCATTTCAGCAGTTTTATACTGCTTCTCTCTTTAGTGTTTGAAAATTCTGCCTGATAACTGTTTATCTTTCAAATTCTCATTTCTTCTTTCTTAGACTAAGCTACATATCCCATTCAAAATCTTGTGTAGAGGATAGAGCATCATTATTAAACATTTTTTTATTACATTAAATACTTCAGTATTAATTTTCTTAAGACTTTATAGACTATAAATCAATGATGAAATTTTCCATACATACAGACATTTTATCATTTAATACTGAATTATAATAATTAGAATGAGTTTGTTTTTACATAAAAATTACTTTATTAACAATTAATAATTTTAGAAAAATGTTTGCAGAAAAAAATCAGCTTGGTAAAAGCCTCAAACCTGTAATTCCTGTATACTGTATATTTTATTTATATCATCATTAAATATTTCATAAATATCCAAGATATTAATATCATCAAGTTCTTCAATACTTCAAGTTTCTGTATTTAAAGTTTTTACTTAATTAGCTTCCATGTAATGGATATGCTTTTATGGATGCATGAAACTAGGTCAATATGTAATAGTGCAGCATAATTTTTGCCAAAAATTTGTCAGTAAGACTCAGACCATTAGAGAATGGTTCAAGTAATTTTTTGAGACTATACAATACATTGTTGTAGTGCATCCAAATGAAGCCAAGCAGATTGCAGTGAGAGTCCTATTGCAACTGTTAGAGATGAAAACTTCATTTTTCAGATGATGTTATGCATTTTCTTATTCAAATGCTCAGAAAATGCACAACTGTTTAGACAAACATCTCAGTTGATGGAAAGAATGTTTCCAAAAAATGTTTCCAAAAAATGTATCAAATAGCCACTAAGATCATCTGGCCTTGCACCAGGCATAGACTTTGCAACCATGTATGGTTAGTCTTACTGAAATGCATGTTATGGGTTATGTAATAAACATAATAAACTTAAATAACTAAATATACCTAACCTATGGGTTATCTGTAATCTGGGCTCTCTGTATGGTAAAATTACAGTATATGAATATTAGTTTTTATTCTTTGATTTCAGATATTACTTTTGGATGATCCTGCATATAAAATTTATTAATTAAATTAAAATGAATTAATTTTACTTTCCCTAGTTTTATAAGTAAAATTCAGATGTATTAATATTAAATGATTTAAATTTTATTTAATTTAACTGAATTATTCCTTTCTAATATTAAATATGTAATAAAAAAACTACCATCATATACAAATTACCAGTTGTAGTATCAAAAATAAATCTTATATATCTACACCATATGTAATACAAATTAATCTTACAGCCATATTATAAGTGAATCATAATTAAAAACTATCAGAAATTTAGATTTTATATGTATTATATACATTTTATCATCATTTTTAAGATAATGTTACTTTAATAATATATGCAAACTTATTATTTATAGCTAAGTCAAAATATAGTACTTGTGTTCTTTCCTTGTTAATAGAAAAAAATACAGATCAGGTTCTTGCACACATTCTACTTCTGTTTTGCAGATAATCTTACAATGACTTAAAATTGATAGTCAATTTATGCGTGGCATATGAATATAATTGTACTACTGTATATATATTTTATATAATATACAGTATTTATACTTTGCCTAATTGTACTATTATTTCCTTTATTTGTTTATATTATTTATGGTAATAATAATGTCAACACACAAATTATTCAGAAAAAGTATTACTATGGGTTTACTACTTCAGAAAATATACATATATCTTTATATAGTATAAATATATTTATGTGATATATAGTGGGAAGCTGCCACCAGATGATAGCAGGTTAAGGGAACTCCAAACTACAAAAGTTTGGGAACCACTGATGTATACTGTATAGATTTTAGATTTCAATGTTTGATGTTATTAATATAATGATCATATAACATTTCAAATTAATTCTTGTTACGAACTTTACCCAACCTAAAAATTAAAAGTTTAAAGGAGCTGTATAAGTTACAAGCAAATCAATAGCAAAACATTAGTTTTTATGAAATATTTGTAGTAGTTTTAATTATTAAATGTTACATGTACAGGTTTATAATGTTTTATGTAATGCATATAATATCCTTATTTACTAGTACTTGTTATTTTTAGTTATTTAGTTGTAATTAAACATTATTTATCTAATGGTGTATTATATTTCTCTTTTGCTTTTTATTCATTTTAGCTTTTACCAGAAAATGTGGTAGATCCAATGGAGTTGTTATCATATCTGGAACCTCCTGATTTAGGCAGCACAGGATCAAACACAGGCACCACTTCCACAAACACAACTTCCGTAAGCAACAGTGCAACACCTGCCACATCCAATAGTACTAGTGATGATCTTTTAGCACTTTTTGAATCTTAAAAGATATCATATTGGATGTTTGGTAGCTTTGTGATGGTTTCTGCCTTTTAGTGTTTATTAACTGACTTTTATACCAAAGCACATTAAATCATCGAATATCTTCGACTTGGCCAGTTTGTCGTGTTTTTACTCGGCAACAATTGTACCTAGAAACTGTACAGTTCTGCACTCATTTAAACGTGATAAGTTCACACCATGTACAGATATCGAGCCCTGTTACAATTCTTGTCTTCATAACTTGAAAATAAAATGTTCAGCAAAAGGCTGTACATAGAACAAGGATAATAATAGTTGTGATAGGTATATTTATTGCATGCACATTTATTCCATCCATAGTAATTTTCTGATGGAAACTGTTGTGTTGATTGCACCATTGTAATAAGAAAATCCATTCTCCTAAACAGAAGTCCTACAAAATTATGTTGAAAACCTAAGAGTACCTCAAGCTCTGATATCAACATATACAAATTGTTAAGATTATCTTCAGAGCTACAAAGCCAAAGCCTTAGAGCATATACAACGGTTGGAAAATCTCATTGCACAAGTCATCTTTGTCAGACTCCGAAGATTTCTTGACTGATCTCGTTATGCAAAGGAAGAAATTTACATCAATGTATAGTTCAAATGTTACTCTCTTTTAAGAACTTGCATAGACAATACAATACATGCATTTGCAAGCTATAATTCTTACTTGTGAAAAATAAATTCCTTTCTTGTGACACTAACCTCTGTCCATATCTATTGTATGTACAGATGAACACAGCATTACACATTTTGTTGTTAGAAATTGAAAAATAGCTTGTGCTTCAGTGACTCAAAACATCTTTATTACAAGGCAATTTTGTTGCCTTTTGGGCATTAGTTGAAGGTAATCACAACTATATTGCAGTGTTCTTCGTTGGTTGTCCACTTGTATGCTGGCAATAATGTTTTCTCCTGGGAATGGTGGTGCATGGTGGCTGACTAAAGTGGTGCACTTACCAAATCAAACATTTAGACTGGCAACAGCCATGAACTGTTGCACAGTCAGCAATACAGCCCTCTTAACCAAATTAGTATATCTGTTAAAACAATGTAGATGATTTCATCTTTATTCATAGCAGATTAATGCTACTATGGATGATTATCTTCACTGTTGTTTGTTTGTAGCATTCTTCATGTTGTCCAAGAGCATCATTGCTAAGTGAAAGAATTTAAAAAGTAAAATAAAATAAATGCATTATTGCTAGTGATCAAGGAATAAAAGTTGAAATGATGTTGTTGCTCTATTATATCAGGAACAAGTCCTTTCATACATTTACTTCTACAAAGTCCATTTCTCCTGCTTCACTATTTTAAACAATGATAACATCAGTTTGTATTTTGTTCATTGAAAACATAAATTAATGCAGCTTTTTGTAGATATAGAATTACTTCACACAGTTCATGCGCTGTTGCCATCATGTCCTACAAGAAAAATTAAAATTTTGCACAACCAACCATTTTACATCTTGGATTTAAACCCTTGTTAGAACTGTGTTAGAGATGTGGGTTTGGTTTTCTCCTCTTTGCATCTTTTAAGTTGGAGAGTAGACTTGTTTTTATTCCAACCATTCACCCTGTATAGCATCCCTTACAATTGCCAAACCATTAAATAGCAATTGTGGATTATTGTTAAAAGCAATCCTATGCTCTCCAATACAACTGTATCAATCAATCGGGAAATCTGCCCAAATTGTTGAACAATGTCTTTTATTGTATTGTGTGTTAAGCAAGGGCTTGGTCCCAATCTGTCCATTACAACAAAATTATTGTATGCAGCTTTTCTTGTCTGTACCCAACATCTACCATATTTGTTTTTATGGTAATGTCGTATTATTAGTGTAGATATGCATATTTATACAATAAAAATTTGTATGGAAGTGTTTTGTTTATATTATATGAAAAGTAACAACAGTTATTTTACAGACAGTTTTTGAAATAGAATTTATGAAAAGAACTGGAATTATACTGAAAATTTTCTGTAAGTTTATATATAAAATTAATGATGAAGTATTTAAAAATTTGAATTAAATTTTTGTATTCATATATGTTTGAAAAACAGACTGAAAATAAATAAATTTTTAATATTAATTTACAAGAATTAAATAATTACAGGGCTTAATTTTTTAATAAAAGAATTATAGTAAATTAATGAACATTTTAATTTATACTTTAATAAATTGTATATTGCAGAATACATGTGTTTAATAAAATTGTAGTTGTCATTTTGTGATTATTATTACTAAATTATAATACAGTATTTAAGAATATTTAATAAGTGAATGTTCTGAACAAACAAGTTTTAAAAAACTAAATAGAGTAGAGAATCTGAATTTTAATGATTCAAATTTTCTATTCACAATTTGCCAGTCTTAACTGTATATCCAGCTTGACATTTATAGAATGATGTCTTAGTTTACAGAATTAAAAATTTATATCTACTTTGTAAAAGATAAAAAAGGGTTATCTACTTTATTTTTATAATGGAACACAGAAATCATCTCTATCTTTAAGTATCAATCTTAAAGTTTCATAAGAAAATAATAAATTTTAATTTATTATTATAACTGTATAAAAAAATTAAATTGAATAATTTGGTTCTAATGACCAAAATATGATTTTGCCATAATTCCTATAATAGGAAATTTAAGTCAAAACAATTGTTATAATGATTTGATAAATTTAAAAATTAATGATAAACATGTTTTACCTAGTGTGCTTTTATGCCACTTAAAGTAATTGTTTAACTTTTCCAACCATGCACCTTGAAAGAATGCTGAAAAATCAAGGAGAAAAACATTATTTAAAAAAAAAAAAAAAAAAAAAAGACACTTTTAGCCCATTACTTTAATTTAAATAGAGTTAGGTAGCCTAATAAATAGGATTTTAACAATTTGGAGGGCTTGCACCCGAAATGCATCCTTTCCTAAATCTCACCTTAATTAAGTAAAAAGAAATGGTTTACATATTGACACAACTGAAAAGATACTACTTTACTAACACTACTTCCAAAAAAGTCAAGCTATAATTCTGAAGTTCTTGTTCACCTAAGTTAAATGATGTATGAAAACAAAAACTTGAATATTTTTATACAGTTACTATTTACTGAATCTCAAATTGGAAGTATTTTGTAATGTCCCAATTGCCTCTGATCATACATATGGTATAATTCTTGTCTTGACTTTTTCAAAATATTACCATAAATACAAATTTAAAAACGTTGCTAAAAGTTAAGGCAGCGTTGTTTAATCTGTAACATGTGTTTATGTAGCATGTAAATCTTAATTAAATATATCAAGCTTTTGTGATTAACTTTTGCAAAAAATTGAACAAGAAACGCCCATCTTAGTCAATTTTGAAGGTTAATAATGAATTAAATATAAATCAGCTCATTTGGTACACTCTGTAATATGAACTTTTTTAGAATGGAAAATCCAAAGTTGAACTGGACAAGCAAACACGAATACACGTGCTAATGACACCACTTCCGGTGTTCAGAATTAGCGCTGCTAACTCAGAAGTAAACGCACCCTAAATTGAGACGTTCGAACTGGTTCATGGTGGACAAAATGTGAAAATTTTTAAAGTGTAAATTATATATAATTCCAGATGCAGGGGCGAATTCTCTGGGGTTGCTTAGCATGCGCCACATGCTTAAGAGAAAGTTTGACTGTCAATATACTTATTATATGAGAAAAAATATGCTAATTATAATTTATTCTAACGTGTAAACTCTTTTATCATTTGTGTTCGCTTTTATTTACATTGACAGCTATCGGCTAGCCGTTTTAAGTCAGTGCGATGCTTGCGGGAACTCGATCGCTTGCTCGTGTGGAGGTTTGCCGCGGCAAACAAGTGCGCGCGCATGACGTCTACGAAGCATTTAACACGGCCAGATTGTATCGAAAGCTTGCGGTATTCAGTCAGCATACACGTATTGTGTACAGGGGCGGATCTACATAGGGACTAATAAGGTTTAAGCCCTGAGTCCCCAGTGTCAAGGGCCCACTAAAATTGAATTATCACTGTAAATTTTTAATACTTTTTCATTATAATATATTTCATGTGTAGATATAATAGTCTTTATAATAGTCCATACTTTTTTATTCACACCAAATAACATTTCTGCCTATTGTTTAGCGTCTATTGTTGTTTATAACTTTCAGCATGCCCAAAAATTTTGATCAGGATTCGCCCCTAGTTTTAAAAAACCTTCTCCAACCTTTAACCACCAAAATTTAATATCATTAATGTTCCTTATATACAAGCTATCGTGCCAAATTTCATTTCTTATAGACACCAACACAAACGGAATATTTTTCCCATTTTTTGTTCGGGAGGTCTCAAAACGTGGAGATTTACAAAAATCTTCTGAGGGTCAAATTTGACACGATTCCAATGCTTTCCCTTATTATGTGTATGTAACAGCCGGGAAAGTAAAATTAAGAATGTTAGAAAGACATTTAACTTATCGATACAAAATATTTTGTCTTGTTTAGAAACATTTAAATAAAAAGTTAAGAAAGAAATGTCTTATTATTTACTTTCAAAATTAAAAAATAAACTAAGTAGGGTCCGGTCATTGACTCGCACCATAGCTGTTAAAGGTTAAAACTCTCTTTTCTTTGCACACTTTTAAACAAGTTAGAATATTCTAGCTCGTTGCCTTTACACAACACTAATGGCACGCTCCTTGACTAAAGGGAAAATGGCGAACGCTTATTCACTTTTTTTTAAACATGGCGTCGCTACAGCCACTCTATGTAGTATATTTATTTATTTATAAAGGAAAAAAGATGGTGTCTATATTCTAGCTCGTTGGGACGCATTTTAAACATTATGGTTTCTATTTCTTTTTGTGTAGCAATTACTGTATATTCCTGTAATTTAGAAACCGTTCGTTCTACATAAAATCTACAAACAAAATATTTCTACAATTATATTAATTAGAATAAACGAAATTACAGATTATGAAAATTTATTAATTGTACTTCGTTTTATGTAATTTATAGGGTTTATTATTCTCCCACTTAAAGATCGCGTGTTATTAAGCGTTATTTGTTTTTTGTAGCGTGACTTACGTCACACAATCTTTCTAGTGTACAGGTACCATTCGGCATAGAAAAATCGACGTAAAAAATTATTTAAAAAATTAATCAAACAATACAACAGAGAATAACACTGTTGAACTTTATTGTTCGTATTTTATTGTAGGAAAATGTTCGATCCAGAAGTTGAAAATTAACAGAAGCGAGACTTGCAAAGCGCCGAATATGCCGGGCCAAACTAAAAAAAGTATTTTGATCACGGTACTTTCTTAATATTGAGTGTGATAAGTAAGCAGACTTAAAAAACTTTCAGATTGCTAATATTTTATATTTTTGTAATGAAAATTCGCTTCTATACTTTTTGAAATTTTACATCAAATGGAAGATTTCATGTTGATTTATCAAATAAATTTTGCTCAGCAATGAAAATCATCTTGGGCAAGAATAAGGAATAAATTATTTTGATTAAAATAGAGAGATTGAAAATAAGGTAAAAGATTTAAAATATTAATAAAAGTTATAAGAATTAAATTTAGATATAAAAAAATTGGGTTAATGTGAGCTTAGGTATACAAAAATGGCGGCACTTCCGGCCGCCATCTTGATTACGACTATCGGCGAAAATATTTATGCAAATTAGGCCTCGCGGATTATTAGACACTAATAATCCCTATTTTAAATCTATTTTATGTAAAAAAATAATTATTAAATTGAAAAAACAGATTTACTTACATTAAGATGCTTTTCCCTTCTTCCGACGCTTGTTTTCTACAACAGTTGATTCTGACGGACCGGGTTAAAATGCACCTAGGTAGTCCAAGATGGCGGCGTAACCGGTTGCGATTGCCGACGCTCCCGACGGCGACTGTTGGAAGCGAGACGCGATGCCGACGATCCCGACGGCGACTGTTGCGAGCGAGACGCAATCACGTGACCCGCGACCCGTTGGAAATCTCGGCGCTGGCGACTATAGAGGGCGTTTTTCTAAATCTGGCAATTTTTGTATGCAAATCGCTTCGTTCGTCGTAGATTTTTTCCTTGCGGTAAAATTATGCAAATTTTCGTTTCCTTTCGCATGGTCGTAGCGTATGCGAGACGTTTTTCTTTTTGTTGGTTCTTTAGAATTTTCCTACTGCTCTTTTTACGGTACGTGCCTCTTTTTTTTCCTCCTTTCGTATCGAGGTTTATTCCTGACATTTTGCATTTGGTTTGTTTATGTATTTTTTCGAAATTTAGATAGATACAAAGAAAAAAACCCGAGAATAATAATAATGTCGACCGAAGTGATAATTTCGGAAGAATTCTGGACTAGGTGTGATTCGCTAATGTTTTTTGAATTGCTTGGAAGCAAATTTAACGATTTGGGGATGGACGAGAGGATTCCGTCCGACGTGAAATTGGCCGTAAAACTAGGTTTGCAACACGTCGAGGCCGTTTGTACCGCTTGTTCCCGTGCGTCGAAGTTGGTGTACCGTGTCGACAGGAACTCCGTCGCAATGAGATGCGCCTATTGTAAAAAGAACTCCTCTTCCGCTTTCGAAGGTACCTTTAGGGGTAAGAAATGCGTCCGCATTTCTTGGGGCAAAGGGTTTTCCTTCGTATGGCACTTGCTGTGCTTGGAATGCACGCTAAAGAACGCGGCCTTTGCGTGCTCTCTATCAGTAGTCACACGTCTGTCGATTGGGCGGCAAACTACTTCCGTCTAGTAATGATGATAGCCGTGGAGAATGTTTCGTCGTTTAAAATAGGAGGACCCGGCAGAACCGTGGAAATCGAGAGCGAGAGACCGTGATAGCCAGACGTAAATACGAAAAGAGTCGCAAACTGAAGGGCACGAGATGGGTAGTCGGCGGAGCGTGTGTGTCGCGAGGATAACCTCGCATGCTTTGTTTGCAAGGTCGACGACAGGAGCGAGGAGACGTTGAATTGGATAATTTCGAAATTTGTCAAATCTGGAAGCACGGTTTTTACCGACGAGTGGAGAGGTTACAATCACATAATAGACGACCTGGAAGGTGTAGAAATAGTCCACAAGACGGTGAATCATTCGAAGAATTTCGTGGACCCTCAAACCGGCGTAGTAAACACTCGGAAGATAGAACGGCTATGGGAAGTCTTAAAAAACAGGAAGCATTTGCCCAAACATTACACCGAGGATTTGTCGGATTCTTATCTGTACATGTTCATGTACAAGAAGTTCAAATGGGACCAACTACGGCCCGGAAAACGATTCGAACTGTTCGCGAAACATTTAAGTTACATATATCCTGGATCGGGTAAGATCCCCGTATGGAAGGAACCGCCGTCTGTGCCCGCCGCCCCAGAACCCCGAAAGAAAAAGGAGGAAACGGAAACGAAGGGGATGGAAAGTACAAGTGGGAATGGCAAACGGACGAAGAAAAGGAAAAAAGAATCGTCCCAAGCCGAATCGAAAACCGGTCAGCACGTCGTCGTTGCCAAAAAAAAAGAAACGAAAATGACAGCCTTCGGAAACGTGAGTAAAATATTTTTTTTCGTATACTTAGTAATAGTAGTACTAGTTTTTACATGCAACGTACATTTTTTTTAGTTAGGCGTCGGCGTTTTCCGAGGTGGTCACGTGATCGCGTCTCGCTCGCAACAGTCGCCGTCGGGATCGTCGGCAGTCGCAACCTGTTAGGCCGCCATCTTGGACTATCTAGGTGCAAATTAACCCTTAAAGGTTGTAAGAATATATAAAATCTTTCGCCGGGTTTCTTAGATGGCCAATCTAAAAACTTCTTGCACATAAATGCATACATGTACGAATCGGATAGATCGTCGGTATAATGTTTCGGCAGATTTTTTTTTATTTTTTAAATACCCCCAGTCTTTCAATATTTTGGGTGTGATCGCCAGTAGTTGGATTAACAAAATTTTCTGAATGGTTGACTGTTCTATGTTCAATATCGATTCCGTGCAGATCGTCTATATGCGTATAGCCTTTCCACTTGTCGGTCAGGACTGTACTCCCTGAGTTAACAAATTTAGAAATGATCCAGTTTAAGGTGATTTCGGATCGATCATTCACTTGACAAATAAAGCAGTTCCTGTCTTCTCTGCATATTCCACCGACAACCCATTTTGTACTTTTCAATTTCCGACCTTTATCATATTTGCGTTTGCATATGACTGTTTCGTCTATTTCTATAGTTTTGTTTGGCCCGCCAATTTTAAATGTAGTTAAATTATGCATAGCAATTATCATTACAAAACGGATGTGGTTTGACCAGTCTATTCCAGCTCTATTAGAAATACCTGAGGCTAAGGCGGCTGTTGTAGTAGAGTAGTCTATCCAATGTAATGCCACATAAACGAAAAAATTCGATTCCATGAGATTTTGCCGCATTTCCCTTTAAATGTTCTTTCAAAAGCTGAAGAATTGCTTCTGCATGTTTGGCATCGCATAACACATGATTCTGTCAATTCGATAGATTATTTTACATAAATTAGAACACTTTTTACACACATCCTGTACGTGCTGTATTCCTAACGTTACTGCTAGTTTAAAACCTTTATCAATTCTGGTATCAATACCTAATTCGGAAAAGTCAGATTCGAACAATTGGAAAAACGATTGAGAGGTGCGTTCAGCCCAAAATGCTTCAGAATTAATATTAAACGAACCCATTTTTAACAAATTACTATTAATAAATAACTAAATTCAAAAATTAGGAGTTTTAAAAAACTCAAATTCAGTATCAACGCAAAATCTGCAATTCTCCGACCGTGTCTCCACACAAGGGGCGTTTCAAAAAATAATTTGCATATCACGACACAATCGTCAGCAGCTCCATCTACTTCGCAAGTCGTTTAGTCATTACATTCGAGATTACCGAAGTGCCGCCATTTTGTATACCTAAGCTCACATTAACCAAAAATTGTTTTTTAATATAAAAGAGATGGGATAAAGTGACTTTTTCATTGTAAGATAGTGTGTTGCTGTGAGATGCTCGTTATTTGACATCGATTTAATTATTTTAAATTCATATTTTTATTTATTTCTGAATTAATCTGTACGGAAAACTGGGAAATGTTCTAAAATTATACGTAAAATTGGATATCTGTACTAGTGAATTAATACTTTGACGTAGAAATTTTGACGTAATGCGTGATACATTTAGCGAGACGTCATATTTATCTAACAATTATTTCCAATTGTTTTTTTTCCATTATTGGATCGGCGTGCAATAATAGGATCGCTCCAGAAATTCCGATTTATCTACATTGTACTTCGGCGCTATTTTGAATAGGAATATCTCGAGAAGGTATTACTTCTTATCTTGGTCTGTGATTAAAATTGAATAAATTCCTAACTTTAAACATCATCAGTTAGATTTATAATTTTTATACAAATGCTTGTTGAATTAAATTGATTTATAAATAGATTTTTGTTAGATATAAGCTTTTATTTCGTTCAAATTGCATAAGTCTGTAGGTACCCACAAATGATTAAATTAATCGAGTAATAAATAATTCTCTAACATTTTAAGCTAGAATATTTAACGTATTAACAGAGTACAGTTAAATTGAAAAATCAAACGTCAGAGGAGGAGGAGGGAGTCTTTGATGACATAAGGTTGCACCAGTCGTTTATTTTTCTTTCAATAACCACAATAGTTGAGGGGATGACAGTCATCCCCTCAACTATTGTGGTTATTGAAAGACGGCCGGATAGCCGAGCGGTCAAGGTGGCAGCCTACCGTTCTGGAGGAACTGGGATCGAATTAGGACGGGTCGAAAAAGCCCTAGGAATTTTTCAGATGGTGGTCCGTCCAGATATGTCGGGCTCCGTCCCTCACCAGCCGGCCGCCCCATTGTGGGCCTGGCCGAACTCTGGGCTTGCTAAAAGAGACCCTCTTAGTGTCTACGAATCAGAAAAAGTTAAAATATAATTACTTCATTTCTTTATATTATATATTACGAGTCTTTTATATTCCGATGTTCATTTCGACAAGAATTTATATTTTCCAATGTTAGTCTGCAAAATAAAGATCGCGATGATCTAGGACTACATTCAGAATCCTTCAAAAAATGCACCGAATAATTAGTTGATTTGCCAGTTTGTAACTATCACAATAAATAAAAGCAGTTAGAAACAGATACGACTGTCATAAAATAGGCCCAATTCCTATGTATTTGCGAATGATTTTCTGGCTCGAGGACATAAGCAGAAGGGCTGGTTCCTGATTTCTGAGGACTGGTATTGATGTGAGAAGTGGATATACAAAGGGAATTTTTGCTGATGTAACGCTTTAAACGGCACGTAATCCATTTAGAAGATCTAAATTTTAATCGTGTACTTTTATATTTCAGAAAACGAAAAACAAAATGAAAAATCAACAGTCATTGGGCGAATTGGAAGCAATAATCAGTTAAGTGATTAATTTTATTGTTGCAAAATGGATTTAGCAGACGTGGATTTAAATCAAAAATCGGGACTTTGGAGGATTCGAAATGAATTTAGGTATGTGATTAATCTATTTAGAATATCTCAATATTAATCAATTTTTTTTTGTTTTAGAAATTAAAATCAGTCGATGTTGGACATATTGGTAATAAACTGCGGTTATGTGATTAACTTATTTTAAAAAATTCGATATTATATTATTGCTTAAGTATTGGCAGGTGAGGGATGCAATCGAAAATCAACGGACGGTAGAAAAATGCAAAATTTGCTTAAGTAAATTCAAACGATTTTAAATTCAGAATTTTTATTAACAGAAATCAGTTTAGAGATCCAGTTATTTCCTTTAACATATTGTATGAAGGATAGAGTTTTATATACGTAGAAGTTACATTTCGGAATCTGTAAGTGGTGTTTCATGTTTGAATATCAATAGGCCGTGAGGGATACATAAATGAGACTATCTCTTTATTTTTATCTATAAAGAATTTAACTCGTAAGTTATTTCTTAATACATGTTGTAATCGATACAGAAACCAAAATTGTCTTGCGAGATTTTCATGTTTTAAACAGAAAACTTGACGGTATTAAAAGTCAAATAAACAGGAAAATGAATATTATCACATAGAATTGTAACATTTAAATCAGACAACATTCAGAATTATATCAGAAAATCTTTCAGAAATAATATTGAGCGAATTCCTCAAATCAGTTTCTTCTCTGGAATAAATAGAACAACGAATTAGCATTGTATTTTATCTACTACACATTTATTTATTTCTGAAAATAATATTTAATTTTTTCACATAAGCAATCTAATTCGTTAATTTTGATATATATTTACGTCATTCATCATTTAATTTCAGATATTTGACAAGAATATCATCTGGTTTGTACTGCTTCAGAATAGAATTTTCTTTTTACATTTCTTTGTCGTAATACAAGAAGGAAGAATCGGGATAAGTAATTTCTAATATCTTCAATATGATAATTTTTTTGCAAAATTTAATAAGTATATAAGCTTAGATTGTATAGTATTTATAATTTGACATTTATGCATTTATACATTATAATTTGACAAATCAGTATACTTCCTACATTTTTTTTTAATAATATCTCTCGTTATTTTTTCTGAAAGCACTTTTTTTCAGAATGGATATATTCTCACACTATAATAAGTAACTTATCAAATAAATAGTTACTATAAATCAGTGCAATTTCTATATCTGCAATTGACTATGGAGATGACTATGGATATGAGAAATTTTCGTCCAAAATGAGTAACAATTATCCCAACAAACTCTAATATACTAAAATATAAAAACAAAGTTATGCAATTGCAATTGGATACAAGGTGTTAAATCAGTGTTCTTCAAACTGCGTTCTCACGGAATCCTGAGATTTTGTGAAGGAAGTAAGGAATTCCACGTGAGGCGTTTTCGGTTAAAATTTTGAAATATACCAAATCAATTGCAGATGACGAATCGACAATGATCTCAAGAACAAAGTAGGACTTATTCAATGCAGATATCAATTTATCTTAAAGAACATTGGTAACATCTTGGGATTGTTCTCCCTTGTATGAAACATGTCGTCTACTACTATTACTATGAGAATGCTTTTATTGGTAATTTTTCCAAAAGCGGAGAAAACTGAAATAAGCCAATAATACTGACATATAAATTGCTCGTTTTATGTGTAGGATATGCTATATTGTATTTAAAATACGCGGATAAGTATCAGTCTTAAAAGTCAAATTTATTAAATAAGACAACAGTTTTATTATGAATTCCGCAATATTCTTTATCATTTTTTGCTGTTATCCCATCCAACCGGTAACAAAAGCAATTGACAATTTATTACGTTGGCGTAATAGTAGAAAGATATTCATGCGTACTGTCAAGCATTACTAAAATTCTACATAAAAATTCTACAGTATTTGAATCTATTTTTATACCATTTTTTATAATTCTATTTTGCTTTTGAATGTAATAATTTCTAAATAAATCAACAATGCCTAAGACTTTCTGAGATTTCCTGCATTACATACTTAAATCAAAAGTCTTGATGAAACTGATATTCAGCTTGGGATCAACTAAAAGGATTTGATGAAGAGAGGGAATTTCGATGACATCCGATGATCACAAGTTCTGTCATATAATTCTGAAAATTAGTAGGACTGATAAAATTACTAATGAAAAAGTATGGACGAGATCTCGCGCCATTCCATGTCTTCTCAGGACTGTTAAAGAGCGTAAAATGGAGTTTTCGGAATATGTTCTAAGAGGCTCTTCTGGCAAAAACACACTTTTAACAGTGGAGAGTTTTACTAAAAGAGAACTTAAATGCAAGGAGAAACTTCGTTTCGGAATTTCAAAGATTGGGCTAGCATTCCTAGCTACTAAGTATCCAAAAGAAAAGCAAGTGATAGAAAAAATTAACGATTTATGGTGACAAACTTCGTAAAGGTACATCATGACGAGGAAATTAATCAGCAACTTGGTGATATCATATATTATAATAATTATGTAGTAGTGTATATATTATTATAATTACAGTAGAGAGTCGAAAATCGGCATCAATTGGGGACTGGGGTTGTTCAGATTAGGGATTTGTTCCGATTACGGTCTATGTACGAAAAAATATATTAACCTGTCCGATGTTCAAATTTTTCTTCGTTGTGTGTCGCTTCCTGTTGAATTTTTCTCCGTTGCGTGTCGCTTCGCGTTGAATTTTCGTCGATTTTAAGCCTAACGAAAATTTTTATAATAATAATCGAGGCTATCGTATCGTTAAAAATTATTTCTTTATTTTGTACAAACAAAATAAATATATTGAAGAATATAAAAACATGAAAATTATACTTTAGAAGTAAATTTAGTATCAAAAACGTTCGATTCAGCACGACACAGTCCGACTGAAAATCGTGACCGATTATCGGGCGATTCCGATTACCAGGGTGCCGATTTGTCGACTCTCTATACTGTTATATTATATATTTTAGTATACAATATCTATTTTTAAAATGTGCAAAAATGTTATGAATTGCTTACATTTTTAAAGTAATCTTTTATTCGTTGCTAAATTTAATTTAAAATGACAAATCTGTATCGAGAATCTTTTCTTTTTTTTTCAATAAGAAGATTTGATTATAAAAATTGGAGTTTCTGAGAATGATTTTAGTTTATTGAATTAATCGAATAGCAACGAATATCCAGTTTTATTCTCTGATTGTTATTCTGTCAAGCAATCGGGGTCAGTTTCTGGAAACCAAAAGACTACCACAAAATGGGTGTCGCCTTGACGTGGCTTTGTGGCTTAATGTGTGAAAATTTTATCGAGTTTTACAGATAATATTTTCCGCAGACTAAGTACACCCGACAGAAATTTCAAAATTATTTTAAAATAATTTTTTTCAAGTAGTGTTTTGTCACTTTCTTAAAAACTACACAGAAAAGACAATGCATTAAATGTATCGAATATATCGTGACGATCTGCTGAGGAGAGATGCCTCGGGAGGAGTTCCTACGGGAACGTGGCCCCTATTTAGGTGTAAGACACGTGACGAAACCCGCAAAACTCCTCGTCCATTGATGAGGATCGAACCTGCAATCAGTGTTCACTGACTTCATTCACTCGGCCACACAATTCTAATCTGTCATGTTTACATAATTCTAATTCTATTATTTATAAATGAAGATCCTCCGGTTTCTTCAATTGAAATAATTTTTTGAAATTTTGTGGCATCCTATGAGAAGTTCTTGCACATCAATATTCCGCGGTCAACAGTTGAGAACTACTGCTCTAATCTAACAAAATTAAGAATGAGAACGAAGCAATTTTCAGTATAGCTCAAAATATACTGATGGAAATCAGTATTCTATAAATTTAAAATATTTGGAAGTTTCAAGAAATTTGTCCATCAATAATTGTAAATTATAATTTCTTCTGTTTTTACATCGAAGAGATTTTTATTCATTACATTAAATTGAACAGATTTTTATTGCATTAAATGAAAGAATATAAACGATAATAAGTTATTATTAATGATTAGGCACCGGCATAGACAATAGGAATAACCTTTTTAGTGTTTTATATCTTAAACTAAGATAGAAGGCTAGGCCTGAACTTGCGATTTCTAGTCGCGGCGACCAATATATCGCTGCCGCAGAAAATCTACAAGGTGCTCACACTGCGATAGATAAATCGTTGAATTAGAACAGTTTTCCAATGAATGTCATTGAAACTACTTGTGTGATCGCTCTTTTGCTTCCGGCGAGAAGTAAACGGCGAAAGCATCGTTATTGGGTACATCCAATAACAAGTCAATGATTATTGAAAGGACAGTTTTAGAAGTTATTTGAAGATTTATGTGAGCACTCTGCAAAGTTTTTCCAGTATTACCGAATGACAAAAAGTATTTTTGACGAATTGTTGAGAATAATTGGTCCATCAATGACACATAATGACACAACGTGGAGAAAGTTTACTTACTGTTTCAAAACTGCAACTAGACTATGCATGTCCACGCCTGTCTGTATGATTTATTAAGTGGAGCCACAGTCGCGTCGCAGCGAAAATAGGACCGGTTACAATTTTTTAATCGCTGCGATTGTTTAGTTGCAAGTGTATGCACTTGTATTGGAAACAATGAGTTTTATTTTTCCGACTGAAAAATCGCGCGGCTAGTAATTGCAAATGGAGGCCTAGCCTAAAAGATGTCAGATTATTACGATAACTAAACTTGAAGTCCAGTTTTAGTAAGATTTAAATCGAAACGCCTTTCAGAAATTCTTTGGATAATAGGTCTTTTGTTATGACTAATTGGGGAAACGACTATGAATTTTTGAGTAAAATGATTGTTTTTTGTTATGAGTTAATCCAAGATTATTGATAGAAAAATTACATAAAATTGAAAATGTATTTTAATTATTTGCCTTAAGATCATTAAGATATTTAAAACATATATCCTTAAATGGTTGCCGTTATATTTTTAAAATAGTAATGATAACAATACAACAGTGGCGTGCCGTCCATGGAAGCTATGGAGGCTATGGAAGCACCTCTTCCTTGTATTTTCTAAAATATACCGTATTTTACGGACTATAAGACGCACTTTTTTCTTCGAAAAATTGCCTCCAAAATTCAGGCGCGTCTTATAGTCCGTAGCGTCTTATAGGTATTTTTTTAAAAAATTGCATAAAAATTAAGCTGCATCCGTAGCGTCTTATAGTCCGTAAAATACGGTATATACATATTGTGCGATTATTTTCATATTTTAACGTACTTTGAATTAATTAAAATTAATATTTTATTATAACCGCATTATGTATCTTATTACGAATTTCTATACTACATGTGAAAAAAATGATAAGATTGCTACTGTATATTCGAATATAAATTCTGCAACCGGTGGAAAATGCTCTTCAGTCAAAAAGTGTGGACTTCAAAGTAAAAATCACATAAAAAAATCGCAGACATCATGAGAAAACACCGTGGAAAAGCGATTGTTGAAAGCCAAAGTGTTATAGCAGAGGCTGAAACAATCGCCGAGCATCTTGGAACCGATTTTAATATCCCGCGAGTCATCAGAAACATCGTGCGAATCCACCAGCACAGACTCCTAGCGAGTTTTGGAGAAGATCACTAATTATTCCGTACGTAGATTCATTTAATAATGTCTTTGGAACAGCGTTTTTCTAAGGAGAATGCCCGCATTTTCATTGCTTAAGTTGCACCCTCAGGTAATGCTTGATATGATGTATAAGGATTTTTCTAAAAAACTACAATTTTTTGTAGTTACTACAATTTGAATGATTTCCTCGGCGAAGCTGAACTTTGGTACAACCAATGGAAGGAAAAAAAAAACGTGCCAAATACAGAACTGAAGGAGATAGAACTAGCTGCACTAGTTAAAGAAACGCAATTGTTCTACCCATCCATAAAACGGGTGCTACGTATTTCACTTGCACAGCCCTGCGCAACGTGCAGGGCTGCACATGTTTATTATAATATATTTCATGTTTAGATATAATGGTCTTTATAATAGTCCATACTTTTTTATTTACACCAAATAACGTTTCTGCCTATTGTTTTGCGTCTATTATTCTTATTATAACCTTCAGCATGCCCAAAAATTTTGGTCAGGATTCGCCCCTGGTTGCTGTATATTCTCATACTACGACGAAGAATTCGTAGTGTGAAAATCTAGGACCTTGGGCTACGCCCATAATGGGGCGGCCGGTTCCCTCAAGCGGTAAGGTCGCCACCTTAACCGCTCGGCCATCCGGCCGCTAAATATTTGATGATTAATTTAATTTACTCGGTTTAAGAATTCTTCAAATAAAAACGAAAACATTTTATTATTAATATACGGATTAATTCGGTAATTTATCCTCTTAATTAATATTTTAATAATAAATAAATAAAATAAATTTTATTAAAAAAAAATTTTTAGTGCTGTCCTCTACTCCTATCAGTCGGCTCGACTGTTTTGATAGAAGCATTGAGGATGTTTCTTTTCGGAAATGAAGTAAACAACGTAAAGAAAATAAATGATAAAAGCTTCGATTTCTTGTAATTTCGATCAAAAAAATATTTTCCAGTGATATAAAATACAAATCACTTAAAATAATAAAAAAGATCTTCCGTAAAAATTCATTAATTCGACATGGGTAAGTGGTGACGTTTTAATCTGAATTTTACCATTTTTCATTTACCGGGACAAATTTATTAATTAAATTAATTAAATGTTTGCATTCGTATCCAAAAATGTTCTTTTTCTTTCTGTGTAAGTATAAACATACATCACGTATTTGGTATAATTATGTTTACTTACCACTATGAATGATGTATCCAGCAAATTAAATAAACATTATTTCAAATTATTGAGCATATTTATACATTCCACAATTCCTCTGATACATATTCTTACATATTCTTTATAAATTGCCACCATTCTCTTCATTAAAGATGTTTGCATGTTTAAAACAGAATTTATATTAAAACAGTAAAATTTGCATACAAATTAATGATTATTTCACTTGGAACATTTAAAATTAAATGATTTTAAAATAAAGCATTTATTGATTTTAAAATCAAATGAGTATCTTTTTCCATTTGGAAAAATTTGCTTCTGTTTGAATTACAAATCAATTTTATTAAAAAGATGCAATACATAACAAATAATAACATGGAAATGTTTTGATATTAAACTATATTATATCAGAAATTTACGAATTTTTCATGTTATTAAAATAATTACATATCTGAATAATAATTTTGTGTTATGTAACAGTATGTGTGTTAAATCGTTCATCGTATAAATTGGCATCAAAATTCACTGTTTGTGCATATTTGTAAAATTGATGGATAAGGTGATGATATTTCCTTCCTTTGAAAAATAATCTTATGGTATATTAAAAAGTTAAAATTAAATGATCGTCAGCAATTTTTTAATGATTAACTGGCCTTCCTCAGGTTACATCAAACAAAAATAGAAATAAATTGTAAATTTGAATGTTACAAATATTAATGGTTATATAATGTATAAAATGTTGGTAATTGTTAAAAATTATTTTGCTGGAAGTTGAAGGTGTAATAGCATATCATCTAAATTAGTTGTTGCACCTTTAACAGTGGGTGAAGTAAAGAATGCTAACATTTTGACCCAGCTTAATTGGCTATCATCGGACATGAGTAGTTGAAAGTGACAAATCCTACTTCTAACTGTCACACCCGAAGATTGTTCGTTAACCAGGTCAAAAATATTATCATTCTTTAAATGTCATCTACTGTTAAAGCTGTATTGATTAATTCAGCTGAGTAACTACAGTGACTAGTTCTCAAGATGAGAACTAGTCACTGTACAACTGAATAGAACATGTTATTGTGTGTCATCCAGTTTGGTATTTGTTTAAATGAATTTTTCAAAAAATTGAATAGTATTGTATTTAATATTTAAAGTCAGTTGTGAAAATTACATGACAGAATGGAAATTTTTCTATCATGTGATTTTCATATATATATGTTATGGACAAAGTGATTAATCGGGCATTATGAATAATGACCAAAAAGGGCGGGCAGTGTGATAAATATTGATTAATTTATCAAATTGACTGGTCATTATGAATACTGTTATCACTTAGTTGGGCAAAGTGATAATAATATCAGGTCAGTTCATAAGTCCATGAGCATTTTTATGACCTTGAGAAAAATCTTGATTTGCTGTTAAAAATGTCAGTCTAATGCGATAATTTTTACACTGAAGTGTTAAATTGGATCTCATTCATATAATACTGTTCAGAATTGTGAACATTTCAGTTGTTTATTTCGGTTAAAATGGAAGTAACCGGATGAATATAAAAGACATGTTTTATACTTTTTATTTTTAAGTGGTGAGAATGCTACAAATGCAGCCAAAAAAATAAATACTGTACATAATCAAATTGTAATTAGTGCAAGGACTGCGCAGAAGTGGTTTGAAAGATTTAGAAACAATGATTTTAGTGTGGAGGATAAGGCTCGTACTGGAAGACCCGTTGACTTTGATGATGATGCTCTCTCTGCACTAGTCGAAGCAGAACCATCTTTAACAGTTGATGAAATTGTGGAACGTTTAAATTCATCCCATGAAACTGTTCATAGACACCTACAACAAATCGGAAAAGTTTCAAAGCTAGGAAAATGGATACCACATGAACTATCAATAGCTAACCGACAACAGTGTAAACATTTGCACGTCTCTTTTATCCCGTATTGCTTTAGAACCTTTTCTTGGTAGGCTGGTTACTGGAGACGAAAAATGGATCCTCTATAATAATGTGACGAGAAAAAGACAATGGATGGATCGCGACGAGCAGCCAAAACCGACTGCAAAAGGTGGGTTGCATCCAAAAAAAATTCTTTTGTCTGTTTGGTGGGATATGTCAGGTGTAATTCACTTTGAGCTGTTAGAACCTAATCAAACAATTACAGCTCAAATGTATTGTGAGCAATTAGAGCGTTTAAATGAAAAATTGAAAAAAAATCGACTGTCGTTAGTGAACAGAAAGCAGGTTCTCTTGCAGCATAACAATGCCAGACCACACGCTGCAAAAATAACTGTACAGAAACTTGAAAGCTACAACTGGGAAATTTTACCTCATCCACCATATTCGCCAGATATTGCTCCCAGTGATTATCATCTTTTTCGCAGTTTGCAGAATTTTTTAAAAGGGAAAACTTTTGAGGATGAGAACAATGTAAAAAAGGCTATTTCTGAATATTTTGATTCAAAACCGAAATCATTTTACGAAGACGGGATTAAAAAGCTACCATCAAGATGGCAAGAAATTGTACAAAATAATGGTGAATACATTATAGATTGAAATAAAGTTTAATTAAAATTTTTTGCTGCTTTTTTTGTAGATAAAAATATGCATGAACTTATGGACTGACCTGATAAGTTGAGGAGTGATCATACAACATATGCTAGTCAATCGGTACTCAGTTGTGCATGCATATCGTGTTTAGTACCGAATTTAAAATTTGATTAAAAAACCTCCACTTATTTCATTTAGAAATATTTATTTTTTGTGAATTATTTCAAAGTATTTTAAAAAGAACATGTAATCTTTTAAAACTAAGTACTATTAACTATATTAATTAAATGGCAAAATTTTACCTATGTTCACCATCTTGGCGGTGATTGTGACTACCGCCAAGATGGTGAACATAGGTAAAATTGTGACTAGATATTGAACATAGGTGAACATAGGTGGTTGTGACTAGATATTGATACATACTAGTTATTGATACGTGTGTTCAAGAACTACCGTCAATAAATAACTAGTGATGTTAAACAATTGCCGGCAGCTCCCCTCCAGGAGGAATCTGTCGGGAGCACAAACAGTCGTGACTGCCGCCAAATTCGATACTAAATGCAATATGCAAGCGCGACTGAGTGCCGATTGGCTAGCGTATGTCGTATGATCACTCCTCAACTTATTATTATCACTTTGCCCAACTAGGTGATAGCAGTATTCATAATGACTGGTCAATTTGATAAATTATTGAAATTTATTACAATGCCCGATTTTGTTGGTCATTATTCATAATGCCTGTATTAATCACTTTGTTTATAACATATATATGTATATGGAGACTATGCAATATAATAGTGTATGCATAAATTCAGTTATTCAGATACAAATGAAATTAATTGATTTGAAATGATGCACATCAATAGAAACCCAATATTAAGCAAATATACACCAACAACTGCTGCAAATGATTGGGCTAAATTTGGATATAATCATTATATGCAAATTTAGCCCAATCATTTGCAGAAGTTGTTGATATATATTTGAAATGATAAAAATCATTAATTGTGTAATTTGTAATTTCCATAAAAGATGTTAATATCATATTTGACATATTATAGCAGCATATAATTCTTGATTCTTTGTTTCAAAATACTAAAAACTAAACTTAAAAAGATTTTGTGTAACAAATACTATACCTGGAAAAAGTTTAGAATTACCTCTTGCATTTTCTGCATTAACAATTCTACCATGTCATTATTAGAATTTTGTATATGCTTTATTACAGAAACCAACTGATAACAAAATTAAGTTCCAATATGCAAATCCTAAACAACAAAATAATGATTAAATGCAAAAGAAAAATTTATTTAAGACAAACATAACAAACTCATCTTGGAAAAAAGTTTGGTATAATACAAGCTGTAGGAAGTATGGAATCACAAACATAACATTGGTATTTAATAATTTTATGGCCTCCTTTGGCTTTAATTAGTTATAACTCTTAGGCATTGATTCCACAAGTCTTTTATAGGTTTCAGCACTGATATTACTCCAGGTATGATGGCATTCTTTATCCCTTTCTTGTTTGATGAATGCTAAAAATTCACAAAATGCTTCAATAAACACCACATATTTTCAATTGGATTTGAATCTGGACTATTCTAATTTCTTTGAATGAAGAATTCTGCAACTAATGTCACTCAGTGGCATGATATGTTGTCATTTTGGAAGATAATGTTCCATTTGAATTTTCATTTGGTCTTCAAATATAGGGGTAAGGAATCTGTCCCCACATTTCCATATTGATTTCTTCATTTATAATGACAGAATAACACAGAATTTTCCAGATCCTCATGCTGAGATACATGACTGTATCATGAGAGACTGAGGAAATTTGACGGCATTTCACATACTTGTCTTGACAGTCTTTGTCTTGTCTTTTGCCAAATGAATGAACAGTCATCATCATCTCCATAGTTGATGTTGATCTTTGATTAAAGCCAAACAATTTATGGATTATATTTAGCTTTAATACTACTACTATTATTAATTAAATGCTAAGTAATTTGACACTAGAGACTAGTAATTTTCTTCCAGAATCTTCTAAATTAATTATAAAAATATTAATTTAATTATAATTATTAAATTTAGCAAGAGATGATGCCTATTGCCTGTTAAACATATAAACCCAATAATATATAATTATTGGATTTGGAAGTTTATATTTATAGTTGATCTTTGATTTATTGCTGAAGATGACATGACTCCATTTTTCTACAGTCCAGTTTTTTTTTTTCATTTTTTGGACTACAATAGTTATTTCCATTGGTATATTTTTGTTAACCTTGACTTTGCCTAAATTTTTATATCGGAACAACCCATGGAATGGATATAAAAATTTACTGTTTTGTCAGAGACTTGTGTTCTGCTAATCTTGGACAAAACAGCATTCAGACACTTTGAGGTTGCTTACATCATGTTACAAATTCAGCACTGTGTCGTCTTGGCATCCAGATGTTAGCCATGGATTCCCACTTCTGGATTGATTTCTACAGTTTTGGACTGCAATTTTTTAAAATTGCAGACCTATAAATTCCCATTGGCATCTGTCTGTCCTTCCTTAATCTTGGGAATGGAGTTAGATAGATGAAAGTTGAGACCAGATATGAAAAGCTTAGGGGCAAGAGGCCCTAATTAACTATATATGAACTTCTGGTCCAAACTGGAAGTCACATTATTTCAGTTCAAAAATTTTTCCAGAACAAAGTTAGACAACTGACATGACTATTGTTAAAAGGAAAAGTATGATGTACAGGCAAAAGACACTATCAAAATCAAGTGCAATGAGACAAAAAAATGCAACCCGATGTTACAATAAATAATTTTGTATACTTCTTCTGTATCTTACAGTGGATTGTGAACACCCATTGGATAGGCAACACAATGTTGAAAATATCCATTCTTCAGCAACCAGTGATACAATTTTTTATGTTGTCAGATAGTTCAGCATTGGATCCATTTCAAGTGCCAATGTCAGGAATTACTGAGGGCAGTTAAGACACACAAAGCAACTTTAGGTACTTAAATAGTTTTGCATTAGATATGCAATACATAATTTTTCTAGGTTTGCGTATTTTTAAACGGGTAAGCGGAAGCTTCCTTTTCACAGCCTTATATGATTCCAAACTTTTTCCAGAGGTAGTATATTTATGACAGTTTCATTGAAAAATATTATATTGTCCAATTGTTTAATGTTAATGTAATTTGTGAATGATCTAAAAGATCTAATTTGTTTTTTAAGTTAACTTATAAGCTGTTTTTAAGTTAAAGCAATTTATCATCTAAAAATTTATTTCAGACATTGTTCTTTTCATATTTTAAACTGTAGTATTCCATTTCTTGTTCAATTTCTGAATTTGTTCATCTAACTTGAAGACTGTTGCTCAATGCAATTGAAAACATTTGTTTTCCTCTCGTTTTTTGTTTTATGTGCTGGATTTTTGGTTCTGTGAGTGTTATTTTCATATTTGATCCAATATACTGTGTGTATATAATTACTAAAACTTTCTTTCATCCTTAATGTTTTTGGGGTATTTAAAAATGGAGTCAGCTATATGATTTGATTGGTTTTCAACTAAAATCCAATAAAATTTCTCATATTTTATATGATGATATCATTTAATAATAAAATGTCTATAAATGCTTTCATTTTCATAAATGAATCTCAAAGTTTTGTTGATACATATACTTTTGAAAATCAGTAGCATGTTATAGCTTTAGGGGATCCAGACAAATTTGAATTACGGGCTTCCATGTACAGTAACTTTAGACTTTTTCTTTGGGGAAATATTTTTTTATAAAACATAGGTTTGGAGTTCCCTGTTGGTGGGGCTGACATCATTCTCTACAGCATACTCAAATTGGTGTTACCTGCATCAGATCATGGACTCTGGTAAAAGGACTGTCCTTATATGTTTTGTGTCTTTCTACTTTGTGTGCTGTCTGTAATTGTTTACTTACTATTATAATTTACTTCACCAGATACACAATTATTTAATATGTAAATATTAAATAATTGCATCTATTTTGCATCTATGATTACTAACCATATGCTCAAATGTATGGTATATAATCTGTATTAATGTGATGTCTCCAAATCACACGTATCAACAGGATGTCTGAGTCACTCCGAAGCGTGAGTGGGTGCATTTGTCACAGAGACAAACTCCGCAGTTACAAGAAATTAACCCGGTTTATTATGACACAAAAAAAATATCTTACAATGCTAATAAACTTTAAATGGGCAGCGGAGGCCAAATCTTCTGGGTCCCTTGTTCCTGATGATGGAGGTCCAAAGAGGAAAGTTCTCTGATGTTTTTGCAGGAGTTGACAGTCCCGGGGCATAGTGAGGAAGTTTGAAGAGGACACTTAGTTCTCAACGAGAATAATCCTTTTGAGGTGGGCACAGCACATCTAAAAGCATAAGAGAGAAGCCCCATTTGTTCCAAATTTGTTTTTCTATAAACCTTTCCTGGTCCCTGAACGAACATTCTGATAGATTGATTCTGACTCACCTCCGCTTTCTGATTGGTCCCCACTCATTACGAAATGTAATGAGATCAGAACCCAGATCACGGGATGAGTCAACATCGACTGACAATTCAATCTCCATTGAAGATGTTCGATCTTAGGACTTACATTATTCTTCTATTGTGTTAACATGAGATTCTCTCTTTTCTAACAATTCTGTCAAACATGTCCTTATATGGGCGTGAAGTTTATACCCTTTGCTTAATTTGTTTTATAAATTTTTTCTACAAAATTTTTTATTTATATTTTTAGTGTGGTTATAGCCCATTTCTGGAGCTCCACATTAATTTGCTTTGTACCCTTTTTGTATATTGTCTTTTTGTCCATAGCACCATTGTAAAAATTAATGATTTTTTTTTTGGTCCCACTATTCTTTGTTGAGAATAGTGGGACCAAAATGCCTGTTTAATGTTATCAGTCATTTTATTGTTATCAATGTAGGTCAGTCCAAAGTGACTACAATAAGCATAATCTACTGTAAATGGCCTTTCAAGAGAACCAAAGATTGATCTAGTATACAGACTAAAATAGTAGATACTTCTCTAAAAATTTAAATTTTTAATAAAATTTTATTAGTTATGTTTAATTCATTTTATAAAGAATTTTGCACAATATAATTATGCACAGATTTAAACATTTTGCATAAGTTAAGATAATTAACTGCCACACATTAATGACTACAAAAAATAACTATTAAACTTTTTAATATTTAACATCATAAAATTTATAACTAAAATATTGCTTTAAAAATTAGAGATTATAAATTTTACCTAAACTATCAGTTGTGATAATTATATATTTACAAACTTAATTTATTTAAATTAATGTATTCTTTATATTTTATTTAAAAACATATAATTTCATTATTTATTGATTTAGTAAATAAGACAATTAACTGAAATTACAGTTTTATTAACACCTACATTAAAAGAACATGTTAAAACAGTTAACAAATGTAAAAGTTTAAAGATTTATTAATTAGTAGTAATTCATCCAGTGTTGTTTGTCTGCTGTTTTTTGTAGTACCATGCAGTTTATCTGATGTTTTTTTTATAGTAGTTTAAATTGCTGGCATTTTGTACTTCAGTTACAGTTAGCTTGTAACTAAGTGCCAGCATGTTACTTCAGTTATAAGCTATGACACAAAAAATTATCTTATTAGTAGATCAATATAATTTGGTGTGTATTGAAGTCAGTCTTTGACCTGTAATAAATAATTGATGAGGGCTTATTTCTATTCTCTATTATCATTTTTTGTTTTCACATGAATTCTGAGTTTCCATTGCTGGTCGTAAGGTGGTATTGAAGTTGGTAATATTGGAGTAAGTGTTTTTTTGCTATTTGCAATTTTTATAATTATGCAATTTACAATTAGTGTTTCAAAAATGCATCCGAAACATAATAGTAAATTTAGCAGTGGATATAAATGCAAGAAGTGTGACTCTGTTATCATGGAAACTAAACTGGACGTTATAAAACTAAGTGTGTTAGATGAAAAAAATTGCATTTGAAACACCTGCTACTAAGCAGTAATGAGCAAGTAAATGAGTGTAAGGTTTTCTATTAAGTACATTGAAGGATCAAACACTAACAATAAGTGGTTATTCTGTGTACAAATGTACTTTCTAGGTTAGTTTTTGACTTACGAACATTTCACCTTATGACAAAATCTCTGAAACCTAACTTATTTGTAAGTAAGGGAGCACTTGAAAAATGAAACTAATTTCTCTTTATAATTAAATAAATAAATAATTTCTCTTTATAATTAAACAGAAATTATTTAACTTGGGTCACCAAACTACAGTCCACGGATCAGATCTGGCCTGCAAGTCAGCTTATGCGGCCACTGCAACGCTGTGCCACAAATGAGCTAAAGTATAATTATATATGTGGAAATACCATAGATTGTAGATAAACTTACTATGCAGAAAAAATTTAAAAAAGTGTAAGTAAAAATGCCAAAATTAGTCCAATCCAATTTTTGCATCTGACAATAATATAATTTTTAGGAAAATCAGAGAATTAAAAAATTCAGCAACTTTTTGCTACTTTGGATATCAAAGTGCTTTTTGTGTAAGTAGCTGCAATGCAGTTTCTAAGAAAAGCAATTACAAGCTTGCTGCAGTGATCGTGTTTGTGTAAATAAATATGTTGGCTGCCTTTATTTTTTGTCTATTCAGTGTACTGTATTGAACAAAATGGTTATGTGGCCTGCACTCTTCATTCTTTCAGTTATGTTTGGTGATCGCTGATTTAACTAATAAAAATAGAAGTAATTTCAATATAATTTCTATTACATTATATAGTCTGCAGATTAATAAATAAAAAAATTAAAATATAAATCTAAAGTATAGCAGTTTTCAACTTATTTTAAATGCAAAACCTTTTGATCTTGATAAAAAAAAATTTACAAAGAATTGAATATAAAGGATTGAATAGATGATTCAATTCTCCTACCACTACACTCAATGGATTTTATTTTCTACAAATGTGAGATGTGCAGTCTGTGCATTGTTCCCTCTCTCTGTGAATATTAATAATTTTTAAACTTTAATAAATATTTTAAACTTTATTTAAATAAATTTTCATGCATATTTTAAGCTATTAATTATAACTCAAATACCAATTCTATAGTGGTGTCTCAAATTTTATTGGCAGAACCTTATGGTTCCATGGAACATAAGTTAGGAACCATTGCTATAGTCACTTTATGAACACATAACATTGCATAAAATAAAGCAATATGTCTGATCTGATATCAAATAATATAAATTGTTTAGTAGACCTGCTAGTAGATATGATACTGCTGACATGCAACCCCTCTGTAAAACAAGACTACTATATTGCAGTTTCCTATAATCCAAGTAAATTCTGAAATGTGAATTCTAATATATATTCTGAATGTTAAAAGTTTATTTTGAAGAACAGCTCATTTCCATTTATATCTTTTGAGTCTCTTTTAGTCAAAAATCTTCTCAATTGATTGCATTGAGATTTCAAACAATGATCTTTCACTTTGGAAATTATGAAAATAAATTCAAAAGATTTCAGTGTCTCTTTAGATGATATAAATTGTCATTGATCATTTTGTTGTATGTTTTTAGTAGATTGTTGAAAAAGTTGGTTTGAATTTTCTTCATTTATCGTAGATCGTAAAATTAGAAGAAAAATGAGATTTCATTAAAATCTCATTTTTCTTCTAATTTTATAAAAGCATGTAACTCAGTCTCCAGGAACATTCAAATCTTTGATCATCTTTGGGTTTTTTCAACTGTTCTTTGAAAAATGAGTTGAAAAGGTTGTCATTAGTTTTTTTTAAACTGATTTATTGTTACCTGAAGTTGTATTCAGGTACAATTCTTAGATTGATTTTAGGAGATTATAGAAATTAACTGGTTATATTAATTTTTTTTAATGCAAAATTACTACTCACAAAAGAATTTGAAAGATAATTCTAAGCCAGGCCTGGCCAACCCATGGCCTGCGGGCTGCATGCGGCCCATCACGTTAAATTGTGTGCGAACTCTTGGTATAACAATAAAATCTTATTCATTTTGTATTTGTTTTACTTTTTTAAAAGCATGTTTGCCTAAATTGTGGCCCACCGTAATGTTACGCATGATCAAAATGGCCCGCAAAACAATTTGGGTTTGCCAGGACTGTTCTAAGCAATCAGTTAAGTTTTGATTTGTGTTACATAATCTTTTTATTATTTAATAACTTCTTGAAAAAATAAATAAACTTTTAAATCCAGCATCAATTTTTTTATGAACAAATGTTCTCAACTACTTTAGCAACTATCATCAGGTTTGAATATAGTTTTCTATATTCAAACATTCTACAAGTATTATAGAATAAATCTAAATCCAAAAGAACAAAATACATTAAGAATAATTAAAATAAAATTAATAGTAACTCAATAAATAACATCTAAATATAACAAAATACAGAAACTGGAGCAAATGTTAGAAAATAAATATGTTTTATTTTATTGAATGTCCTTTTTATTCAAATATGTTGTATTTTGAAATATTCAACTGATAAAAACCTATCAAATTAGGTTGAAAACATTTATGTTTCATTAAATTTTCTGTTGGAATTAATTTATTTCCTAATAAAATACAAAAGTTTAATGTGATGACCTTTAGTAAGAAAACTTTATTTTCAAACAAGAAATTTTTTTTTAATAAAGTTTTGTACAGTACTATATTATATATGGCAAAATGTGTTGTGCAAAATATCATTTATAGATTACATCAGTGGTCGGCAACCTTTCAGCAGTGTTGTGCCGAAACCTAAGTTATAGTGTTGTTCTGAATGCCGACATGATTTTACCAAGTCTATTGTATATGATATCAAAATTTGTCTGGTTATAACAGATTTCAAAAATGTATAATTTTAAAGTTGAGTTGTTAATTGAATTATGTTCGTACATGTGAAGCACTTGCATAACATGCAGATGTCAACACAAAAGTGTAAATGCATGCTCTGTAATAGAAATATACAAACAAGAGATTTGTTTTTGATGTACCACAACCTTTGCTGAAATATGACTTCCATTTAAATATGTGATCAATAATTAAAATATAATTTTTACTACATTTCTATTCAATCAGAGTGCCACTGAAAATCATCTGTGTGCCATAGGTTGCCGGTCCCTGGATTACATAATCTATAAGGCAACTACTGAGAAAACATTTACAAAAATCTCTAATTTTATTTGGGCTGCAATTTTCAAAAAATTGTATACCTATTGTATAAATTCCCACTGGCATCTATCTGTTGTCTGTCTGTTCTTTCTTAATCTTGAGAATGATGTTAGATAAATGAAATTCAACTGGAAGTCATGTTTTTCCATTTTAAAATTTTCCCCCAAACAGAGTTATATACATGACTGGCATGACTCTATTGTTAATAGGAAAAGTAAGATGTACAGGGGCAAGATACTAATAAAATTGAGAACATTGTGATGAAAAATTGCAGCCTAGCATTGTGATGATGTCACAATAAATAATTGCTTGTTTTTCTTTATGATTAAACCTGTAAATTAGGCTGAAAACATTTCTGATAAAAGAATATCTGCTATAAAGTCCAAAATGTTTTTTATATAGTAGATAAATAAAATTGATTTATTTTTAATGTAATAAAATCATTTTATGAAACAGTTCAAATTATTAGAATTTTATCTTTGAAGTTAAAATAGTTAGTTTGAATGTATAATGAAAGTTGTAATAATAGTTTTTGAAAAAAAGTCATTATTTGAGAAATGCTAAAATTGTTTTTTGTTACCTATGTTAAATAAAAATGCCTTTTATATTAATATATATATATATATATTTTTTTTAATTTTTCTAGAGGAACTAACAAAAATACTCAATGAATTAAAGTTGAAATCATCTAGTGAAACCAGAACAAAAGATGAAGAAATTGTATCTAACCTAGATTCAATTTTACAGGCTCTTCTTAAAGAAGGTACTCAATATTATTTTAAATAAAATAATAATAAAAACATTTATAAATTTTTAACTTTATTATAATTGCATTGGGTTGAATGAAGGATTTGTGTTTTTTGGAAAATTTTGCAATGATTGTTAAAAATAAAATATATTTATGTAGTCAGCAATGTAATTTCTATCAGTTGTAATTATTTTCTCTTGATATTCTACAAAATTTTTGATTCCATCTGCATAAGAATTTTTTGTTTTGACTTAAAACATGATTGTATCATATTTCACTTCTTCAAAACTTTAAAATTTTTTTACTGTTTAAATAATTTTAAAATGATTTAAATAAATGAAAATTGTAAGACATTGATCAAGTGACTAGGTAGATGATCTAAAATTTCTTAATTCAAATTTTTTATTTTTTATTGTCTCACCAAACTGATGTGAAGTATGCCTTACATATGACATATTTTTGTCTTTTTGTTCTTCTTTCATTTTTATCGTTCTTTGTTTTTTCTACTTTCTAGAACTTTCTAATCTCCTTAATTCTTCCTTTTGGGAATGAGGGACACTGTCTGAAATAAGCAGTATAATGAATGAGAGGTCACCTGAGGGCTTTACAAGGTGAAGAAAGATCACTTTTGAGCTGGTGCTCAAAGAGAGGATGAACTGAGGATAGGTGTGTGAACTTGTTTGGTACCCTAGTATATGGGTGGATCATAACTTCGAGAGGGAATCTTTGAAATTCCTGGGTCAAAGTTAGTGTGGGATTCGATATCAACTTGACCAGTTGCGAGTTTTGAATAAGTGACTGATGGATTGGTTAACAAAATCTTCAGGAGCTGAGGAGAAAAAGAAGAAAGTGTTAATTCTGTGCAAGAAGTTCCATATTGCCCACACAAAAGTGAGAACTGAAAGATGTTTGCAGGACCCTAGTACCTTTGTTCTGTCCTATCTTCTGTCTTTGCTACCACTTGCCCCTAACTTCAATTTTCCATATTAGTGAAAGTTTAGTATTAAGGGTTAGTTTAAGGAAAATTATTTTTGTAATAATTATTCTTGTCTATTGTATGGATTAGTATTATTATGATTTGGTGTGTTGTAGTCATTTATTAATTTTATAATTGTTTGTTTGACAGTCAGGTTTAGGGTAACCATCCTACATTGGCATCCTTGATTGAATCTGTATATAGTTATATCACACATAAATAAATTAATTTTTTTAACATCTATTGCGTGTTTAGTTTGTTGAGTGTTTGCCCTAGTAGGCTAACAAAAATCTGTTCATATATCATTCAGAGAATTTTTAATAATAAATTTTTTTGGTATTGTCTGAATATCTACTGAGAAACCAAGAGAGTTTGCAAAAACATATTGGGCCCTATTTGATTTATAATAGTTTACATTATAATTATGTTTAAAAGATTTCAATTTATAGGTGTAACCATTGTAAAACACATTAAAGTTTACTACTTTATTGCTAAGTAAATCATATAAACATTTTTTTAAATTAACTAAATTTAATAAAGGAAAGAATTATGAATAAATATAAGTGTAATTATTTATTTATTTTTTGCAAAGTAATTCAAAGTGAGTAAATTACTATGCTTCAAAAAAATAATCAGACAATTGAAATTTTGCATTATATAACTTTTTAGTTATTTTCTCATCATTAATACAGAAATTAATATTTTTATCAAAACATTTGTAATATAGTTTATCATATTAATTAATATTTTTAATATTTCTGAATAAGTTAAATTTAATATTATAATCTTAAACTTAGAATACATAATAGACTAACCATTACACCCGGCTTTGCCTGGGTTTATATAGTACCCCTTGCAGTAATTGTTACACCTGGCATTATTAATCATAAATTTAAAAAATGTACATAATAAAACCCATTTTAAGAACATTATCAGAATGCCCATAGACTATGTGGAAGTATGTCCTTGTAAATAGCACGTTGTAGTTAAATTACAGTAAAACCTCGCTTAACGAGCATAATTTGTTCCTAAATCTTACTAGTAATGCAAAACACTTGTTAAGTGAAACAATTTTTCCCATATAAATTAATGTAAAATATGATAATGTGTTCCATGCCAAAAAAATACTCAAATATTTTATGTATAAGGTTTATTCAAAGAAAATTATACAATATACATTGTTAATATACGTGATGTATATACAATATACATCATTTCTTCTAGCACAAAATGAACCAACCTGAAATGCAAATTCAATTTGTAGAAAACAAAAAAAAATGAAATTTAATTTGGAATTGGTCATTAAATTTAATACACGGTGGCAGCATAGCTGCCTACCTCTAGTCAAATTATCCATTTCTGACATTTAATTATAGTCTTTACATAGCCCAAGAATTTGGCACATCGTTTAGCGTGTTTATTATATAACAGGCTATGGTTGTTGATGTTTATATGTAATATGTACAAACACAAGTTTGAAAAAATGTGTGATCACAAGCGACACTAAGATGCTAGTGGAACAAGTGCTAAACACAAACTGATGTAACATGCACACAATCGCTTATGTGAAATATCGCTCGTTAAGTGAGTCATTTTTTTACAATTTGTTTTGCTCATTATGCAAATTACTCATTATGAGAGGTCTCGTTAAGCAAAGTTCCACTGTATTACAATTATTTTGGTTTATTTGGTTAAGGCAATGCGACATGTGGCCATTCTGCTGAGGGGATGCTTCATGGGAATAGTTTTATGGATAGTTTTATGGAAACAGGCTGCTATTTTGACTCACCTCACATCAAAGTAATAATATAGTATGTCTACTTTGCATTATATCATTGTCACAGTAACAAAGTGAAATGCAATAACAATCAAAAAGTTAATAATGTATTATCAACAAACCAACAATTAGCATTTATTTATTTATTTATTTTTGAACAGATGGCGCTACATGTAAATCCAGCAAATCCAATGTAAACTGAAATTAATTGATATATAAAAATCCAATGAATATTTTGGGCTGTGATGTATGACATTGTTTAAGTTAGAAGAATGTTAATGTAACTGCTGAGTTTCGTAGCAATTGGTTGAGCAGTCTAGAAGTGTATAGTGAATGAACAAACAAACATTCTCATTTATAGATATAGATATAAACAGATTCATAATATTTATTTTAATAATTTGTTTGATAGAATTTCATAACAAATAAATTAATAAAAGTTAATTTAACTAATTTGCATTTAATGTTAATTCAGCTGAGTGAAATTAACTGACATTCAACTGGATATCATTATCAGATACTTTTTTAATTATTAGTTTAGATGCTATATAACCATGATTTATTTCTTGATATCTAGGTTCTAATAGACAAGCACTTGTTGAACATTTAATACAGTCTGGTATTGTAAGCACTGTTATTTGTCTCTTAAAATCTGAAAAATTATCTCCTCCTCTTACTGCCAAAATTGGTGAACTCATAGCTGAATTGGCAAAAGTAGGTATGTATTTTTACATAGTTTAAGAAATGAAGCTTTATAAATAATGTAATCATTTTGAAATAGTTATAATATATCAAAAAATATTTTTGTAATTAATTATATTTATCCATTAAATCCAATATTTTATAACTAAAAGTTTCACAATCAAAGAGGTACAAATATACACACCAATTGAAAACCTGTTATTAAGCAAATATACTCCCACAACTGCTGTAAATGAACAGGCTAAATTTGGATATAATGATTATAAATTAGAAATGAATTTGGCATTAGAGTGTGGCGTTAGGTGCCACACTCATATATCTATACCTTGTATATCTATATCTTGCTGGGGTTGCAATGGCTGACTGAGTGCCTTCAGTAGATGTTTCTGGCCGAGGGTGTGATTGAGTTCCCTGTCAGCACCATAATAACCATCAATGGTTATATCTTAAACTTATGTATACTGGAGGAGGCGATGAGACTGAAAGTCCTGGTATCATAACTGGCAACGTATCCGCATGGTAAGCTGGAGTTGTGGGTTTGAGTCTCGCTTCAGGCCGATTCTTTTCTTCCAGTTTATAATTATTAATTTTAATATGAGTTTGAAATCTTTTCATTTTTATAACTGCCTGAGGACGACATTCATAACTACGTTGAAAGTGCTTACCAGAAAATAAAAAGTTCTTTAAGATGCTCCTTAATGCCTTTTGTGTGATTTTTCTCTTGAATTAGAAATGCAGGAATGC
Source organism: Centruroides vittatus (assembly GCF_030686945.1). Lineage (NCBI taxonomy): Eukaryota > Metazoa > Arthropoda > Arachnida > Scorpiones > Buthidae > Centruroides > Centruroides vittatus. The sequence continues at coordinate 469,517 of NW_027122478.1, read as the reverse complement.
ATTTCATTACAAAAAGCTGAGGATTGTTACTTCTAGGATAACAATACTTTTATGTAAAGAATTGCAATCAACAGATAGACTAGCCAGCCCAGAATCCTGATCTCCCCACATATGATATACACGCCCTGATCTTCATCATATATCCAATTTGTAGGATGAACAGGTGCCATGAGTACAGGCCAGTCCAATACATCATGTACTAAATTGTCGAACATGAATTTACTTCAAGAACAGTGGTGAAATATGAAGTTACCTGTATTGCTTGTACTGGTGGAATGTATATTTAGGAGATTGTAGCCATGATAATAGCAAGAGTTGGTCCAACAACAAATTGAGGAGACAAGAATCATACCTTTAGTATAAAATAGGAATATCCCAAGTATTTTTGATAGATTGTATATTTTACTGTTTCTGTTTACTGTTACTATTTACTGTAAAATTGCAATTTAGATTTTATCTTAAAAAACATATTTTTTATCATGAACTTTTTATTAATGAAAACACAAATTTATTACATTAATCAAACTTGTTATTTGATTAGCTAAATACTTTTATTACATAAACATTTTTCTGTAATTTAGATATTGCTAGAAAACCATGTACAGACGTAAGTATGGTTGGACCTCTTGTGGATCTCTTATCTAGTGAAGATAATCAGACAGTTCTGCAAGTGTGTCGTGCCTTGGCTAATATCTGTTATGACAATGGTAAGACATGCATCAGTTTTTTAATATGATTATTATAAATAAGCTAGCTTAGAAAGTTGATAAAATAATTTTTAAGATTAAGCAACATCTAATTTGTCTAATCAGTCAGTTTTGAATGTTATAATATTTAAAGAAAAAATAAATTTTAAAATTTTATTACAAATATATATTGTTATTAATTTATTGTATGTTTTTATATTTTGAATATGTTAGTACTGTATTAAACACAGTATAATATCACTGCTCCAACAAAATTCTTTTATAGCTGAATTCCTCTCTTTTAATACCATATTTACTTGATAATCCATGCTCTAAAGCAAGTGTGTCAAACTCATTTAAATAATGGGCCATTAATGTGACTGGTAAAATTCATGCAGGCTACATCACATTTACAAATTTTCTTAAAATTATAATTTGAAGTGAGAAAGCAGGAATATAGATAGGGCACTTAAAACACATTATTGTAGTTAAGTGAATTTAACTCAACAATATATAATTGCTATAGTATTGCTTTTATTTAAACATTTATTTTATTTAACGTACATATTTATAAAACTAAAATTAATTGCTTTCACCGGAAACTTGCCAGTACTATCTTCCTCCTTCTAGTTTTCCAATATCTGGATTCAAAGACAGAACAATCTTCATTATGGCAGATAGATGTTTATTAGTTAATCTTGATCTGTAAGCCATTTTATTTAATTTCAGAGCATCATGGCCTCAGACCATGAAAAATTACGTTGGGCCGCCAATTTGACACCACTCTCTAAAGTAATCCATGCACACTATTTTTTTTAAGATACTGGTTTTTAAAAAAAAAACGAGAAACTCGACTAATTTAATTTATTGCATATTTAACAAATTTTATTAATTTATAGTTGTAACACAATTGCAACTTTCACTCTCACTTTTTCGTAGCCTTCAATATGACTACTCAGTTTAAAGTCCAAATACAGTGGACCCCCGATATAACACACATGTCGGGCGGGAAACAACACCCACGTTGTAAGGTAAACCGCGTTATACCGAGCGACACGGTGTAACACGGTTCATCTCTTTACTTTAGCAATAATGTCAAGCTTTTCTTTTACTCATCATGCATACAATAATTAAACACTATTCAAAATACATGCAGGAACTCGATACATACACAATTACTCAATACGCAGTAACAATAAAATGCGCTACTCACTAACACCGCACAGACCTGTATAAACGTGGTTGAGCTTATCGTGTCACGAACATCTCCTGTGCTATAACCGAGTGCATGGTATAGTGAGCAGTGCTATAACGAAGGTCCACTGTAGTATTAAGATAAAAAATATATCAAGAGAAAAATTAAATTATTTGTATATCTTATAGATATAAATTATCTAATTTGTAGTAATGTATTTTATAATGAATTAACTTACTAATTAAATGAGAATAAGTGTTCTTTAAGATATTCTTTATTAAAATAAGTCTTCTTAATCGCGTTCAGCCTTAGCCCGAGATAATCTCGGGCAAGTTGTATAGCGTTACAAAAAATGGGGTCCTTTAGGACCCCTAAAAATTTTTTTTTTTTTTTTTGATTTTTCGGATGTTTTCTAAGTCTCCAAATTTTTTGAAAAATTTTTACCCGCGCGAAAAAATTTTATTGCGAGTTTAATTAACCTTTAATGACACGCAATTAACGCTTAATGGTTTTTTTATGGGATTTTTTTATAAAACTTTATTCATCTTTCTAAAGTTCTAGTGCGTCGATTTTACTTCGGTAAAGTTATTTAAAGCTATTTTCTGATGTCAAAAACAGCATCCAATAGTTTTTTAATTTTTTTAATTAATAGATTTTATTATATATACGTTTAATTAAGTCGGGGGGGTCGGAAATTTCAATTAAAATCGTAATTTTAAAAAAATATTTAGAAATATACCGCCATCTAGTATTCACCCTACTTTTTACCCTTCTCCTCCCGAGAGTTTCATGAGAATGTCCCGCGAAAGACGACACCAGCTGTTCTCAAGGTCATCCAGCTGTGTAAACAATGACACATCGGTGTCAAGTTTCGCGCTAAGGCGAGACAAAGGAAATTATACTTTGAAGCTTTTTCTTCAAAATTAACACATTTCTATAATTTTTTTTTCGTTTTTATGTTTAACTACATTAAAATTAAAAAGTATTTAATTCGCCGGAGTCCCAAGGAGTTAATAGTTATAAAGATTATTTACAATCAATCTCAGTTGTATAGTTGACACTTTATTCTCATTTTCATGAAAGTAGCCACACAAAAACGTTTAAAATCAATAATAATGCTCATAACTATCAAGTTGGTCATTAAGTTAGTTAGTTGGTCATTAAGCAAAGCCATCCAGTTGATAAGTAAAATTTGCTACTAGCAAAGTAAGCAAAATTTCAGTAACTGGACCATTCTGGATTTTGTAGGTTGAACCAAATTTTTTTCAAATAAACTGTACACTCCAACTTTTTGTCATAAATTTTTGCAGAAAGTGCATGAATTATTCAAGTGCATTTGGTATCAAATGTAATAGAATTGATAGAAAAAAATTATTTATTATAAAGACTTCAGTCTAATCTTATTTGTAATGAAAATTTATCCTGTACAATGCAAGTTACAACTTCATTATTAAAGTAAAAAAATAGAATATTTTGTGTATTCAACATAACAGAATTTCTTCTGTTTTAAAACTGAGTTTCTGAAAATTGATATTACCAAAGCATTGATAATACTGTATTGTGGATGGACTGATGTACAAAATATTGTTTATGCAAAATGACTTTTTGATAGGCTGTGTTCACTTATTTGCTGGTTTCGAACAATATAAAATTGTAGACACTTAAAAACAGGTTTTGAATCCAAGTTCTCATTGAAGATAAACAGTTTACAAGTCCACAAAAAATTGTTACAAAGAAAAGAAGCCAGCCAGAATTGTGAATATTTGATATCAAAAATTGATTCACTTGCTGATATGTGGATGCACCATCAGTCTTTTGATATGTTATAGAATTTTGATTGACAAAGTGAGCAAATCTTTTCATGGAGTGAAAATCATTAAAAAATTTAGAAAAAAAAAGTATTTTTTATGAGTCAATTAAACAAAACATGAAACAAAATCTAAGATATTCATGGAAAAAATCTTCTTCTAGTGATATATCCAATCAGTTTAACTATGGAAAAGAAATTATGTCAGTTGTAATTGTCTTGATAAATTAAAAGAAAAGAAATCATGAGCCCAGGATTATTTTCACATTTTTTTCAAAAAGAAAAGAAATGTTTCCATTGACAGGAATTTGCATGTTGCATCAGAATATTTTATGTAAATACACTATTATATAAATTTTAAGCTGTAAGAACTATAGGATATATATATATTTTTTTAAACTTTGGATAATTGTTAAGTATAAAATTATAAAACAATGAAATACACAGTGGTAAATGTAATATACATGTTTTGAGATTTCTAACTTTATTTTTTTAAAAGTCATTTAATGGATATAACCATAACTTTAAAAGTTATTTTAGGATGTCAAAAACTGTTCATTGAAATACTTTTGGAACCAGCAGCACCATTAGCAACATAATTCCAAAAACATTTCAATGAAAAGTTTTTGACTTCTTGAAGATTGAAAGTTCTAGTTACAATGCATTGAGAAAAAGATTGTTTAGAAGATAATATTTTTCATTTTTATTTGACTATATTTCAGTTATAACCACTTAAATATTTTTATTTTTTCAGTTTTTTTACATTTAATTTTAAATTGAATTTAGATAGATTAATACTGTATATTAAATTATCTTAATCTAGTTACAAAAATGTTATAATATCTATTAAATTTCTTGCGTTAAAATTTTTGCTTTATAAGTTGATATATGGAATAATAGCAAGGGTGAGGCTGAAGTTTTAAATGCGAAAATATGTAAGTTGGACGTTTAGTGCCACTTTCCTGTAAGCCTAGAAGTTTGACAATGGTGTTTGGAAAGTCAGTGGAATCATGCTCAACGTTCCAAACACCATTGTCAAACTTCTAGGCTTACATGAAAGCGGCGCTGAACATCCAGCGTACACATTTTCGCATTTAAAACTTTGGCCTCAACCTCGCTATTGTTTTATAAAATATCCTAAATAAAAATGTATACATCCAATTCTGTTTTTACAGAATAGATTGTAAAGTACTATTTTTAGTATCTTAGGAAACCGACACTAACTGCGGCCGGTAAAACTTCCGTTAACCTAACGGGTACTTTACGCGGATTCGAGATTAGTTTGCCAGGCCTGAGCTTTTACGCGTGCACCGAAAATATTAGTAAGAATAACGACAAATTTACTATGTACAATTGTCTATAATCCAAAACAAAATTTATTAACGAAAATCAACAAGTCAACCCGACAATAAAACTCAGCTACTTAGCTTAACTTAATCTTAATTCCCCTTTGAAAATTCGACAAATCAAATACTTAGGAACTATGAACAAAATCTCTTATGAACTAAACGTCTATCCGTCACCTCACTATACTAGGAACCTGTTTTCTCAATCTTTTCGCTATCGTCAATCGAATTCCTCTTTAACACCTTGGATCGCCTAATTTTCAATCTGGACTTCGACCAGGAATCACCTCGCTCTGGAAATCACCTCGCTCTGGAAATCACCTCGTCATTCTTCGGTTAGCGTACTGGTTTTATGCTGTGAGGTGACGTCACAATTCAGCTGGGTTACTCCCCTTATTTACATACTTAGTTTTCTAACATTAAGTTTCTTTCTGGCAGCTTTAATTTTCCGACAAAAGCTTATAAACCGTTTACAAAGTATTTAGCACAATTTTCTGGGATGTTATTATGGTTTAGTAAGTATTTCTTTACTAGTGAGTGTGGGGATTCCCCCCTCCATTTTTTTTCTGCGGACTGTTTATTTCTGCTGGGCAGTGCAAGTGTGCGAGATTTTTTTCCTACAGTGCTCGTTTTTTTTCGTGAGTTGGTTTATTTTATTTTTTCGTTACTAATAAGAGAGTGGTGGAGAACCTTCGTCCTAAATAAACATAAGCCCCAAACAAAATATAATAAAACGAAAAATAATAATAAAATAAAAATAACGCTCGGACTCAGTTCCTTACAAGATATGATCCCAAAATGATATGATCCCAATTCTGTGTAAAATACAGAATTGGGTGTATATGTATTGTTCAAGATATTGTATTTTGAAAATATATATTTGAATTCATTTTTATTTAGAAGAAAAACATATGAATAGCTATTTATTTAAATTAAATTAGAAATATATTAAATATTTTAGATGTTGCTCGAAACTTGGTGAAAGAACAACATGGAGTTGGAAAAATGGTTGATTTGCTTAGAAGGCTATTAAAATTAGAAGAAATTCCAGATAGTTTGCGTAATGTAGCATCAGGATGTCTGTTAAATTTGACTGATACTTATGGTGAGTTACTTAAATCTTTTTCTTTTTATCTTACTAATAACAAAAAGTTCTAGAAAATTTTGTTTCTTAGTTTTTCTTAATTGCATTGAAATAACAAAAAAAATTATTATAAACTATGCTCACTGTTCTTATGATGCTAGTTAGTTTTTTTTTCTTTTTGTAAATTTTATGTATATTTTTATAAGTTTTATTAACATTGCAATTGTTTATAGTATTTTTAAGCATTTAAAAAATGTTTTGTTATAAGCTTTCTTCTAATAAATAGTTTTGATAAATCCTTTTTATAACTATTATCTATGATTAGTAGTTTGAAAGTAATAAGACCTGTTTCAAATAAGTTATTTATTTAAAATAAAATTGATTTTTGTTGCTTTTTAAAATATTACCTTCCAGTAAGTATTTTTAAAATATTACCTTCCATTTCCAGTATTTCAATTATTTTTAATTCAAAGATACTTTTGGGATTTGCCAGATGGTTGTAATTAAAGTACCTCTATTCAATGCTGTCTGTAGAGATTTTCAGCAGTCCAAATGCAACCAGATCTGTTATAATGACATTTTAAGACGTGGAGGATATTTTTGTAAAAAACAAAAATTAGTATCAAAACTTACCACAATAGCATTTTTGGCACTGCATGCAACAAACAGTATCTGTCTAACATTTTACTTTCACAAAACACTCATGTTATACAGAGATATTCAGGAGATACTACTCAACAACATTCTCCATTATGAAAGTTTTACACCTTCAGAATGGAGATCACATTGAACAATGTTCCCTGTATCCTACCAGTATTGGCAATAAACAGTGTGCTTAATCACTGACTACTTGATCCTTGGTGATACAATCTTTCAAAGCTGTTAAATTTGTAAATGTTCTCAATAATCCATACTTTTTGTTTTCCTACAACTAAAAATCACATGGATTAAGATTCAAGGAATGAAGTGGCCAGATTGTAGGAAATGCACAACTATTTACTCTGTTAATAGCAAAATGTCACAGGAATTTCTGTATGTAGCATTTGAAATGTGGAGGTGTTCTATCTTGCATAAAAGTGATTGACTTAAGACATTATCACTTTTGTAATTGGGGTATAACAAGTGTTGAGCATCTCAGTATCTCTGGCCTATCACAGAGCATGTCACAGACTAATTGATACTAGTAAAATATGTTGTTCAGATCAGAATCTATTGAAATCATTCTCTTTTTAATTTAAAAATAAAAGAAAAATCTTCTCATTGTGCATGATTGAATGAGTACAGTGATGATCTTTAATTCTTCAGTTACAGATTATAAAATCTTCATAAAGTGAGCTAATGCAATGCCATATTGAACAACTCAGCTAGATTCTTTGTTTTCTAATTTTTTTATCAGGAAACTTAAAAAAGAAATAACAATGCTGTTTTAATTAAAATTTGCTTCTTCTTTATTATGTGCATTGTCTATTTCTTTCTTCATGAATTACAATATTATTTTTAAAAGCTGTTTTTTTAATACTGATTTATCTAAGACTAGTAGAAAAATTTTTAGTACGTTTTTGCATACATTTAAAATCTATTTCAAATGTTGAGTATGCTTAATTTTTCTCGAGGAAACAACAGAAAATAGATAATTAAACAGATCTAAATTCTTGCAAAGGCCATAGCAGAATCAGTATGTTAAATCAGTTCCAGTTAAATAATGGGATAAAAATTGGCTCAAAAGTAAGTATCAGTTAATGCAGTTAATGATTGTCAAATTTTGAAATTACTTATGAAAACATGATTTTTGAATGTTTTAAAAAATATCATTATTTCTTTGCATCAAATTGCAAAGTAAAAAAATATGTCATTTTTAACAGTTTTCTTGGATTTATTCTTTTATATCATATGTTTTGTATGAAAACATAAAAAAAATTGTCTTTCACACTATCCACCAATAACCAAACAATGCAAATATATTGTTAAAAGTATGAACACATTATAATCACATGATAACATTAGCCAATACAGTTCTAAGAATGAATGTTTTTATTTCTGTTTTTAAAACTACTCACTGTTTTGATGTTTAGGAGTTTCACTTTTTTAATCACATTGCACCGAAAGAATCAAATTATTTATGTAGTTAATTTTGTTTACATTGCATTTGGCAAAAGAAGATGGTAATTTTTTATAGTATAATATAGAATAAAGTAAAGATTCCTAAAAATTTTTATTTTATTATCTGACTGGAGTCAGTTCACTATGTCTACCTGCTATGGCCTTTGTCTAAAGTACAGAAAAATTAGAATTTTAGTGCAACAAAGAATTATATGGCACTTTATTATAAATAATATAAAATTCTTAATTTCCATAAAATTTTGAGTTGAAACAATGTTATCAGTTCATTACTCATAGAATATTTGGGAGTAATTTGCTTGTTCTTAATCACAGAATTCTAACAAAATATACATTAGGAGAAAAGAGACAGAAATTAGAAATGCAATAACAATTTTCTATGGGAAAAAATGTATCTATTTTCTAGTTATATATTTTTTCAATGTATTTTGTTTTTCTGTATTTATACTTTACATATTTATGGCAGTTTTACAGAACATAACTATCATCATGAATATGGAACTTCTACTGTATATTCTAACTTTAGATTAATTATACTTAAATAATAAAAACCTTATAACCATCTTTATATTAGAAATATTTTAATACAAAAATAAAAATTTAATGTTTTTTATTGAAATCTATTCTGATTATTTTATGTAACATGTTATAAGAGAGATGGTTAGGAAATGATTATAAAAATTAGTTTTAGAGTTTCATTCATTGAAAGATTAAATGTACTAATAGTCTACTAATTACAAACTGTTGTACAGTTTATAATTAATAGAGTATTATCATATAAACTGTTAATTTTGGATCAGCAGTTTGTATGATATGTTTAAATTTATGAATTTGTTATTTAACTTATGAAATAATCAATCATTGGAAAAGCACTATTAATGTTATATTGTATACAGTAAGATATTATTTATATCTAAGATTATTTTTTTAAATTTTTACTTTGGATATTCATTTCAAATGTTATTAAATTGTAAAAGATATAGAAAGCACATTAATATTTTAAAGCAAAATAGATTTTTAGGTAGCAATTCTGACTATTGATTTTACTATGTTGAAAAGAGTAGCTAGCAATATCATAATTTATTATTTTTAATTTTATTTGGTAAAAATATTCTGAGTTTATTTTTTATTTCTAATTTATTATTTTTTATTTTATTTTTTAAATGTAGTAATATAAAGATTTAAATGATGAAGAATAAAATCATTTATGGAGGTAATAATATATTTAATTTTATTTGAATAATTTCCTTCCCATACTTTGAGTTTGAATTTCATAGTAATTTTTTTACAAATTATAAAAAAAAATTAACAATGTAAACAACTTTTTTAAAAATAAATTTCAAATAATCTGCTATTTAATTTTAAAATAATGGAAGATTTATATTATTTGAATTATGAATCTTAAGCAATAATTGTATAACATGCTAACAAAATCATAAGATACTTATATAAATTGAAAGTAATTAATTTGTAATTATTTATGACCACTACAAAATGTAAACTTTCATGTAAATTTAAAATTCCTGAAAAACATTTCTAAGATTTTTAATCTCTGATTTTGTAAAATTTTAAAATATCTCTGAGATATGTTTGACAAAAACAGAATTATATGCTAAAGAAATCTAAAGAACAATATATATACAGTCGATTCTGTTTAATTGGGGCAGCTGCTTTATTGGGCCAAATCTCAAAGAACAGAAACCAAACTAATAAATTAATACATAATTTAATTAAATGCTTAATTTGGACAACTTTTTTGCTTAATTGGGACATTAGCAGAAAAGGAATTTAGCAATTTTTGATATATTTTAGGGATCTATGTCATATATGTCAACACTATGTACTGTACATTAATGTTGTATAGGCCAAACGGTTGGTGGAAACAAAGCAATTTTGTCTTTTGCTCAGGGGGTTGGTTTTTTTGGAGGGGATCAGCATAGCTGGACATGTTACACCAGGATCCTGTCTGAAGCAGACCTGAATGTGAGCTAGTGACCCTTCTCTGAATTGGACTGGACAATCCCCTTAAAAGTGAAGGGGCAAAGACACTCAGGACAATTTTTCAAGTTTTTTTGACCAAGTTGGAAGGCAGCTAGAGTTCGCTTGGAAGGTGTTGTGTGCATGATTATGTCTAGACTCGGACAGCAGCCATCAGATTATTGGGACCAGCATTTGGAACTTCCAGATTCTACAGATGCTCCTGCCAAAGTGGCCCATCTCCAAGTAAAGGAAACTGTACCCAAAGAAAGGTCATAAGGTGACTTTTGGATAAACCTGAACATGTTCTAACTAAAAAGGAAGAAAGGAAAAGATCATTCAATCAGGAACAGATTGAATAGTCAACCCTTGTGTATGTCACTGTCACTACTAATACAGTGGACCTTCGTTATAGCGCTGCTCACTATACCGCGCACTTGGTTATAGCGCGAACAATGTTTGCGACACGATAAGCTCAAACACGTTTATACAGGTCCGTGTGGCGTTAGTGAGTAGCACATTTTATTGTTACTGCATATTGAGTACACTCAAACCTGTTTTTGTGCAGTCTATTTTTGTGCGATTTGTTTTGTGTGATTTTTTGTGTGCGGTATATGAATTTCAATCAAATTGGTATACTGCACAAAAATAATTGCACAAAACACATTGCACATGCACAAAAATAATTGCACAAAACACATTGCACATATAAAAAATTGCACAAAAAAAAAACCGCACAAAAACAGGTTTGAGTGTAATTGTGTATGTATTGAGTTCCTGCATGTATTTTGAATAGTGTTTAATTATTGTTTGCATGATGAGTAAAAGAAAAGCTTACAGTGTGAAAGAAAAGCTTGACATTATTGCTAAAGTGAAGAGGTGAACCGCATTACACTGCGCCGCTCGGTATAACGCGGTTCATCTTATAACGTGGGTGTTGTTTCCCGCCCGACATGTGCGTTATATCAGGGGTCCACTGTATTTGGCAACACTAGCATGATGCAAATCAGTTATCTATCGTTGTGAGTCTGGCAAATTTATAGTACAAATATTTTCTGTATTTTTGTTTAATAAAGCATTAAAATAGGTATCTAATTATTATTATTTTACCTACTTATTTATTTACCTACATATTACATATTTTATTTTAGAATTTATTATTAGTTTGCTTAATTGGGCCAAAATGGATTAATCCCAACATGTCCCAATTAAGTGGAATCAACTGTGTATTGCTTTTCAAAGGGTTTCAAATTGCATTTCTAGAACTAGAGGAGATATTAGCAAAATGAATCTCTGAATAATTAGAATATTACGTAATAGTCATAAGAACTTTGATTCAAATGCAGACTCTGAAATAATTTAATAAGTTTTCATTTAATTTGTTTGTAAACCTTTTTTTCATTATAAGTTGGATTTATCAAGTCAATAGATGATAATTTAATGAATCTGTATGTAATTTACTGGATTGATATAGGATAACATTTTTTCATTAATACAAAAGTAGATGAAAATATTACTAAAGCATACAGAATTGATTCTAAGCTGCATTCTAATATCCTGAATACAAGATAGAGTCAAAAATGAACTGAACTTTTGGCATAAGTATCATTACACAACACACAAATTTTTATGTCACACCACTTAACGTAAGCACATTATGCAACTACATACATCTATCACTTGTTAAAACAGTCTTATTTTTTTTTTTTTTTTTTTTTGTGATGTCTTTAAAAGCTTTTATTGCTGTAGTTTCTAATCTCTGCTACTTATTTAAGTGTGTTGCATTTCAACTTTCCTCCTAGTTTGGAGTACAAATAAAAGTTTGAGAGACAAGATCAGGAGAATAGGGGAATGGAGAAGCCTTATTATGCTCTTTTTGGCCAGTCTTTCATTGACTAGGACTGACTGATATGAAGAATAGAACAGAGTTTTTCATGTTGACAAGTAAAGTCATGGTAAAAGACCCAGTCCTGTCTCTCACAAATTAGACTGTTTTTGTCATACAACTTCATACCGACAGCAGATAAGTCTGTTATCTGCATGAAGCTGACATCTAGACAATAAGCATTTTAATACTATACCATCACCATATAAATAGATAAAGCTAAAGTGAGCTTTTGAAGCAAATAATAAATGAGATTTTTAATGTTGATTTTAATTAATACTTTTCATCATTTTTCTGTAAATTCGAGCATAACATTATTTTTTGAATGAAATTACTTATTTTTTATATTACTAACTGAAGTTTTAAATTACTGTATTGTTTTGTATTACAGAAAATTTTCATTATTGTAAATTTGTGTGAAATTGAAATTTTTTTTATTATTAATTAATAAATTAAATACATTTTTAGTATTTAAATCTTATCCTCAACATTTAAACTTGCTAAAATGTTAGATTAACTCAATGCTCAAAAGAATACTAATATAAATAAAAAAAAATTACTTTGATGATAGTTAAAACAAATTATTTTAGTTAAAAACCTATATAAATCACACTGATAAAATATTTTAGAAGTTATATACTTTGTTTAAATGTTTCAATAGTTACAATGAAACTGATTTACAAAGGAAATTTTCAATAATAAATTATTTACTGTCATGATTACAGAAATCTTCTAGAACATTTTGATATATTTAAATTTATCTGAGTATTGAAAAAAGTCTGAAAACATTTAGAATAAAGTAATTTCTAAATGTTTTAGATTGCATATTTATGTATTAAATTAGTTTATTTTAAAGAAATAAGAAAAGATATCAAGCAGTCTAGATTTGATATTTAATTCAATATTAAAATAAATCAATTTTTGTGTATTATGCATTGTATTTTTATATTTTACAACAAAGCTTCAATTTTTATTTTTTATATTTCAAAGAGGAAATAACAAAATTGTATCAACCATAAAATGTAGTATAATGCTGTGATTTGTGAGTAATAAAGAGGCATTTCTTCTATATTTCAAATAAATGAAGTAGTAAATTATTTTCATATGAATTAATAAATAAAAGTTTAGTTATTATTTTGTGCAGGTGAAGTTGCTATCCATATATTAAGATATCAGTTATTTTAATGAATAATGATATATTTCATTAAAAAGTAATGATGAATTTATAAAAAAAAAGCTTTTTCACTTAATGAAATTAGCTTAATTATTCCAATACACAAATATTTTGCTATCTGTTGAATTTTCATACCAACCAATTTAGATACTTTTTTCCATTGTGTTGCATATATGCCACAATTAACACTGATAATTTTTGAAGAATTATATGGTTTCTATTTTATCATCCCATACAGGATTATTAGTGTAGGTGGTCTTTGATTGAGTAAAGGAGTGATTGGCTTAAGCAGGATTAAAAACAATGAGTCCTTTAACACAAAAATTCTGTTATAAGAAAATTTAGTCAACTAAAAGGTGATTGACTTAAACAGATGATTATCTAGAGAGATTTTACTATATTGTATATTATGTTATATTTGATAATGCAAGTTATTTATGTGCAAAATCAAACTTTCACAAAGTTTCATTTTAAATATAAAACAAAAAAATTTTTGCTAGATGGCTGAATGGCCAAGACGGTAAAGTCAGACTGTTTGGAAGATCCAGGTTGATAACATCAGGTATTTTTTGTGGGCAATCTGTTTAGGATATCTCAGACTTTATTTTTCATCTCATCCCACTTGCTCATATTATTGATCTTGCTAAAGCTATACTGGATAGAGAAAAAGATTCTTTAATGCCACAGGGCAGTAAAGAATCTTTTGTATAAAGAATATAAAGTGTTAAGAATATTATGTTTTGATTAGTTTTTATTGTTAATTCATATTTGTTTCAAATATTTATTGTATTATAAATATTTTTGTATGCAAATAGTCAAAACATCTATTGAATTGAAAGTGCAACATTCACCTTCAGAGGGCATGTCCTTTTTTTTTAATTACTAGAACAAATCAGGAATATCTATTATCACTTTCCAGTAATACATGACCAACAAGGAAACTATTTCCATTTATTCTAATTTTCAAGAAAGTCTTAGGATTCCTTCTAATCCATATTGAGCTTGATACTCTTATTAATTTTAAACTCTTTCAGTACAGGAACTTTTAACATATTAATATCATGATCCATATATCAGTGTTTCTAAACATTTTTTCTGTTTATTTTTATAAGAATGAATAAAGCAAATTTGTTTGCATATGATAAAATACTTTCAAATTAAATAATTTTTTATTATGAAACAACTATTTATTTTTTAATATTTTAAAATTAAAACTACTTGATTATAAAATTGTTATGAATTTATATAAATATTTATTTTATAATTTTTATTTGTGTAATTGCTATCAATGAAATCTTGGGCCAAACCTAGAAGAAGTGCAAGAAAGTGCATTACAAGCTGGAATTTTAGATGTGCTATTGAATTACTTGGATAGATTTCATCAAGATGAAGATGTTGCTACACATTGCTTGCTTGTTTTGAATTGTCTTGCAGACTGTGGTATGTATGTTCTTTAATTAAATTTGATGTGTAATTTTATTATAATCTTTGAATTGATCAGTGATGTTTTTGAAACTAGTTCATTGTCCAATGAATTATGGACTTCACAGAAAATTCTGTTTCAACATATGTAATAAATATGATTGTCTACAAATTTATTTACATAAATTTACACAATATATACAAAATTTACAATTGAGGCATATTAGTTTAGATTCAGACAGAATGGTTCCTTCTCAAGGAAGCTAGGAAAGAGAGTAGAAATCTCAGTTCAAATTGGATTAGTTTCAGAGCAATAATCTTCAGAGGACATGTCCTTTTTTTAATTACTAGAACAAATCAGGAATATCTATTATCACTTTCTAGCAATACATGACCAACAAGGAAATTATTTCCATTTATTCTAATTTTCAAGAAAGTCTTAGGATTCCTTCAGATCCATATTGAGCATGATACTCTTATACAAAGATGAACTAAAAATTACATCTATCACAACTTATTATTCTGAATCCTTTCCTTCTGGATTAGTAGTTTTTATCCTTTCTAATCTTACTTCTTTTTTCTGGCTCCCTCTTTAATGAAATATAGAAAAAACTTCTTTCATTAAAAAATTTCTTACAAATATATTAGAAATAATAAAACAAGAACACATTGAATGAACATTAAAAGTAATTATAAGTAAAATAAAATAAATTCTAATTATAAATTATATAATCAAAACTTTTTTAGATTTGTTTTCTGTAATCATTATATGAAAATGCAACTGTTATGTATTTATTTCAATAAAAATAATATTTTGTGAGATAATTAAGTTATTCATTAGAAATGTAGCTTTATAAAAGATTTTAGCTATAAACAAATAATTTGTTTTAATAACTGAATGTTTATTTTTGTAGATGCTGGCAGAAATAAATTAATGGAGAAACCAATTTTATCATCATTAATGAATATTCTTGGAAAAAATATAACTGAAGATGTTATGGAATCACTTTTAGAACTATTTGGTAATCTTGCTGAATGTGGTGAGTTTGTTTATAAATGTCAGCTTGTTAAAATTATTTTTCAATATAACCTGAAAAATTGTTAAAATTTCAGATAGTGTTAAACTACAATTAGCTGAATTAGGCTTATGTGATCATTTACTAATTATTTTAAAAAGAAGTCAAGGTAAACCTGGAGAAGAACACCAAAGTATTGTAAAAATGGTTTGTGACCTGGTAGTGCTTATATTAACTGGTGGTATGTTTCAATTTTAATTAAACAGCTTAAAACTAAATTATTTAAATAATACTTTTTATTCCTACTATATTTTATTTTCTGAAGAAATTTTTTTAATAATCTTGATACTTCCTTTATTATTGAAAGCAGAAAATTTCAACTAAGTATGAAAAAGAACCAATGATTTATTTTATCTCTAATAAAGTAGATCACTGATTTCTTGTTTTACTTCTCTTACTATTTACAAAATTAATTCCTATTATTAAATTTATTCTCTTTTATATTTATACTAGCAGGTAGGCCTGGTGTTGCTCGGGCAAAAGTAACGGTAGCGAAGATTAAGATTATTACGTTATAGTTAACCTTAGCCATTTTCACAGAATACAAGAATTGGGTCCCCTGTTTCTAGACTAATTAGAGAATTGTTAGATGGGTCTAAAAATATGTTTGATTTCCCGCAAAAATGAAAAAAACCGCATCTGTGTCTTGCACGTCGCTTTCTCTTAACAATTTCATTGTTATGTAACACTTCCATTGTTACTTCACACTTCCATTGTTACTTCACACTTCCATTGTTACTTAACACTTTCATTGTTGATGGAAGTGTTAAGACTTAATCCTGTCCCTCTCCCCTGTGGGGAGGAATTTCGGAAAATCCCTTCTTAGTGTGCGTCCTCATGACGTACCCTAACTGTGTACCAACTTTCAACTCCTTAACGTTTGGGCTCTGCACTGATTATTATTATTATCATCATCATTATTATCATTATCAACTCGTCTCGATTATATATATAGATTATTTGCTATAGTTCATACATAATAATTTATATTCAGTTAATATTAAAATATATCATTTGATAAATGATATATTTCAATAAACAAAACAATATTGAAATTTTTTCTAATAATTTTATAGATAATGAATTGCACTTTTAATAACATATTAGACAGTTATGAAAAAATGCTAATAAAAGCAGAAAGTGCAAAGTTACATATAACAAATATAATATATAAAATATACTAATCAAATATAACAAAAATGCAGAAAGTAAACATTTTTACTATATTAGACTGGTGAAATGATTTGATAAACTGCAAATTGCTTTGCTTTTTGCATTTGCTGGTGATTTACTGAGTGTAGACTAACCTTAAGTCAGGGGTTCCCAATCTTTTTTGTGTATTGACTTGACCCTTTTAAGACCCTTTTTTGTGTATTTTTTTTTCATTGACACCCTTGTGCATATATAAATTTATTTTTTCTTATGTGGGAATTTAGGGCTATGAAAGCTTGTTTCTCATCAGTATTTGGCTTCAGATCAGAAAGATTTGCTTACAGAGTCACTGGATGGGATTTTAGTAATATTTAATTTGAGTATAGGAAGTTCTTATGATCTTCCTGTCGCTTTTTCCTGACACCAGCCTAATTTGAGCGTTAGGCACACTAATGAATAAATTATATACTTTTCCAAGCGGGAGGGATTGTAGATACATGATAAGACTTTGGCTGAGAATTGAGACCAATAACGAGATCATTTAAAGCAATGAAACAAAATTTAATGAGAACAAAAATGAAATAAACCTACAGATATACAAGGAGATTCTAACTCACTATTCTGATCGTATGCGAGAGAGAGTTTACATCAAGTAAAAACATACTATCTCAATTGGAGAACTCGGTTGCTGTCTTCTGATTCACTTCATGGCAGTGAAATTCAACAGATGCAGGTTGAGGAAGAGGATGTTGAGTGAAGGAGCTTGAATCAGAACCAGCACCAAAGAAAGTTTGTTTTGAACTCCCTGAATTATAGGAAATTGCCTCTTTTATCGTAAGTCCCGTCCAATAGAAATTATGGATTTACTTCCACTGACAGGCTGTACAGATGGGTTAGATACTCAGATGTTTGTTAAGATTAGAGATAAACTCTTGTGAAAGGAAGTTCGATTTCCCTCTTTGGCACAAAAGTGACAGATGTGTCTTCCATTAATGAAAACAATATGAAAAGATACATATGTGGTACGATCCAAAAGTTCGGGGACTGCAGTAATGTATGACAACGAAAGTACATATTTGAAGTTACAGCGTATGAAATGGATTCTACCAAACTACCTCTATGCGTTCAGGTTAATTTCACCCATGTCATGTGATTAAACCGCAAGTGCTGCTGTTTTTTCCGGAGATGGTTACCTTTGTTCTGTGATGTAATAAAAGTGGAGTTTCAAGAACAACCTCCAACATTAAATTTTGTCAGCATTTAGGTAAAACACCTACAAAGACTTTAAAATTGCTAAGAAAGGTGTATGGTGATTCTACCATGGCGAAGTCGAAATGTTGGAGATTGTTCTTGAAACTCCACTTTTATTATGTCGCAGAACAAAGGTAACCATCTCTGGAAAAAAACAGCAGCGCTCGCGGTTTAATCACATGACATGGGTGAAATTAACCTGAACACGTGGAGGTGGTTTGGTAGAATCCATTTCATACGCTGTAACTTCAAATGTGTATGTTCATTTCATGTTCATTTCATAATGTAACTTCAAATACATGCTTTTGTTGTCATAGATTACTGCAGTCCCCAAACTTTTGGATCATACCACATATATTTTTCCCATGTTAATTCAATATATTTTTGAAAGAAAAAGAATTTTACTATGTAAGAAAGCAGTATTTCTTTGTTTTCTCCTTCAAAAGATGAAGGAAGTGGTTGGATTATGATGCAGATTAGGGCCGTTTTTCAGATCGATTCATTAAACTCTACATTTTATTATTTACTTGTTTATTTCTCATTCCAATTCTCACACTTACTTTATTTTGTTTTTTCTTATTTATTTTACAAACAGTTGGAAAAGTCTTATGACTTGATTTCCACCCCCCAAATAATAACCACACATATTCTACAATAAAACAACTGAGAAAAATTAAAATTAATATATATATGTATAACAAACAAGTAAAACAGCAAGGCCAGTTTTGGGATGAGACTGTGCCTCAGAGACTCACTACTAAGCAGGATCACTTCGACACTCACAGTGGGTCTCGTTCTCATTCTCCAATCTTCTTTGGTATCACTGGTTTTCAGTGCAATTGTTTAAACTTCGCTGGCTTCAGCCATGGCCACAACCACAAGGTCATCCACAAAGCATTTTCAGTGAAATTAACCAAACCAATGTCGAAATTTCTCTCCGCTGCATGTCACCCAAGGTTGAATTTTTGTTGGTGTCTAATGAAAATTTCCCGTTTTTGAAAAAAATAATTGTGGCTATTGTATCGTCCAAAATTATTTTTTTATTTTGCAGAAACAAAATAAATATATTAATAAACATAAAAACAAAAAAAAAATTATATTTTGGAAATTAGTTTTAATATAAAATTATAATGACTAGCGCCATCTAGTTTCAAAAACGTTCCGATGCTGAAATGAGATATCTTGGGTCAAGGTCAGCACGTTGCAGCCAGAGATATGTCAGGAATAACACGGGATGGGTATATGGGTTTTTTCAAAGATTTGTTTGTCAAAATTCGATTTTGCAACGTTTGCATTTTGAACTTTCCAATGAGCAACCCATGCACAAATCTCGCATTAGTGCCTGTTGTAGAAAGAGTGTCGCCATTTTGTATTTTATTTTGACTCAGTTCTTGGTCCCCTGAGTACCTACAAGTCTGGTTTTTTTTATGTGCACATGATTTGGCCACCAAATACTCTGTGCCAAATTGCAACTCTTGACATCTACTTCTTCATACCTCTAAGGTGTCCAGCTGTTACGGCATCATGATTTTATAAACAAGACATAGTCTCACAAAAAACAACTACGTTTATAATTCACATCTTAAATACAAAATTACATTACATAAAAGGGCAAATAAATAGTAACAACAATATAAATATAAAATTGTAAAATCAATAATATAAAAGTTTATTGTATTTATATTAAAATATAATAAAAATAATGTAAAAGTAAAATATAACATGTGAAAAAATTCATAAATTTAAGAAATAAAAAATTAAAAAGCATACTATATTACTGGTCAATTATATAAAATACATTTACAAATTCTTTTATATTGTGAAAAATTATAGTGCAAGATATGGTCCACTGGATTAAAATTAAATGCATTACAGTATAAATATGATCTATGGCTTTGCTGTCCAACTTATCATAGCCCGTGGGCCGTATTTTCTTCACCAAACATTTCGGGGGCCAAGAAGGTTGATAAATGAAAAGTCAGTTTATGTTAATTAAAAAAATATTTTATTTATACTGAAAAGAAAACTTTAAAATATTCGTAATATATTAATGAGAACATTGTGGCCGTAATTTTCACATAGTAAAATAATTTTAATATTAATAATAATAATTTAGTAACATAAATTTATTCATAGTAAAATGTACTCGCGGGCCGTAAAAATAATTTGGCGGGCCGCCAGTTGGACAGCCCTGATCTATGGGATATGGCTAATCAGTAAACAGGAGTATAGGCATGTTGTATTATGCATTCTCCTATCAGGTATTCACAGATTGAACCAGTAATTGTTTATTATTTCATTAAATATTTAAAACATAATATACGATCAAAATATTTTATTCTTTCCATTAATTCAGATAATCAGACTCTAACATGAACTACATCTGAATTAGAAGTGTATGGCAAGTTACTGAATTTATTTAACAGTAAATGTACTTTATGATTTTCCTTGGCAAGGATTTATGGAGCAGTCATTGATCGTATTGGAAGGCAATAGTCTATAATAGACTGAAAATTTGTAAAGAATATACTTCTTAGGACAACCTTGGAAGAAATTGTTTTGCAAAATTGCCATAATATCCCATGGCAAATTGAGAGATATTTAGCTAGCATTTTGACATGATGTTTAAATGTCAATTTGCTATATGTATTCCCAGATTGCCATATGTATAAACATATCTTAATATATCAGTTTTTATATTAAGTGGGGGAAGATAAGGATTGCATTTAAGTGACTAGCACAATACTATTGTTTTTTGAATGTTAATATTTAAATTAACTTTGGGAAAATATTGATGATAATATGTTAAGATTGGATTATAAAACTGAAGGATTTTGATTTACTAATTTGATATCATCAGTGTAGGCCAGGGGTGGTGAACATTTTTAAGTTCAATGTCATATAGTAAGCATACTTAGCTTTAAAGATCTTTATGCATGCCAAAGTTCTAGACTTTGGCATGCATAAACATCTTTGAAGCTTGAACATGGAAGCTTAAACATCTTTATTGGATTAGCCATATCCAATATTTAAATAAATTAAACAAATATGTTTTTATTAGAATAAATGTAAAAAAGCTGACTGTAAAAAGAATGATTGGGTGATAAACCAAAAGGATGATTGAAAAACACAGATAATGAATCAAAATTGTATGATATGTTACATTCCAGATGATTTCTCCTTATCTGTCACTTTGGGCACACATGCCATAGGTTTTCCGCCTCTAGTATAGGCTATTTTTATTATTTACATATTATTTTTTAATACAGTTTTATACTTGGAAAGTTTTGAATATGATAGTGAAAATATTTTCAAGGATTTATAAATTATTATATTTACTAAATAATTAAACAATATTAAAATATTATACTATATATGCATATACAAAATGTATATAATTTGCTTATAACCCTGTTTCGAACTTTCATTAACACCTAGGAGATTGATACTGAACCCATTGGAAAACACTGCTATAAGTGAATAAATAATCAATTTAAATGTTTCCATTTCAAAGTGAATAGTGAGATAAAGGTGCTCTGGGGTACCAAAAAATATGACATAAGCGCAAAGCTAAAGTGTTTTGTAATTGAGAAAGGGAGAAAATACCACGCAGAAAATTTCTAATGTATAATTGCAAAAAATACACAAGTGAGAAATACATAAATAGGATTCAGCTGTGTATGTATGTATGTATGTATATACATATATTAATAATGTATTTTCTTTACAGAATTCTTTTGTTAGCATTATGTTAATAAACTTAAAATGTTTTTGATATTTTCATTTCATAAATTCCAATTTTTTACATTATGATTATTTATATTCTGATTATCTACATTATATTTACATAATAAAATGTAAAACAAAATTGGAACAGGTTGCAAATATCAAAAAATATAATCTTTTTCTCTTTCCAGCAAAGCATTTTGTTAACAAAAGACATAACTTTTTTCCTTTTTTTATTTACACTATATTTAGTTAATATAATTGAATTACAAATTTAAAAATTATTTTTATTTATAAAAAAATAATAATTCTAAATTTTAGATGCTAGCATGGATTATCTATATAATAAAGGTCAAGGCAGCATTTATAAAGAAAGTTTAATGTGGTTAATGTCTACTGATGACAATTTACAAATAGCAGGTTCTTTGGCTGCTGGTAATTTTGCTAGAAAAGGTTAGATAATGCTTTTATTTTTTATAATTGTACTTATAATACAATATACAGTAATTCCATTCAATAAAAACTTTTTTTTAAATCAGATATAGTTGTATTAATATTAAATAATAAGTGAAACTTTTTTCAAAATGCATATATATTTATTAAAGTCAAATTATTATATATGAATAATAATCATTTTTCATGTGTCTGTCAATGAAAATATGCTAAATATTTTAGTATCTAGTTATCTAAGAGTTGTAATTTAACTCTTTTAGTTATTAAAATTGTGAATTATATTTTTATAATACAAAAATTGTTTATTATTTTTAATTAAAGTATATTACTATCATTTTAGATGAACATTGTATTCAAATGGTAAAAGATGGTGTTCCAAAGCATTTATTATTACTTTTACAAAATCATTCCGGAAAGGATGGAGATATTAGACTTCAGCATGCCATACTATCTGCACTTAGAAATTTATCAATTCCATGTAAGGTTTTTACTATATTTTGAAAATTAAAGTGAAATAAGTCCACTCGTGTTTGCTAGATTTCTATTTTTTAAATTAATATAGGCTTTTGAAAAGTTACCTGCATAATTCACAAATATTATTACAAAATGCCAGTTGGGAATTTAAATTTAGATTCAAGTATGATATCCATTGTGCTTGAGGTTTTATCAGCTATATCAAAGAGATATTAAGAAGAATGTCTTCATGTGAAAAAATTAAGGTGATAATGAACAACAGGGTCAAATTTTTCCGATTTTGTTTTTCAACCAATGCATAAATCTACCGATCACATTCTAGCTGTCAAAGGTGTGACTATAATATACTTCAATGGGAATGGAATATACTGATAGCTAATTGGATGATGGAAATGTGCCCCATTTTCCTTTTCCATCTATTAACTCACTCATTAAAAATAAATATAATGATTCTTAGAGTATGATATTTTCTTTTCAGCAAATTACTTGAAAAAGGACCTGACAAGGAAGATTTTTAATTTTTGTGATAAGATTTAATCCTTTCTCGTAAGCTCCTTTTTCAAACAGTTTCTTTAATATGAAAAAACATATTTAACCATATTAAAAATATCAGAATATAACCAATGCAAATCCTTAGTCAATCTCCTTATTGTATTAAGGATTAATAAACAGCATTTTTCATACAATATTTTATTAATTAAATATATAACATATGAAGCAATGACATAAATGGTATAGTTTACTATGCAACAGTTCAGAAATAAAAGAGAATTATACCCAAATATTGAGATTCTAGCATTATGTAACATTTATGTAAACACCCTTTCTCTTGCAGTGCATCATAATTATCTGCATACCCATCTACCCATATCTGCATTATATAATTTAAGGACAGCTCTCCGAAGTCAGTGTTTTTCAACCTTTTTCTAACAATGACATTCAATCTGGTAATTTTTTTCTTTTGGCACCCTTGAAGTTACAGCACCCTAGTGTGCCACGGCATCTCAATTGAAAACCACTGTGCTAAGTGATAGGATCTAGATAGGATTCAAACCAGATTTACCTATGATGATAGAATGATACCATTTCATGTGACAATGTGGCTAATGAGAACTTCATGAACATGATCATTAATGTTAAAAGAGAATAATTATATCAATGATTTTTTTTCACATATATGAAGTGATTATTTTGAAAAATTTAATTGAACACAACTGAAATTTTGAAACAGTTCTGAAAATTTACTTCTCTTTTAGTTAAAACCTAAAAAATATCTAGAAATTATTCTTGATTAAGAATCTTAGAAATTCAGTCATTTGTGATGAGTGCTATTTTAGACTTGCATGATTGGCAAAATATAGATCATGTGCCATATATGAAACTTTGATTCTGATTGGCTATGTTTGACATTTTTTGATGCTTATTCCTTTATATAAATATAGATGTTCATTTTTGGTTTTAGTTAGTAGGCCTATTACAAAATATGAAATAAAAGTAATTAAAATATTATATAATAAATGAATATTATTTTTTTAAAAAAACCTGTAATTTTTTGTGGTAAAATTTAATTTGATGAATATTTTTAAATAAAACATTATAAATATCAGTCATTTTTTTCCTGTTTTAACATAAAGATTTCAGTGTTTTGTACTGTATGAAGATGGAAAGAAATGATTGTGTATTACTTTAAGTCAAATTAAGTAAATTGCAATTATACAATTTTTGAAGTTTACATGTGATTGAATTTTTTATTGATTTTTTTTTTTAAATATGATAAAACATTTTATTGCTTATTACTGTTTTTAATATTATTATTATTAAATTTAATATAATTTATATTTTTAAATCAGATATTTTGTAATTTTACAGTACAAAACAAACCACTTTTGATAGAACTTGGTGTAGTGGAAAAAATTCTTCCAATGGTTGATGTAGAAACATTTCCAGTTGTATTTAAATTACTAGGAACTATTCGAATGTTAGTTGACAAACAAGGTAATGAAGGAATTGTACTGTGTCATTTAAAAAATATATATATATATATATATACAGTAAGACTCCACTTAACACTGATTTGATATTACGTGGTCTGCTTGAAGCCTAAAAAGAAAGCTCAAAATTTACACTGATTTAAATTATCGTGGCATTTCATTGATTATTCCCAAACACGAACCAATCCACAAAAGGTGGCAATTCATCATAGCACTGTACTTCCTCTAAATCTATGTTTGTTTGGTGCCATTTTGGGAAAAATATAACATCATAGCCATATGCCATAGGCAATATTGACTTGGCTTGGCAAGAATTAACTGATATAAATGCATGAACGAAATGTGGAAGAAGTTATGGTTGAAGGTATCCAAGAATTCTCAACAAGAAAAGCCTATCGCTGTATCTTTAGGTTGACCAAATTGTCAACCTAATTGATACAGCAGGACTAGGAGATGTAGACAAGCAGGATATTCAGGATTGCTGCAGGTTTCTGGCAATAGCCTTACCAACGATGACCTTCAAGAAATGGCAGAACAAAGAATTCATGTAGAACTGGAAAATGGAGATTTTGAAAATGAAGAACCCAAAGAATTTCTCTACAAATTTCCTTAGTAAAAGTTTGATAAGGATAATCAAAATTGTTGATCAAATTGTAGCGAATGATCCAGATTTTGAAAGGAGTGCAAAAGCAAGACGAGGCATTTTGGATGTGTTTTCCTGCTACCGACGTTTACTTAAGGAAAGAAAACTGTGACAAATGAAACTATACGACTTTATTGCAAAAACAAGAATTTCAGAAGAGCCAGGACCTTCATCACAAAAAATGAACTTTACATTTCTGTGTGCATACATTTATGTGTTATTTAACATACAGGGGTGTTTTTTTTTTAAACTGACGGTACTCAGAGACATCTGTAGAACAATCTAACAGCCAGACTGTCGCCAAATTTGGGAGAGTGACTAAGGATGACATGGGAAAGAGATTCCGCGAAGAAAAAGGTAGTACCCAAATTTGCCGGTAGGGGTGGATTTGGCACTGTTGTAGCAAAACAGCTAAGAATTTGTTGAAGGTTCACAGACTGCACTTGTTGAAGGTTCACAGACTGCACTTGTTGAAGGTTTACAGGGGACCGTTACTGGTAGTAGCAGTGCCTGGGGAGTGGCATGACAATTGGAAATGATGCCTTCGACAGTATGGCAAGTTCTGCGAAAAGTTCTCAAGTTCTATCCATACAAGATAAGCCACCTGCAAGAATTAAAACCAAACGACCATGCTACACAGTTGACATTTGCTCTGACATTTCTTGCCAGGAATAGATGCTTGGCCGTGGATAATTCTCTGGGGAGTTGAGGGCCATTTTTACCTGAATTTAGGTAAAATGTCAGAGCAAATGTCAACCGTGTAGCATGGTCATTTGGTTTTAATTCTTGCAGGTGGCTTATCTTGTATGGATAGAACTTGAGAACTTTACACAGAACTTGCCATACCATTAAAGAACTTCCAATTGTCGTGCCACTCCCCAGGCGCTGCTACTACCAGCAACGGTCCCCTGTAAACCTTCAACAAATTCTTAGCTGTTTCGCTACAACAGTGCCAAATCCACCCCTATTGGCGAATTTGGGTACTACCATTTTTCTTCGTGGAATCTCTTTCCCATGTCATCCTTAGTCACTCTCCCAAATTTGGCAACAGTCTGGCTGTTAGATTGTTCTACAGATGTCTTTGAGTACC
Source organism: Centruroides vittatus (assembly GCF_030686945.1). Lineage (NCBI taxonomy): Eukaryota > Metazoa > Arthropoda > Arachnida > Scorpiones > Buthidae > Centruroides > Centruroides vittatus. The sequence goes on along the minus strand of NW_027122478.1, from coordinate 442,967 downwards.
GTCAGTTTAAAAAAAAAAAAACACCCTGTATATTATTATACAAATTAATATAAAAATAACTTAAAATTAAAGTAAAATCTGTTTATTTTTGGTCGTGTATTTCCCTTTCCCTATTTACTCTATGTTAAAATGACCTTGTTTAATGCTGTTTCATTTAGTGCTTTGTTGTCTAGGAACGCATTCCCTGCGTTAAGAGGGGGTCTTACTGTATATGTATGTGTGTGTATGTGTGATGATGCTTTTAATTTACAGGATAATCATAAAAGTAACTTGACGAACTAAGGCTGATCTTGGAAGTTTAGAAAGCAAAGAATCCATTGAAACTTTTGCAGGATAAGTATAGGGTGATATGCACTTGTGATATACAAATATAGGGGTAGAACACATGTACTTACAGTTAATATGACCATACTCACAAATTTCTAATACAAACACAAGAAATTTATGATATCATGAGATTATGTGCAGCAGAAAACAGCATAAGGCATTGGTATGGTGTGTGTAAAATGAAAAATGAGGTATTGGTGTTTGAACAATCAGGCAAGCCAATGAATTCTGAAGCTTACTGTGATGTCACCTGCATGGTATAAAAGTATCTGTCAAATGGAATTCAACAAAGAATGCATTCTCCCGTTTTCTCCCTCATCTGTGAACATGTTCAGGTATTCTGTTGCAGGTATTGGCTTGCCTGCTTCCCATTGTTCAAACACCAATGTATCTGTTGTTTTTTGTTCTACATACAGTTCCAATGCCTTATGCAGAATCTCATGACATCATGACATTATATTGGAAATCTTTGATCTACAGTTGTATTAACAGTAATCATGACATGTGTTCTATCTATATTTTGTTTATCATGAGTGCATATCACCCTACTTATCCTGCAAGAGTTTCAACAGCTTTTTTGCTTTCTGCACACCATGATTGCTGTTAGTTGGTCAAATTACTTTATGATTACCTTGTATTCATAAAGGTAATTTAGCATTTCTAATTTTTATGAATGTTTTGAAGTGTATTTATGTATTAATAAATTATATTAATTATTAAATGTATTATTAAAATGTATTAATAAAAATATCATTCTGGTATTTTTATTTATATATATATATATATATATATATATATATATATGAATTTATTATGAAATTTCATTGAATTTTTTGGAATGTTCTCAAAAATGTCCCATCAAGTTATAAAAAAACAACAGTGAGTAATGTCTGAGTTTACATCTTTTAAATTTGTGAGGTAAATCAGACAGTAAGACAATGACAATAATGCATTGATGGAGTTTGAATAAGCATATAAGCATGTAGTTTTTTCATACAAAAAATGATTAATAGATTATTGAAACAGTGTAAGTAAAAATATGCAAATGTTTTTTAATATTGACAGACATTAATAACAAGTCTGTTACTATTGCAGAAAGTTGCCTAATCAATTAGAAGTACAGTGAGCATATACATATTTTAAAAAATTTGAAGAGAACTGAATTAAATTATTTATATTTTTATTAAGAGAATTATTAATTTCTGATCATTCTTTGTTGTTATATCTTTACATGAATAACTCTTTTCCCCTGGTTGGGATATTTTTTGTTTTGTTGCATTTTGTACATAATCTAGTTTCATATTATTTTGTTATATTTTACTTTCTATTGAGGTGCACTGATTAAGAATCAAAGATATGACCATGTTGATGTTTTTTGGCACAAGAGCCATAACACTAGGACATTTATCTTTAAGTTCATTGAACAAAATGAAGAAGCAAATAATAATATTATTTGGAATTATTGGAATATATATTAGATAAAATCCAAAATTTTTAATTTACTCTTTGGGTCTTTCATTGTATTGTAGTTTTTGATGCTTGCTGTCAGAGAATTTTTTAGACAATTTGATTATGCACCATATTCACCTGGTCTGACCTTACATAATTTTCCAAAACTGACACTATTCTGAAAGTCCATACATTTTTATACCATTCCAAAGATCATTAAGAAAAATTTTAGAAATGTTTGAGCAATAGAAATACTGACTCAGTAAACATGGTTTTCTATCATTAATATCAAACATAATTTTCTTGCTGCACAAGAAAACTATTTGAAAGATGCTAGAAAATATTTGCGAGATAGTATAACTTATACAGAAAATTTCAGGAAATTAATTGTTACATATTGTTTTCCATAAATTCAAAATCAAAGTGAATTCTGAAAAAATGTCCAAATATTTAAAACAAAAAAAATTTTATTGCAGCTGATTTTCATTATCAGTGACAAATTAATATGGAATAATTTTGGATATAAAATCTAGAACTTACACTGAAATTTATTGATCAGGATATTATCTAATAAATGAACTAAAATGTAAACTTTGAAGAATTTGAAGATGTTCAAACTCAAGCTAGAATGAATAATCAGATGACTTCATTTAAACTTTTCCACAAAGAAAAATTTTTGTGTGACTTTAACAAAAAATCTCAGATATAATGAAGAGCAACCTTATTTATAACCACAAGGTATAATTGGTATCAAGGAATAAGCTGTTTGAAAATCAATAATTAACTGAAAATTAATTGTATTTTAATTAATCTTTCAGTATAAGCACTTTACTGTATGTATCTTTTATAATATACAGTAGTATTTGCCAATATAATTTTTATACTAGGAAATCTCTGATATCTGTTCTGTCAATCCATCGGTCCAAGAAAGAAGCATGCCATTTTATGCTTATTTTACATAATTTGTATTCATAAGCAATGAAATTGTGATTTAAAATTTTACTAATAAGTTTAGATGTCATTTAAAATGTTTCTAGGAGTGGCTTCTCTGGAGAAAATTAGAGAAATACTTCCATAAATATCATTCAGAGTAATATTTTTGGCAATATTTTGTTTTAGTCATGCATTTCTTTAAATAACTATATAGCTATCCTGAAATATGCATGCTCTTTGTGACATTGTTTGTTTTAGAAATCAGATCAGATAAATACAGTGAATACTCAAATTTTGTCTAAAAGATTTCTTAACAGCAAGCATATCAAAAGCTACAATAGTGTTACAATGCAAAATCCAAAGATCAAATGAAAATATAGAATTTTTTCCAATATATATTCCAATATTTTCATCTTACAGAATAATGTCTATCTTCATGAGCTAAATTAGTTGAACAGTACTTAAATTAAATGTCTTTAATTATATACATTTTGAAAATGCACACACTTCTTTATGCAATAAATTTATTGCAAGAAACAATGTTTTTGATAAATTCTTGATCTAGACTTTAACCTATTAATTAAAACATACAGTTTAAGGATGATAGTATATTTATCTGAATATATTTGTTTTTCACAGTAAATTTTACTAGACAAAATTTGTAATTACTTTTGAATTGAAGCCCAGCTAAAAATACTTTAATATGATCTCATTTTATTAACTTTACTCCCAGTGAGCATGCTTGAAATATTTTAGAGTGTCATAGAGTTTAGAGCTTAGAGAGTAGTTCCTTTTCACACTTAAAGCAGTTATCTGAGGAACGTATTACTTTAAGTGAGTTATTATACAGTACTGTACATCTTATAAACAACATTTAAGTGTTATTTCAAAGCATTTATTGAAAAAAAAATACTAAAAACTGTGGAAGTAACCATTTTTATTAACAAACAAATTCACACCTAAATGCTAATTGACTGACATGACTTAAGTTCGTTGGAGGCTTTTGAAATTTATATAACTGGCATGAAGGGAGGTTGCATTAACTCTGACTATATTCTGGTTCCACAATTGTGGAAGTGTTGTTTACAATGCCACAAAGCATAATGATAATTTTTGATGTGTAATTAGGCATTTAGCTTTAGGCATTGTAAAGGAAACAATTTTCCTTATCGAACATCGTTTATATGTTAAAACATCAGGCTAATTTTTACAACACCATATATTATATTATTAATGAATTTATTTATAGCTTTATTTAAAAAATAATCTATTTATATGTTGTAATATGTAACAATCTTTGTATTGAACATCGGTTAAATGTTTAAAAAATTAGAACACAGCTATATTCGAAAGCTAAAACTTTTCAAAAGATAGAACTGTTTTTTCTGTTTTGTGCATTTTTCCCGATGAGGGCCTATGAAAGACGGCTGAAAGTGTTTGAGCATTAAAGTTACTTGTTCATTTACTGCTGGAATTAGCATTTAGGTGTGAATTTGTTTGTTTAGTTTATAGTTCCAGTTTGTGTGCCAGTTTTTTGTCTAACCATTTTTATATTAACTTATTTTTTTAATATCAGTTTTAATAAGAATTATTTTTATATTTGATAATTTATTATTATTTTTTTCTATATCATTATATAAATTTTAATGTTGATGTTCTTAAAAATATATGTTTAAGTGCCTATTTTTACTAGTATTTTATGCATAATATCATTATCATTTTTGAGAATTTTTTTTGGTATGGAAGCCAGTTTATATATGTTTTTTTCAGTAATTATACTAATTAATATATTCAATTTAAAAAAATTAAATGTATAAAAATTTTAAGAAATAGGATGCAAGATAAATTAGCTTTATAAAATAAACAGAAATCCTAATATAGATACACCATCAATTTTTCTTTTATCCTCAGTTTCAGAGTTTGCTTTGCTTTATCAGCAGATAACATAATAATGATTCAGTAATACACCTTTGACCATTAATTATGTGCATCTCATGTCTCTAAAGCATCATAGACTGTTAGAAATACTCTGTTTTGTAAAAACAATTGAAAAAATAAGAATTAAACTAAATATTTGTATCTTGTTAATCCAAATATTTTTAGCAAGCAATTTAATTCACTAGTTTATTATTTATAAGAAAATTTTCTCAAAAGTGACTACTTAAAGCATTAATAAACTGTCCTAAAAGAACACTCACCACACGCAATGCCATATATGATTATCCAATAATTGACTCTGGCAGTTGCAGGAATTTCAAGTGCAATTTCTCTTATAATTTTGTTCAGATTACAGGAAGTGTCACATTCTCAACTGCCAGAAAAATTAATGGTATATCTGTATTTATAATTAAAATATTTTGAATAAAATACTTCCAATTCAAATATATTTTAAAAGAATGAGATTAAAATTAAAAGAAAATAAACAAACAAAAATTTCATTCAGTACTATTGAATTATTATGATTATGTTTATCCTCCAAACTAAATCTCAAAACTAATTATTATGCCTTTGTGTCCTTTTTTAAGTTAATTTAAAATTTATTTTGTATACTAGTACTTTCTATATATTAACAGGACTTATTATACTGGAAAATATGGATGCAGATATTTAGTCTTACAGATCAAAAATAATGTTCTTTATTTAGTTCACCTGTTAATATATAGAAAGTACTAGTATACAAAATAAATTTTAAATTAAATCTCAAAACTTTTATCTCAGAACTTCAGTTTCAAGTTTAAAGCTGTTTTTTTTTTTTTTTATTAACTTTGTTTTCTTTGTATATGTTACAGGCTATTTGTTAAAAAAGATATAAGGCAAGCATGCTGTTTATATACAGACTGTTATTGTTAGACAGCATAAAAAAGTGAATTGGAGTCATTCAAATATGATGTCATTAATTTTAAGATTTTTTTGATGACCTACCCTCTCCCTCTCACATTTTATTACCAAACTTTAGACACCGCCATACTGATATCACACATTATCTTCAACTCTCCTGATATTAAAATCGAGTATTTTTGTAAAACAGATTAATAGTATATTAATTTATTCATATTTCATGTCAAAATGAAGCTAATTTTAAAAATAGGTCAATAGGAAAAAAAAAATGAAATTCACAGAAGAAGAGTCTGATGACTAATGACATTGTACTAAGTAATCCTAGATTAAAATTAATTTGTTATATACAGTAAAATCTCACTTAACGAGCATAATTTGTTCCAGAATCTTACTTGTAATGCAAAACACTCGTTAAGTGAAACAATTTTTCCCATATAAATTAAGTAAAATACGATAATGTGTTCCATGTCAAAAAACATACTCAAATATTTTATATATAACATTTATTCAAAGAAAATTATACAATATACATTGTCAAGGATTGTGAATCCTCATCATCTTTTCTTCTAGTGCGGAACGAACCAACCTGAATGCAAATTTGATTTGCAGAAAATGAAAAATCGAAAAAATATATCTCATAAACAGCCAAATGATAAGCCAAATTTTTGGGCTATGCAAATGCTATAATTAAATATTAGAAATTAATTAATTTGACTAGAGGTAGGCAGTTATGCTTCCATCTTACATTTAACTTAATAATTATAAATAAATAATTTTTATTTAGACATTTCTAAAATTTAATTTGGAATTGGTCATTAAATTGGTCATAAAAAATACAAGATGGCAGCATAACTGCCTACCTGTAGTCAAATAAATTAATTTCTAATATTTAATTATAGCTTTTACATAGCCCAAGGATTTGGCATATGTTTTGGCATGTTTATTGTATAATGGGGGCTATGGTTGTTGATGTTTCTACATAATACGTCTGAACACAAGTTTGGAAAAATGTGTGATCACAAGCAACACTAAGATGCTGCCACATCAGTCTGTGTTTAACATGCATTCTAACAGGTGCACAATCCGGGACTTCCCCTCTTCTCATCACTCATTATGCGAAACGTCATTTGTAAAGCGAGTCATTTTTTTACAGTTTGTTTTGCTCGTTATGCAAATTACTTGTTATGAGAGGTGCTCATTAAGCACTGTTTCACTGTATCTGTATATCTTTCAGTGGTATCTGTACAATTACAATTACAGATAAGCTTAGGCTTATCTGTAATTGTAATTGTACAGATTAATTAAGGTTAAATTATTGTCATTGTTTTTTCATATTTTTAAAAGTTCTAACTGAGTGCTTGCAACAAAACTTATTTAATAAAGCTCTTCTATTAAAGTTAAACTATTTAATTAAATTGTGCAATCATTGATCACAATATTTTTGCATAATGATTTTGGTAAAAAATTATTGCAAATAGGAAAATTTTTGGACATCGTTCTACTAATATCCTTGTCACAAAATTACCGTATACCTTGGCAGATAAGACAATAGTTGAATCATATAAAAAGGCCACCAAAATCCGGGGTTGTCTTATAGGACAGATACAAAAAAAAATTAGATTAAAATTTATATAAATTAAAACCAGTATTAAAAAAATGGACAAACCGTAATTATTTACTAGTAGAGAGTAGGGTATGTGCACAAAATAGAATAGCCCATACAATGTGAATAGTCAACGTCATTACCCAAATTCTGAATCAGTGCAAATGTTTGCAACAATTGCAAGGCAGTGCTGCCAGATGCAAGAAAATAAAATTTGTTTATTCGAAAAATTAGAAATAGGACATAATTCTGTATACACTATACAGTATTATTATTCAGATGATGGTTGCTGATCTAAGCTAAATTCATAGGTCATTGATAGTTTAGGAGTCGTCTTATAGGACAGATATATGCTAAAACTATAAAATTTCCAACGAAAATTCATACCTCATCTTATCTGCCGAGATATACAGTATATATTCTTATAAAATTATAATAAATGTATTACACATCTTCTTCCCTAGTGCAGATATTATATTTGAATGACCCCATTCATCAAATGATCCAATCTTTTTATAGATGGCAATATTCTTGCCAAGCCATTTGGTGAAGCATTAACGATATTTATTAACAAATATTAAAATGAAATCTAAAATTGTCATGTATTGTTAATTATTTAATCTTACAGTTTAAATTTATTTGATGCTTAGAGTACCATAATATTTGATTTCTGAGACAAAAACATTTATTGGTTTCACACTTTTAGACTTGTAATATTTCTTAAAATGTTGAAAATGACCAATAGACTGTACTTTATCAGAAGAATACAGCAATACTTCTCTATCTAGATAAACCTGTATTCAGGATATTGAGCAAACAGACTGAATTCACATTAGCAATAATACAGTAGAATCTTGTTTTAATGGACCCTGGAACAAAAGATTTCTCAAAATAATGGATCTTTTTTCCCAGATTCCACCAAATCAACGTAATTTAACCTCCTTTTAGCAGATCCGTAACTTGGAATAACAGATTTTTTTTCTAGTTTCATCTATTGTAAACTTTGCATTTTTTTCATTATTTAATTAATATTTGGGTGTTTCTGGGAATTTGTAGAGCTTGATGATGCACTTGTTACATATGGGATATGTACAATTGAAGAATTATATGAAGAGAGTCAGTGGGCTGATACAATTGAGGAGTAGCCACCTGGTGAACAGTTTTGACTGTGGTCCAAGTGTAGTGCCAAAATTTAGTGAGCCCATTGAGTCCTTCCAACTTGTGAAGACTTTCCTGATGTGTTTTAGCAGGAATGAGCAGGCTGTACATGACATTTCTAGTATCAGGCAGCTGTTATATTCAATAAGCAGAAAAGCAGCATTGAAACAAACCAAGATGGATGAGTTTTTTAACAAAATTGTGAAGTCAGTTGAATTGTTGATGAGCATATGCACTCTGCCTCTTTTTGTGTTTATAGTATAGGCCTATACAGTTTATGTCAGCTTTGCTGTACACACAAGTGGCATAATATACAATCTTGTAACATAGGTGTTTCTGTAGAATAAAGAATAGTGATATCAAGAGACTGAATAAATTCAAGTACAGATATTTCTTATATGTACGTGGTTAAAAAAATGAAAATTTTTTCGAATAAAGGCTATTTTATTGGATGTGTGTTAAATCAGTTTTTTGCATTATAATTGATTCTTTGAACATTGGATGAATTTTGAAGGTTTGAAAGATTCTACTATATTTTGAAAGGATTCTCTCTTTGGTACATCCTGAAGCTTCAGTTATTGCAACTTTCAAATATAAAGGTAGCATCTCCCTTCTTTGTACAGATTTTAGTGCTAAGACACGCTGGTGCATCTATAGCTGATTTGATTAATGTGATGCATCTAATACTATTTTTTGTACATTTGGTTTGCTCATTTGATTTTTATAAGCATTATCCTTGACATATAACTTTTTTGCCTTACAGAGTAAATATATTATTTTACTCTGTAAGGGAAAAAATTCTTCACTCTCATACAGATGGAAAATATAAATTTATTGAATCTAACAATCATGAAAGCAATAAATGTTTTCGTTTAAGAAATCAAATATTATGTACTTTTAAGCTCCATAAAAGTTTAAGTTGCAAGAATAAGTAAAAACATCTGACAATATGTTTTTTAAATTTTATTTTTGTTATGAAATAAAGTAATTTTTCATCAAATCACCTGATAGGAATACAGATGCATCCCTACTTATGAACATTCAATGTACAAACTTTCATATTTACAAACAATTTGATTGTATATCTAAAATTTAAATTTTATATGAATTCTGAAATTTTCTTATCACTTGTGGGGTGGCATTAAAGTCAGTCTTTAGACAGCAATAAATAATTAATGTAGGCTTACTTCTATTGCATATCATAATTTTTTGAGTGGCTTTCTTTTTGGCAAATTCTGAAGATCCAACCTCAATATTTGCTGCTTGTGAGGCAGCATTAGAGTTGGTAATATTGGGGTAACAGCATTTTTCCCTATTGTTTGTAATTTTTTATAAGCTTTTATGATTACTGCTTCAAAAATGTGTTAAAAATGTAATAGTAAATCTAGCAGTGGGGAGAAATGCAACAAGTGTCACTTCATTGCCATGGAAATTAAACTGGAATTATAAAACATTTAGTTTAAGTTTAGTTTAAATGTGTTAAGTGAAAAAAGTGCATTTGAAACATCTAATAAGCAATAGCAAGCAGGAAAATGAGCATAATGTATTCTATTATGTAAATTGAAGAAGCAAATACTAACAATAAGTGGTTATTCTGTGTATAAATGTACTTTCTAGTTTGGTTTTTGACTTTTGTCAAAATCTTGGGAACCTGTTTGTAAGTAGGAGAGCACTTGCATTACTATAATATCTGTAAACATATTAAGTTATATATACAGGATACCTGGAATTTTTAAATACATTCCATTACTATATCTTTTGATTGTGGTTGTTGATATATCATTTTGTTTCAATGGCAAAAGCCATTGCAAAGTCAAATGTAAAATTGGCCCCTTAAAAAATTTTATCTTGATAAAATGCCTAATTAATAATCCATGATGCCAATAGAAAATTGTTTGTGAGGACTTAATAAACCCCAAAAACAGAATTAAAAATGTATTTCAGGCAGTGTTATTTTTTCTTAGGCTTTCTTTAGACTTCCTTCAGTTGGAACTTACAATGTTCAATTCCTCTCATAATCTTTCCAATAAATTCTTAATGACTGTTAATGACTATAAGAAAAGTAATTAAAAATTTTACTTTAAACTTGTGATAAGAGATTTAAGATAATCCAAAACAGAATTTTGTCTTAAAAAAATTTAAAACATTTCAGCCAACATCAAATAAGGTAATTAATTAACAACTTTATTATTATTGTAATTTTGTGTAGATACCCTTCAGGTTATCCTTGTTTAAAAGATAATTTGAAAGTGGGTTTAGATTATGCAATGGGGTAGGTTATATGCCAGTTTTAAATTGCAGTTATGATACAGTAGATAGCTTTCTCTTTGTCTAAACTTTCCAAAAACATTTCTACAAAATATGATAAATTCTATGTGCACCCAGACATATTCCTCTGCCAGCACAGTTTTTCCAAAATTACCAAAGACAAATGTTTATGTGTACTTGTCTTTGGTTCTTTACCTTTCATTTTCTGTGTGTCAATCCTCATTTTAATTATTAAAATTTTAGTCTCAAATTAGTAACTATTGTTGTTTAATTTCAGATAAAATTGCTAATAGTTTAGGTGAAAACATTCCATTTATTCAAAGATTAATTGGTTGGTGTACAACAGAAGATCATCCTGGTGTTAAGGGTATTAATTTTTTTTAATATTTAATAGCAAATAAATAGATGAAAATATGTTTAGTAATTTTAAATAGAAACATTAATTGATTTATTGAGTTTCAATAAAAACATTTCTTACTTTTGAATTTAAAAACTAAACCGATGTAACTTAGTAAAACTTAAGACTGCTGATTCCAAATAAAGTAATGAAATGTTTAGATGTTAACGAATACTTTATTCTTTGCTCGAATATTAAGAATAATCAATCTTTATATACTTTAATATACAGGTGAGTCGACAAGATTATTGGCTTGGCTAGTAAAAAATTGCAGTTCCAAAACAGTATTAATGAATTTGCTAAAAGAAAATGCTCTTCCATATCTTGTTAATATGCTGAATTCTGAGCATGAAGTCATGCAAAATGAAGCCCTTACTGCATTACTTATTGTGGCCTCTGATGTATTGTGTAAGTTTCAATTTTGAATGATGATTGCAGAATTTAAGAATTCAAATTTTATTATGAATGAACAATAAAAACTTAAAAAACTCAATATTAAAATGTTTGTGTCAGTATTAGAAAATTAAATTTTGAATTATTTAATCATATTTTTTTAACATAATATAAGAAATACAATAAAAAGTATTTTAAGAATTGCATTGAAATAATTGAATTAAAGTAAATTTGATTTAAAATAACTCATATATGTATAAATAAAATATAAACAGACAATATATATAGATGCAAATATTATTTTGTAGTATTTTTATTAAAACTGCTGTGGTATATACATAAAAAATTCATATACAGGGAGTTCTCAAATTATGCAAGAATTTCATTCTATAGAAATCACACACATCTTATATTTTACGTAATTGAACTAAATTTTGCCATTTAAACTGATGATAAATGCAACAGTTGCATTCTCTGCATGTGAGTTTAACCCTGCTAACAATAAAGATATGAATGATGGGATATATTATACTACTAAATAGTTTCAATTTACAACATTTAACATCGATAAAATGAAAATATTTTGGATAAGCTAAAATTAAGAACAAATAAAAGAAGTTTTCTGAAAAGATTAATTCTTGAAATGTCCTTGAAAACACAAGATGATGAAATTTAGGTATAAATTGAGAAGGAAGGAGGAAGAAAAGAGCTGAATTCCATAGACAAAAAAGAGAATTATTAGACTTAATTTAGCTCTATTTCAACATTTTGAGTTTAAAATTTTATTTGTTATTCATAGCGTGATTTCTACTTCAAACTAAAAGTAGGTTAAGGAAAATTTTGTATCAACTCATCAGTGATCACAGACCACATCAAGAGAATAGTTGAAGAATTTAATTATTATTTAAGATGTTCATTATACAAATTTCAAATGGTTGGTGTTGGTGAACAGTGTGTTATGTAAAGATTACCATTAACAATCAAAGAACATAAGTGTGCTTTATGTACTATACTTATAATTTTGAATCATTATTAGATTTTAAAGCAATGTATACTAATTTTTTTGTTAAATTATTTTAAAATCATGTCTTTCAAACACAATTTGAGAACTCCGTATAATTTTTATATAAAGAAATTCAGGTTACTATATATAAACAGGTAAAATACAATAAAATTTTAATTACACATAGAAATAGATTTATGTAGTTTTATTTCTAGAATAGTAGCTTCTTAAAAGATGCATGTATTTTTCACCAAAATATCTAGTTACAATCTTTAGTTGGATTGTATTTTTGTTAATGTATATTAGAGCTGATTTTGTTTGATTTTTTTCTTTACAATAATTTATAAAATGCATATTTAAATTTGTATTTTATTGTGCATAGGATAAAATTTATTGTGCTTTCAGATTAAGTTTTTAACTTTAAAAATAAATATAGAAAACATAAATTTATAAAAATTTTTAAGTAACGAATATTTTAAATTTTATTGACAATTTGAAAATTATTACAATGTATAAATTTGCAAACATTATTTTGTATCACATATTTAATCTTTTGATTATGTGAATACATATTTAAAATTATTCAAATATGAAAATTAAAAAAGTTTAAAGCTTGTACATTTTTTATGCTATTTTTCAATGTAGTTAAATATATGTAAAACAAGTTTACAAAAGATATATAAAACAGATAAATATAAATATTCATTTCATATGTTTATCAATTAAATTTCCTGTTATGATAAAATATTTTGGCAACAAATATCTTAAATATTTTTCAAATTAGTTTTACTTAAATTTATTTTTAAAATACATTCTTATAATTTAGAGAGATTAAGTACCTGTTATCTTATATGTAAAGTTTTACTAAAACATATATAAGTATTAATTCTTTAAACAGACAATTATAGTAAACATTTTAAAATATTCAAAACAAAACATATTTTAAAAGAACTTATTTATATTTTGTTGCAGCAGTTTTGAAATTATTCATAAGTCATATCAGTTACTGTATAATAATTTTTTTAATTACAATATGTATTCGTTGTACTTTGAACTCATTATCTGTTGTAATTTTAGATTTTTTTCAAATTTTTTTTTCTTCAGTATTATCTCTAGTTATCTGTCATTAAAGATAGTATTTTATTAGATTAAGGTAAATATTTAATAAGAAACTTTCAGGATTTAAGAAATTTTATTTTATGTTAAAATATCTAAAGTAATATGTTTTACGAAATAAATAAATTTCTTTCATTATGTTTTGTTATGATTTTTATTTAGTTGCTTTTAATTAATATTATTATTATGATTTATTAATTAATATTATTGTTTAAAATATTTATGAAAACTTCATTTTATTAAAATATGTTTCATTATTGGAAAAATAACAAATTGTAACAGCATTTTCAAGGACTGTGACCTATTTTTCCCTTACATTTGTCTAGATGCCAAAATAAACTTTTTGAAGTTCTTCCTATTTTGACAGACTACATAGAAAATACTGGTTGTATAATTAAAGTTACCCAGAATGATTTGTTTCAATTCTATTGTTGAAAGAATAAAATGAATTGAATGATTATATTTAATTGTATATCAAAATTATTTCAACTATTATTAATATAAGAAAATGTAATAATTTGAATGTTAAAACTTTTAATTTATATATATATTAAAATATAAAACATTCTTGTAGTAATAATTAATAAAATAATTTTAAAATATATTTATTTTTGCTTAATTTCTCCCTACAATTAGCTGAAGCAGAAAAAATGTTGAGAGAAGCCGAACTATTAAAAATGGCACATCAACTGTTAAAACATTCTAATGATTCAGTGGATATACTTGATAAACTCTTAGCTTTATTTGTTGTTTTAGCTTCTTCAGGTATGGTATTTTGATATTTATTCAATATAAACATTTTTAAATATTAATTTTTAAAAGTAATAATTAATAAATGTATTTATAAGATGACAAAGTATAGTATTAATATTTTATTTTTAGAAATGATGAAATTGGAAATGCAGAAATTAAGCATTTGTGATGATATAACAACTTTAACAGATCACAGCAACTCAAATATCTGTGACAAAGCACAGAAAGTATTAAATTTATTAAAGGTTCCTTGAAAGTCTTTATAACTGCAAATTAGATAAGTCATTTGAATATTGAATGAGATTGGAAGTCTTGATTAATATAAGCTTGATATCTTACATATAACTAAAATAAATAAATAAAAATAAAAATATATATATATATATATTATATGACAACAGTTGAAATTTACAAAAAGTGATATAATTTTCTCAATATATTTGCACATGCTTAGACAGTAAATACGTATGCATCATTTTTAGAAATTGCTTGTATAAAAAAAAAAACCACTGAATTTAGTTATTTCATACTTTAACTCACAAATTATTTTTGAACAAAAGGAAAAAATATAGCTTCTGTATAAAGCTGCTAAATGTGATAGGAAAATAGATATTATAGAATTTTAAAAAATAAAGTCTGTTTAAATGATTTTTCTTACATTTCTCTACATAACCACAGTAGGTGGATAAATTTTATGAAACTGCTCTTGTAATTTGTGTGATATGAGTTTATAAAATTCTTAATTGGATACTTAAATAAAAGTATTGTGCTATGAAGTGTCTATTCCCTAAAACAGATTTTCATATAATAAATGTGCCTCTGAATTACGAAAAATTTTTATAACTGCCATAGATCAAACTTTGTTTCTCGTAATAATTTTTTGTCTTCAATTTAAGTCTTCGTGTATTCAAGTAGATTTTAAAATACAATTATTGTTTAATGAGCATTAATAATGCTTTATTGATTAATTTAAAATTGAATTATTTGTAATAATTTAATACTTCGTTTAATTGAATGTCAAAATATTTTTGATGATACTTATAAACATTGCAGTTAAACAATTATCTAACAATTAAATGCATATCATGATATAAAAATTGTTGTTAGACTGGCTTATATACTGAAATAGTTTAAAATATGTTATATAATTTCATCATTTATCAAATCAATAAAGAATACGAATGATAATTGCAAGATTATTAATAATCTGCTGGCTGTAAATTTCTAATATGAAAAACTAAGATAAAAAAGTTTATTTTGTTATATTTAATTATAATGAAAATAATGATAGCTTTTGTATAATTTATTTTTTTAGGATTTTTTAAAGCATTTTTGTTTTTCTTTGCAAAAGAAAAATCTGCATATTCAGAAAATATAATGAATCTTTTCTACATACACACATACACCAATTGTTTAGTTTTACAGTTACATTAATTATGCTACTGCAATTGATGTGTTATTTCTTTTTTATCCTGTAGTATATTTATTGAATAAGTTTATTAAGACCTACTAACAATGGGAACAATTTTAATATTGGGATTTTAGATGTTTTAATATCATTTATTGATGGTTAAGGTTGAGTCTATTTATTACTGTTACATTTATGGATGAGATTGCTACTTGTGTTGCAATAGTTGTTACAATGAAAACATTTTGCTACTGTAATTAAGTAATACTGAATAATTCAAGTATTCAAAATACAAGAAGAAGAATTAATTGTTCTAATTCACTATTCTAAATCCAGATGGTATGGTATTTATAATTAATTTATTTACCAATGCATTTGTAAATAAATTATTTATAGAGTTTCTTTTATTATCAAAAAGATTTGTTTAAAAAAATTATAAAATGATTTCACTAAATTAATAAAATATTTAGATTGTTATTTTTTTTAATAAGGAAAAATAATTGTTGTTTTATCATAAAAATTAATCCAAAAATAATTTAAAATTGCTGAATATATTTGATGACGATCAATGATTCTTGGAACAGATAGTTTATCATCAAGATTTAACATGATGCTATCAAAAAACCATTAAATCTGTATGACTTATTTCTGAATTTTAAATTTTACAAGAAGGATAATCATTTATCACTTCCTTCTTATTTATTGGAAGTAATTTTGATGAATTCTAACAAATTAAGGAAATTATATATATGTTTTTTTTGTGGAAATATCTAATTGTTGATAAAATTTATGCAAAATTATATTAAATTAATTAATTTTAAGTTTTAGTGAATATAACATAAATATGATAAAATTGCAAAATTAATTTTTTTAAATCAGAAAAAATGACTTTTTCAAAATATAAAGTTTTTGTTAAAAGTTATTTGTTAACATTTTTATTATGAAATATTATTAATAATTATTAATTATAAAATATAGTGCAGATTTAATTTATTAAATGTAAGTACTTATATATTTTCTGAATGTGCAGTATTAAATTTTAATTAGAATATTAACAAAATATTTCACATTATAAAAAATAAAAATTAAATTGATGTATGTATTTTTTTATGCAGCAATTAAAGGTGTTTTCCAAACATTAATATAAATATTTATACAGGTTTGGCAAAAATTGCCAAGCAAAGCCATCTGAGGATCATAATCAAAAATGCACCAGTAGAAAAATATCATTTAGTGTACAATAATGACTTAATTGCAGCCCTATCCCACTTTAAGGACATTATACAAATATTAATTTAATAAATTAAATTAAAATAGAAAAAGAGTATTCAAATTATGCATTTTTATAGTGCTAAATTAAATTTTTATGACAGTCGAAAAGAACACTCTTAAAATACATAAACTCACTCAGCTAATTTTGACGATGACCACACAGCACAGTAGCTTTTATATAGATAGAATGTTATAATGCTGTAGATTTTACTAATCACTTAATGGAAATTTCATTCTATGTTCTAATTAGTACTTTGATTAATGTAATAATCAGGTAATTAATTTTTTTAATATCTTATCTGTCTCAAGTTCTTTGAACTATAATGAAAATCTGAAATATTTAAAAAAATATGTTCTAAATTAGATGATGATTACTTTTAAATAAATTAATTTTTGTTGGTATAATGTCTTATTTATGTAATTGCAAAAAATATTTTTCAGTGAGTTGAATTTTATTTTATTTATTCTATGAAAAATTATTTATTTATTATATAATTAAATAAATTACTGTTGTTTTAAAGTTTAACTTTTATTATATGTTTTTATCATGTTATATGCTTGAAAATTTTTCAGAAAAATTAAGCAGTTAAAACTTATTGTTCAAAAAATTGTTTACAATATGAGTTAATAGTCAATGATGATGTTTGTTTTATTTTAAAAAATATATTGTTAATATTAAACTATATTTTAAATATTTTTAAATGCCATTATAAAAACTGAAAAGTTTCTGTTGTTATTAAAAATAAATCAGTTAATTTTTCAAAACTAATTTCAATGTATTATAATTGGGTTGAGATGAACTTTTGTATAGCTAAAAATTAATGAAAATTATATAAGAATATGTTTAAATCAGTATCATATTAGAAAAATTGATTGAATTATGTTAAAAAAATTTTAATGGAATTTATAAATACTTTGCTATTCATATAAATTATGAATATTTGTAAAATTTCATGTATTAATTTTATATTCTGTAGATTTTGAATTTTAAAAAGCTGTTTGCTTTCATAACTTTATTAACCCTTTGAGAAACTAGTACATATATTTTGGCATTTGTCTAATGTAAACAAATGTTTGGCTCAAGTAGTGATTGAGAGTTAAATGACTAATTAACTGAAATTGCACTAATTTCAGCTATGTCACATTAAAGAAATATTTGTTTTTTCTTTTCTTGTACAGTTTATAATTATTTAAGAATATTCTATGAATTTAAGTCACTTTTTAATGTATTGAATATGTACTAAACATACTCAAAGGGTTAAGTAATGCTATAATTTTATATTTATTTACTAAAACCTATTGAGAGACCATAATACGTGTTCATACTGTGAAGATGTAGTATATGATTAAATTAGAATTTGCCTTTGTATCTAAAGAAACTTTCAAAAGTTTTTCTAGATTATAATTGTTAATATTATTTTGTTATATTATGTCACCAAAATTGTATTTTATACTTATTACTGAAGTAATCATTGTCTTCTCAATGTTAATTAATGCAATGTTAGAAAATATATTGTCATAAAGCTTTTCTTACATTATATTGTAAGATAACTAAAACTTCCAATTAAATATTAATAATTCAGTCCATTTGTTTTAATATTTATTTGCTATGAAGCCAACTATTTATTTATTTTTAAATAGTTTGACATTTTAAAGATTTTTCTCAACCTGTTTACATTTACAGCTATAAAAAGTTATTAATTTTAGTTGACAAGATAAATATTTTTATAAATTCCTGGCTGAGATTTTGACACTATAAAATATTTTAAAGACAAAAATCAGTATCCCATCTGCCTTGATGTAAATATGTCTGCCTGTGATTCATTCTTTGCACTGAGTCATGTGGTGTGTCTGAACTGGATCCCATATTTAGTAACCACTGCTGTTTTTTTCTGCTGTCACACCCATGAAACACACAAAAAAACTAGAAAAGAATTAAATCCAAAAGATTTACTCTGCTTCTCTTGTTAAACAGAGTCATATGCACAGAAATAAATCTGACAAACTTAAAATTTATCTGTTAATTATTTTAGAATAATGATGATTTAATATGTACAGTACGTTATATCATATTTTTAATTAATATGTATATTAACTGGTAAAATAATTTTTATTTTATGTAAAAATTACAATAACTTAATGAAATTTCTGTTTTTCCAATCAAGATTTCGTTCTTGGCAGATGAACATGGACTCTATTCTAATCCTGTCCTTACGACCTCAAAAAAGATAAATTGATGCAACTTACTTTATCGTAGTATAAAAATGGAAGCATGATTGTATGTCATAACTAGAACTTACTCATCTTGAGATATTATCCATCTTAGCTAAGTATTTCACCCCTTTCAGAAATGTTATCTGTTCCTCTTCAACTATACATTCTACCTGCTTCAGCAAGAGGCGGCGTTATTTACGGTTTGCACTCGTAATAATGAGAATAGAAGCGTAAAATAACTCTTGTCCCAAATTCGTAACCTTGCGATCCGTTTTATATTATTAAATTTGAAAGTTTCTGGTGCAAAAACGCGATTTTTTGCATTATTTTCCTATATTTGGCTTCCTGCAATGCATCGAAACTTATGGCATGCAACACCTGTCCTTCGTATAAATTTAAAAAACCAGGAAAAAAAAACTAAAAAGACCCGCAAGTATATATAGATCAGCAAAAGCCGCAAGCGCGCATTTCACAAATTATTTTTAAATGGCCAAAATCGGTTGATGCCACTCTTCATATCTTTAATCCCCTCTGGTTATTATGTATAATAAATTCCACCTTATCATTCAAGGTCGAAACATCGAAAATTCCCAAATTTTATTAAATAGAACTCCACTAGACTCTTACATATTACGCAAATAACTAAGGACATAAAAGAAACTTACATAATTATTATTTAAAAAGTTAATAATTACGTAATTACAATAATAGAACTACTGTAGTGACATGATTAAAACAATAAAACAAAAAATTGAAAAAAAAAAATAATAATAATGCTTTCAAGAACTTAGCAGCAAGGCAGCTGTCAATACTGAACGTCCTTGAACCTTGACTAGCTAGCCATTTCCACCTGAGTGGACCATGCCAGGTGAGAACCGTCAGCCTGTGAAACTTCTAACCTTGGCCACATTCGTCGACATTATACCCTTCCTGTTGACGTATTGATTATTGTGAAGGACAGATGGTGGTCAGTAGAATGGACTACTGACCTACTGAAAAGCGAATCATCTGTGTAATTCCCGAGAGACTAAACGAATCCTAACCCAAATTTAATTTTTATTATTATAGGTTTTTGCCCAAAAATGACGAAGTTCTTGATCTGTTAAGCGTGGATTTAATTGAATATTTAGCAAACCCCAACAAGTGTAATTGATTTCCGCTTGATTTCGTTTATTTACATATTAGGAGAGAGGGAAAGAGATTTCTCGATACGATCACATTTCAGAATTATTTGGAAAAATGTTCAGGAAAGTGCATCGACGGTACTTTGATCTTTCGTGTGAGCGAATCCGATCTTATCTGAAGCGGCATTTATCAAGAGAGCATATAACTATGCTAATTTCCTTCGCTTTATTTGCTAAACAAATATATACTAAAGACGAAAACAGTTTTAGATAAATATGACGGTCGAGTTAAACATTTTGCGCGCCCGTTTTCCCAGTACTCTTTTATTTCTTAAATGCAAAACCATGTTTAAAAAATAATTAATTACAGATGATTAACGTTGCGAACGGGATTACACGCTCTGTTTAAAACTTAGAACTGTTTCGTCTTAATTCGTATTAAGTAAAATATCAAGTTTGATGATGTGATCGAGATTTTAATGCAGCACGCGTTGCCGCTGGTTAATGTCAAGTAACCGTGTATAACGCGCAATGCCGCTTTTTTAGTTACAACGTTTATTTCCAGGGAATAAATGTGTAACTTCCAGGAAAATAACTTTATATACATTTTTTGAATACGAAATCATTTCCTTTTAGTATAATAATAATTAAAATACAGTATAGAACACGTTGAAAATACATTGGAGAGAAAACCGTTCGATTGAATTGTCTTTAAATAAAATTATTTTACTTTTATTTGAGAATTGCTAATTTGAGGAGTTAACTTAATAATTAACATTTAAAAAAAAATCCTTCAAAGAAGACTTGTGCCTCGCGCTTATAGGAACAAAATTAAGAATATAAATAGAGCAGGGAAAAACAATCCTTTTTTTGTAATTATGATTACAAACATTTGTTTTTAATAAAACTTCATGCTGCAAATGTAATCGGAGACTGTATAAGAAGGACGGAAGAAAAAATAATAATTATTATTTCTACATTTTGGCTTGATTTTTCTTTTAAATCGATTTTTTTTCTTTTTTTAAATTTTTAATAATTACATCAAGATGTATCATTTTTCTATAAGCAGATGTTCAATTTTGGATTCAGGCCAGTTAAAAATTAGGTTAATACGAGCTTTTAAACACGAAGGAAATAGTCGTAATAATTTTTTCTTATTTTATTTTATTAAATTTATGAATCTAAAACGTTTCTCTCTACCTCGACTCTTCCAGTTGACTTTACCTCCCGCTACAGTTGGAGGTGTTTCAACTGGTTAGCCTTTAAATGCTAATGATAAAGCGATCATTGATCTCGGAATTTATTAATAAATGTAATTAAACTGTTACATAAAATTTTAATTTAAGAAGAAGAAGAAGATTTTATTAGTCGCGCGTTCTAAAACGGCAACGATTTCTGCCGGCTGAAGATTTCGATTTTTTTTTAAATTTTTTTAATTTAGTGAATAATTAGAGAAGAAAAAAGAAGGTCGAGTATTGATTAAATCTCGAATTTTTCGTTATTTTTAATGATTTTGCACACTTCGATGGAGTGTGAAAAGCACTAAATTGAAAGGACGCTGAACCCATTCGACGAAAATGCTTTTTTGACGTAGGAGGAAAACAAAAATATACGTAAATTTCGCTTCGGTTTCAATCGTTATTAACGATATTTCCCACTAGACGAAGCAAAATCCGGGATAGAAACAAAACAGAATTTTTTTTGTGTTTTTTTTTTAAAGATTAAAAGGAAGGGAGGAAAGAAAAGGTGCGTGAAGGGCGGCACCTCTTATTCATCGGGCCGGAACTTTCAGTTTTGACCGCCAGGTGACGCATGCGCGGCAGGTCGTCTATCAAGATGGCGGAAGCAGACGATAGTCGTCGACGTATCCAAAGTTTAAAACGGTTTTTCGAAGTCAATTAAGACATCGACGATTTAATAGGATAAACGAACAATAAGCGAAACATCGACGTTAATGAAAAGCGTAGCGCACGTGAAGGTCATGTGCCGTAAAAGTGAGTAGAATTCTTTTCGAAAGTTAAGCCTAGAAAATTCGGAAATTTTTTTATTTTTTCGAGGGGACTGTTTATCGGAATTCCCATAAATCGGAAAAGTAAAGGCCGGGGCGTGTGTGAGAGCGTACTTTAATACAAAAAAGAAAAAATGGTGGTATAAACTCTCGCGGATGTCAAATGATAAGTACGAAAGGTATTTAGGACGAAATTAGACCTAAATAAATGAAAAAAATAAAATAAAATAAAAAGAAAAATCAGGCGGTTCCTTGACCGTCGAATGATGTGCACGTGTCAGTTTAAAAATTCACTTTGCCAAAATATATTAATAAAGATGCCGGCGATTTTCTGTCTTTCGTCACCACCACTTCTTACTTTAATGGGAAATTTACGCCGCGATCGTATTCGGTAATCGATTAAAGCGAATAACACTAGAAAATTCATTTACCTGATAAGTCTTGTATTGTATTGGATGTGTGACGTGTTCAGACTTGTTTATTTTTATGTAATTGGCTCGATTTAAATTTCGTGTATTGTGACGTATGTATTTAATCGAATCGTATTTAATGCCGATTTATTATAGTGAGGTAATGATTATTTTTTTTGCGCTTAAAATATATATAAACAGTTATGTGATTAATAATCCTTAGTAGTTTTATTGTTTTGTGTGTACGGTACTTGTGTATATGCCACTTACGTGTAACTTTTTTTTTGTTTTTAATTTATGCGTGACGTATTACACCAATCGACCGATAATTGGTCGAGTGACGAAATTTTTAAACTGCGCGTGACGTGATGTAACGCGTAGGCCACCGGTTGGCGTATCGGGGTCATAATTGTTTCATGTGTATTTTACGTTAGATCGCAATTTATTCCCTCATTCGGTTCGTTCGGACGTTCGGGAGTGTTTCAGTAATGCGTCAGAGTCGTCGTTACGGGATCAGGATACGTGCGGGAGGCTACGCAAGCTGGAGAAGAAATCTTTGCCCCCTGGTCACGTGACCAGAAAAGATATCGATAAGTATGAAGATAATAGTGGTGATGATGATGGTGGTGGTAGTAGTAGCAGTAGTAATAGTTGTAGCGTAGTTTTTTAAAGTAGATAAACGCATAGGTATATATACCTTCTAATATTACCGATGCCGAACCGGTCGGAGTTTGCCAAACATCCTTGAAAGTATCGCAAAGTTGAATTGTCAAATGATAACTCAGTCTCACCCCGTGGCGTAACTGTGCATTCCAAAAATAACAAGGAGACAATTAAGGAGTCGAGTTTGGTTCTTACGAAAACAATAGATGAAAGGAGGTTCTCGCCGTTCTACGTGCCGATTTTCGCATTTTACTAGATTGTCAAATGCATATAATTTCGGCGTTAATTGGGTCGATGATTTCGGTAAGGATATACGGGGTCGGGGTTCTCTCACTCGATAAGGTTTCACGCGTATACGACGTTATGTACGAGGCTACTTTACGCTAAGTTTTATATACGCAGCCGCTTCCCAACGTGATTTCTAGTGCTTCTTAATGGTTAGACGAGCTTTAGAAAGTTACAGTGATAGTTAGACATTTAAAGGCTCGAGACCGCATCTCGGCTCGTGTTTTGATTTTGTTTGGTTTTGAAATCATTTCTTTTTAATCTGTTATATCTGCTGTCTGATTGCAGTTTGCGTTGTTGCTGTCGTCTCAGTATTAACAAGTGGTCTCTGTCTTCGCATCACATGTTGTCTGGGTTTGTCTAGGTTAAATATAGATCAACTGGAGATGAAAAACCTCAACGTCTATGCGTGTGGGTGGGAAACTGGCATTCGCTAACTACTACTAGTGGCAATATTCGACCGATAGGTATCGTCCCATGTTTCGGGATTTTGTAGAAAATGGGCAAAGTCGGCACGATTTTCACGCCTTTCTGGGATTAGGTTTCGGATAAATTCTCTCTTTCGGATGTTTCCCAATAGAATCCGATCGATCCCATTCTAGTTTGGTGTGTTTTCCATCCCTGTTCGAAAGTAGTTCGATCCAACTAGATGTAGTCTTAGTAGGTTCGAAAATTGTAGTTTTCAGCGATATAGCATCGTTTATTTTCTCTCTCGGCCAGCTATTCGAAAGGTTAAACTGCGTCGTCACCTGTTTTCGACCACGTGACTTCAATGTAAACTAACTATATATTTCTAGCCAACGGATTTACTAGTGTTTAGCTAAGCATTATTAGGAACAGTAAATTTCCACCAGCCATCGATATATATATATATATATTTGTCATTCTTTTGGTAAGTCATCCTTCGATATAATTCCATGGCGTAGTGTAAAGCTTACATCACTATTTTTAACTTTAGTAGGCCGTCTCGCAATGGCGACAGTGCCCACAGCGGGTGTCACGTTAGTCATTGACATTCTCCGCGAATAAAAGATCAAAACATTTCATTCCAAACTTCGGAAATCGTATAATCCGTCACATAATAACTGTTAGGCCACTTGTTTGCCATTGTCTGTTTCTGTTCGAACGTTAACGTATCGACTATTCGTAGGCGAAAATTTTCACTTTGATTCCGTCGTACGTAAGTTATCGTTCGTTTCTGCGGAACGATAACTTCGACACGGCTCGATTTAACTAGTGAAGAAAATATCCGACCAACAGGTACAAAACTATTTAGAGAAGAGTAAAATGGTCGCAAATAGATAACGTAACGAAAGGAATGCAGACGGCTGGGGAGGGGACGTCTGCATTCTCTTCTTGTTTCTCCGTCGTATCCGATGGTTTCTTTATAATTGCTTAGTTAACGCGTGGGGTAACCAAAACGCTCATCTCCCAGATGCCAGACGGGAAGGCTCGTTCTATCCACACTGCCTATCGGTATTCAAATTTGCCTGCCGTTCCGGTTCGGAAGCCATCGAGAATCGAGCTTCGACGGCAGAACAGAGGCGCCGGACTGGAAAGGCGACGTCGCAGTTTCTTGAAGAAAGTCTTTCCGCCAAACTCTCGCATCGAAATCGTTCGGTTTCGTAAAATTCCTATACGATCCGGAGGAAGGCGACCGACATCTGGGGAAACACTCGCGCGACGCGGATCGCTTTCGCACCCGCTGGGCGTTTCGGGAACGCCCTTTCGATGCGGAAGTTCTCAATCCTCCTCGAGATAATCGTTGTAGTAAAGAAAGTGGAGAAAATGATAGAAATTAGAAATTACTCTTCCTGTTAAATTTTTTTTTAAAATAGAAAGTATGTTGTTTAACGAAACGAATGCGTTAATAACCACGGCATCCGCAAAATCTACCGCACCGTCTAACGAAAGCAAAATACGCGACACCCTAAGTTTTACTTTTTTTGTTTTTTGGTGTCTGCCCGTTGTGACCATGCGGCATCGTGTCATGGTGTGTCCGCCACGAGAACGACAATCGATAACAGTTTGTAACTGTCTGGGACATCCATCCTCAGGCAAGAATATACCCTACGGTTTTTACAAGCTTTGTAATTCGTATTATTTACCACAATGGATAATTGACTACCGAAATTTGCGAAGCGTCATTCCGTAACAGTTGGGCCTACTCGAAAACGAGGACGACGATCTAACGACGTAATTCTGTCATTATTAGCAACCGGTGAAAGAAGCGTCGAATTTAATCACTCTTCGAGAGGTTAAGAGATCGGCGAAATAGTCTCGTTAAGATAGACATTTGGCCTTCCATTTAAGACTAACACTGTCAATATGTATGAAATATTAAAGAATTGGTCGGTCGATTAATGTTGCGGACGGGTCCGACCCTCAATAAGATCGATCGGCACGGCAAGGAGATGGAGAACGATGCTTCAACCCGTAGTGCCCGTAATAAATTATAGGAGTCCGTATTGGATTCGAATTCTGTCGGTTCTTTCACTGCGCGACCATCTGTTCCACGAAGGTTGTTCACGCAGTTTCACGTAATAAAAGCCTGGATATAAGTTTAAAAAATTAACGACGCTCGAACTCCATACATGTTTCCATGATTTATGACACTAAGAAAAATCGATAACGAACGTTCTTCCAGGAAATTTTATCTTAATAATAATTGCAAAGTACGGGAGACACATAGGCCACCGAAACGTAAAGATACGGCCGAATTTCTTTTTAATCCCTTCGTTAGTATTTTATTTCGACGTTTACTGGCGACCGAAAGAAATTTTCTAGCGATTTCTCTTCTCTAACGGATTTCTAACGGGTTTTTAAATAGCATACCGGAATCGGTACGCCGAACCGAACGTGCAGAGAAAAGCACCGCGGTGCGGCATTAACACGCCGCGGAGAGTTAAGAGCGGTTCGCAGCTGCGGATCGCGGGCATCTCCCCGAGTAGCGCACACAAAAGATACCGTTCGGTCTTTTCTTTGGCGGAGGACAGGTGAGCACGCGCCTACCACGTGACTCGATCGGGACCCGTCGCTCCGGCCGCCACCGGGTCGTCTTCGGCAGCTGTCGGGGCATCTGGGCCCTGCTCGAGACGAACATCTGGACATTGCTCCGCGCCAACGATTTTTAACCCCCCGTTCCGTAATTAAGGTAAACGCGGACCGGTCGCGTTACCGGCGATTTACCGGAGACCGCGTGCAGAGACATTTCTACGCGGCCGTAATCTCCACCCCTTTCGTCCGGTCTCCGGGAGTTTCGACAAGAAAGATCAGAGGAGAGAGAGACGAAAGACCGGAAGTTTCTCTAACGTCGAGGCCGACCAACGGTTTTTGACCTTCGGACAGAAGGAGTGGGCCGAAGGTCGGAGAAGAAATTCGAATTTTCGCGGGGCGTGCAAAAACGAGATGCGTGGCAGTACGGAACTTCCACCGCGCCAGGGACTGCGGTAACGGGTCTGGAATCCACCGGAAACGGGCACGACGTCTCGGGCTTCCACCCAGGAGTCGCGCGTCGGAAGAAAAGGCGCCCCGGGCCAGGGCCCGAGACCACCTCTCCGACCGTGAAATCGTCTTACAGTCGTCACGGCGCGCGGACCATTTTGTTCCGGGTGACGGTGCAAGATGCGGGCGTGGCACGCGCCGTCCGTTCCGCCCCGGCTCTCGTAAACAATGCGATCGTCGTCCCGTCTATTGTTTCGGCGTAGGTTTAAGGGTACGGAGGTTGCTTCTGCTTCGCTCCGTTCGTCTTCCGCTCGAGTTCGTCGTCTTCCGTCGGCGGGCCCGACCGTCCCGGCCGCCGTCGCCCGGTAAGCCCGCCACGCGCCGCAACCGGACTCGGAAAACCAAGGTAGAGGTAGGAGAATCCAGTGCTTTGTCCGACGGGTCCGGTTCGGATGCGTCGCTTTCCTTTTTTCGGACCCGACGAGGTCGTTCCGTCCCAACGAACAAAAAAAGAAAAAAAATGGGTTTATAGAACACGCAAAAATCGGCGTTCCGGGCTAAGCCCGCTTCCTCTGTTACTTATTCTGTATCGTTTGGCCGTCGCCACAAACTCGGGGAGAACGAGTGGCGAGGATCGGCTTCCGATGTCGTAACGATAAAAGGTGTCCGGATTCGATTTCTGTCGACTCTTTATTCTTTAACTCGTGTTGGTTTCGGGATCGATTTTCAATTCTTCTCTTCCGAGAATTTGGTAGCGCTCATCGTTTATACAAGCATTCGGTTTTTCCTACCGGACGCTGAATCAAACATTTATGAATAGAAGTGACTTCATCGGATGCGTGTACGATCTCGCCTCGAGTCTGGTTCTTTCCTTCGAAAACTTTCACTCGTTCTGCCGGTGGGAATTTGTTCAAATTGACTTTCCTCGTCCGGTTGGGGGAAGCCAAAAGGACGGCCAGGAATTCCGACGTTTTCCCGGCTCGGAATCGTCGAACGCGTCCCTTTATCGCCGATTTTCCAAAGTAATCCGGGGAAAGGAGGCACGCTTCTTTGCCCGACCGAGGTCCCGGAAGGCGCGTGGCGGGCTCGTGCCGTCTTATGGCGGAGCGCCGGAGCATCGGAGGGGAGCCGACGGCACGCGCCGATTTCCCTCCCCCGATCGAAGACCAGCTGCCAGCTCTCCCCTGGAAACCGGACCGACCCGCGCGGAGCCATTTTTTTACCTCCCCTTTTTGTTCGAGGTACGGAATGCCGGCGGCAGAAATCTGGGTTTTAAATCGGAGGAGCGGACGACGTCGGACAGCTGTCGTCGGACAGATGCGGATCGACGGCCCGACCGGGCGTCGGCGGAGGAGAGCGGGCCCGAGAGGCCGAGGGGCCTCCGGCTTCTCCGCGCCGGATGCCGCCGAGAGGGGGAACCATCTGGTGGCGCGTGGCGCGCGCCCCACCTGCCAGCTTCTAGACGGCCGTCCGACCTGGAAGACGCGGCCACCGTCACGTGACGCGATCCTCCGCCGCCCCTGGGTGGCCGCGGCTGACGGCGGACGCTTCGCCATTGGTTCGGCGGCCCGGTATAGTTCCGGTTTCGACTTTACTCTCGGTCTCAGTCGGCGGGAAGCGGCGGCGCGGTCGGATCGTGCGCGCCTCTCCTGGGGATTACCGATATGACGCGGCGCCATCTCGCGCGAGATGCCGGTGCTGCCGTGCCCGGAACGGACGGTCCGCTCGCGGGCCGAACGCATAACGGTAAGCGCTCTTTTAAACATTACTTACGAAGTCGCGCCTCCGGTTTCGACTCGACCCGGTCCGACCGGGCGGACCGGCCAGCGGCCGAGGGTTCGGACCCGCTCGGTCGATCGACCGTTTCTCTTCCTCGGACGGGGAACGCCCCGCCATCGCGTTCCGTCTCGCGCCTCCGACGCCTCCCCCTGGCTAATTAAACGTGCTAATGACGGATGCGGAAAGTGGATCGGACACGTGTCCCGACGGCCCAACCGTTATCGAGACGGAGGAGAAGTTAACGGACGTCGTCCGTCACCTCGCTCCCGGGTCCTCTTCCCGGCCCAACGGTCGGAGGCGTGCTGCGCCTCTCCGCGCCGCCCTTCCATTCTCGCTTTTGCTTTTTTCTCCGATCGGGGGTCGAACGGATGGTCGCGCTCCGATCGTCGTCGTCCGTATCAAAATTTCGCGTCCTTTCCGGCCCGGAATCCCGATTCGTCACGCCCGACGTCACGCTTTCGTTTAGCGCGTGTAATTAATTTCTATTACTACTACTACTGCCGGTGTTTTTTTTCTTCTCGGATTTCCCCCCCGCTCCCTTCGCTAATCGTCCGACGTTTTTAATTACAGGTCAGAGCTGGCTTCTTCGGTGGCCACTTCGCACTCCGGTCGTCATGCCCAGAACCACGTGTCCGCCTTTATTACTACTGGTCCTCTTGGCTTCTGCACTGTTCAGGATAGCAGGTAGGTGATGCGCCTTTGGTCTCTCGTCTTTACGGCGGTTATTTGGCTGTCGGCCGCGCGTGAAGCGCACGTGAAGTGGGAGGAGTTTCCTGTCACGAAATCGCCGGATCGCGGACGCCGCTCCCGCCGTATGTTTTTTTTTTCCGTGGGAGACGGGCGCCGCCCCTTCCCCAATCCGGAACGGACGGTCCGGTGCGTGACGCTTCACCGTCGGCGGACAAATTCCCTCCCTCGTCCGTATCCCGTCGAATTTGATATTTAAAGAAAACGGTTTTTCGATATAATTGCGTCTTCGTCCGGCATGTTCTTTTTTTATTCCGAGGTTATGATTGCCGCGTGGAGTCGGCAATGGAGTAAGACGAGCCGATGGAGAATTACGAAGGTAACGGGAGCGTGAAAACGCGCTGCGCCGTCGCTCGACGACGTTTCGGAACGATGTCGAGTCGCAGCTGGTGGAACCGGTCGACACCTGTGTCGCTACCCGCTTCCCGTTGCCACACTAGATATCCTGTGCCTCCCCCGTTTTTCTTCCGGTGCGGTAAATGCGATCGGAAGTGACGCGCGACCGGAAGAACGCGACGCCGTAAGCAATCGCGTCCCGTCGGTCCCCTTTCCATTCGACCCCTTCGTCGGTCGGTCGTAATGCTCCTCTCTCTCTCTCTCTCGTACGTTAATCTGGGGGTCCGGGGCACGCAGCTGTAAAGAAAAACGGCAGGTGGGGGAGTGGATCGGGCACGTGCGCGTTCGGCCTCCGTCGACAGATGTGTTTGCCCGTCGCCCCTGCCGCCCTTCCCGTCGATATCCCGTCAGGTGTTTGCTCGGCCGTCTCGATCTTGGCGATTTAAAACCGTCCAAAATTTCTCCCATTTTGGTTTTAATCGACTCCGTCGAAATCGACGTGGATTCGTCACGTGACTGTACGCGGTCTAGTAGAACTGGACAGTAGTCGAACTTCCGGCAGTCACCGGACCTTGTTTCCCGTTCCTCTCTATTCAGATTTACTTTCATTGCATTTCCGTTAGCGTCCACCTTACAGTGCTTTACTGCCTATAGTTATGTAATTCTACTGGCTTGAATGTTACAAAAACGATACTTAAAACGTTATTTAAAAAAAGATAGAAAAACGCTTCTCGTTTCTGCTGTGTCACCTATTATTGTATTCTGTAATTGTAGAAATCTCTCTCTGCGTGGGCGTATCTTGTATTCTTATTTGTTCGAGTGGTCCGAGCGTCTATTGTCGGAGATTGCATCTTATCGTGAGAAGCTACGTGTTTTATCTTTATTAGTGGGAGGAAATTGGGAAATATTCCCGTTCGAATATTTTGACGGTTGAGATTACAGTCGGTCGGACTGACTGATCGACGATGGGTGAACCCGATCGACGTTTAGGTTGGTCGAATTGGCGTTTTGGGTGTCCGGTTTTATGTCGTGGATTTTTCACCGCGTACTTTGTTCTGTAGCGGTGATAGTGATGAATTGAGATTGATAGGAGAATTAGGGGCAGATGTTCTTTTCCTGCCCTCAAATGTATTATAATATAATTAAGTGGCTATCTGTTTTGTGATGAAAATAATTTTCGTTTTGGGTTTGGTTTGGGTGATAAGAATTGATAGTGAATTTTTCCGGCGTTAATTATGCTGTATCAACGAAACCATTGTGAATTCAGATTAAATTTTTGCGATCGATTTTTCGTACCACGATGTGGTTTTTATTTTTGAAAAACCTTAAATCGTGGCAGAATATTTATTTTAAAAGAATTCTTTTTCTTTTTTATTGCGAATTCATATTTACTGGAAAACACATTTTTCGTACGTTCTGAATAAACGTAATTCAAAGAATCATTGCATATAGTGTCTTATCTACTGTAAAAAGAATTTGTAAATTTTACATTTTATATTTAAGGAATTTCACTTATCTTTTGTCTTTGGACTTGGCTGTTCTTTTGAAGCATAATATTCTAAAGTTGTGTTTAAAAAACTTAGTAATTAAAATTCCACACTAATTTAAATTTAAAGAAAATGCTGTACTAGAATGAATATCTATATTTTGCAATATTAAAACAATATAGTTTAAAGTAATTTCTTCAAAAAGCTGTGTACTTTTGTGTTGTTTTTGATGATCTCTGTCTTCTCAAATTGCTTTCTCTTTGGTGTTGATATGATTTTAAGGAATAGTTTGCATAAATAAATTGAATGATTTTTTTCTTAAATATTATGCATTATCGTAAACTTCTTAATCCATTACTTTGGAATAATGCAGTTCAGAATTGTGCAGCAAGAATCATTTTATATTTTTCAGAGTTTTATAAATAATTTCTTCATGTGAGCTAAACCTTTTATTGTTTGAAAAGTCATTTGATGATCGATGGAATCTGCTTGTGAATATTTTTGATCACTTTTGAAATTTGAATCATTTCTGATTATCTTCAATATTTGTCTTTTCAAAAACTTGTGACAAATATAAAATATCAGGAATTGTTTGAAACGTGCAGTTGGCATTGTTGTTACACATTTTCTTTGTTAGCATGTAGATTTCGGTCAACATTTTTTTTATCTGATGTTGCACAAAATTTAATGCTTGCTTTATGATCTGTCGCTACAAATCATAACAACTGAACAATATAACATATGATATTAAAGATTTTTATATGTAATGATTGATGTGTTCTTACTAGAAATTTATTTATATCTTATTTTTTAGATATAGACTTTTTTTGTAATGGATTTACAAGTTAGTCTTAGAATATATGGGTATATATATCTTGTGTGATCTCACTTTATTCAATTTCAAAAATCAAAATAGATCCTGAATTAAATTATCTTGCACTTTCATCTACAATTCAACTACTGTATATGCAATGGTATTATAAGTATTCAAAGTGATAATTTTGTTTTAAATTGCTTTTAATCAGAATAGATCCTTATTTTTAGATAGTTTAAAGTTTGTCAAAGAAACATTCATTCTATCAATCTAGAACCTTCAAAAGAGTGAAGAAAGGATGATACAGACTCAGTTTTTGTATTAGTTGATTCATATTCCAATTAAATTACTAGTTATAGATGAAGTGATTGGAAAAAATAAATATATATCTAAAATTCAGAAATTTAGTTATTTTTTATTTTGGGAATGTATCTCTGTTTAACCCATATAAAAGTCCACTCACTTTAGTGATTCACTTTATGTAATGCTTTCTTGAACCAATTAATTCCATAATTCAAGAGATAACTATAGTTGTCAAGCCTCATACATAAAAAATGTCTTTAATTGTATACAAAACTTATATATTGAGTATAAAAGTATTTCTTATAAAAAATTGAATTGTATTCAATAATGTACTCGAGAAATTCTTCTCTGTCACCTCCAATGGTAATATAGCTTATTAAAAGGGATTTTTTCTGCTGGTTTTAAAATATGTGTCATTTGAATCTTTAATTTTAACTTTCTATAATAGTGAAAAGGTTTTAACTCCTCGTAAGATGGTATAGAAAGAGAAGAATTTCTCGGGGATATTACAATACAAACAAATTTTATAAAAAAAATCAATTCCATCATTTTTAATCTTTTTTGATATATATAAAAAGTATTTCTTGGCTTATTGATGTGTATTTTTTCAGTTATAAGAGATTAAGGAAAAAGTAATTAGCTATTTATATATATTTTTAATTTATCAAAAATGTGATTATTACAATTGTGATACTTGATTAAAAGAATTAGTGAGAAAAGTATTCCTTGACAATTCTCATGTAATTGATTGAACTGATTGAGATAAACATTTTGGTTAATAACTGTCCAGAACAAGATTCCTAATTTTTTTTAATAATATTGACTAAATATTGGGAAAATAATTTTATATTAATTGAAACAGATTAATTTTAAAATTATTACAAACTTTCTTAGTTTAAAAACAAACATTGAAACAAATGTCTTTATTTTCAGGAGCATGTTCGTCGCGTTCCACACCCAAACCTCGTCCGCCGACGGCTACAATGAGGCCCAATATAACATTCCAGACGTATACTTGTCCTGAAGATTATGCCAAGTGGTATTGCCTTAATGGTGCCACATGCTTTTTTGTAAGAATTGGAGAATCTATTCTATATAACTGCGAGTAAGTTTCCATTTTTATTTTTAGGCTAATTCTATTATGAATACAGCTTAATTAAATATTTTAAATATTTCTTTTGATGATTTTATAGATGTGCAGATGGCTTTGTTGGCCAACGTTGTGAATTTAAGGATTTAGCTGGATCATATCTTCGTGAGTAAATATTTTTGAATTACGAACTTAAATAATAGGATTTTTAGAACATTAATAGAATATAATTTATACATGTACTGATATGAATTTATTATTTAACATTGATTAAGTAAATTATAAAAGATTTAATATAATTCTTGTATAATTATTTAAATTTCTGTTTTCTACTGACATAAATAAGTAATGATAGACTAATTACATTTTCATGCAAAAAACATATCGTATTTCAACAATTTTTTCTTACACAAAATTCCTTGTTTTGATGCTGGAGTTA
Source organism: Centruroides vittatus (assembly GCF_030686945.1). Taxonomy (NCBI): domain Eukaryota; kingdom Metazoa; phylum Arthropoda; class Arachnida; order Scorpiones; family Buthidae; genus Centruroides; species Centruroides vittatus. Next base: position 408,906 of record NW_027122478.1, on the reverse strand, counting down.
AGCCAAGTGCATTTAAATATTTAGAGTGTGTTTAGAGACAGCAGCAGTTGCTTTCTTTCACTTTGTATATCATTAGAAATGAAACTTTCCAGATTCTCATTTTATAGATTTACTTATCAGTTTAACTTTTAAAAATTAATTTCAAACAATAGGAATATAAAATTTTGTGCATGTTTTGAAATTTCATATTATTTTAATATAATAAATGATTTGAATTATTCTTAAATTAAAATATTTATCTTTTGTTATACAGCAGTAAGAAAGAGTATTATGATAGAAAGGGCAAGCATTGCAGGTGGAGTCTCTCTTGCTGTTGTTATTATTGTTGTCATTTCAATAGTAATTTATGTATATGTCAGGTAAGTTTTGATGATACCATTTAAGTTTTGTTTTACTAAGTTAGATACAGTTTTAAAATTTTATTGGAATATAATTATTTTAAAATATGCAAATTTTATAAAATTTCCTTATAATGCTTTAAAATATATACATATAATTTACATATAAATGTATTTATATGATTATTTTGTTGATTTTTCAAGAAATATTTAAAATTAGAATGTCAAAGAGCCTTGGAGATTTAAATTGTTTATTTTTCACCTTGACAGTAAAAATATCTGCTTGCTAATATTAGATATCTTAATTGACCATTACTCTCGAAGAAAATAAAATTTGGATAATCAATGGAATTTAATTTCATTGCTTATTTAATAAATTATATATATATTATATGAAATAGAAAACCTGAGTATTTTTAATTACATTAATTATACATTAAAAAGATATAAATTTTAAAATTCTGTTAATGACTGTCAATAATAAATTAAATGTTTTTTTTTTTTCAAATTAAGCAAATATTCTGTTGTAATCATAATTATCTTTATTTATTTTTAAAATATACTTTTAAACTAAAAAGACAGGATAGATATTCTTAATTTATATAGTTTAAGTTTAAACTAAGAGAAAAATATGAACTAAAAGTTAGCTTTTATTTTCTTTTTATTTTAAATAAATTAAACATGAATTTGGAAAATATATCAGATTTTATAATAGCTTATAATATTTTTTTAAATATAGTATTGAAGTTATTTTCAGTTAATAATGTATTACTAATATTTCATATATTCTTTGTAGAAGAAGAGAAAAAGAAAAATCAATTATAGAAGAACTTGAACGCAAACCTTTTGGTTCACAATCATTACATTCTTCATCAGACAGACAGACTACTCCAACAAATGTATGTAAAATTCATTTCTTTGGTACTGATTAATTCATTTGGTTATTTATAGACTACTGAGAACTGGAATTATTTTTTAGTAGTTTGTAAGAGAAGAGGAAAAATTGATTTATCTAAAATTTAAAGTAAATTTAGACCAGTAGTATAATAAAACCACAATAACAATATATCTTAAATTATAGACACTTTTAGTTATTTAGGTTGAATATTATGTTATCAAATGCATTATGTGAGGAAGAAGGAAAAGTTAGTAAAGAAAATTGATTGGTCATTAAATGAAATTAGGTATTGTTACCAGTTAAAAATTAGAGCATTCATAAATTTTTATAATATTGAATGCCCTTATAAAAGAAGTATTTACTATTCTTATAGATCATCTATATTTAGATTTTAAATAAGTGTGTGTTAGAACTTAATTCAAAATGAGATTAAGATTTTTGAAAAATTTTATATTTTATAAATCTGATATTTCTCTTGTTGTATCCTTTATATGAAACATTAATCCATGTTGTTTAAAAGAAGTTTAGTGAATTAATTAGATAATTTTAATACGTTGCTTTAGATGATGATTATAGTTTTGTGTTTTACAAAAGTTCTTAAAATAAACTTTATATCTTCAAATATGTATTTTATGATTGAAATTTTCACTTGCAGAAAAAATGCTTAAATCATTGATGGTCTTATAATTTGTTTTTTGTCATCTAGATACAAAATTATCACAGATTGCATTAATAATCTCTTATTCCTATTAGAATAATTTTCTCTTATCTACAAATTTTTCTTCAAAGTAAATGAATCTTACAAACCTTATTCCTCATTCATGTTTCTTTAATCCTCCTGTTGGTTTACTTATTTTGAAGTATGATTATATTTGTTACTTATATTCTATTGTATTTTTGTTTTGTTCTGTGTTTTATTATATTATTATATTTGATATTATTCATTTGGTCATCATTAAATATGGCTTTAGTAAGTAACGGGGAAAAAAGGCAATATTTATCTCCATAACATCGAAAATTAATATATTAACATGTATTTTTACTTTCAATAATAACTATTTTTTTTTCTGTTAACTGTGTTATAATTTATTTCGCTATTATTTTAAAATATATATAAAACAACTTTGCCACTTTTAGAATCTGTTTTATTTTGGATGTTTGAAGTTAATGAATAACAGTCAAAAGTAACAAACTAATCCATCAGTATAAATTTATCTTTAAATACAATTTTTGAAAAAATTAACATGCACTCAACTTATTAATAATTAATTAATAATAAAACTCTGGATAAGTTTCAGATAATAACTTTTTTGGTCAATAGTAGTTTCATGAATATATTACCTTTTATCATTTTTGCTCATCTATTTGAAAATGTAATATTAATGAAAAACTATAATCTAATTTTCAAAATAACATTATTATGGATAAACACATTTATTATTTGACATTCCTGAGATGATAGGAAGGGAATATGTAGAAAACTAACAGAATGCTGCTGTTTTTGTTTTGATTAGTCATTCAAAATATTTACCAAATTTTTAAAAATGTATACCAAAAAATGAATTTTTGTTCTCAGATTAAGGTGTTTATTTGATTAAGTCAAATTTGTAATAGAATCTTTCTGAAGCATTTTAGTAATTAATATGTTTAAAATTTTCTGCCACTTAAAAGTAGAAATAATTAAATTATCTTACATTTGAATTAACTTTATTTATTACGAATTTTTATAATTCTTCATATATAATGATAGAATTGCTTTAATCTTGAAATTTTACTATTGTAGACACCAAGTGTATAATTTATAAATGATAACAAGTATTTTTTTAAAATTAACTATAAATATGCAGAATATGATTGAGTCTTGTCAATTCATATATATAATGAAAATAATTATAAAATGTCTTTTTGAAGAAGCAAATAATCCTTAAACAAACAAAATTTAAAAATAAACATCAAAACTTTTCTCTTTCTCTTAATAAAAATGATAATCTATGTAAAAAATGAAATAATTAGTTGCTTAAAAAGCTACTTTAGATATCATAGATTTCTTTATTATAATTTCTAATCTACAGGAAATATCTCCTTTTATCAGTGAAATTTTTCATAATTCTTGACATTATTTGAAATTTTATTTTGCTGATTTATAATAAATTAATTAATAAATAGAAGATTAGAAATTTTAATTTAGTTATTCATATTACTATTATTTAAATTATAGTAGTTTAAATTTATGGAAAATTTGATAAAAATAAGAGTAATTGTGGAATAAATAATTTAGATTTGTCACAATTTTTTAATTAAAATTTTTTAAAATATTTAAATATATTGAATAAGAATATTACAAAAATATTATTGTCATTGTTGTTATAAAAACCATGAAATTAAAGAAACAATTTAATGTTTTCTAAAATTAAATCAAAAATATGGATACATAATGAGAATAATAAATGTTAGATACGAGGGGAAAATATCCATATTCAGAAATTTTATTTTTTACATATATTACATATCTAGCATTTTATTAATGTTAAAACATTATATTTAATCAGTAAATTGCACTGATAATTTGATTTTTATAAAATAGATAAATACATCAAATGATACTGAGATAAAAATTATTATTTTCAGTGAAATTAAATATTAACGAAAGAATTATATTTTTGAAAAATTCTTCTGATTTTGATTTAATTCTACTTTAAAAAGAATGCATTTTAACTGGACAAGTATTAATGAACAAGAGTGATGAACATTGTCTTGTCATGCAGTTGCTAGCCTGTGTCCTATATACTCTCAAATAATTGATAAAGTGTGGAACTTATGAAAAGGAATATTATCTGTAGTTATTTTTGTCTGTGTAAAAAAGTACTGTGTTTATTTTTATGCAACACTGGGTGTCAAATAGAATATTCAGAAAATTCAGCAATTAAAATATGGATCAATTTCTATTTCATTTAGAAACACTTCTGAATAAGGCAAAAGTAAAATTAATTTATTTATTTCTTTAAAACTGGTTTGATAAATTATTATTTTATATAATGTCTTAAATCTACTATAATCAAATTACTTAATAGGTAATTACAATTATTACAGTTTCCACAATATATATTTTTATTTTAATATATAACTTATCTCTAATAGTGTTTTTTTTTTTTTTGTTGATTATTTTACCATTGTTCCTTTCTGTTGTGTAATAAAATAGTTGCAAATTACAGATTTGATTCTATCATTGTTTAGCAATTGATTAATCAACAAACATACATAAATTTAGTAGTAATAATGGAATCAGAATAAATATAAATGAGTAAAATTACATAACAATAAGAATAGGCAACTGTTTTTCAATTTTTATCTAATGTAAATGCTTCTTAATGGACATAAAATGTTGAAATTAAAAATATTGTGAATGTATTTTATCAATTTGTTTTATTAGATCTGTTAAAAAGTAAATTCAATATCATTAAAATTTCTCAAAAACTATTGTAGCTTTTAATATAATTGTTTTATTCTAATCTTCTTTTGTGACTTTATCTTTTTAATTTACTATTTTCCACTTAAAATTAACTTATAACTTTCTGTGTATGCTTTCTAACATCTAACAAAAGGGTTTTGCCTTAGGTATGTCCCAAATCTTGGAAAACTTCCTGGAATTATTATTTACATTCATCTACTTAAAAATTATTACATGTAGTTAAGGTAAGATTCTGTATGATGTAAATTATTTTATTATTAAAATAAACGACATAATAATTACATTTTTGCAAAAATATATTCCACTTGTTACAACAGCATTTAAATATAAGTAAATTCTAATTAATATTTTATTTTTATTTTTAATAGTTTTTATAATAACTGTTTTATTGTAATCCACATTATAAATGCAACTTTTTGATTTACTATAGCACTATAGAATAATGTCACAATTTAAGTAGAATAGTACAAAATAAATTGCTTGTTGGCACTTCGTATCAATGCTACCTATCTGTTGAATCAATTGCTGTATGTGCATGTATGTAGCAAGTGCAAATGAATATATATATAATAGAAAATTAATGCTCTGAAGATATTTAGTATATTGAATATTCTAATTAAATTCAACTTTTTTTAAACTTCAGTTTAAACATATGAAAACATCCTCTGGATTCCAATATTTAAAATATCTAAAAATGATAAATAAAATTTTAAATAATGTTACAATATACTCTTGTTGAATTAATATTTTTATATCATATAAACTGTAACTAACCTTTAAACTCTAGATATTGAGTGCCAGTATTATGGATATTGTGTGGTATTTATTTCATTTTCTGGAAGTAAATAAGTAAATTTAATCAAGTGAAACTTATTATTGTACAAATAATAATAATAATAATTGCAATTGATTAAAAATATAGTAATATTGCCACAAAAGGACTTGTATAGCAAGTTTAGCTGATATTATAATAAAACAAAATATTTGTGTTGATAATTGTGTTGATTACATTTTATCTTACAACTGAATTTGATTTTTGTGTAAAATATTGTATAAATGTTATTTATATCAAAATTCTTAATTAATAGTTAAGAGATTAGTGTAATAAATATTTTTCATTTTGTTTATAGGATTTAGAATTGGGATCTCAGCCAGGAACATCAACAGAAACTCCTCTGCGATCTCTACCCATATTAACTATGATCAGTCAAGGAAGGAATCAATAGAGGCTTTTTGTCTTTGTAATTTAGTGATGGAAACTTGTATGCATGTCGAGTTCATGCAGATTAATAAAGGAGGTTAGAGAGTTACAACTGAGGAAACCTGTACATAAAATAGACAGTTGTGAGAGAATTTTTTGATGTGAGAAATAAAAGGCCACAATGGTAACATGGACTGTATACCAGCCAAAAATCCATTACATTGTGCCTGTAACTTCCATTGTTTCCAATATTGTGGTAGGAAATAACTGTTGCACAGAATCCTACCCATATAAAAGGGAGATGTCTTTCTTCCACATGTCCAAATATCAGAGTAATGAAGCTGCCAGGCTATCGACATCCAGTTTTTTCTTGGACCGATTATTCTCAGGTCATGCTGTTTCTGCTTCTATTATATGTACATCCTGTTAGCATTTTTTTTCTATTTTATTGTGCTAATAACATATATGTCATAAGTTTATATGTTTTAATTAATTGTGTTCATATAAATTTAGTCAAGATTTTTCATTAACAAAAGTAATATGAGAACGATTTCCAGTCTATAATATATGTTGAATAACAGTTAGTGAAGAATCTTGTCTAATGAAAAAATGACTAACAATCAATTAATGATTCAGTATATAATTGCTGTCCTTTTTTTTTTCTTTTGGTCAGTTGTTTAAATTCTTTCATCAAATAATATCCTTTATTATGCTTTTTATTGTGAACATGATGTAATTGCAATTTGAAATGTTTAATGTTATCCAAGAATAACCTATTTTTTATTTAGGTTGAAATTCTTGTTATCCCCAGAATAATTTATTGTGTTTTTTTAATAGTCGAGATTTGAAACTTTTTGAGAACTTGTGTAACATTCCGTGTAATTGAAACCTCATTGTTGACGGGCACACATATTTTTAAACAGACATATTCAGTGCTCTCAACGGAAATTTTTTTCTAGTCTCAAGCTATGCAAAACCAATCTTGGACATTTCTGCCACAACTATGACCACAGATAAATTCTTAATAATTTGACAATAAATATTCTTATAATTTACTTGTTTTGCATCTCAAGTAAAAAAAATTGTCAACCACTGCCAAGTATACAGTACATTTGACTGTACATTTATTCAGAAGCTGGAAGCTGTTACTTTGGGTTGGCCTGTGGTAGTACATCCTTTTGTGTGAATGTAGATATGTACATAGGAGCTCGAATATATTGTGGTCACTTCAGTTCGTGCTAAATGGCTCGGTGGGTCAAGTGAGAAACGCGGAATGCAGATCAAGAGATTATTTATAAAATCGAGTATCCTCGTCTCACTTCACCCAACAAGTCAGCTTTCCCAGCAGCAGAGGAACATGTACATACACAGGCATTTGCATTTGGTGTAGAAATTTTAAATTAATTGATATTAATGTGAAATTATTTTGCTGAAATTATGGGAAGAGTTGTTTGTCAGTTCCTATTTAATAATATAGTTTATCAATTTTTTTCTGTAAAAAAGAAAGGAAAAAACATATGAATATATATATATATATATTATAACTTGTGGAAAAATGTTTAAAAATTTCTTAATTAAGACAGCTATAAGTTTGTCCGTATATTATATATATTTATGCAGTATAAGTAACACATGCCATGTATGTGTGTATTATATTGTATAGTTTTTAAGTATCATCATTTCTAAATTATTTTATATCAGACATATCAATCTATCTTCTTCCAAGAATTGCAAATATGACAGTGACATTATTACAAAATAAAGCTAGTCTGACTTCAAAATGTCAACCAATTCTAAGCTTTGTTCATAATTGATAATCATGAAAGAAAAAAAAATGTTAAAAAAATATTTTTTTTAATATGTCTTAGCATTTAAAAAATGTTAATTGTTAAAATGAAAAATTTTTTGCAATATTTGTCTTCCCTGATAGCATTTAATGGCACAGCAAAATTTGCTTCAAGTTTAATATATATATAAAATAATATATATACAGTATATTATATACCTCCTGTATTGAATTGATCAAAATGTATGAATGAGTTTGCTGTATTTTCTTAATTTATAACATTTGAAAATTTAGAATAGTCAGTTTATATGAGTCTTCTAATTAGAAACTGCCATGCATGAGAAAATAAATAGTTTATAACAATGTGTTTTAGATTCATCATTATTACTCCTTAACGTAATAATTTCACTATTTTTATCGAATAAATAATGATAATTTTGTCGTGTTTTGTTGTTCGAATTTTAAATAAGTTACACTCGGAATATTTCTTCAATGGCTTAAAGAACCCATCCCAGAACTTCTTACTTTTCGATTTGGATTTGGATGACGAGAATGCCGAAAAATATCAAAATATACTTGCACATTTTATTGGAAACATAACTTTTTTTAAATTCTAAGAATTCGTAATAATGATTTTGTTTAGATTTTAATCAAATTGTTAAGTAATTTCTTAAGTTTTACTATATTTGGATCGTACACAATAATGGAAAAATGAATTTTAATTAGGAAAAGATGTTGGAAAATTTTCTAGTTCCTTTTTCTTTGGAGGGGTGTCGGGGCCCTCGGACCCCTTCTATATGCATATACTGTGAAAAAAAAAGGAAATCATGGGTAATACATGATATAACGAATGTAGATACTGTACGGTGGATCACTGCGATATGATTACGAATTTATAATACGTAATTTATTTTTTAGATCTTTGTCAGGCATTCAGCGATTAATACCTAAAAAGCAAGAATATAAATGCATAATGTTGAAATTTTTTAAACATTTTCAACATTATAACAAATAATAGTTAAACAATTTCAACATTATGCATTATTAAATTACTTACTAGACTTGTAGTTACTTTATTATTTTTGGCACAAATCTAACAAACTGTTAGGCTAAACTGCGCCATGACACATTAAAAATCAAATCGTAAAGCTGGCTACATGTTGGATTTACATCTTGACTTACTTCAAATGAACGAACTCGAATCTTTTTAAGTTTTATAATTAATCACAAAAATTCAAAAAATAAAGAATTAATTTCATTATATAATATGTAATTGTTATCGACGTTATAATTATGCGAAAGTAGTCTATTCCTCATTTAAAATTTCTGGAGCAAGTCCTTACTCTGAATATAGAATCTTTGCAGTTTTATTCGAATTCACAATTATTTAAAGTTTTCTATCTAAAAGTTCTTTACACGAATTGTCCTTGAATAGTGTATTTCTAGGACATGCCGAATGTAATTCGAAATATGACATAACTAATTCTGATTCTTGCATTCCAAAACAAACCAATTATATTCCATCCTTTCGATTCTTAAAGCATTCTATTCACATCTATAATAAGTAAAGAACCGAACTATAATAGATTAGATTACAGGATGATTCATCTTGCTATGTTTTGTGGTTATCCACCACGTGCCATTAAAAACATCGCAAAGTTATTTTTAACCACGTTCTCCGTAATCATCATATTAATAAATAAATAATGATGCAGTGAAGGGAGGCAGAAAACTTGGAAATAAGACTAGATTAAAATTTGAACAGTACAGAATATCAAGTGAAAGTATTTACGCATTTAAGTTAAGACAAGTGGCAATACAAGATACGAAGATAATACGAAAATAAGGAATGACGAATTAAAAAATAATAATAAGCTTGTATGGAAGTCAGACCCGAGAGGAAAGATTTATAAAATTTTATATTTGGAGTATGACTTACAACACCGCAGAAATGAGGCAAAAAAATTAAGGCTTGAAAATGATAATGAAAACGAATGGATGGGTAAATTCGGGAACACGATATTTTGGAAATTGTAATAAAAAAAAGAAATTAATGGAGTGGTTTGAATATGATTTAAAGAAGAGATTTCAATATCATTCAGCAAGCAAAGATGACAAATGGAAGCAACTGACGGAAAAAAAAAGATGTTCTGGTCTGATGACGAGACATTTGGGTGTTAAGAATAGGACAAAAGTTAAATGCAAATGAAAAAGAAACTTCTGATCATTCTCCGAACTTCTCTGTATTGTGAAGATCGATTATCATCATCTAACACGTTGGATACACTAAAATGATTATTTTTGTTGTTCGGTACCTATAAATATGTCATGGATAAAAAATAAGTTCAAAATAAATCAAATCATACTGTTGTATTCTGTGACTCACTCACCGGCTGTGAATATCATAAGAATTAATCTTGTGGAACGCCAATTTGTAATTACTGCTGGATATTAAGACTTGTCGGAATAGAAGGTAATGAGCTTACTGATGTAGCAGCTAAGGTAGCCTGCTCTTCTATTACTTCTATTATGTATAGTACCTTATAAAGAGAAAAACCTTTACAGAAACAATTATCGAAACAAATCTCTCTTTTTCAGCCATCATCGCTTGCAACCTTATACAATATATTTCCAAGCTGCTGATAAGCTTTGTGCATGTTTTTGGATGATGCATGAGAGATATTTAGCGCCCTTATACCGGTAAAGATTCAGTTTCGACCAATATAGGGGTGGTTCAGCAATTTTTAGGAGTTTGGTTTCTTCAAAATCCCGGAGATCGGAGACTACGTCGTACATTTTTTAAAATCATCCTATTGATAATTTTTAACTGTAGTGAGTAGATTCCATTTCTTGCCTTGTAACTTATGTATATGCTTACTCTGTTTTCATTCCTCCGCGTGCATGAATATTTATAGATTCCGGGTTCGTGTTTGTATTTATGGGTCTTTCCCATTGTCGTAACAGATTATACACTGTGGGACTATATTTATATACTAGTTTGGCAGCCGTGTATTTGAATTTTTTTTTTTTTTTTTTTTTTTTTTTTATTTTGATTTAATTGTCTACTGCATGCCCACTATCAGTGGTTTATTTTTCTGGGAAAAGGGTACAGTACTAGAGGCGGGTTGCTGTGGTTACACACGTAGCAATTAATCTGTCTATGGTGCATCTTTGTGTTGTTTCTTATCTACTCTATCTTTAGTTACGCCAAATTGGTTTGAATTAACCATGTCTGTGAATCTGATCTTTGCTGAATCCCATAAGATCAAATCATCACCGATATATTTTTTTATAAAGTATAATGCTGATCTTAACTTTAGGTATGATGTTTCCGGACTACTAATTCGCACAGGATGCCATGGTGTTTCCTAACGGTACCTTCTCTTTTGCATGTATACGTTACCCTGACACGTAAAGGAGCAGAGGGGAAAAACCTCCGTCAGCTGTCTTTCCCTTATTATAAAATTGTATTAAACAACTACTACACTCAAACCTGTTTTGTGCGATTTTTTTGTGCAGTATATGAATTTCAATCAAATTGATATACCGCACAAAAAAACTTGCACAAAACAAATCGCCCAAAAACAGGTTTGAGTGTATTATTTTCAGGTAAAATCGGTTTGTTGGTTTATTGTATCTGTAAGACAATATATAAAGTTTTTTTGACGTAGCTTATTAGTAAACTTCCAAACATACTCATCAGGATCACATAGAGCGTATCTAATTAATAATCAATTTCTTGCCAAGTTTTCTTCAACATCTCTTCAGAGACAGAAGCAATAGCAGTTGTTATCCTGTTTCTCATTATCTCGACATCAGGTACACACGTTGAATACACACTGTCCTTGACGTAGCCTTCTAGAAAATTAAAAGGAATTATTTCGGCATTCGTGGTAGCCGGGACATCGAACCGTCACGATCAATTCCTCTGTCAGGAAATGTGACATTGAGAAAGTCTGAAACATGTAATCCTCAATGTGATGGGTGATGCACCATCTTGTTAGAAAATCACTCAACTTGTTCAGTGGAGATGCTGTAAAAAGCTCCATTTCCAGGTACACGCTAGCTGTTGTTCCTGCAAAGAAGGAAAGAGGAATGACGAAAAAGTTTAATGTTCATTTATCTTTTGGCACAAACCGAACAACTTTAACAATTTTGAAAAATAAAATTGTATCACAGTTTTATGCCTCTATGTTTGATTGCATGCCTGGCGTTCGAAGGGCCTTCCAACATTAAGTACAGTGAAAATTGTGAACAGGATGAGCCTCTGCGAGCCTTCCTATAAAATACTGGAATTTTAACACACTTCGGTGACATTATCTGGTATGCATAACTGTAATCATTTAGATTTTTAATAATTGGACAAATCTGAATTCATAACTTTTTTGTCTATAACAAAATAGGTAATTAATTCATTAATCTCACGTATATGTATATAAACAGGCTATTTAATATTAAAGTGATATAAACCATGTTATCCTTTCTCCGTGATCCTCTGTTCGATGTTCCACAAATCAATGAAAAAATACTGTCAAAGTGTCCAAGTAAAGTATTATGTTGTGAACAAATTCTCAATTGACTAACTACTTTAATAATATATTTGTAATAATTGTAATTTAATTTCTCTTGCGTCATTTAATTTTTTGCATCGAAATCGTTCATTTTTATCATTATTTTATCAAAATTAGTTAATATCTTATCAATTATTATGCGTAAAGTTGAACTTACACAATGAATAAGGTAAAATAAAATTATTTCAATGAAGCAGTAGTAATCTTACGTAATCTCGCTTTGTTCTGCGATGACTTCAGTTTAGTAGCCAATAGCAGGCTCTTATTCATTTGGTTCTGTATGATAGAGCTTTAGGTTACACCTTAGTCCTGTTCGTTTGGTCCAAAAAAAGTGTACACTCTAATGTCACTTCTTCAGTTTTACAATGAACAAGCTAAAATAATGACGTCGAGCTGACGTAAAAGTGTGTATTTTATGACGAAATGTCTGGTTACCTTGAGCATAACCTTACTTTGGATAATTATAAATTTTGCCACTAGATGCAGTGCGGTTTATGTTTCTTTGAGGCCCTAGGCGCAGTTTCGTTATAAGGTTCCTTTACGTAGTCTAAATGTTTTATATTAAAAAGACAAAAAACATCATCGAGTTTACGAGTTATGTCGCCGTTCTTGCCGGGATGCAAAAAATATATACTTTTTAAACAGTGGCGTGCCGTCATTGGAAGCGATGGAAGCGCCGATTCCACCTTCTAATGACCTTCCCTTGTATTTTATAAAATATAAATTTTTCATATTTTAACGTACTTTGAATTAATTAAAATTAATATTTTATTATAACTGCATTATGTATCTTTTACAAATTTCTATACTACATATGAAAAAAACGATAACATTGCTATTGTATATTCGAATAATTCGGTGGCGGAAGGAATGTCGAAACCGGGTCAGTCTCCAATCAGCCAGATTATATAGGCATTAGCACATGCGGTTTACAGTGCACCAACTTCACCCGGTTTAGCTGGTAGAAGCGACACACTCGTAAAGAGTACAGCTTTATATCCCGGAACGGTTGTGGGCTGTTAGCCACCTGCCTGTCAACTTCCAAGCAGCCAGATTATAGGCATTGGCGCATGCGCTTTACAGAACACCAACGTCACCCGGTTTAGCTGGTGGATGCTTCACACATAAAGCTTCTAATTTTATATCCCGGACCGGTTGTGGGCTGTTTAGCCGCCTGCCTGCTAGATATTCGGCCGCCCTAGCCCGATTACGTGAATCACGAGTAGACTAGATCAACGGCGGGCAACCCCGGCCCGCGGGCCAGCTACGGCTCGCGAAAAGTTTTATCCGGCCAGCGAGATCTTTAATAGATTATTAAATTGGAAAAATAACTAATTAATAGTTAATTTTCCAATTCTTTGTAATTTTCGAAAACGATAAGAGAAATAAATGTAGTATAAACTTTTTATTTATTTATTTCATATTTGCAGACTAAAAAAATTACGAGTCACAAAAAGGCGTCAATTAACTACTACGGCCCGCGGAAAAACGTAAAATTTATTCTGGCCGTGTTATAAAAAAGGTTGCCCACCCTAGACTAGATTTATAACTTAACCCAACCGATAGGAGTTTACTGGCATGTTTTTATGATAGTTCTGTATAGTTGACAGGAGTTTTAAAAAATCCATTAAAATATTTGATATATTTATTCTGTATTTAGTCTGCTCTCCCATCTTATATTACTTACGGGTTTCAATGTTAAACCGGTGATATTACGATTTAGTATGTCCCATCTGTAAGGGGATGGAGAAAAAACGTGTACAATTCTTGTATAATGTTAAAAAATTAACTGTTACTTTGGCATCATCATTTACAACCAAATTTAATGAATGAGACGTACAATGGTACAAAAAAAGCTCTAGAATTTATTTTCCTTAAATGTACGATTTAAGTATCGGTTGTCATAAAAATTTGTCTTTCCAATGTTTTCCCAAGATTACAGATATTCAAGTACAAAGTAACTGGTTTTGACTTATTTCTACTAAGAAGTAGTTAAATAATTAAGAGATTAGGAATGGGGACATAAATAAAACCCTACTGAAAGAGCCAGAATTTTACTTAAACAAAAGCTTAACCGAACCAGTCACTTGCTCAGTACAGTGTGTACTAGGTATGTATTCGTCACACATTTTGTTTTACCAAGTAAGTTTTTCTGATAATTGTAATATTAGCCCTTATATCGTGGCTAGTGATTCAAAAATTTATTTTAAAAAAGTTTTGGCTCAAGACCATATAATGAAAAAGAAAACATTATTAAAAGAGAAAGACCAATGCCTAAATTAAATATAAATACGTCAACAAAAAAATTTCGACATTTTGACGATAAAATTTATGACGAATGACGATTCTTTCGTAAAATTGAAGCAATTTGGAAATCAAAGAGGAATAGAATTTAACATTGATAGACAATATAAAATAAATATTGAAAATTATAAGATAATTACAATTAATAGATATATCTAAATTAATAGATGTTATATGTTTTTTCTCAAAGCGAGAATTGGCATTTAGAGGGCGTAGGAAATTTATTGAATCTAATAACGGAAGGTAATTATATTGAACTTTTTTATTTATTAAGTACGTCAGATAATCTATTAAATATACATTTAAAGAAGTATACGGTTTTTACTGGCTTATCGAACAAACGAATACGAACGGGCCCTGATGCGCAATTAATTGATTGCCCCTGAAAGTCGGCTTCTTACAGAAACACAGCTTCCCTATCATCAAATGTCACGGCACGCCACTGCTTTTTAAGCGTTCACTAAATTTTTAAAGGCATATCGTTTTGCTATGCAATTTTTGGGGCTTCTCCTGATGATCAGGCATAGGCGCGCGCCTAGTGAACTTATTGGGTAATCCACCGCTGTTGTCGGTGGTACGGCGATGAAGAATTAGTAAAAATAAGTACATAAGTCAAACTTAAAAAATCATTTATTCTTTTTCAATCGATCAACATTTAATTACGGTGTTCTTTGTTTCATGAAGCGTAATGTCTTTGAAAAATCATGTGGAAGTAAACCTAATGGCACAATGAGTACTATGAATTAATTCTCTATAATTCCAGAAAAGTGAGAATTTCCCTAAAATTATTAAGCATATTTACATATGTAAGTATTCATAAGAGTAGTAAGATACGTAAGTATGTCCATGTGGAAGTATATACGTTCTTGAGTATATGTACGTTTTCATACTTTACACCTCCTGTGACTAAAGAGGTAAGTTGCCGAAAAGAAATGAGCGCTCGTTTTCTACATTCAGAAGGGATCAATTTCAAATAAACGAGCAGCGAGTTGCTCAACTTTCCCGGCAACATTTAAAATTTTTGGTGGGGCCATCTGTTGTCATATTTCATTTTAAAACTTTTTATAATTTTAACTATTATAAAAAGACAAAAAGCTTAATTTTGAGGGTAGGGATAGATTTTATAAAAATTGTAAATGCTAATAACGAGTTAAATCGTCATTAAGGACCCTACTGGAGATACATACCACCCCCTGTTATCTCCTACTCCCTCGACCTTTAATCACCAAAATTTAATAGCACCAATTCCCACAATACACAACCGGGAAGTAAAAATTGATTCGTTCTGAACGGGGACCCATATTTTAGGGTCAACTTCGCGCAACATTAGGTTTTTCTTATTAATTTCTACAGACTTTCATCTTGAAGCGGGGTCTCTTCAAGAGCTACACATTGAACAATACACTTAGTGTGTGAATGGACCTAGTTACCTGAATAATTGTTAATTATTAAGCGTTAAGCATATTAAGCCATTAAATGCTATAAAGATATTATTTTTCATTCAAAGAGTATTTATAATTATAACTTTGGAAATAAAAATACGTTACAAATATTGTTTAATATTATTTTATTATATCATCAAAAAGAATTTTGTAAACTAATGAAAATAAAACCCTAAATTAAATTCAAAATGATTTATTCTTTTACGAATAATTTATTATGCAACAAATTTTAGTTCTAATTATAATTTGTTTTAATGTCGATGCAACTTCTGGTATCATTAAATCGTTTTTTCTCCCTGAAAACCAAATTTAAAAATGCGGAATTTAGAAAGAATTTGGGTCCTGGTATAAATAACTTACGGAATCTTGAATAATCACCTGAACTTTCCTTCTTTTTTTGGAGGTTCTTTCGATATATCCCTTGGTGGTATTTCTTTTATTTCGGTTACACTCGAAACAGGATCTTCAAAGTCACAAATTTCTTCAGCGGATCGTTCCTCGGCTTAGTTTTTAGGATCCTTAAAAAACAATATTCGGACGGTAAAATAACAATAAATAATTTACTATGTCGAGTTATAAATTTCTTTAATAATTCATTGCTCACGGGATTTTGAATAGTACACAGCTTTGAGTGAGATGGAGGACTTTCAAGATTGTCAATCCCTGATCCCTCTTTGGAGACGTATGACTCGTGAAAGGTTACGTTTCGAATTATGGTTATTTGGCTTTTTTGGTCTACGGGTGGTCGACAATGCTGGGATCCTCTCATCTCTGAACTACTTTAGAATCTTACCACTCAAATTGCAATGCGCGTATTACGTGTTCTTACCTCTTTAGAATCATGGTGCTCCATGGCAATTTCTGATTTATCTTCCTTCAGATGAAATTTAAATATCTGTGTTTAAACGTAACAATTTTTTTCAAAATTTGAATGAAAATCACAACTTACCCAAACGGATCCCGCATCTTTAACTTGAGTAATCGATCTGAAAAGTATTGAAATTACTTAATTTATTTGATTCTTCGGGGAAAATGAATCGAAAGATCTGCATACTGTTTTGAAAACAAATTGCCCATCTTCTGTTTCCGAATCGAACTCTTCTACGGAACAGAAGGTTAATTTCTTCAATTTAACAATAAGACAATACAATATTGCGTAATAAATGCTAATTATTATTGCTCCGTTTTGCATTGTCAAAAATTTAATTAAAATATAGAAAAGTAATCAAAAACACTGTAAATCGGAGGCGTATCCAATGGGGTGCTCGCAGCATCCGTTTGATACCGAAGCAATCAGTTTTGTTACTTTAACATAAAAAATAAATGTAATAACATACGGCAAGATTTCAATTAGGCAAGGCTAGGTAAATAAAGCAATTTTAAGGTAACTAAGTAATATTGTCCGAAAAACGACAGGTGCAAATGCCTTTATCCCCCGAATGTGCTAGTCAGTAGCGGAAAGTTTCCTCGAGGTTCTAGGCACAATTTTGTTATAGGATCCTTTTTGTAAAAGTGTTTTATATATTAAAAAGACAATTAAATCGTCAATTTATGAGTTACTGTTCTTGCCAGGTGCGAAACGTATTCATTTTAAATGTTCATTAAAGTTTTAGAAGCATATTATCATTCTACTATGTAATTCTTGAGGCTCGTCGATACAACAAGGCCTTAGGGGGACGCTTAGTGTGCCTATTGGGTAATTCGCCGCTAAATGGCATGTTACCTAGTTGAGACCGCCGATAAGAATTTAAAACAGTATTTTGAAGGCAAAACACGTTAACTTAAAAGAAAATATTAATAAATTTTATATCGTTTGATTCTTTATTATACAGGATATTATTTCTATTCAAGGTATCAAAATTATAAATCAAATTTAATGTGTGAAAGGAGAGAAAATACAGAACTAAACGTTCAATTTCGAAATTTGTAGATTCTCAAGCGGTGAATTCAAAAACTTCGTTTCAATAATTTCTTTTTAACAATTTTTATTAAACATTTCTTATTTATACTATTATAACATTCTATCGTCAAAATTGGGTACTAGTATTACAATGCAGGATGCAGATTTGGGAGGAATTTAAGACCTTATCCACACACCCTAAGTTAAGAAAATAATGTTAGTTGTCTGTTACCAATAAGGTAAAATTCTGATAAGAATTCAAATGAGTAAACAAGATGAATCTCCAAACTGAATTTGGAAATGGGACGCGAGTGTAAAATAAGTACTGACTCACTACAGCGTACATTACACGCTAAATCTGTATCCCCATAAGGAATAAGCCCGCTTCTAGAACGTATTTTATAATTTGACAGTGTATACAAATTATCCAGCAAAGCTGCAGTACCGAACTTGTTTACATTACACAGAATTCGCTTCCTTTTCAGTTTTTCAATAGTCAACCGATGATGTATACTTTTCATAAAATAGTCAATGTGTAATTTTGACATGGCCTACATTTCATAGTGTTAAGATCTGTGTCATAATTTCAAATTGGATGTGAATTTGAAAACTGCCGAATTCCTAACGTAAATTTTGTTCTTTCCTGTTAAAATAACGCATATTTTTATTGAATTTTACACTATTTCTTCATTTATTATACATATTAATCAATCAATTAATTTGATAATAAAGAGTGGATAGCAATTCTCGATCGAGTTCAATATAAAAATGCCTTCTATGAGAAGAATAAAATGAAGTGATAGCAGCTATAATCAGTAGCGCCCATTTATATGGATTTATGGACCCCATCCATTAATTTGGGCTCAAAGAATAATCCATTTCTACGTAATTTAGAATCATTTGCGTGGACGCGAACTTCAACGATATTGTTCTGCCGTTTGTTTCATTGAATCACTTGGCTATTTTGAATGTGCGCGAGGTCCACGCTGAAAAGTTGGATCCGGAAGAAGTCTGTGATAAATTTACAGGAAGAGGAGCGGCTATAGTAGAAGAAACACGTTCGCAACACTTTTTAATGATGAGTATTCATTCTTTAGTACATTAGTAGCAATTTTATAGTTTCAATATTGTAGTTGATTAAAATGAAGTTACAGCTACATTTTAATACGTGAAATACTCCTTTAGAGCACTGCAATGTTTTAGTAGCCATATAAAAGTGTACTAAATCGTTATCGCTATAACACCCTTTTAGTATTAGACAATTATATTCCGTAATTTAATCTAAATATTTCTATAAGCGAATGTATAATGTTGACATATAATCTGACTGATTTATATTTATTTTTCTTTAGATTTTTACAGCCAATTTAGTCCCATTTTAAGCCCTCCCAATCCATTTAAAATATCGTCACGCATTCCAAAAACGTACTGTAAAAGCTTTATTAGCAATTAATTTTTTTTTTTAACTGTAATTATTAATAAATTTTAATTCGTTAAAATTGTTTAAATCTGACGAACGAATTAAAGAGAATAATTAAATATATTTTTACGAGAAAATATTTTCTTACAATTTACATACAACGGAGAAAGTCGATATAAAAATAAACATAAACCTAGAAACAGCTGATTCATCTCCGACTTTAAACAAGAGCCATTTGCCAAAATATCATTGGATTCTCGAATTGAAATAGATTTAGAGTAGAGTAGTTTTAGTTTACTAAAACTAAAACTTGGTTTCAGTCACTCGAATTTAGTTTTAGTGCCGAAACCAATAAGGTTTCGGCACTAAAACTATAGAAGGTGACTGAAACAACGTTAATTTAGAGTAAACTTTCGCATTAACGTACACTTTAAAACCTTCGAAGAAACGTAAAAAAATATCGAATTATTGGCCCACTTTTTAAGAATAGATTTATTATTTTGTTGCCTTATATTTTTTTGGAAATTTTCCTTTATTATTAACGTGTCGTACCGCTAAATCGTCTCTGAATTTAGTCAACCGGGATTTAGAGATTTCGATCTCGCCATACGTTTTTTGTTACATGTCATTTAGCGCAATCCGGAATAAGATAATAGCCTTTAATTCAATTTTTGGCAATTACATCCAACCAGGATGCGATTTCATAGATAACAATGAAAGTAGATAACAGATGTAGCCGTGATATTAGTCATTTTCGCGAGGAAGTTGGAGTCCAACAGTTGCTACGCTTGAAAAAATAGGTCAAGAATTTTAATTTTGGGAATATCCGGATTTCAATAGCTCTATACTTTTTTTTATACCAGTTAAGTTATAAATTAAAAAGAAGAAACAATCGGAAATTCGGAGACGGAGCGTGACTAATATAATAAATTAATACTTTTTGAATAGAGGAAGATCAAGATGAAAGTAGGCACACACTTTACTGTGAGAAGAATAGAATTTTATTCGAATATCAAGAAAATAGCTTACGGTATTCCATTTGTTTCGAGATTTAGTTTTAAATAATCGATGTTACTTGTTACTTGAAAATCAAATTTCTAACTTCAATCCCTTAATTATAATAAAATGCGGTACTTAACTGGAAGACTGTAAAATAACATAAATCATATTTAGTTTTATTGCTTAAATATGTTTAAAAGCTTGCACGGTATTGGTCTGAATGTAAGAATAAAAGCCTATCAAGTTTCTAAATTTCACTTTAATTCTCAGGATTAAGTTTAAAAAGTAATTTGTAGCTCGTCATCGATGAGCAATGTCGAACAGCTTAATACTAATTCTTCCTGTTCAGGTAGGAATATTTTACATTTAATACAGATTATGGTTTAAATAAAACGTTGAGAATTATTAATAAAAAGATAAATTTGATAAGCTCTTAACAATAATTTAAAATATAAATAATACTCGAAATTATTATTGAATAAAGTGTCTCGTAGAATAGAAAGGTTTACTATTAAACGATTAACAAAACTTAGTGTATATATAGAAATGTGTTTACGTAACTTACACGGGTGTAAGTTACGTAAATTACATTTGTGAGTGCACGAGTGCAAAGTGGAGCAATTGTGTTGTAATTTTCGCTTATGCAATCCATTTTTTAATTGAATAAGCGACAATGTGCCGCGGACGTGCATTTTCCTTAATACTTACGTTATTATGAATTATCGTGCCATTTTTTGCCCTCAAAATAATTTTTCTGCGTTAAGTTTTAACATATATAGGTCTGTGTATGAGTATAATGAACGGACAGTCTTATCACATACGAAAGAAATATTGATGTAGAATTAGTGTGTGAAACGTAGAATGGATATCATCTGTACGAGTGAGAAAGATGAGAAACACGAGGTATAATAACGTGAATGGCAAAGTGATGATCTGATCTGGAATGCACAAGGAGATAGCCAAAGCTGGTATAAAACGTTTTGATGAGTGAGAACACGTGAAAATGCTGAGTAATTGTGATTGTTGACTATGTACCAATGGAATCTACTGTGAAAAGTACCAGCTCTGGGATAAGTGTGGTTGATACTGAATACATGTGTTCCTCAAGAACATGAACGGATGGTGGTGTGAATAGAGAAACACCTGAGTGTTTCTCTATTCCCCCCACCACTATGATCCCGAATGAATGTTAAGATTTGTGTGAAGAAAGCTATCCATCAATACATATGGGAAAATCTTATCGTGGATCTGTGTACTGTATGATAGATTTTGTGATATAGATGAGCGATTGCGGTGTATGGTGGAGGACACAAGAATGATAAGAGGAGCTGAATGTATCTCAGAGCACTATTTAGTGATCTCGAGAGTGCGATTTATAAATGGACGGAGAAAAGAAAAAGAAACTGTGTTGATACTGGAGCGTGTGAAAACAGAATATCTAATCAGCAAGGATGATGAATATATAAAGCTCATTCAGTGACATCATCTTAAATGTACTTCTGCCTGATTAATCATTTTTCATGACGGCCGGATGTCCAAACAGTTAAGGTGGGATTTACCGCTTTAGGACAGTTCGGATGGGTGAAAGACTCATCAGGATATGTCAGGCCCCTGCCCTCGCCACACGGTCACCTCATTTTAGGCCTTTCCGGACCCGTAATGGGTTTGATATAAAGGCCCTCTTAAGGTCCGTAGAGCGGAAAATTTTAAAAACGTCCTTCTTATATGAGATAATTTTTTGTATTTTACTGCAAAATTTTGGAATCCTTCGTTTCCTACTTCGTTGAATGAAACCAAATCTTTATAAAACCACAATAAATAAAATCTTATACTAAAACAGTGTTTTCAGTTTTTGTTTTTAGCACCCGAGGTTGAGCTGTAAATATACACTCTTCAAAAGTTTCACTGTTGAGTAACACACGAAACACCACGAAGTTTTGAACGCGCTTAGCTACACAGGGCCGTGCGGTAGATTTTCTCAGTATGATGCAAATGTTCGAAATTTTTGTATTGTTTCTGATAACATCCTTACGCAATCTGACAAATTTATAGTTACAGATTGCGATAGC
Source organism: Centruroides vittatus (assembly GCF_030686945.1). Classification (NCBI taxonomy): domain Eukaryota; kingdom Metazoa; phylum Arthropoda; class Arachnida; order Scorpiones; family Buthidae; genus Centruroides; species Centruroides vittatus. The sequence goes on along the minus strand of NW_027122478.1, from coordinate 386,509 downwards.
TTCGAGACTGAATTTATTTCAAATAAAATATCATGTCAAAGAATTACACCGCATATAAATTTGTAATTTTTAATAGTTTTTGCTAACCCTCTTGCTTTAACTTTAATTTCCGCATCTCTGTTGACGTCTTCTATTATTTGGAATAATGTATCGTAGATTTCGCAATGCATTTTGACGCATCTATTCTGTTTGACCTTCCAGTAGCATCGATGGTGTTGGAGTTAGTTGAGAAACATTTTTTTAGCACTTCCCAACGCTTTGTAGAACCAGAAAATAAAATGTAAAGTTCTTGTACAATAGGAAAAAAAGTTGTTGTTTCTGTAGAATCATTCACAATTAGGTTTAAAGAATGACACGCGCATGGCACATAAAACGCCCTTGGATATTTTTCAAGTATTCTATTTTGTACACGCTTTCTTACTCCTTTCATATTAGCTCCGTTGTCGTAGCCTTGTCCTCTAAGTCACTTTAACAGAACAAGCTCTATCAACCCTCTCCAGTTGAATCACAAGCTTCAGAAAAACGAATAAAGAATTCTTCGATTTCATATTTATTTTGAATGGGTTAAAAGCGATAATTCTTATTGTTAATGGCACCTCCGTCGCTGGTTGCTGTGCGTGCAGCCAGACTTCATGAAATCTGTTGCGAATAGTTTGGATGGATATAGATGCACCCATTGACGGTGACAGGGGGCATCGGATGTCCGGAAGTTACGTACCCTGGCGAACGGGTCCCGACGGGTCGTTCGGCGAATCTGCCGGTGTGCGCGCTCTGTTGTGCGCCAGTGCGATCCACTCCCTCTTCGGAGTATTCGCAAATGTTCCTGCATCCATCGTGTCACACATCGCCGGATGGTACCCATGTCTCGCCAACACGCATGGCAAATGCGCGCATCAACGAACCGAGGTCGCGCAACTCCAGGATATGGTCTCGTTCGCCAGCCGTTAACTGGTGGCATTCGGCTTCAAGGCATTTTCTACGCTTCTTCGAAAGTTCGGCTGTCGCGAAGCGTCGCCGATAACATTTACGGCCCGACCCGGCCGCTGGTCTTTGTAGTCCGAAACTGGGTACCTAATGACCCGATACATATGCAAACTTAATCGCTTGCATATCTCCGTCACCTGTACCGGTACTGAAATTTGTATGTGGCTACGCGCATTCCTTCGTAGTGTTGCGATTTCAGTTTTTAGGTGTGCATATTGGCTAGCACTTTTCTTTTGAAAAGAATGTTTATCTGTTATGTTACGAGCTTCTCGTAAATTCAAAATCGGATTATCTGTGCTAATTTTAGAACTGCGTTGTTTACTTTGCGCCTTCACCCGATCAAAAGTCTTATTCTCTCTTACCATTACACTATACGAATCTATCATTTCCGGTACGTTTTCATGAATTCATCGTATTCATAAAAGTACAAAATGAAGAAAGTGTTAGTACTTCCGACCGGAGCTGTCTCGAAACTCGGCGCAGAACAGTTCTTAGTAGTTCCGAATCCGGAACGAACAGACCCGGAACTAAACACCTCTACATAACCCGAGAAGTACACATGTTGCCAATTACAAATATATTACTACTAGCAGGTAGGCCCGGCGTTGCTCGGGCAAAAGTAACGATAGCGAAGATTGAGATTATTACGTTATAGTCACAAAAGAAAAAGAGTAATTTCATCAACGAACTAAGTATTTCTAAAGAAAGGTCGAATTTGAAAATCGAATGTTCTAATATTGTTCAATTTTCACGACGTGTTCTGATTATATCGTTCGATTTTCATCGAATGTTCTAAAGAACAAAGGTCGAGAAAAACCAAACTAATCTGTTTAAATTTGAAAATCGAATGTGTTTTAACATATTACCCTTTTTTCTTTTCCAGAGCCCGTAAATCTTGCACGTCGCTTTCTCTTGTTCTCCATTGTTACTTAACACTTGAAATCCCCAGGAATTTTTCGGGGGGTGGTCCGGATATGTCGGTCCCCGTCCCTCACCACCCGGCCGCCCCATTGTGGGCCTGGCCGAACCCATAATGGGCTTGCTATAAGAGGCCCTCTTAGTGCCCACTGGGCGGAAAGAGTTACAAAAAAAAAAAACTTAACACTTTGGTATTTAAATTTGGTACCCTGTGCACCAAATTCCAACTTTCAACTCCTAACTGTTTGGACTCTGCACTGATTATCATCATCATTATCAACTCGTCTCGATTATATATATATATATATATATATATATATATATATATATGTGTGTGTGTATTCGTTGTCTATCTATATATATATAATCAACAATATGATTTATTGGGGTTATTAATCAATCAGTCTACATATTAAAAAAATAAAATAAAAATCGGCGAGGCGTGACGATTTTAAGCCGCGACGGCACGGGTCTAGACCAGTCCTGCCTTATCATCTATGGCGGTTATTTGTAGAAGTATACGGCGCAACTAAAGTCTGTCGAAATATCCAATATTGGCTGAAATTTTTAATTCGACAGAGAAACAAAATCTATTCGCGCAATTATAATTATCAGTAATTAATTTTTTACTACGAAACAAATTTAATTTAATTTACGATTCTGATTGGTAAACATTGAATACATCGGCAGTACACACGTCATAGGAAAATACGTCGATTTCCTCACTTGGCAAACGAGGGTGTATGCCGATAAGAAAGAACTTGATTCAAATATTTCTTAATTAATAAAATTAGGAGAATGTGTAGTGCTAAAGGGAAGAAGAAAACGACCAGGTCGAAATCGAGTAAAGCTGGTCTGGTATTTCCAGTTGCGAGAATTAACAGATATTTGAAAAAAGGAACTCATCACTTCAGGATAGGTGGCATAACTCCAGTTTATTTGGCAGCTGTACTGGAATACATAACAGGTAAAACTATATTTTTACAAACTTTCTATTTGTTTAAATGGATACAGCTGACATTTGGTTACATGTTCTCTAGTTTATGCTCATTAACTGCTCGTGTATAGTGGATATAATTGGTAATAGCTAAGCATTTTTAATATATTATAAAGAAATTAAATGTATTTTAAAAAAAAAAAAACTGAAATTTACACGTAAAACAGGCAAAATGCAGGAATCGATTAACAGATCCGTCGCCCTCTAGAGGAACGAGTTCGAAGTCAAATTACACCGCTTGAACCTAACCAGAAAGTTCAAACGCACCAAAGACATAACTTAAGTTACTTTTCATCGCGAATCAGCGAAACTTCTTGTGCTTAGTTATCCCTCTCTTAGCTATCCAATGCAGTGTTTCATTTCCGAATCGAGCCCCATTTTTTTTACTTTGTGTCACTCTCTCCATGCTGACGTCATCGCCATTAATTTTATTAATTATTTTTGCATCATCATTTTCTCTACATTCAAGCGTGCTATCATCATCTGTATTATTCTTCATTCAAACGTACGTCATTTTTACGCATTTTATCCAAATTGACATCGCTATAAATCCCGTGAGTTCGTCCCTTCTAAAAATCAGCTTTAAGTTGCGGATCAACGAAACTCGCTAGACTTACTAAGCACTCTCTTAACTTAACAATGTCTTTTATTCCTCGATTAAAGTTTCGTTAGTTTGTAAAACAATTACTGTAGTTGGAAGTTAACAGAGCTCCACGAAATCAGCTATCTCGGTTCCTAAACGTGTGCCTACTTTGTAAACCCTTCAATCCCCTATTACTGAGTTTGACCTGAGGTTTCCTTAGCAATTTAAGTGATAATGGAGAGGTTATGGCCGAAGTTTTCATCTCTGAAACGTGAACGTCGAGCGCCGCTTACAAGATAGCGGCGCTCGACGTTCGCGTTTCAGAGATGAAAACTTGTTTTGTTGATTCGGATGAAAAGTAACTTAATTGTCTTTGGTGCGTTTTAACTTTCTGGTTAGGTTCAATCGATGTAATTTGACTTCGAACTCGTTCCTCTAGAGGGCGACGGATCTTTTGTCGATTCCTGTTTCACATGTAAATTTCATTTTTTAAAAAATGCATTTAATTTCTTAATAATAGCTAAGCATCCTTAATATATTATAAACAATTAATAACCATAAACTAGGGAACAATTTGTCAATTTTCCATCTAACTAAATGTAACCTCTGCCATCTAAATGTGTTTATTTAAAGAAAATCTTGACAGTTTTTAAAAAGTTTTTTCGTATATTCTTACCAAAATATTCAAATTTTATTCGTTTATTCTGGATAGCTGAAATTCTTGAACTGGCAGGAAATGCAGCTAGAGATAATATGAAGAAGAGACTAAATCCTCGCCATATTCTTTTGGCAATTGCTAATGATGCGGAGATCAGAGAAGTGAGGGAGTGTGTCTGATAATTCTACAATAGAAAAATCACAAGAACAGACATAAATCAATAATGTGGCATTTTACGGGATTACAGATGCTGAAGGACGTTACGATTCCTTCTGCGGGATTTGTTCCGGATTATGCATTTTTGATAAAGAGCAGCGTAGTGTTGAAACAAAAATTAGCCAGAAAAGATTCCACTCTAGACTTGACTCCTAAGACAAAGACTCAGCCAAAGAAAGATAAAATCCCAGTGAAAAAGAAGAAAGGTGTTCCTGTAAAAAAGCAATCCGTACCTATGAAAAATCCCGTTGTGGTGCTCCAATCAAATATCGTATGTTTTTAATTGTTAAAACGCATTTTTGTTTGGTTTAACTAGATTTCCGAGATAATTGTTTTTTCCGTCCAGTTGCCGCAAGGAAATGTGAGAAAATGCCAATTGGGCAATATGCCGAAGGTTACGGTGTTAACGGAAAAACAACTCTTTTTAGGACAAAAGGTTTATTCAAAGTTTTACGTAATAAAAATAAGGCTTGAATGATAAATTGGCCCATTTATATTTACTCAGTTGACAGTAATTCAAGGAGATATTACTGATGTGACAACAGATGCTATTGTGAATCCTACAAATAATAAATTTTATATGGGAGGACAAGTTGGTGAGAGAATTGTAACAATATTTGTTCTATTACATTTTTAAAAAACAAAAATAATTTGAGTTTCCTTTCAGGCAAAAGACTTATGGAAGTGGGTGGAAAGAAATTTGAAGAAGAAATAGATAAATTAAGATCCAAAACCACTTTACAACAAACAGGAGGTATAAAACATTGAAAAAATAAAATTTAGCAATTAATATATTTAAAATAACAATTTTATTATTATTTTCAGTCGAAATTTGTCCCGGTCACAATTTTATGGCGGGACAAGTCATTCATTGCTTCGGACCGTCTCGTTACGACAGTTCTGCCGTGGACGTGCTAAAAAAAACTATTAAAAATTGCCTGGCCTTAGCCGACAAAAATAATTTAAGATCCTTGGCTTTACCATCCATCGGAAGCGGAACGTAAATTATTATTTATAAAATGTTTAATTACCGGATTTATTTATTAAATTTTACAAAGAATTTTTTATTCTAGTGCCGGTTTTCCAAAGAGAGAAGCTGCGCAAATAATAATGCAAACTATTGCCGATTACTTCGTGGTCGTCATGAGCAGCTCGATAAAACAAATATACTTTGTTCTTTACGATAAAGGAAGTATTGACGCATATACTAACGAAATCTCAAAAATACAACCAAGTACACATTTGCCTTCTAAGAATGTAACTTCTTCATAGTATTTAATTATATACTTGAAGAACTCCTTCTCCCTTTAAAGGGCACATTTAAACTTGTTAGAAATCAAAAATAATTTTCACCTAAAAACCACACTGAACATTTGTTGTGATAAGAAAACACCTATTTAGTAGGTGCTTATTGTTTGAAAATATAAGATGTTTATTATGTTATTAATAATTAATAGAAAAATTTTATAAATTGTTGATTTTTAATTTTTCTTTTAATATATTTTATATTATTACATTGTTTATTTTTGGAATTAAAATCAGCAAATTGCATTTAAAAAGCTAAAATTTTATTTTCTAAATTTCAGATACAAAATAAATACACTAACTACTTTGCATTTGTTTTTTTGGTTTTTTCAAATGATTAAACCCTGTTGGAAGCTCATGTTTGCCAATTCTGGCCAACATTTTGGACATTTAGGGAAGATATTTTTAATATAAATACAGCCTGATTTCTTTTTCAATATAATACAATGAAAAATTTTTAAAAATTATTATTATTTTTGAGAATGGGAAAAACTATTACAGAAATAAAATACAGACTGGAAAGTAGATAAAATTTCTCAAAGCATGAGGATCAGAGGGAATCAAACAATTATGATACAAGTTATCAGATAATCACTAAGTCAATTCCATTGGTTAAAAGAAATTGTCATGCCTTTTTTTTTATTTCTTTCATTATATAGTGAATTGTAGTGATTTTTAGATTATAGCTGGGAGTATACATGCTAAAAAGAGAAAACTTATTACGGAAGGGACAGTTTTCAAAGAAGTGAAGAACCTCTTCTGGATGTGGGCCACAAGTGGACTTTGTAGGCTTCAGACAGGTTGCATGCATTTTTCTTATAGAATTTTAAGCCTGCTGAGTACAAACATATTTGATAACCTACAGTACACTAGCTACTAAAATGTGCATTAATAATATAGGACTTGACCAGTGAAAAGATGAGATTTATTCTCATCTTTTCACTTGTCAAGTTTATTTCAAATGTTTATCATGAATATCAGCTTAAAAAGGGTTGCATAATGGCACAAGGCAGGAAACGAAAAATTGTTTCTAAACCCTGGGAGCCACATGTTGCTCGCAAATGTTTAAAAAAGTGTCTTAGCTGCTTTATCTTAGATAAAAAGATTTTTAATGTTCAAAAAGCACTTCAGATAATAATGACATCTCAAATAAGTAGCCCAAATTACAAAAAAGTATTAAAATGTAACTTGTCATTTATGACACGATATTCTAGTCACAAAACTAGAATTGAAAAACATTTAACCTTTTTTCAGATGGTAATAGACTTTTCATTGAAAGATATTATGCAGAACTTCATGGCCAAGGTGGTTAAGATGTCACAGCCTACTGCTTTGGGGACCCAGGATTGAATTCGGGTGACCTCAATTTTTTGGGGATCCTGACACAAACAAACCCGTGATGGGTATGGAAGGGAAAAACCCCCTTTGGTGCTTATGGGATTGAAAGAGGAAGTGAAAAACTTGTTGCTATTATATTTTTTAAAATTCTGATAAATAAATTAATACTAAATACAAAAAGGAGATTTTATTCTATTCAAAATTTTTATTTTCACATAAAAAAATACAACCATAATTTATATAAACAAAATTTGTAAAAAAGAACTTAAATGAAAATTACTATTTTGTTTTAATTTTTGGAAAATCCAAGAATGCGGAAAAAATGTTTTTAAATATCAGGTGTTTCAAAACTCGGGTTATTTTTGTAGTTATACTTAAAAATTTATTTAGATTGTATGTTCAAGATATTTTAAAATAGCTAAAAATGTCTATCCCAACTTTGTTCACAATAGCTTTATGGTATAAAGAATTTTTTCAATATAATGCCAGTTTCTTATATCATCAAGTGATGTCCTTTTCAATAGAGTCACATTCGTTTTATGATGAACGAATTAATACAATTTAATCAATTTCAGATAAGACAAGAGAATTATATAAAAAACTGCACCTCTAAGCTCAATGTTTTGAAAATTTGATCTACATTCCAAACCTTATAGATTGTTTACAGGAATAAAAATAGTACCAGAGATGAACTTTTATTGTAAAAAAAGTCAGTTATTTCCTTTAGTTTTAAACAGAACAATGGATAACTCACTTTATAAAACAAAATTTATTATGGAAAAATTTTTGCCCAGAAGGGAAATGTCCTATGTACAGTGTTATTTGCTTTGGTAACATTAACACACAAATGTAAATAAACTGGCATGCACAAAACAGAAAAAACAAGATTATACAAATATTTATTTCCCCTATAAATAATTTTAACATCTCTCCAAATTTTTATTACAGCCAAACTGATGCAAAGAGAACATTCCACATGCAACAAAAGCTTGTTAAATTGGACTTATTGTGCAGAAAAATAATAAACATGCATATTGTTCTAAAATTTGAATTCACAATTTTTTTTAAAGAAAAACAAAAAGTTTGTTTTCATTGGAGTATTTTCATTTTTTGAAGAAATACTACAAAATCCTGAGAATATAAATTGATTTTTAAGGAAAAACAAAAAAAAAAAAAAAAAAAAAAAAAATCAAAATATGCAGAAATAATGGAAGTCTCCAGAAAAGATTCCTTTGCATCATAATACTATGTATAATTATAGTCTTATAAAACAAGAATGGATTTACTGAATGGTTATTGATGGTGGGTAATCTATAGATTTAGTTTTAAATCATCATATATATTGGGCAAGCCACCTGAATCCTTCGCCATAACCTTGTCTCTTCAAAACACTGCACATAAATAATTCTAGTGGACGACCAGGTAATTCTGATCTTGGAAGTTTTCCCTGGAAAAATTTTAATAAAAAAACTTAAATGGTTACAGCTGTAGCTACACTCCTCAATTGTAAACTGCAACAGCATGAAAGAAAAAAATGGTGCAGAATTACAAAAGTCAGAGGGAAAAAACTGATCATTTGTAATCACAGTGAATGGTGACATGGATAACATACTAAAACATAGCAAGATTTTCTCATGAAATGTAAAAAAGAAATGCAGAATGACTTGTCAGATGCTTATAATATGCCCAGAGTGTGATGACAAGGTATACTACATCTGATCACAAGCATGCAAGACAGGATTATCAAAACTGAAGGAGATCAGTTTGTCACCACACACCATTGTCAATCATTTGGGCTAATGTTGATACTAAGCAATGCTGCATGTTACAGTGGATTCAAATACACCTATGAGCATGCTAACAAGGCAGTGGTACATGAAGATAAATCTCAGAATAAAGAATCAATACATCAGGAACATGGCAGTGTGTGATCACTAGAGTGGAGTGATTTTCAAATTAACTAGAGTCAAGTAAAAGTCAGTTGTCATTTCATGTAAAAGTGTGCAAAGTTATATCAATTTGTATTAAGGTTCAGCACCTGAAAAAGCTAATTTGAGTTTTCATTATCTTCCAGGATTCAATCAAGGCGTGTGCAAACTTAAGGATATACAATAATTTTATTGTCATATTCATTACAATGAGTTTTAACAATGATTTGCATTTTAAGCCATTTTTCATATTAACCATAACATAATTCAAGACTGAAGTTATTGAAAATGAACTGGGTTTCAAATTGTCAATAATTGCAACTTAAACCTCAATGCACTTTCAGCTTTTTGCTTAATGCATACATAAGTAAAATTTAATTGAATAAATAAGATGGACATGGATATTTTAAATGAATTTTTAATATTACATAAATTAAGTAATAATATTAACCTATATATGGTTGTTGCCACCATCACTTGAAAAAAAAAATATTCTGTTCAGAATCAAAAAGTTTGGATGATGAATTCCAAATTAGATATTGATTAAACAGAGATTTGATTTTTGTTTATGTGAAAAACTTTTGTTACTTTTGAGGGAAGTTTACAATGAAGTGTTTATCACCAGAGAAGAGCAATTATTAATTGCTCTTCAATTTGAGTTTTTCTGAATAAGCTGGTTAGCCAACTGCTGCTGAGTAATAAATTACCAGATATATTAATCTGCTTCAAAGTGAGAAGGAACAAGTCAGTACAGTTTATACTTTTAGATACAGCATTTGTTTTTTGTTCTCTGTAAATGTTCTTGTATTTTTGAATATGCTCTGATGATAATTCTTTACCACTAGTAGTAAAATTTTTTTTCAATAATAAAGCTGCTAGAATAGATAACAATTACTAAAGAAAGAGCTCATGCTTTTCCCTTTAAACTGTGGCAAATACATGACAAAATCTCAATCTGTTTTGATCAAATCACATCAATCTTAACAAAATTCATTGATTTGAGAGAAGAATCAGTTAAGCTAGCATTAAAAATATACTTTCATACATTAAGACAAGACATGGACTTCAGACTGATTGAACCTTAAATCATGTGAATTGCATTTTGAGATTTGGTTGGTGAATACAACCATAAAAGTATTTGAAGCTTACCAGGCTATAAAAAAGGTTGCTAAATCTTATATATACTGCATATGGGCACTGCTAATATATGTTTTTGCTTTCATCACATACACTTAGATCATTGTTACTTTTTTTACACTTTGACTGTAGTCAATACGACTAGTGCTGGCTGGAAGAGAGTAAAATACAAGTCACAATTTTTCAGCTTGCCCTGTAGCCTCCTCAATGATTTATTCCTGACTACAGGACTGGAGCTCTGAGACTTTTTCATAAGAGTCTATAGGAATAATATGGTTCTAGTTTCTATTTCTTCTAATAAACAATGATTCAATAAAGAAATAGGTTAAAAAGAAAACCGATCATTGTAAAGCAATAAGAAAGACAAAGCTGAAGACTTAAAAAAAAGTGAAATATCCCTTACTTGGTATTGCAACTGATATTCCTGAAAGTCATCTGGTCACAAATCACTATCACTAAATAATGTAATATATAAATTGTTAAAAGTAGTTGCTAAAAAGGTTGAACTGATATTAGAAAGAGTATCACTAATATAGTGAACAAAATGGATCGCAGAGAAGAATGCAAACTTATAATCATATAAATGTCAAGAGAAAGCACAGAAAAAAAAATTCAAAATTAATGCTGAATTCCAAATTAGATATTGATTAAACAGTTTATCAAAACTAGTCAATTTTAATTATCAAAACTAATGAAATAAAACTATGTAAAATTTACATAATTACTATGAAATAAAAATTGTGACATTATTTTGCAATTTTTCTTTGGAGGTGCTGCAGTTCCACAGTGCTTATGAGTTGTCACTGAATATTACACTAAAACATTGGAAGATTACTGTGTTTTCAGAAATTCAAATTCAATTTATTTGAAAATCACCTTAAGATTGAAGAAAATATGGAGTGGAGGAACTGTATGATACAATGCCTTCAATATTTAAAAGAGCATCTCATTCAACCAATTACAATAAGATTAATATAGATTACCTGCCCATCTTGAAGTTCTGACAAAAGAACTGTCTAAATAAGTTTTTGTGATGAAATTCTCATGCTGCATCAAAGGACAGACAAATTCATTAAACTTGTGACTGAAGTATTGCAAAGAATCTATACTCTAGGGCAGCGTTTCTCAAAGTGGGCGATAACACCCCCTTGTGGGCAGTGAGTTAATCTAGGGGGGCACTGGAGGCAGGGTACTGAACAGTGATCAAAAGGTAAAAGTTCCCTTTCCTCTGTCAAACGGATAAGAGGAAACATTGCGTTTAATGGTTTCCAGATGTCGAGAACAATGTACGGCAAGGGCACAAAGTGTGAGATTCATAGAAAAGTTTTCCTAAGAATATTTCCAATCCTTTCTCACACAGGGGGCGTTGGGTATAACTTTATGGAACAAAGGGGGCGGTGGATCGAAAAAGTTTGAGAATCACCGCTCTAGAGTGATGTTATGCAATGATTCTCTTCTAGCAAAAATTGACTCATAATCATAAAGTAAGAAATATGATAATAAATCTGATCATCAAATTAACTTTAGCTTATACTTTGGGATATACTTCCCATAATATAGATGAAGAACATGGTGCAAGGTAATTTTTCAAAAATAAAAACTAAATTGCTCTTGCAGATGCAAAACCTTAATAAAAATTGATATAAAAAAGAATGACAATTTTTTAAAATTCATCTGTGATTAATTTCCAAAATTTATTCTTTTTTCAATCCACTATAATGACCACTTTTGCTGCTACAATCATCAGAGATCATTCACAGCACACTAATGCTGAAATTGATCACACAATTAGGGGATATTTGTGTTAGCACCTAGCCTCTCTCAAAATATTTTGGCCTGCTGAAAGCATATCATTAACACTACAACATATCCAATGCTTGGTTTGATGTAGGAATAAACAGTATTGGATATAAAGGCAAGTTTTGTTCACTAATGAATTCCCCTGCTACTTAAGGTCAGAGCAATTCCAGAGAGTGGTTTAGAGCAAAAATTTAGGTTCTCAAAACTGTAGGATGTGCCTCCCTAGTAGGACACAAAATTATTATGATTAAGGCTGAAATATAGTCATTACATATCAAAGTTTGATTTAATTTAAAAAGTAATTACCTTAATTACATTTTGAACTAAAGTAAAATGAACATATGATGTACTTTCAAAAAACACTAAAGAAAATCTTCACTGTATTACAATAAAATACATCTTAAGAAAAATGTAGGCTAGTATGGAGTTACACAAAGTGTTGAAGGTGTATCCTTTCTACATTAAAAGTTTTCTATCTCTTTAAAAAGTTTAAGAACCAATTGTTTAGGAGCAACATCCTATAACTATGATGAAGCCTTCATCAAGGAATACTAAAGTGTCCCAACATTCTTAATGTGGTATGGAGATGATAAAATATGGTAAGCATCTCTCATTCACATTCCTGACATTTGACGACATCAGGATATATTGATTTGATTTTTGGATCCTGTAGTAAAAAACTGTTTTTGGAAGATGTTCTCAGTGCTGTCTTCCAGCAAGACAACACCTGTTTACATATGGTTCATGTTTCTATGAACAATCTGCATGATATGGTCATGACAACATGGTCCAAAGCCTGTAATTTATAATCATTAAGTATGTGGGACACAAGTTGGCAATTGCATCAGAAGCTTCCCACTTCCGATCTGAATGTTTTGTGCACTCACATAAAATGCTGCATGGCACCTTCTATCCTAAGCACTGACAACTTTGTTTTAGTATGTCACAGCATATAGACTCATCATTGCATGTGGTATACATGCTCATCATTAAATAAATAATCTTATTTGGCATCTTTTATGTTCATTTCTTTGATCATTTACATTTATCAGACACCTCTATCTTTCCTGTAAATTTCATAACTCTGAACATTTCTTTCATGGCACTGCAATTTCAACGTTAAGGAATGTATAAAATAAAAACAAAATATATTCAAGTCCTAACCTTTCCTGTTGTTTGTCCATATAAACCAAAATAATTTCTTAGCTCGTCTTCACTAGCTGCACCAGGTCTATCAATTTTATTTCCAAGTATCAGAACTGGACAATTAGCCAACTGCTCGTCTGTTAGTAGACTCTAAAAAGTAATAACTAGAAAGGTTATAAATGAAATGTTTAGCATATATAGAACTTTCTGACTTACATCTAATTCAACTTTTGACTCTGGAAATCTTTCTCTGTCACATGCATCTATTAAGAATACTATAGCATCAACAGCTGGAAAATAATCTCTCCAAACTCTTCTCGCTAATAAATATAATATTCAGTTGAAATATAACAATAAAATTACCTAATTTTTATTTTTTTAAATTTTATTTAAATGTATTCTTACCTTGATGATGCCCTCCTAAATCAAATGTTGTAAATCTCATATTTCCTATGGATAATTCTTCTGATGCTAAAATTAGCAAAACATAATGGCAATAAAGTAAACAAGTTTTGTATTTATTAAAAAAGAAAAAACTATGATTAACTTAAAGTTTAGTTTTTAATTATGGAATATTAAATTTATTTTTAGAAATCAAAGGCTGTTATTAAGCTAGAATTATTAGAAAAACATGCCATTGAAAAGAAATGTTAGAGAAAAAGCTACATTGTCAACAGTTAAGCAATGATTAATAATAAATGATATACTTACTAGGATGTAATGTAGGCACGTGTTGAGCCATTCGATCATCTTTTAACATATGTAATAAGGTTGTCTTACCAGCATTATCAAGACCAAGAAACAGCAGCTTACCACTCTTTTTCCAAAGTCCTGGACGTGCAAGGAGGAAAAATCATGCAGTGAGATTAAATGGCAACAACAGTGAAAAGGAGGAAGAGCATAAAATTAATATAATGTGATGGACAGATGCTGAGTTTTTTTGATATATCATGCTTTGCCAACAAACATCAAATGGCAGTTTGAAAATGCATAAAATGTTAGCAGCAAAACACACCATGCGTTTTGTTAAATTTAAGTTTTAACTTACTAGGATGTAAAGTTGGCACAGGTTGTACCATTCGATCATCTTTCAATATACTTAATAGAGTTGTTTTACCAGCATTGTCCAGTCCAAGAAATATCAACTTTGCACGTTTATGAAATAAACCTGTAATATAAATCTACCACAATGAAGAATGTTTTTAAAAAGAGCAAAATACACTTTTGAATCAATATATCAAAATGCCTTTAAAAAATAATAATAATAATGTTCTAAAATTTACTTCTTGATGATAATGCTATGCATAAATGTAACATGTTTTGTACTTATAAGTTAAAAATTTTTATTATTATTAGGTCATTAGCTGTTTATATATTTTGAGACACTAACTACTCAATAAAAAATGTGGAATAAGATTTTATTTGTATTACAGAAATAACACAATAAATCTATGTTGATTCTGAATTGGGTTGCAATTTTCAAATTGTAGAATTATACATTCTAACAGTCATCTGTCTGTCTGTCCTTCGTTAATCTTTAGAAAAAAGTTAAATAAAAACAGATACCAGATATGAAAACTTTATGGACTGGAAGTCCCAATTAACTTCCAGTCTGAACCAGAGGGTCATATGATTTCAATTCAAAACTTCAAGGATAAAGTTAGATACATAAAAATTGAAACCAGATACAAAAAGTTTATTTTCAAATTAAAATATGACCAAAAATTACAGCTTGACATTGTGCAATTTAACTGCTAAATTTTCCTTATTTAAAATGATTTTATGATAATTTCATAACATTTTAATTCACAAAATATAAACTTTTTCTATAAGGTAATATACAATATCTTGAAAACAAGGAAGGCCTCTGCTTCTGACAACAATTTCAAAAAGTTGATCCAAGATGAGGTTAACCATTGAGACTATCTTGCAAGAAAACTGTCATTAAAAGTAAAAATGAAAAAAAGGAAAACAAGCTATTTGCCTTCCTTTACTAAATATAACTTCTTCAAAAACTGGAACAGTACATATAGAGTCGCAAATCATTTGTGGCCAAAAACGTTCGATCTGTAAGTTTTTTACGTTTATTTGCTGGAAAATCTGTGTTTAGATGTGATTTGCGACTTGTCTTCCTTTTTTGGAAACATAAATATATTATTATTTTACTTTAATTAAATAATCATCTTTACTTATAAAATGTCTTAAAAACAAAACAATTCTTTTTAACAATGCAATGCACTGAACATAAAAATATTTTCGAATATAGAATATCACACATGTATATTCTGTACTTCATATCAATTTTATTATACTTCATATTCATATTATAATACTTGTTTATTATTATTTGTGAAAAATTAACATGCCACAGAAAAAAAAGATCCAATTTTTTAAAAGTGCTATGCACAGCTATCACAACACTCAGATTAAATGTCATATGAATGATGAACTGAAAAAAAATATAGCAATATTAGACAATATTACAAAAATGGATACAGAAACCATATCATCAATGCATAAAAATATATTGAAGATATGTGTAATAAGAAAAAGGGAATTTTTTTTTAATACAGAGTTTCATTTTAAATTAACTTTTGAAAAGGAAAGAAATAATTTTACTTTCCTGGCCATTATATATAACAGAGGGAAAGTATGGAAATCAGTCAAAAAAATAACCTCCCCAGATTTTTAATTTTTGCATTCCAGATCTTGAAACATTGAAATGCAAAAATATTCAGGGGGTGCATGGATGATGTTAGCATATATGTGGGGGGCATGATTTTGTTCAGAGTTTGAAAATTTCTGAAATTTTGCAGGGAGGTATTAGGGAGTTTGTGCATTAGGGGATTGATGCTGTTAAAATTTGGTGATTAAGGTCAAGGGATGGGGAGATAAAGGGGGTCATGTGCATCTCCAGTAGGGTCAGACTTAATGACAATATTACTTGCTATTAGCATTTACAATTTTTTTTATAAAACCCATCCCTACCCTCAAAGTTAAGCTTTTTGCCATTTTGTAGTAGTTAAAAATATAAAAAAATTTTTAATAAAATATAGTAGATGGTACCATCAAATGTTGCTAGGAAAGTTAAGCAACTCATTGCTGGATTTTTTAAATTAATCTGCCAAAAATAAACCTCAAGAAAAAAAATTTTAAACAATTCTTGAAATAATTTTTTTAATGCTTTCATACTTTAGAAAAGTCAAACATTTTAATATATATATATATATATATATATATATTACAATTTCTCCTATATTGCATGATCTGGAAGTCCTTCAACATAGCATCTATTTTCAATGCAAAAAACAAATTTTATTCAACTTTTTATGCAATGGTAGGTTGGATTTTTTTTTGTGTAATTCAGTATTATTTATTTATTTTTGGTTTCTTCTTATGTGTGCATTATTTACTATTAATATGCATTTGTTTACATGTTTATTATATGCACATCAACATAGTGTAAATGCTGCTATGTCAAAAGGACATCATCACTCAGTATAATTATTCTGAAGAGGTATCAAAAACAGTTTGAACATCAAAAACTGTTAGAAATAATATCCATTTTAATGCATACATATTCAAATAGATTATAAAATGCATTATACATAAAATAGTCTTTGTAATTTTAAAAATAATCTATCATAAACTAAAAGAAAAACCATGTAAATAATGCTCTTGTTGTTTTTCTCAAACAGTTAAAATTTATTTTATAAAAAAAAATCTGTATTTTCTATTCAAAAAGTATTTACTTTTTCTTATTCAAAAATTATTATAAATAAAAAGGACAATTTCTTGTTAGTTACCTCTTTTCCTCATTACTTTAAAATGAATTTAAATATAATTCTTACTTATTCAAAACTCAGATAAGAATATTTTGTTTTAGTCGTAATCTGAATTTTGAAGAAGTCAACCACAAATCATACAATGTGAACAAAAATCAAATTACATGCCTTTACAATACAGGTACTCCTCACTTTACGACAGAGTTCCGTTCCAGCGACTACGTCGTTAAGCGAATTGGTCGATAAGTGAGGAGCTTGCACCGGGAATATAGGATCGTTGCAAAATTATACAAATTATGCAACAAACTTCAAAATTTATTCATAAAAAGACCATTATAGTACGTTATTAGCCTATTATAGTACTATAAGACAATTTTAGTACGCACAAGCCTATTAAAGTACGCTTAGTGCGCATGTCACCATTCGCCACTGATCGACACTCAAGCTGAGAAAGGAAATTCCCCGAATTGCAGGTCGAAACTCGATTGGTCGTTAAGCAGATAGGTTGTAAAATGAGGAGTACCTGTATATATATTTTATATATTATTATGTGAATTTTGTATTTCAAATTAAAAATGTATTTGGGATCTTAAAAAAAACTGTTCATAAATTTTTCTTTTCAATTAAAAATGTCCCATTCTTAATTTTCCAATAAATCATTTTTTTTTATAATAGTCAAAATTCAAATATCTCAAGTACTTAAAACAATAGAGTTTATTTTTTATCATCAATTTTTATTAAAATGTGGATATAATAGCAAGTATCCAGATATTTTGAAAGTAAAGTATTATGAAAGTAAGGTAAATAAACTATTTACAAAATCAGTGATCTAATAATATATCACTTTCAGAATATATTTGCAAGTAAAGTTGTATATTACTATATTATTTAAACTTTTATATGGGATTCATTTTTATATTAAAAAAAAATCTAAAACATTTAAATTTTGTGTTATAATAAAATAATTTAGGTTATTAAATTAATTAAATTAATTTTAATTGTTTCAATTGTTATTGTAATTGCATTTTCTAAAAGTATATTATAGTTAAAAAAATAATAATATTAGTAAAATCAAAATAATATATAATCATTCACTAAAAAATTTGAGTTAGGCATAAAAAAATTTTGCAGACAATTCATTTCACTTTAAATATTATATAACTTTTGTCTGAATCTCTTTAGTCTTTTAAATTTAAATCTTAAATTAATCACAAACTACTATAATTTATAATTACCATAATTATATATTAATGATAATTATTATTTAAGTAATCACACAAATCAAACATCCACGAAAAACCTCAATGACGTTTAAAATAAACAACTTCACACAAATAAACTCAGTTAAAGATGACAGCTATTTCAATTAAAAAAAAAAAAGAAAAAGGAAAAAACTACTAATTGTATATTAGGTAAGAAAAATGAACAAATCATTTAAATTTATAGTTTATCACACCTATAAGTACATAAGTTTTGAGTATAAAAGTGAAAAAAAAAATCGATTTCCTTTCTATCCGAAGAAAGGAAATATACTTAATTCACTTCAGATTTTGTACGTTGGCGGTTCTTAACCAGCATTCCACAAAAAGAGACTTTATTGCAATTTATTCTTACATACTACAACAAACTACCCTATTCAATGGCAATTCCACATTTCTATTTTATTCAATATGCTAAATTTTATTAGTTCAGTGCTTCATTCTTTCTCCAAGAATAGTAAACGTGGAATTGCTTATCAAGTTTTGAATATATCGACTGGGGCCGTGCGGTATGTTTTCTCGGTATGAATGAAGTCTTCGAAATGCCACCTCTCCGTATCGTAGCATGGCACGGCCCCGATATCAACGCTAATGCTTTGTGTAATAAAAGGTATACAAACAGCGTTCTGCAACCTCAGAAAGGTCGAGAACCACCGACGTACGTAGCAAGGTAGAGAAATATGTATATTTTACGATTTGTGTCAGTAGCATGACATTAAATATACTTGAAATTCAACGATAGTTAATTGTATACTTTGGATATTTAAATGTATCAATAGAAGCAATACTCACCAAAAAGACTAAGAACACTTGTGAACCAATCTACCAAAAACATTGTTGAATTCAATCTGAAAATCATTAACAATTGTATTAATAATTATAGAAGATATCTTTTAATTCATTTATCTCACTAAAATATATGATAAAGATGAATTTTCAGGGGATTTTCCTCCATTGAAAACTGAAGTTTTTATCATTTAAAACCGTCATAATTTATCAGTAAAGTTTAATATTACTTTATTTATCATCATTACCTGTTTCTGTTACGAATTAAGTCTGTACAAAAGCGGCAAAAAGCCGCAATAAGACGAAGAAAAACGAAGCACAAACGACAAGATGGCTGAAAGATAGATTTCGTGTCGCGAAGAGAAAACGTCCGTGATTGGCTAATAAAGAGAAATCAGCTAATAAAATCAATCGTTACATCATTCGTATAACAACGTTGCTACTGTTTATTTGCTAAAAATCTAGAATCAACCAATAATATCAATCCCTAATCGACCAATAAAAAATTTTCTTACAAAAAATGCTCTACTTTTGAAAAATTTTATTTTATTCTTTAATTTTATGTAAAACTTTTCAACACATTTGCTTTCAATATTGATTTGTTTTTAAATATTATAATTAATAAAATTTAATTCATTTTATAATTTATATTTACGATAAATGAGAAAAAAATTAAATACAGTAGTTTCTTTATTCATATCGTAGTTAATACTGTACAGTATCTATTTTTGAAATTTATAATAAATCAATTTTAATATCTTCCAGTCTTCCAGAAGGAAGATATATATATATATATATATATAAATGTAATTAATTATAATACGAAATTTCGTATTTTATTGTTATTTTTATAATTGTTTAAAAATTTATAGTTTTTAATTATGAAAAAGTTTTCCACCAGATGGCAGCATGAAATATATTAAATTTTATGTGAATTATAGAATAATAGCGAGATTGAAGCCGAAGTTTTAAACGCGAAAACGTGTACGTCGGACGTTCAGTGCCGCTTTCTTGTAAACCTAGAAGTTTGACAATGGCGTTTGGAATGTCGAGCATGATTCCATTGACTTTCCAAACGCCATTGTCAAACTTCTAGACTTACAAGAAAGCGGCGCTGAACGTCCGACGTACACGTTTTCGCGTTTAAAACTTCGGCCTCAACCTCGCTAATATTTTTATTTTCTGACATTATTAAACTATAAAATAATGATTAATTTGTTAAATATTTCATAAATATTTATAAAACTAATAAAATTATTTCTAATATTTAAATTACGTAAAATTTTCTCATAACTTTTATAATTCATATGAACATAAAATAGAGAAATAATCTTAAAATATTTATAAATTAATTGTCCACGTTTAAAAACAATTTGTCCTTTTGTTTTGTTTCGTTTTAAAATTATTTCATTGATAATAAGGTCATAAATTATAGAAAATAAGCACGTGTCTTTTTTACCTGAATACTCATTTTGACCTATTTTAATCAAGTTTTTCAATCTTATAAATAATTTTATAAGATTGAAAATTATCATGTTTTTCGAAATTGGGGGATTGTGGGAGCAGTCGTATCCCATCATATACGTTCTCTACAGTGTATTTATAAACATACATACCATAATTAAATTTTGTTTGGTTATTTTTATCGAATTTCGGTGCGGGGAGGATGGTGTGGGTGGGGCTACCTCCTAAAACATCAATAGAATGCATTGTTAGCGGACTTAACTCGGGTACGTCCCTTAAAGTTTCAACCTTATGTCTTAATTAGAAGTGGATGAAATTTGGGTTACAAGATTTAATGGCATGATAAAAAGCAAGTTAAATAGTTAAAACTGTGACTAGTGACATTGAAAAACTGGTTCCTTTTTAGGAATTACACATTGGAAGAAAACTTGAAAAACTCCCTTCGTTCGTTCCTCATCATCAGGCTGACTAAGTAGAGTTTTTCGGATTTTTTCCAGTCTTAAACACCTAAATAAGCTCCAGTTTCTCATAGAAAGTCCTCCGGGTGACATTCCCCTTGGCAGATCGCCCATGTCTTGCATTGCCTTTTCCCATCAATCAGTTAATTGATGCGAAAAGGAAATACAATACATGGACGATATTTTATAGGCTTACCTTTGATAAGTTAAAACAGGGAAACAAGTATGAATTAGAAAATTTTATGTTGTCTCAGTTTTGTTCTATTGCAATAAAGACAAGCATTTTATAATGTATATTAATTTAATAAAGGATATATCATGATTAATTCTGCTTATTTTTGTTTGAGACATAGTCCAATAAAACTTGTGATTACAGCAAGTGAACAAAAATAGTTTTAATTATTTAAAAAGATATAATAGACTTATTACAGTAAATTGATCTGGTAGAGAAAATAAAATAATAAAGATTGGATCGGATCGATGGGATAGCAATACATGGACGATATACCGAGGGAGGATGCCTTCCGGGAGAACTTCCTGAGGAAAACTGGCTCCTATTTAGGTTTTAGACACACGAAGAAAACCCAGGTGGCAAGCCTGTTGATCAGGTATGAACCTGCGACCATCTATTATGTTCATCCACTGATAGTGTTTAAGATGTAAAAAGCATTGCAATTGAGCTCTAAATTTAATTAATTTTATTTTAATATCTATCTTGTGCTCAGCGTATTTAAACATTCTTCTTCGGGAATGCTGGCATAATAAAGACGAGAAACAGATCGGATATTATATATTAGAAAAACTAAAATAATGAATTCTCAACATACCATTTTGTTCCTCGGAGCTATTTATTAATTATTTGTTAAAAAATTGTTATTTGTTAAATAAATCTTCAATTTATCCTTTACTATTATATAGTAAATGAATTTCTAGCATTTATTTATTATTTATTACTCACAATTGTGTTAAAAAGGTTTAAAACGAAAATCAAATATAGGTCTCAATAAAAACTGTATAGTAAATATATACGTAATATTAAAATATATGTGTATAAAACATTCGATTATGTTCGAAACTAGAATTTGCGTGATGAAAAATTAAAATTACCGGTCGTTATGAAACAAAATTGTGTAATAAAAATCATAATTTAAACTATTTTTTAGCATGTTAATTCTTGACAGTTAAAGCATATCCTATAATTTGATGTAATATCTGCTTGAAATTCTTTACTTTTTATTACAAAATAACATTGGCAATGACACAAGATCAATAGTGGTCATCTTCGAAAGAACAATGAATAAAAATTCTAAATAAAAGAGCAAAAGAGATAAAAATGGCAATAATAAAACTAAAAAGGTAAAAATAAACAAAGAAATGTAAAATTCTTTTTCAAATTTTAAAAAAATCTTTTAAGTAAAGATGATCTTCGACGGGGTGAACAGAGGCAGCAATCCTATGGGAGTGAGAGGATTAAGGTCGGTTGAGGCCCCGGGCGCAAAAGAAAATATTGAGCTCCTTAAAAAGAGAGAGAGAAACGAGGAAAATAAACTAACTATATTTTTAACTAAATAAAAAATATTATGTACTATTAATTGTTTCCAATAAAATTTGAATATAATGTATTATATATTATTTTCATCGCCGATTATAAGCTTGTACGTAATTAAAATTGCACATATGAAACCAAACTTGGTGTCATTAGAAAAAAGTGTAAAGTTGGGGTTTTGCAGGGCCCGTCGTTAAATCCGCCTCTTCATCCAGGGGTGCTTATGATACTGCAGCACCCTATTGATACCAAAGCAATCAGCTTTGTTACTTTAAAACAAAAATAAATAACTTATAATAACACATCGCATGACTTCAATTAGGTAAGGTTAAGTAACTAACGTAATTCTAAGATAATTGAATAACATACTTCGAAAAACGACAGGAAATACGCGCCTTGAACTCTCTGATACTGCCTTGAGTAGCACTGTATTCTTCAAAATCCTGGATGTGCCATTGCTCCATACGATTCTTTTGCATATAAATAAACGTTTTATTAATTTGTTTACGTGCGGTTTAAAAATTATTATTGTTGTTTTAGTCTAAAATGGCTCCTAGGTAGTTGGTATAATGAATTGGCTGATTGTAAATGGTAAATAGGAAACTGAGAAGGTACTAATGAATAACACATAGCAGAAGGTTTAGAGATAATAATTGTAAGATTTAATTTTTTTTTTTTAAATTTATTTTGAGTTCCAAAATAATGTAATAAATTAAAGAGATACATTCTAAACACGACTTCGTTGCTACTTATATTCAGTAAATAGTGAATGGTTGAGATGTAATAAGAGAAAGTATGAATGAATCCTGTTTAATATCGAAATATAAAACGCCAATAAAATAAAAGACAATGTAATGTACAGTATTTAACATTGTTATATTTTTATGAACAAGAATTAGCAACATGTTTGAAGTTTTAACAAGCTTCCAAAAAATAAGTTTTCGGATTTTTTCATCAGTACATCATTCATCCTATTAATTAAAGCTTAGAATATGACGTTTTAAATATTATAAGCATCCTATTAATAGATAAATTAATTTGCCGAAGATTACATTTGTTCAGAGTTATACGGTATAACTATCCTTAAATGAAATTATTGTTCCATTGTTCAATTCAGTACCCGTAACAAGAGTAAATTGTATTATTCATTGTATATAAATTCTGGAATTTCCCTAAACAATTTCAAATTTATTATGATTAACAAAGCATATTTTTTGGCTTCTTAAGATGCATTGATTGAAGTCCATGAGCACCAAAGCAAAATTCAATTTTTAAAATGACATATTAATTTCTAATAAAGAAAACAGGGACGTTATTTTTGAGGCTAGAAAGATTACGAGTATATTTGAAAGAAAAAATAAGTTTTTCAATCTCTGAATTGAGACAAATAATGAAGAAAGGATCAAATAAGAGGGAAAAAACAACTCAAATTCTGAGAGTTTCGAATAATAATAATAAAATGTAATATTTAATAAATTAACGAATAAATAGATATATTAAGAGGTTATAATAACCTATATAAAATGTTATAATTTGTACCGAAATAAAAATTAAAGAAAGAAAATTGTGCATTATTTATTATTATCAATATTTACAACTTACATAATGTAATTCTACTTGCGTGATAGAATGTTTATTAAGATTTGTCCTCATCCTAAATTTTATTATACAGTTAATTGTATCCAATATGAGATATAGCCAAATCAGATATGTTCTTGTTGGCCTTCATATATATGTATATGTATTTTCTGATTTAAAGCCTTCCATGAATTACGTGTACAGTTTAAGAAGGCGGGAATCGCGAAAAAATTGAATTGGATTGATGGTGTGAGGCAAAACGCAACACATGGGCGATCTGCCAAGGGGCGTATGCTTCCGGGTGGACTTTTTATGGGGAAACTGGCTCTTATTCAGGTGTTAGACACGTGAAGAAGAACTTCACGCGGCTAGCTAGTTGGTGAGGTGCGAACCTGCAACCAGCTACCAATATTCAGCAGTGGCGTGCCGTCATTGGAAACGGTGGAAGCGCCGCATCCACCTTCCAATGACCTTCCCTTGTATTTTCTAAAATATAAATTTTCATATTTTAACGTACTTTGAATTAATTAAAATTAATATTTTATTATAACTGCATTATGTATCTTATTACAATATGAATGGTATAAAGCAGGGGTGGCCAACTTTTGTGCACATAAGATCTACTTTTTATCGTAAAAATGTGTCGCGATCGACTCGTTGTCATAGGCATAGTCTAAGTGGGGAGGGGGAAGTGTGAAATACATACTATGTTTATACACTGTTTCAGTACGAAGTGCACTCACTGGTTATGAGTCGAGTCATAACTGCATGCATACAGTTGCGTTCGGTTACAAATATAATACATTAAGTCAAGACATCGCTAGCGATCGACCAAAATTGGCTTGGCGATCGACCGGTCGATCGCAATCGACTTGTTGGCCACCCCTGGTATAAAGCAGCCAGAAGGCATTGGCGCATGCGCTTTACAGAGCACCAACCTCACCCGGTTTAGCTGGTGGAAACTACACACCTGTAACGCTTCTAACGATTCTATCCCTTAGCAACTGGGTAGGGAGCTATCTGACTAACTGAATTGTTTAAGATTTAAAAAGTAAAGAGTATTCAATGTTATTTTTATGCACGTTTTTTTGCAAAGTTATATTTGATTACAGTATAATTAAAAGAAAATTATAATTATATTGACAGATTTTCAGACATAAAATCTTTAGAATTTTTATCACTTTTAGATGTTTTTCATAATATTAAAATTATTAACAATTTTTCCAAGCGTGTTTTAATTTTTTAAATTAAGTAAATTTTATGGGAATTTTTTTGGTTTATCTAAATTACGTAGCGAATTGCAATATTTATATTCGTGTCCGGACTATATCGACAAGTAACTCTTAAACATAAAACATATTATAATTAATGTCGATCCGAACAAAGACGTACTAAAAGAATTATATGATTTAATATCATTAATTGATTAATTGAAAGAACGGAGATTGATATAATCTCCGACAATCGAGGACACCTGGCACTCGGTTAACGTTCCGAATAACCAAAACGCCGTGTGTCAACGCGCAAAAAAAAACAAAAAAAAAAAAAAAACAATTTCTCGTCTATTGTGCCAACCTGTAACCCGTGCCACTTCGGACTTAGACCGTGTCCCCGACTCCAATGGACGAAGTCTCCCCGTGCCTTACAGACTTGTCAACGCCACTGTCCCGCGTCACCTTCGATCGGCCATCGAAGAATCACATCGACGCTCGGGGCGTCCGAACGACTGATTGTCCTAAAGCAAACTATTTTGTACATAGTATATGTTTATTTTATGTTAAAATAAACGGTTTTTGTCAGATACTTGTCGTCTTTGTCTCTACAGCCACCACCCATGTACGAATGGACCCTAGACCATTACTGACGCGCACTTAACTGATTGCCCCTTGAAGTCTGCTTCTTACAGAAACACAGCTTCCCTATCATCAAATGTCACGGCACGCCACTGATATTCAGTGGCTTTTAATCATTTATCCACTGATAGGAATCACGAAAAGAACGTTATTTTACACAATGGGAAGGACAGGCTGGATTTCTCTATAAGCTAACTAAGCTACAGCTTAGGGTCTCGCGTTTTTTGGAGTCTCTTGAGATCAATTGTCCATATATTTCATTTGAATATTTACTTTAAAAATTAAATTGCAACTCAGTTTGATTGCTTATTTCAATTGCAAACTTGCTTTCAATTTTTTATTAGAAAAGATTTTTTTTTAAATTTCAGATAATGAATTTTCACCATTAATAAAGAATGTTAAGTTTAAAAATTTTAAAAGCATTGGTCAATCAAACATACAGTTCTTAGTCTACCAGCTCCAAGTCAGCTACGTAATTGGTTATTAATCTTTGTCTACAAAGTGACTCATATCTTCAGTTTCACTGTAGATAATTTTTGAACCTTTGCGTTTCGTTTAGTCTGTCATATCTGGTAATGCCATGTGCATTAAAAGAAAAATGTTTTTAAAGGAGAACAAGCCATACTTTAACTTGCTTTCAACTTTTACAAACTTGCAAACTTGCTTTCAATTTTTTGTTAGATGTTATCGATTTGGCTAGGATATATTTTGTTGTTTTGTGCGACTAATAAATAGCACTACGTAGAACCTGCCGTTGAAAGTGAAACCACCTCGCTTCCTTGAACATAAGACAGCAATATGTATGCGACTAAATAAACATGCCAAGTTTGTTAAGGCAGACTAAAGTATAAATTAATTATTCAATGAATAAATAATGTAGTTGGAGACAAAATAATTATGCAATCTTCATTTCGTATTCTTGAACACTCACTGAATCCAGAGAGTCATGCTACAAGGGATTGCAGCTTAAATGTTTTCAATTTCGTGCTGTCTACAAAACATACACTTTTTTCTCTGCTTTAAACAAACGATGAAGTCATAAATTCTTTATTCACTACTGATAAAATGTTTATCAGATACCAAATGCATATAGAAGTAGTTTTAGCTATAGAAACGAATTAAGACTCGTTGACTGAAACATTAGAAATAATATTGATACATACTAGTGCTACAGTCTAAATCATTTTTTATCATTAAAATATTATAAATTTATTATATTGCTCTTCAATTTAATAAAATAGATGAACTTGATATTAAATCTAGATATGTAACAATACATTTCGTTTAGCCTACACTGCATCGATTATTTGCTTAAACACGTACAAAATAAAGGCAGAGAAATGTGATTTAAGCAGCATTACATATTCATTTTCGTTAAGTAATTAAACTATATTACTATCAAATTATCTAAACTTGTTTAACATAATCTACTTTGTTGGTACGAATTTCTTTCTCGATATTTTTGAATCATACTTTTCTTCTTTCACGATTTCTTTCCCCGATAGAATTGAAAATAATTATACACAGCTGATGCACGATTAGAATACGTATAAGCAGGAAAACAAGAAATAACATAAACCTATACACAAACAATAATGACTTTTATCTATCCTTTGACTAGAAAACGGCGCCCTATTATTATGTGACACTCTCTCGACCAATCATAGATGGCAATTGTTGGCAAAAACCATGGTCGTTAACTTTATATCTATGGCTTTACTTCAGCGTGCTTTGAAATTCCTTCTAACGAAAAATAATTTGTTTCCTAACAGATGGCACTGCACCAATACGGAAGTATATACACACGAATTTCCGTCTTTTGCGTCTATACTTTCTCGTATTTGGGTTGCAATAGCACGATTTCTTCTCTTCCGTCCTCAACTCACGGGTTCCGGCTTTCATAGAACATCTATTAGGTCAACGTAATCGTTTTTCTAAAAAATATTTGAACATCTCATCTCTGGAAGCTTTTTCGCCTTACTCAAGTTCCGGCTTTCGCAGGTTTTACTGTACATCATTGAGCGTTTAAGTATAAAACTGAGAAACCCATTTGATTATTTAGAAGTAAAAGCAAAAGAGATGATGAGATATAACAGCAATAACAGTAAATATTTTAATATCTTGTTCTACTGTTTTATATTAAGACTGTAACGTCTTTAATCCTCTTTGTAAGAAAAAAATCGTTTAAAATGTGCAAATCCTATACTTCGTATTTCTATATATATAAACTTATAAATAATAAACGAACAATTATTTATTGTGACGTGGTCACAATGACAGGCTGCAATTTTTAATTTATTTAACATAAAATATGCGCTCTCCACCTTAAATTAATAATGGTTTTCCCCTGTACATCATACTTTTCCTTTAAGAGTAGAGTCTTGCCGGTCATCTATCTGACACCTTTCAAGGAGAAATTTTTAATTGAAATAATACTACTTCCAGTTCGCATTGGAAGCTCTTATATAGTTAATCGGGTCCTCCTGTCACTAAGGTTTCATTTATATAACTCCGTTCTAGAGACTAAGGAAAGACAGACGGACCGACGACAGTGGGAATTTATATTTATAAATCTACAATTTTTTCGAATTAATTACAATTGTTTCGTAAAAATGAGCTGCTTTTATAGATGAATATTATTTAAATAGTGTTTTAATTATTATTTTTTGGTTATTATGTAAACAGCTATTCCATGTAAAAATTATTTACATAAGTTTATATAAGTATAATAAAAAAGAAATTATATATATAATAACAGTTATACAAGAAATTCATTTTTGTAACATAATTACTTTAACAAGAAAAAAAATAAGATCTGAAAATCTTTATAGTGAGCGTGTATATGTTAGCGAATTTTTCTTAAAAATCCCTAAAAATATCAAATTTGCACCATATATAAGTAAATTTAGTCACGGCCATCGTAAAGACATAAAAACGTGGTCGTTGTTCGCAGGTGGCCGTTGTATGGAGGTTATTTTAAATGCATTTTTGTTAAAAAACAAGAAACATCCTGAAATAAATGGCCGCCTTTTGAAGGTGTCCGTTATTGGAGGTTCGACTGTATCTTATTTACTAATTAATTTTTTTGAAAACAATTTAATTTCTCTAATTTTTGAATCCGGATGAAACTGGAAAATCTTTTTGAATCAATTATAAACTCTTTCAGTGATGAAAGCTAATAAATTTTTCAACGTATTTTATTTAAATAAGGAAAAACAGTAAAAATAACACTACTAGTTATATTATCATAATATATAAATGGCTATAATAATGGCTTTTATTTTTATTTTATAATATTATTTTCAAATTAAACATCCAATAAAACCGAGAATTTTTTTTATAAGCATCAAGCAATGTAATTTTATACTTAGATCTATATCTTAAAACTCATTTATATAATATGGACAATATCAAACTATATATATTCTTTCTAAGGAAAATTGAAGCGGATCTTTTTAAAATTATTTTTATTGTTTTTTTAAACAATTTTCTTAGTTCATTTATTAGTTTCGAATTTCACAATTTTATTTGATCGATGTCTCCAGATTTTGCACTTTTGACGCTTCAAATTAAGGTTTGAAAATCGATAATATAGGCCTACGTATAAATAATCTTAGTAATTTTCGGCAAGTTTTCTTCCATCAAAATATCAAGTTTTTCCGTAAATGGAAGCAAATTATATTATAACGAGTTACTCAATTCTTTTATACAAAATTTTATTTCATAAAATACATTAGGAAATGCATTTTAATCATTTTAATTACGATTAATTTGACGAAAGAAGAAGAGGATATGATAATTGCCATGCTTTACATTCTGAATGATCATTTAGTTACGTAAGCTTATAAGAAAAACGTTCTGACTTTTTATTTAAAAACTCAAAACAATTTAAGTACTTTGAATATAAAAAAACTATATATATTATTTCTAATTTATTTAAAAAAAACAGAAAATATATTATAATAACTTTACTTTTATGTAATTGTGATTAATTAAATAATGAAAACTTTAATTTAATGATAAGGAAATGTCATTAAAAAGTTTCCAAAAAAAAAAAAAAAAAAATGCGTTATTTACGGGATGTACAACGTAATGTACAGTACATTACATACAATATATTACAGGATGTAACAAACGTACAACAGGATGTATATCATTTAATGTCGACATAACCGATATACTCACTGAGAAAGTTCAAACGAGATTCAGCATAAATAACGAACGAATAATCTGAAATTTTTTGAGTTGAATATAAGTAATTAAATCGCTTATAAGCAATATTTCTGAAAATTAATTTTTAATTTTTTATTTTTGACCCTTTCAGCCTTGTGATGAGCTATTTTCTATGCTCATCGTGAGTTAGACCAGGCCCACAATGGGGCGGCAGGGTAATGAGGAATGGGGCCCGAAATATCCAGGGCAAACAACCCATAAAAATTCCTAAAAGGAATCCCTTCCGAATTCGATTCCGGATATCCTCCCAGAGTGTCAGGCTGACGCTTTTATTGTCGCGAGCATCCAGATGAATTTGAAAATTAATTACGAATGATTGAATTTCTAAAGATTTTATTCAAGAATAACTTTGTTTTAAATGAAAGAGAAGTAAATTTTCGGGGTTCCGGCAGCACACTAGTGTGCCGTAGCATCCCGAAATATCGCGACATCCGTGGAGTATCGTTTCGGTACCCTGATGTGCCACAATGATATTTCAGGGGTACAGCAAAATATAGTACTGAGAAGCGCCGTAACATTTCTTGCACGTATTATTATTAATGTGCAAAAAACGCAATAACTACATTAATATAGAAATAGGAGTGCCGCAAGAAAAAATTACAAGGTTGGGTGCCACTGTTAGAAAATTGAAAAACACTGATGTAGGGGCTGTCCATAAATTATGTAAAGCAGACATGGATGGATGGGCATGCAAATAATTGTTACGATGCGTTACGAGGGGTGGGATGTTTACATAAACGTTACGTAATGTCAGGGTAACAAAATGGTTCATTTTTGTTTCTGAGGGTTGCATAGAGAACCGTACTGTCATGTAATTAATAAAATAATATAACGTTCAGTACCCCGTTCAGTACATAAGATTCCTTAACTGTATTAAAGAATCTTAATGCGCAGCACGGGTGAATCTTAATACAATTAAGGAGATTGATCGAGGATATGTGTTACATAATTTTGGGCATGAGTACGTGAGACGGCGTTATGTGAAGCGTTACAAAAGTAGTGAAATGTTAGTTGAAAAGTAAAAAAATTGTGTTATTTATGAACGATCCCTTATCACTAATGGTATAAATCGTTTTTTTATCTCTCTTCCTTACTATTAAGGTCAGACCCACCTGTAATGTTCAACTTTATATAGCCGGCTGCAATGAAACTTCGTGCTAACTAATCAATCAAAAAGTTTTAACGAGTGATACGAAGAACTCATAGAGATGGTCGTTAAATGTATTCTCAATTTAACACTTATGTTCCTTAGATGAATTTTTTGAAATGCATTACAACTTTATTGTAAAAGTCTAATATAATCTTCTACTTAATTCGATTTTATTACAGATCAGTTTTAGTGCAAATCTATTTTATGGTAAGTTACGATTTAATTTTAGTTTTTAAAAAGGTCCCATATTATCGATAGACTTCGATCTATTACACAATATTCATTCTATTTATTCAATACGCGAAGCCAGTCAGACATCGTTACAAGCAAAATCTATCAGTGTCCAAAGTTTAACAGAAATCGTTACTGAAGTAGTAAAGATGGAAAAAAATATTTAAAAAAATCTGCTCTAGCTTTTCTACATAAATTATATCAAGTTGCAGACAAAATATATATTTGTATCGTACATTGTATTTTATTAAGAATTTTCTTAGATTACAAATAAAATATTAAATTCTTATTAGGTCATATTATCTAATGAAAGTTGAGTCCTCTAGAATTAATGCCATTATGCTTTATTAATGGTTAAAAAATATATAATTACATAAACATTTTTCAATATTTTAATTTGATTCGTTGATTTAAAATGTTTGATTTTTTGAAAGGATTTTTGACTTTTTTTTTTTTTATATTATATTTATAAAAATGAATGAGTAGGATATGTAATTTTATGTTTGCAGAAAATAGAAAAGTAATATAGAATACAGCTATAGAAATTTAACTACTACATATGAGGAAGTACTTGAAATGTCCTTGTCTGAATTCTTATTGTTTTTCGCTTACACTGTTATTTCGATTGTTTCTGTTAACTATTTCTGATTGCATTTTTACTTATTTTTCCTTCTGAAATGCTTTCCTCGTGTTTAATCCTTATTATATTTTTCAAATTAATCATAACTCAGATTATAAAAATCGCGGAATAATTAATAATATCTAAAAAAACTTTTTTATCTTATCTTTAACGTGAAAGAAACAAATTTCGAAATTTGGAATAAACGTGGAAATTTAAATAAAAATTATTTTCGGAATTTTTATTTCCAAATATTTAATTTTATCTTATTATTTATTTTTTTTAACGGGAAAATTTGCAATCATTTATAAATCATTTCTGTAGGCAAAATAATAATAAAAAAAATTGCCATTTTCCTCTCAATTTGTGAATTTACAATATTATAATAATTAAAAATAGTATTATACATAATCAACAACATTATCATACATTTTTTAAAAAACAAGTTTAAATATAGTCTTAGTGTACTTTGATTAACAACACTTTAAATAATTAGATAAAAGTTACTATCCGAAGCAGGTCAAACATTAAGTAAGAAGTTTTGCAATCAGGAAATAATATCCAAAATTAGATATTTTTTAAAAAGAATAATTACTTTTTTCTCTATAGAACTGACAGATCAGATATGATTCTGATTAAATAGAATTTTAAATAAATAAATAAAATGATATTCCTTTCTAAGAATTCTATTTTATGTTACGAAAAGCTATCATCCATACTATTGTTACCTATAGATGATTTTTTTTTTTTTTTTTTTTGCTATATTTCCTGCTGTTTTATCATTGTTCATTGAGTAAACCTTGATTTCGCAGTTTGATTTTACCTAAAGATATTTCAAAGCTATTTAATTAAGAAATTTAAAATTTTTTCCTTGCTTTAAGTTATCCTTTATGTTTTATATAATCATTTATATATATAGGCTATATAAATTTAACATGTGATATTTAAAAACATAGCATGTGGTATGTATATACCATATGCTAAAAGTGGAGTACCACTTGATGGCCATCAGATATTGAAAATTTTAAAATTGCCATTAGAAAACTTGACCAAATTATATTTTGCAACGTTAACTTCGTTCTTTTACTTATTAAAAAAAAAAAAAAAAATCTAATAAGATATGAAATCAATCTCCTGCTGCTGTCAAAGCTTTGTTCATAAATAAAAGAGTTATTTTAAAATGTAATTGAGCAACCGTTCATCAATCTTAATGAATGCGATATTATAGTTTCATTTCTACTTCGTTCATTATAACATGAAGACAGGCTTTAATCTGTTTTTGTTTCAATTTTATGGGTTAAAACCTGGCACCGGGCCTATTTTTTCAATATAAATTATCAATTATTCGAGCGTTGTTAAATTTTTGATTAATTCACGTGAGAAAATTTTCAGCGAAATTAATTAACCCCAATGAAAAATATATTAAAACATTCTACATTATTAAAAACGTTTTCTTAAATTAAATCTGACGAAAGCGTAAATTTTATTTTATTTTTTTTTAACCAGCATTTTAATGAAAAGTTATTTTAAAATAGTGTATTGGTTGATATTTTATTAGGCTAATATATTCTCTTATATATATGTAGACTATATATAGAAAGGAATAGAAAATTGTTTGCTTTATCAAATATAGTTAAAATACAGAATAAAATCCAAGAAAGAATTAAAAAAAAAAAAAATTTAGTCCCGTTTCAGTTAGTAGAAGAAAGAAACTGTGTTCCTCAACGTCATATCCGGTGCGAAAAACATAAACGTAATCACAACTGCTCCATTATTTATTAATATATATATGTTATAATATAAAGCAGAGTTAAATTAATAAACAAAATGAACTAAACATATTATATTAATATTAAAAAAATGATAAAATCTTAGCCTTTTATGGAAATCCATAAATAGTGCGCTGCGACTTTTTTATAATGTAACGAAACCAGTTTTTCATTTACGTTCAAACTTATATTTACTGTCTCAGACGTAAGTACAGTACATATAAGTTTGAACGTAATAATTTATATCCTTCATACACTTTAATTCTACCAATTTTCATAAAAGACGAATCAAAACTTTTTTATTTATAAACAGTATGGAACCAATGAGAATCTAAATTATAGGTTAATGTTACCTTAGGTGCCAAGATGGTGGCTTGTCTCTGATTCCAGCAAGGAAACAGTGGGACGCACGTTCTAACCTAACCTAACCTATTCTAATAGTTTGGTTGCTAATAATTATGGTAATTTATTAGAATAGGTTAGGTTAGGTTAGAACGTGCGTCCCACTGTTTCCTTGCTGGAATCAGAGACGAGCCGCCATCTTGGTACCTAAGGTAACATTAACCAAATTATATATTTGCAATTTTTCTTAAAATTAGTATTTATTTAAATCAAGTCATTAATCATGATTATTTTCTAATGTGAATAGATGGGGACTTACGATCCAACAAGGAATTAATCTAATTCTATTCATTTGCTGTAGTTTATTCCACGTTACATTTGAATAATAAAATGGTGAGTATTTATGAAGATAAAATAAATATTTTTTAATTATTATATTTTTTTCTACGAGAGAAGATAAATTGCTTTTATGAGAATACTATTTTAAATTATTAGTGTTTATTAATAAACGAACGTTGAATGGCATGATATATCTACCAGTGAAAAATCAGTTAGTAAAAAATATAATTATAAAATCATATTTTAACTCAAATTAAATTTTGCAAATGCTCTTTTTTTAGATAAATTTAGACTGCAAATATTATCTCGATTATATTCGTTAGCAGACAAGTATTAACATACTTTCAACACATTCTTGAGATCACTGATAGCAACTCCTATAAGTCAACAAAATTGAAATATTTAATGAAGGAATTCGAAATGAGGGGTAAATTAAATCCAGTTTTAAAGTAGGAGACAAGTTGCTATAAATAAAGCGTGAAAAAACAAAGAACACATCGGATACAATACATTAAATCACTCTACTTTTATCACATAAACAATAATTATTGTAGACTAAGCTAATTATTTTTTGTCTCAGTCTACTTCATAAAATAATAGTTCATTGTTTAACCTTCAAAAATAAATTTTAATATAACAAGGTCAGTAGACATAATATTTCTATCGATCTAATACTATTTACTCCAATCAAATTTTCACGTATAAACAGAACGTGATCAAAGTGATTTGTTCATAGGTTAACTTACAGCGGTTAAATGAAATTAATTCCATTTCTATAATTTCACTTACTTCCAGAAAAAAATGGATATTTCTTTTCTTAAAAAAATAATTTCAAATTGTTATCCGTAATTATGAATGTTAATATTGTTGTAGGAATATTAAAATATGGTTGAAATCAAACAAATGTCTCCCATTAATAACCAGAAATAAACCGTAATGTGACGCCAAGGTCGTGTTGTAACATTTGGAAAATCCAAATTAAATTTCTTGTTAATAAACGATCTAAGTTCCTTCGAGTTTACTTTCTCTTATAATACAAAACCTTTAAACCTTTAAACCCATGTCTGGAGGCTTAATTTTAAACCTTCAGACAGATTTTCGATCAAGTCTAGAGTTGAACGAACTAAACTTTATGGTTAAAGCAAAACAAGTATTTAATATTTAAATGCTTTATTCGCAAAGTTCCTAATTTATTAAAATCTAACATTTTTAATATAAAATTCAAAAACGTTAGATAAATATATTGCTTACAATTATTAGTTACGTATATTCAGTATTTTTTTTTTTTTTCATTCTTTTAAAATTAAATAATATTAAATTTTGCGTGTCTATAAAATTGTATTACTTCATTGTTTTATATTTATTTTCATTATGTATAATTCAATTTTTTTTCTGATTTTTTTTATCAACTGCGAACAACTGCTGTAGCCTAATAATACAATCGCTCTTATTCAATGGAGGAAGGAAATTGTAAAATTCCTTCCTTTGATCACCAGATGTTAACGCGATTCATTTTTGTAATTTCCTAATTTATCCATGAACAAATATATATATATATATATATCATTTTTTAACATTGTATTAATCTGCTTATCAAAAATTCACTATCACCCTTGGTTCAAATAAATCAATA
The DNA here is from genome assembly GCF_030686945.1 of Centruroides vittatus. Lineage (NCBI taxonomy): Eukaryota > Metazoa > Arthropoda > Arachnida > Scorpiones > Buthidae > Centruroides > Centruroides vittatus. The sequence goes on along the minus strand of NW_027122478.1, from coordinate 350,454 downwards.
AATTGTTCGATGGACTTATTGAACTATGATCTAATGCAGTCTATCAATACTTTCAATCTTCTCTTTTTATACATGCCATTTTACCATTCATTTTCTGTGGTTAATATTTTATGTATAAGCAAAACGTTTAATTTTTCCTTTTTTAAGTGTTACGATAATTTAATATAACAAACAATTCGTACCAAATTTCTTATCTAAATTTAATTTTTAACATGGTCTTAACGACAATACATAAAGTGCGTATTGTATAGTTAATTGTCACTATTACGCCAATAAACTGAAATATTTATACAATTTCTATACAAGTATAATAGAGTGTATCTTTAGGGCCAAAGTCTGAGAGATTTAAGACGGGACCAGAAAGTCACAATCCCTGAAAACATCTTTGAAAGTTGTATATGAATAAAATTAATGAAATAAAAACATATTTTTTTACCGCTTATCAAAAGAAACTTTCATTTGCATCACTTTTATATCATGTTTTTATATAAAGGACTAAATCTTGGAAGCTTATCTTATATTCAGAAACTAGGCTACATGACCTTGATGACATTCTCTTGATTTGGATTGGTTTAAGGATGTTTATGATAATTTAACAGATTTTATTAAAATGAAATTACTAGTCATTATTAAACGCATTCTGAACCGTAGACACGGTGACAATGAGGTGACTAAGCTGAAAAAGCTTAGTCAGCAGTGCTGCCCACATACAGTAATGCTTTCGCTTTCATCACGTAAACTTAGGCTACTGTTTCGTTTTTCTAGACTAACTAATAAACCTAGTGTTGAGTGGAAAAGAAAAAATTCCAGGATTTTTTTAGCTTGCTCCTTTAGACCCCAATGAACTAACGATTCCTGGCTACGGGACTGGATGCATTGATAATTTCTGCGTAGAAAAACTGAATCGAATTTCAAATCCAAAATTATATGCTATTAATAAGCATACGAAATCAAAAAATATTGGGCATGTTTAACTATTTTAATTTAATTGAGTTTTTTTTTTAAATCTAACTAAAGCAAGGCGAGTATTTCCAAAACAAGTGTTTGGGATTTAACTTCTTCTATTAGAAAAATATTAAAACTTTAAATAAAAAACAACAGCATATTTAGTTGTATCTGTTCAGTTCCTTTAAAATACAGTGTTATTACATATATTGTAAAAACTAATGAATTATATTAGGAAAAAATACTAATGTACTTTTAAAACTCCACCCTTTTAAAAACCTGCCCACGAGCCTGAACTGAGACCAGTCATATAACTGATATCTACGACGTCATTGGACTAAAAAGTGGTGAAAGGAAAACGAATAGACTCATCTATAATCAAATTTTTTTGCTAAAATGAAAAGTTTATTTTGTATTTTTATTAAAAAAAATAAAATAAACGTAATAAAAAATGCTATCTTGAAAACAGTAAGTAAAATTACTCATTTTGTAACATTTTACAAAAACGTATATTAAATATAAATATATAGGCCTATTAATATTATATTATATATTACATTACTATATATTTTTTAAATATAATAATTAAATGTGAATTTTGGCAGCAATCACCAAGGAAAAATAAAGTAATTCAAAATATTTAATTTTAATTTTAAATCCATACTTTGCCTGAAGCATAATAAATACATAAGAATTTTTAAAAATTCTATTTTATTTATTTTTAGCTGAAATTCATCCAGCTCTAAAACACTTAACATCTATGAATTATTTTTAAATAAAATCTATACTTCTTACAATTACTTTTAAATAAAAATTATCAGAACTAATTTTTAATAATAACATCAGTTAATCGATATTATTTCGATTAGAATTTCTCATAAAAGCCAAATATTTTTCATGAATCCATAATTTTTTTCTTGAAATTCCTTCTTTAATCTTGGATCTCATTCTAATAGAATGAGATTAAAAATTATTTCAATTTCAAGAGAAGAAATTTCCAATATTCAATTATAATCAAATATCAATTTAAATTCATTAATTCTAGACGGATCTTAATTCTTCTTAGAACATCTTTACCGAAATACTGAGCTAATTGAAAATAGATGTTTTGACATTTTACACTTAATGTAGATATCTTTATGAAACATATTACGTCTATATGATGTTAAGTATTGTGATATTTATACTGAAATAGCTAAATATAGCAATAATATATATTTATCCTTATGAAAGACAGACATAAAAGTAAATTCCATTCAGTCTACTGGACTATTTAATTTAATATTAATTTATTTCTAATAGGCCTGTATGAAAATATCTATAACTTTTAAATTTCAATTGAAAACTTAAAATATTATAAAATATTATGCTAAATTTTAATTAATTTTCAATTCAGTTTAAATTTTCATATTTCTAAACTTTCTTAGCATTGACATTTTTACTGAACTATTAACATTGCCATGCCAATATTTCTGCCTTGGCATTGATAAATCTGAAGACCTTAGTATCTAACATATTATCGGATAGCATGTCAACATATTATATGCAAGTTCTGATTAACTATTATGGTCATATATCTATAAACTTTATAAATGAAAATTTTTTAAGTTTTAAAAAATAATTTGATATTACTTTTAATAAATTCGATACATTTTTACAAGCTTTCTACTAAAAATCTTTCATTTTACAATAAACTTTTTGCACTTTATTAGTTTTGTAAGATCGCAATTTCTTCATCATTTTAAACTGATAACAGGAATTTAGTTAACCTAACCAAATAGGCATATGCAGTAGATATAGGCTTTATAAATCCAAGCCCATTCGCAGGATTTTTAAAGAGTGCGGTTTTATAAACACGCATTACTTTCCATTAATTTTTTACAATATAGAATACTAAAGACGAACCAAACGGGTATGAAATAAATGTTTTATACAATATAATATAGTAGGCTAAACATTAACTTTTTTGTTTTTTGTTTTGAATTGCCAAATTGGAAGGGTTAAACCCTGAAAACTCTTGTATAGATTTATTATACAGAATTTTACTTATTATAAAAAGCTTCGTTGTAGCTTGTCTTTAATTATTATATTTTTCTCTTCTACCAACATATTGGCTATTAATCAGGACTTATCACGATAATCAATAAGGTGACTAGATTAGAATTTCTTTATTCTTGAATTAGCTCCAAAATGTAAATTTCTGGTCTTTGACCCCTTTTCAGTTGGCGTAAACCATTTTCATAAACTAGTAAAATTCATAAAACTTTTTAAATAAATTTTAATTTGGCCAGTCTTTTGATTGTGGTGCGATAAGCCCCGATTAATAGCCAACTTGGTAGCTATATTGTAGAAGAGAAAATTATTATACAGAATTTTTAAAATTTCGGAAAACGCAACTGAAATATTTACACTATATCAGTTGAGGAAAAGAGTATAGGCTATAAAATATTAATATAGCAAAATTGTTTATTAGGCAATAAAATGTCATAATTATTAATACAGGTTGTGATTTATCATTTTTAATAAAAAAAAGAAACAGTTTAAATCAAAATAAATGTTGTTTGAATATTAAATAAAATAACAATTTAATTTAATTTTAAAAATTTAACAGATACTTTTCAATAATATATATATATATATATATATATATATATATACATAGACATTACGTTAAAAGGTCATTGCTTAAATTGTAAACAAACAACTCTACTAAACAAGTCACACCACATTTAACATCCTATTTGTTATTATCAGTCTGATAAAATATATCAATATTCTATAAATAATACTGATTAAAACTCCTCTTTAGTTTTCCTAAACAATATAATAATTAAAAATTTTATAATTATTCATTTCCAACTATTAAAAAAACATTATATTTTAAATTCATAATTTTTTTGTATTAAAAACGCTACCTAAAATTTATTTTAAACAGAAATTTAAGAAATTCTTTTGAAAAACCTTTCAAATACTTTGTCTATGTTTAAAGTAAAATCATCTATCAGCTTATATAATGGATTAACATTGAAAATAAGTTTTCTATGAAGATGATAAATGAATAATTTGATTATTGATTTATGATTATTGATGATACTAAGTTCAAATAAATTTCTAGTATGTAAGTATGTAAAATTTAAATCTCAAAAACTTCACAATAATTCCTAATTATTTAAATTGGCAATTATGAAAAACAAAAATATTATTCAGTAATTTTATTATGAGAAGAATGGTATGAAAATATATTTACACGAAAAATAATATCTCAGAAACATTATTAAATGTCGGACCATATGATGTGATTTCTAGGAATATTGTAATTTTCAGATTAGATGAGATAATTCGCGCGTTCACCTTAACTTATCTTCTTTCAATTCACAATCAATCAGATGAATTAATTAACATATGAACTTTTAAATATGAAATTAAGCATAAAATATAATTTTCTTCACAAAAATAATTATCTTCCTATGTACTAAGATATTATTTATCTATTTATGGTTTGTTCACGTGTTATAAAATCATCGTTACGTAAATTATCGATTTATCCTTTATCGCATCACACCATTTGTAACGTTATTCAAAAATTGTTGACATGTATATGCTGAGTAATTAAATTATAATAATCTTATAAAGTTTACGTAAATTTCTATAGTAAATTTCAGGATCGTTTATACAGAATTAAAACCTAGAAAATTTTACGAATTTTTTTTTTTTTTTTTTTTTTTTTAAATAACGAAGGAATCTGTAAATTTAAACATATATATAATCAATCAGAATAAATGAGAAATATATTGCCTTCAATAAGCTTTAATTAATATTAAATTTCATAATATAAAAATAGATAGCTTTCCTTATCTATCCTTGACCCTATTTAGTGTCTCAAGGAAACTTTTAAAGGTTTAATAAGTCGTAATGCTTATGATTTTATCCAGCTCTTGATTTATTTTAACCTCAACATGATGCTTTGAAAAACAGATTATTTTTTTATTTTTGCTTTTTTGATCCAGGAGCAAACAATTACAACTAAATAAAAAAATATCAATTTTCAGAATTTAATTTTTATTGAAAAACAATTATTTGGCTTCTCATTATTTTATAATGAGAAGCCAAATAATTGTTTTTCAATAAAAATTAAATTTTGAATATATATAAGAAAGATGATCTTTAATATTGGAATTATATTGACATATGTTGTCTTTTCTGAAATTATTATTTTTTAAAAACTATTGATTTCTTAATAATAATAAATACAAAATAAAAATAAATAATTAAAAATTAGGCTGAATTATAGTAAAATAATTTTTAAAAATAGTTTTCAAATACACCTTATTTTATTTATTTATTTATTAAAAAAGATTAGAATTATTAAAAATTTAAATATTTATTTTTAATGTTGAAATTTGAAATTAATTTTAAATAATTCACTATACATAAAAATATGGAAAATACATATTTTAATTTGCTATAAATTGTTTTAAATTATTCAAAATAAAAAACAGTTTTAATTATAGAAAAAAATATGCGTGAAATATAGTAATTAATATTTAAATTTTTTTCTTTATTTATCGCAATATTTTAAATACATTTAAAATTCTATTAATATCAAATTGTAGAGTATTTTACGAATATTTTATATATATATTTTTAATACAAAATTTTGTAATTTTAATATTTACAAGAAAACAAAAAAATATAATGTTAAATATGTAAAAATAATCAGATAATAATAATTTAAAATTCAGCAATAAATTGTTTATATAAATTAATTTTTAAATTTTATAAACCGAAATTATTTTGTGATTTGTTCTTTCACTTTCACTTTTAAAGTGATTACATATTTACAAATCATAAATAGAACAAGTGGAAAGTATAAAGAAAAACAATTAAATTGAATATATTTTATTATAATATTATTATTTGATTAATATAAACTAGTTTTTATATCAATCATCTTGTAATTTTTATGTCATTTATTAATGAATATTCTTTCAAAAATTGTAACAAAATTCTGTTAAAAATTTTTTTAATTGTTAAAAAAAAATTTAGAAAATTTGTAATATATTTTATTAATGTCTCGTAATAAATAGTTTCAATAGAATTTCCGTTTGATACTTATATTCAAGAAATAAAATTTAAATATAAATAATTACGTCATCATAATCTTCGTCCGGACTAAAAAGAAAATGGAAGAACCTTTAAAGTTTTTTTTTTCCTTCTTTTTTTTCTATCTTATATATAAATAAAATTAAAATATTAACATTGTTGATACTTGAAAAATTAATTCAATATCAATAACATAATTTATACTTAAATTTTTGTAAAAATTATTAATTAATTTCTACTTGAAAATTAAATTGATTTTAAAATTCGATTAAAACATCACAATATAACTTAAAAATAACGTTATATTATTATAATTAAATAATATATCTTCATTTCTAGAAAAATATCGCGTATAGAATTTCCAAATTTTGTTTGATGACGTTAGGAAAATCGCATTTCCCGCCCGACGTAAACAAAACTTCACGCTTTCTGCAATAACGGAAGTGACGTCGGCACACGTCACGAGTGGTACGATATTTTCGAACGCCGCGATTAGTCGCCTAGAACCACGTGATATAATTTGATCGAATACACCTCCTACTAAGAAGCCAATAGGAAGTCAAGTTTACGTGACGTGTACTACGTCGCAGACTGGGATGAAGTGTTTAATGTCGGAACACGAATGAATTAACTTCAGAACCGGCTCGGGGTTTGTTGTTAAATTTAAAAATTAATCCGTAATTTGTATCGTTTGGTGATTATTGTAACTAATTCAGTTGACGGAGAAGTTATAAGCGTTGAAGGTGAGTTATTATGTAGTAACTTATACAATAACTCCGAACCTTATAAGGTAGAATACGATACGTTTTTATAAATCGGGGATTTAATTTTTGTTTTTCTACTTTTTATTAATTAAAATATACTTCATATAAGTTCCATATGATATATACATATTGTCTTTACAATTATATTACTTTGTTTATTCTAAAATAAGGTTCAAATCAACAAAATTTCATAATAATTCTGTTTATTTCATTATGCTAAACACAACAGTAAAACAATTTACTACTATAAGACAAGAATGAACACACAATTTCATTTACACAAGAACCTATTGTGATTTAACACTAGATACATATTGTAATGAACTGTTGATTTATTATTCAATTCAGAAGTGTATTATTATCATCATCATTATTATTATTATTATTTTCTAACTCCTGACAAATTTTCCATTAAAGTCTTTAAAAAAAAAAATTTAATAAAAAAAAAATTTTATAAGAAAAATTTTAAGTTAAATTCTTTTCACACTATTTTGGAATTATCCAACATGATTTTGTGTAATTTGGTGTTTCTTGTGTACAATTTTAGTAAATAATAATAATGCTTTATACAACCAATACACTCATTATTTTTTTATTAATAGATTTTGCAGATAAAAAAAAATTTGAACTTTGTCTCATTCAAGAAATGAAGTAAACTTCACACTGGTATTATTTTATTTTTGTTTTTTTAATTTACAAATTTTTATTATTTTTCAAAAGATTTTTCTTTATTTTTTTGTTAAAATATGTCTTTTTTTTTCTTTTTTTTTTAAATTTAGGATAGTACTTAAATTGTCCTAAATTCGGTATGTGAAAGCTGAACATAATTATTAGATAACCTGACATTGTACTTGTTTTGTTGACATATTTTAAAGTAAATGTAATTATTTTAGAAACTTTTGAAATATATATACGGGCAAATTTTTAAGCCAGACATGTATTTGAGTAATTTTTCAAACTTTAGTAAATACGTACAGGATAACAGCATCATCTCGCAAGCAAGCAGATAAGAATATTACAAAATTCTGTTTTTAAAATAGAATGTTACAATATTATATAACAGAATAATGTTTTTAACAAACTAACAAAACAAATGCATGTGGGAAAAATATTTGTAATAAAAATTCCTTATTTTCAAAGTGGCTACTGTTTTGGGATTTCTATTCCTAAGTGACATCATCTCTGATAGTTATATTTTCTTTCGGTCACCAAGTGATTTTTAAAGAAGTTTTTCACTTAAAATGTCATGTTTCTTTTAGAATTATAATAACCAAAATATGTTTGGGAAAGCTTCTGTTTAGGTTCTGAATCTATTTGCCTTCTAAAATTTAATACACAGTAGAATTCAGTCAGTTCTGTATAACCAAAATTATTGAAATATTGTTTGTCTCTGTTGTTGTTGTTAAATATAATTATTATACTGTTTTTCTCCAAAAAAAAAAAAAATTTTTAGGATTACATCTAAATTAAAAAATTTTTTTGTGAGATTTATATGCTTATTTTTGCCATTTGTTATATTTTGAGTGGATAAATTAAATACTAATGTTACCTGTTTGGCAATAAAATTACAAATTTAAGTTCATCATTGTTGTTGTTTATTATTTACTTTTTAAAAGGAGCTCAGTTAAAAATTAGTTTTATTGTATAATTCTAGCTAAACGTTTTGCTATTCAATATTCATTTAAATTTAACTAGAATATTAAAAAAAAATTGAAAGGAATTTTTGGCTTAAACTATCTGAAGCCTCTTATTAAACATTTTCTCCAGAATTTATCTATATACATTATTAATTTGAACTAATTATGTTACGGAATTATTTGGATTAATGGGTTGTATAAAAAAGGCATGTCAGATAGATAACAATCCTGTTTTTGGCTGGAATTTCTAGTGTAAAATGAAAAAAAATTTAATTTCGATTTAGCTAGTGTGTTTTTATATTTCAATAGTGAGGTTGAAGTTTTAAACACAAAAACACACACATTGGATGTTTGGTGCCGCTTTCCTGTAAGCCTAGAAGTTTGATAATGGCATTTGGAAAGTCTAGCATGATTCTACAAAGTAATAAGTTATTAAATCCTTACAGTTCAAAGTATTAAACCAGATAAATTATCATAGTTTGCATACAAATGTTAAGTTTTTTTTGAACTTTTCGCTTAAATATATTTCATTTTTTTTTTACAAATTGTTAATCCTTTTTATTTAAATATATCTTGAATTCTTGCTTAAAATGAATTTTATCAGTATTTAGTCTAGATCTATTTCTAACTAAATTATCTTTTTTGATGTAGATAAAATTCAATGATACTGAATGTGGAGTGATTTTGAACAAAGGTTAAGATACTAAATTTGGAATTTAGATATCATAAAGTAAAGCAATTGTTTATATTGAGATATTTATATATACTTTTCTGATATACAAGTGTATGTGTTAAGAGTTGGTCTTTCACACTTCAGAGAAATTCTATAATATTAATAAAATTAATATTCTGTAACAGCTGGAACATAGATAAATTAAACACTGCATACCATGCATACAATCTTTCAGCAAATATGTATTTGAATGAAATACAAATTGAACATTTTCGGCCTTTTTTTACGGGCCTGCATTAAGTGTCTGGCTTTACCTAAGGTAGACTTCAACACTTGATGCAGGCCCCTATTATGTGCTGGAAGATTGTATGTAGTGTTTAATTTCCTAATATTAGTCTATTGTGACTATAATCTGTTAATAGGACTTACTTATTATACTGATTTTAACTTTTTGATGAAATTAGATATCTAATCAGTCTCTTGGTTTAAAAGAATAAACTCACTGGCACCAGGTGCAAATAAGTTTACATTTTTATTAATAGTAGAATAAAGAACTAGAAGCATTAATCAATCTAAAATTATAAGTGTTAATTGTGTTTTGGTAACGTGATATTCTTTAGTACGAAATGCATTTTGTTAAAGTCCATTTTATATCGAAATAAGTTCTGAAAATGTCTAAATTCCAAATTTCTATATTTTTTCACTTATATTACATTTTTTAATGCAAAGCTTTTACATTAAGAAATTTAGAAAGTATATAATTCCTAATCATAGCAAATTTAAAAGTATGTTGTCAATAAATAATTCTGTATACATTACATGAAAATATTTAACATAATTATGTACTTTTAATATTAAGATGCAAAACTATTTAGATTGTAACTTATTGTAGTATTGTAAGAAATTGAACAAAAATTAAAGATTTGCTATACAGTTACTGTATCCAGGGATGTAGCCAGGAAATTGTGTGTGGGTCACATGTGGAAGATGGCTTGTGTAGACTTAGCATAGGTAGATGAATACTGTAAAAATACAATAGCCAAGGATAACTAACAAGTTATGCAATGTATGTTACCATACTCCTTGCATATTGTATGCAAGCCATATGAAACCAGTTGTAAGAATGGCAATGCTCAATAAAAAGGACTAAATAAGTATTGAATTTTATTCTCTACCTTGTAGTTGTTTGTGTAGCTTAGAATTTGTCCGACACTCCTATTTTCTATTTTGTCCAAGGATCAACTGTTTGCAATATTTTCTAGGCTATTTACATTTAAACTCAAGTGGGATGACAGAGTGAGAGAAGTAGAAGTGGCATTTCTCAATGCTAACACTCTATCTGGTGACATCCTTTTTAGTATATGAAAACCTATAAATGATGATTGTCAATAAAGTTTGTCAATTTTTAAAAAATCTCAACTCATAATATTGACAAACTTTGAAAGTTTCAAAACCATAAATTTGTAAATTAAATGGCAATCTCTGGAATTTTTTTCCACCAGTCAGTTTGAATAACATGAGTTTATATAGTAGATTAGTTCTACTATAAAGCTGAAAAAATGGGCAGTCTTTCTTTGTCATGGTGCCCCTAGTGGCCATTTTTGGCATACCCCTAGCTATTATTTAAATTAACAATTTAAATTATTTTATATTTACAATTTTACAGTATAATATTCAGTATAGTATTTTTATTTGTAATTTAGTATGCTCCGATGGCTACATTGGGCCTTTTGACTTGCTATGAATCAATTTGTGAATTATATATATGAGGTTTGTACAAAAATTTACCAAAATAATGAATACTGCTGTTAAAAGCTTATTTTTCAAATGTTTTTCAGCTGTTTGCACAACTCAAGATACTTCAAAAAGAATACAGAATGTTCAATTTAAAAATTAAACATTTAGAACAGTTTGAAATGAGCATACTATATTGGTTGGAAAATTAAATAGAAAATAGTATTTTTGCCATTTATAAATTTTAAGTTTGTAAATAAGTAAAATGCAGAAAAGAATAAATAACGGAAGTATTATGACAGTTAATATGTAATTGCAAGCAAATACAATAAATAACCAAAAGAGTGTATTTTATCTCATAAAGTACAATTTTAGTTTTTAATTTCTGATCATTACTGTCTTCTCATTTTGAAATTTTATTTAAATTCTGTATTTGCCCAATTTTAAATCTTGATGGCTACATAAACAGCCAAAAGACATTTTTTGAGAAAAGAATACTGCTGGTAAAGATCTATTTTGGCATTTTTATATAATCAGTTTTCCAAAAATGAACTTCAAATATCCATTGAATTCCAAATTATTCAACTTTATTAGTGTAACATTGTTATGTTAAATATTCTATTTAGGTTTTTATTCACTGCTATAGATACTTTTGACTTGTCTCTTACAGTTAAGAATTGAAATAAAATGCTTTAGTCAAAATATAGAAACTATATGAAGTCAATATATTTTTTGTTTTTTATGAAATTATAAGGTAAAACCTTTAAAAAAAACTTGAAAGATGACTATTAGATTTTTCACTTTAGGAAATTTATAACTAAACTTAAGTCATTTTTTTAAAATCAAATCTATATAATTTGTGATTCATTTTAAATTTTCAATGGTAAAATTTTAAAAACTTTTTTTTATATAAATCTTAAACTAATTCTATAACCTACAGGTTTGATTTTTTAATATTTTTGTTCTTTTTGTTTATAAATTTTTTGGTTTTTAATTTTATAATAGTACAGGCAATAATGAAATAGTTGGTTATTTAATATTGTCTTATCTAGATGTTTATGTATTAAGAATTTGAGTCCAGCAAGCTGGATCTTCTAAAAGAGTAGTCATTAATTAAAATATTTAACTTTTTTTAAAGTGTTCCATATTTCCAGATACCTAAAACAAATAGAATTACATTTGTGTTCTTATAAAAATTAAAGAAACTTTATATAATTAGAACAATTTTTTATTGATGTTGAATATTTTCTAGTATGATTCTATAATTATTGTTTGATTTCAAGTATTAGCTGTTCAGTTAGAATAAGGATTTTAAATCTAAGTTTTATTTAGTTAACTAGATTTTAAATCTTTTTAAAAGTATGATGACAATAATGCAGTGTGATTAATGAAACACCATTATTTTATCAAAATGTGCAACTTTTATATACTTTGCTTTCAGACATCTTCAAATGTTTTAAGCTAGCATATATTAACTTAGTCTAATAACAGAATTTTTTTTATAAATTGAATAAGCATTAGTGTTTTCCTACTATTATAGAAGTATATCCTCATACCCTCTGTCCTTTGATAAGTCCATGATCTTCATTTTGTTTTATATTCTATGCAAATACAAACAATTAAAATAAACACACTCCAGATCTATGCTATCCTTCTACTGATGCAGTATATTACCGGCATTCTGATTAGGACCAGGGTGTCTTGATGATGCATTCAAAAGCACTGCAGACTGTGTAATTTTATGTCCTGGAACAGATTTTTGAGAAAGTTTGATGAAAAATTTATGGCCCTAGAAAAATTTCAGAAAAATTAATATTAAACTTGTTAACACTGTATTGGGTTTTTTTTATTCCTTAAACTTTGACCTAATGACGTTTTATTGTAATATCTTTTTGGGAGAAATTTAGGAAATAATAAAACATTATCTGAAAATACATTTTTGGTTTTAGTTTGTAATGGGAATTCTGAACTTATTAAAATATTACTTAAGATTAAGAATCAATAATTTATATTTATAAGCTTCAAACTTAAATATTTATAAAATAGTTTTTTTTCTTTATGATTTTGCAAACTATACTCATCATAAATCATTTATTTGAGAAATTTTTAGCACACTTCAGAAAACATTTTAATTTTCACATTATCATACTATTAGAATCAATTTTTGCAAAATATCAAAGTGAATTTTATTCACTGTGTTTAAGTAAACAGTACAAGTAGCTTACATTTTTATCATCAGTTGCAACTATTTCATAATTCTAATGAGCTAACATTTTCCTCCTTTAACAATAATCCCAACACAAAGCTCTATATAGAGGAATATTATGAGTAATTGTGGAAAGCTTTACATTTTAATCATTGTTTTTGAATTATTAAAATAGTATGTTCTTGACTGGTTTTTTTTTCATGTTCTCAATAAGGACATGATATTAAAAACCTAATTATAATTTTAACACATGAATAAGGATGCAGTCAGTATAAACTGTTCTACTTAATAAATTTTTTTAGAAACTATTCTGCTTATTGAAATAATTTACTGTGTATAATAAATGTTTAAATGTGTCTTTTATAAAAATGTTGGTTCTTTTGGTTTAAACTTGTTACATTAAACTTGGTATAGTTGCATAAAAATATAAGTTTGCTGCTGTAAATTTTTTTAATATAAGGGGAAAGCAACAAACTTATGCAAACTTTGTAACTATCTTAACTGTAGATTGTACAGTTTAAAATAAATATTCTGTCAGTTATGGAATTTAGTGAACTGGATACTGGTGAAAAACAGTTTCAATTTTCAATGCATTCAATATTATTTTCCATAATGCCTAAACAAAGTTCTGATTTTATTCATATATTACCTGTTTTTATTCAAAAAAGGTTATGGAATTTTAGCTAAATGTATACATTCACCCCACTTTAGTTGGGTACAATATTATATATCTGAAATGCATATTGGAGTCAATAGAATTGAAATGATAAAACAGTCATCTTTTAGTCATTTGTGGTCATAAGTTTGGTTTTGAGGCACATTAATAGTCAATTGAAAATTTGGAATGGTACATTTTTAAGTCTGTTGACTAGACTAAATCTAACTGATTTAATTAGTAAAACAATCTTTTTTAAGGAATAATTTTTTTTAGAAGTTTGTCACCTCATTTGTGAGTTTTGGAGATAATTTCCTTCAATGGTCTGATAAATTTACAAATGATATATTATCTTTGTTCTGTAATAATCCCCTTTTTTTGATAGTTTTGTTCTTATCTATTCATGTAAATGGTGGTTTATTTTTTAATGCTAAATGCTTTGCATGTAGTTGTGTGCTTCGGTGCTTGCTATTGCTTGCACCACAGCACTCACACAGATGGGGTGAGCTCCCACTCCCTTAAACCATATAACACACAGTACTCCATGAACAATTAAGTGGGCTACTCAAAGCAGGTACAGTTGCATGGGCTAACTGAGTAATAGCAGAGTGATGCAGATGATGGTATTGCGCATCAGATTAAAGTTACAACTGGCATCCCATTTAACAGAAAAGAACCTATTTTCTAAATTTCAAAGATAATCTGATTGCAATAAAATATTGAGATAAGAACAACAAAACAAACATCTTGGTACAAAATAGTTGATTTTGTTATATACTTTTGAAAATAGTGTGGTTTGTACTCTCTAAATTCAATTTATAAGTCCTTAACTCTTGCATATCTTCTCAAATGAAATTGATAAGGCTTTCAGCATTTCTCCAGTAACCATAAATGATCTTGCAGACTGATTTGGCCCATGGTCTACCAATTGTTCATCATTTGATTTGAGAGCACTAAAGTGACTGGACAAAATTGATAATTTCAATTTTATTTTGAGGAGTTTTTATTAAAGTCAAAATGCATGTTCATCATAAAATTTTTATTCATTTTTTTTTTTCCTTGAATCTGTTATGCTTGACATTTATTTTGATTTTTTGATCTGTTTGCTGTTTATTAACTATCAGACTTCAAACTAACAATGATTAGGAGAAACATCAATAATCTTATACAAGACCATTTTTTTTCTAAGGTTTGAAATTTGTTTTTAAGTATTATAAAATAAATAGCTTTATAGCTTTAACATTTTGATAGATCAAGTAATAGTAAAATATGAAATATTTAATGAACTGTTTGTCATTATTTCTTGATTTTTAGTTTATGATAATACAAATTCAAATAATTTGTGTGGGGAATTTAATCAGACAGGAATCAAATTAGTTTTAGAACATTTTTCAGAAATTCATTAAATTCGTAATTGAAGTCATATTTTTTTTTTTAAAAACTTGGAACTGGAAGTCTTTTTAATAATATAGAACAAATTTTAATATTTCGATGATAATATTTTCTAAATCTGTATAGTTTTATTTAAACTTCTCCTGAAAATTTTTAAATATACTATACATTTTTACAATGTCTAACATACCTGTAAATCTTGTTGTATGAATTTAGTGAACTTTTCTTGTTCTATAGAAAAGGAACTTGTTTAATTTACATGGTTTTTACTGATCCATTTGTTAGTAAAAAATAAAGCCAGAATGCTTCAAATTTTATTAAAAACATTAATTCTGGAACAAATGAAAAATTTTCCAAAATTAAATTTAGCTTTTTACTAGATTTATGAACTTTTATAAAACTACTTTTCAACTTTAACATTTATTTTAATTTATCAATTGAAATTATAAAATTCAAACATCATTAAGTTATGAAAGAGCATTTTTTTTTTTTTTTTAAACCTTCTGAGTCATTTTGAATCTCATGTTAATTAGGAGTAATGGAAATCCATTTTTTAAAAATATTTACACCTGTATTAAATTAGGTAGGTATTTTTCAGAATAACTTATGTTAGATTAAAAATGGTGTCTTAAATTATGAATAGCAAAAATAGTTTGTACTTTAAAGTTTCAGGAAGTTTTTGAAAAAATGAATATCAAACTAAAAGTATATCTTTAACACCTTGTTTATTGTTGTCATAAAATATTTTTACTTTGACTTAGGAAATTACTCTCAATTACACTCAAACCTGTTTTTGTGCGGTCTTTTTTTTGTGATTTTTTTTTTTTACACGTGCAATGTGTTTTGTGCAACTATTTTTGTGCAGTATACCAATTTGATTGAAATTCACACAAATAAAAAATATAATAATAATAATATAATATGCACAAATAAAAAATCGCACAAAAATAGACCGCACAAAAACGGGTTTGAGTGTAGTAGTAATTTTTAATTCTTGAAACAATTTTAAAACAAAGTTCACAGTTTCTGAAAAATGTATTTTTTAAAATGTTATAGCTTGTGTAATTACTTTTCTTTATTTGTAAAAGAATACTAAATTCAAGTGCTGTGTGTGTTTATGTATATATGTTACCGTCAAAACCTGTTTTGCCTAGTTAAATCTAGTTTTAACTCAAATTCATTTTTGACTAGCAGTAAATTCTACTTTTAACTAGACAAAACGGGTTTGGGTTTTAACAAAGACATCCATATAAACTAGTTAAAATGCATCCTAACTAAAAACTGGTTTTTGACTGCAACATATAGTGATTCGGGGTAAGATGGTAAGTGGGGAAATATGCCCACTTTTTGATATTTTCAAACGGTGACGTCAGATATTGTCATGTGTTTGTATGATGAATCGTTGGGCCAATATTGAGTGCGAAAAGCTGTAGTTGGCTACCGTTACTTCATTTTCTACATCCGAGAAGAATAAAAGCAAGATAAGAACGAAGTTTTTGTTGTGAAATGTTTCTAGAATCATTTTAAAACAAAGTTAAAATAGAATTTATTAAAAATTGCAGAATTAATGTGTGATCTAGTTAAAGTTCTAAAGTTTCCATTGTGAGCTACCACCGATCCCGATCAGACATTGCTAGAACATGTACAACGTAGGCATCTTACCTTGACAAATGGAAAAGATGCCACATTTTTCATGGGGTAACACGCCTATTTTTTGTTAGGCATATTGGAATTCAATTATTTTTAATAAATCTTTGTTTTCTTGTTTTTATTGCAGGATATGCATAGAAATTATATAAGGACTTCTCAAAAAGGGTTTTGGACTGAAAAAAGCTTTCAGCTAGCTATAGAGCACATTAGAACGGGCGGAAACTTAACAATACTTGTACTGTGCTGTTATACTTACTATGAAGTACTTTGTACTACATATGCAATGAATTAATTTTGGTTAAGATATTCGAAAATTAATTTTGTGCAATTATATTTATCTTACCCTAATGGCATTTGGCATCTCACCCAGATACTTGGGGTGAGATGCCTAAAATGCCAGACAGTAAAAAAGTCGTCATCGCAAACACAATATACAATTATTTTTCATATACTCCAAAGTTTTATTTGAAAAACATACTCAAGAATCTGATATTTTTGTTTGAGGCCTCCAAAACCCAAATTATCTCCATAATTTCCTTTATAAGCATAATGTTAGGCATCTTCCCCCGAATCACTATACATAACTTTATTTCCCCCAAACATATTTATGTAGCTAAAATTAGTTTTAACTAATGTTAAAAGTTAAAACTAGTTTTATCTAAAATTAAAACATTTACAGCAGTAAATTGACTAGACAAAACCCGTTTTGTCTAGTCAATTTACTGCTAAACCCGTTTTGTCTAGTTAAAACTAGAATTTACTGCTAGTCAAAAATGAATGAGTTAAAACTAGTTTTAACTAGACAAAACTGGTTTTAACAAAGACATCCAGTATAAACTAGTTTCAACTAGATAAAATGCGTTCTAACTAAAAATGGGTTTTGACTGTAACATATGTATATTTCATATTCATTTGAATTGTGTTTGTAATAAGTTTTGAGGAATAAACTTAAAAATATTCTTGTTGAAAGAAATTATTTCTGTAATACAATAAGGATAGTGTCTTTCTTAAATTGTAAATTTATTAAATAACTAGATATGTAGAATATGAATCTCATTAAGTTTTAAAGTATTTATTTATATTATATTTTAATACTACCAAGAAATGTGTGTGTTTTATATAAACAAATGTTATTTACATTTAAAATGCAAAATTGACCAATAAACTAAGTACTGTATTAGCTTTTTTTCTTCTGGTTATCACAAATTGTTCTATCAATATTAATAATCTACTCTTTTACCATCTGCAAAAAATATCCTCACCAAATATTTCATAGCATAGACAAAAATTTATTACTATTAAAATTTACATACATTGCTCTGACAAATAACATGGTACAAGATAGTTAAAGCAGCTAATACCCAACAAGTCAAACAACAAATATTTATGATAAATGAATATATAGTACACCCTGCCAACTCTGACAATTTTTTCTTTTTGAAATTTTTGTGATTTTTAAAATTTATTGACAATAGAAAAATTATGATTGGTGTATTTTTATTTTTGATATCAAGAAGTCTGTACATTACATTAGTCAATTAGTACAGTATTCAGAAGGTACAGTTTTTACTATTGTGAAATTGAGTTCATTTCCTTTAATAATTCAACAGTATAACGTATTAAAGCTCAGTAAAACTTCTGTATAGAGCTAATCCTAAATTACTGTATTGTATATCCATCTTGTTTTTCATGTCATTGGAGAAAATATCCTGCTAACTCTGACTTATGTAAACTTGGACACTCTTCACTCCCTATTGGTTAGTTGGGGCTTGCTGTGTGTATTCAAGGTAATACAATATAATGCATGTGTGTGTGCATGTTCATACGTACACATACACTATTATCTATATATGCTGCATATAAAATAATAATGCTTTATTTTGCATGATTTTAAGTCGAATTGCATTAATTCAACGCTGTCAACAGGTTCGGAACATGGTTTTCATTTCTTAACTTGAAATTGCTGGTACTTAACTCTGACTTGTTTTCTTGTGTACCTACTGTCCTTTGATAGGTCTGTGATCTTCAATCATCTTATCATCTGTATTCACGCTGAATAAGATAAACAAGTGCTATAGGTCCATGCCAAACATCACACCATGCCATTACAACCTTGTGCTTGACCCCTTCTAGTGATTAGTGCTACCAGTTTTGATTTGGACACAGATGCTTTGACAATGCGCACAAAAGCATCACAAACTGTGCAATTGTTCTGTGAACAGATTCTTGAGAACAGCTTGACAGCAAATTTGTGGCCACAGAAAAATTTGAGAAAATAGAGTATTGAACTTGTTATTGGACTTGGTTTCAAGTTTTTTTATCCCTTAAACTTCAACTTAGCAAAGTTTTACTGTATACAGATGACTTGTATATTCTTTGCTTAATTGAAGATAAATGAATTAATGTGTTAAAATTACTGTGCAAAAATTTTCATTTGCTAATTATATTCCCTGAGTAACAAACTATAATATGAATATTAATGTATATTATATTTGAGAAGGCAACATACAGCAAATGGATAGTCTAGTATGGTGGAAAAGTAAATTTTTAATGAAAAATTTGAACAAGCAAGAGTATCTTAATTGGACGGGAAGTAAACTAAGTACATTTTTTATCTAGTTTTAAGTATATAATAGCAGAACAATTTTTGTAAATGAACAAAGTTAAACTGACATCTTTGTCAAATTAAGAGAATTCTTTTTGCCATTTTAGTAAGTTATGACACTATTTACTGCTAAATAGTGGATTTATTTGTTCCTTTCTACGACAGCAGCATTTTAATTCAAATACCTTTTTAATCTCTTATGTAGAAAATATATTCAAAGTAACATAATTTTACAGAAAATTTAAATTAAAGCTTTTAGTATTAAGTTGCACAAATTAAAGGAAGTTTGGAACAAATAGGTAAACAGTAGTGGCTATTGATGGTGACTTGGCAATTAACAAAAAACAAAAATATGCTATTATATTCTAAACTCTCGTAATGCTTAGTGAATTAGTTAAGTTTCAATTAAGTCATATATTCAGTGATTTTTGTTTAAAAACAAATTTTACATTGTTTACGATTCTTAGAATATTATAATTATACCTTTTTTGTTCTAAAAACAGAGTGAAATGTTTTATTTGGAATTTGCATTGGTCATCATAAATTGTTTGTTTTTTCCCTCCCTCTCCTATAAAATGTACAGTACAGTATATTAAGTATCATTTGGTGGTAAGTAGTTTGTAGATTAACTACTACAATAATAATTCCAATAATGTGTTAACTGGAATAAATTTTGAATTTTTAATTCTTAACTTAAAGCTGCTGAATTTGTAGCATTATTTTGATTTAAGTATTGAGCTGCTTTCTTAAATTTTTTTGACTAAGTAGACTTTTTTCGTGGCATAGTTAGACTTGTATATTTTTAATTTTAATATCATGCTTAATGTAACGAAATTTAAATACGTAAAGTTGAAGGAATTAAACTTAAATATGGTTACTTTAGTAGTAAAAATGACACCTTTTTTTGAAATTATTGAACAAAGCTAATCTTAATATTAAGCTTTTTTTTTAATGAGACTAATTTACTAGGTAGATTATAGCCATTTGTAGTATGTAATTGCATGGATTAGAAACATTAGAAACATCAGTCTGACCCTTTTATTTTTTCTTTTTAAATTAAAGCCCATTTCTTAGTGCATATTTTTATTATTGATCTTAATGAACTTCCAAATTAATATTAATTATTTATTTTTATTAGTATCAAATGTTTATTTGAACCTTTAAACACTAAACTTTTAAGTTATGTAATCTAATGTAAGCCTATTATAATTTTGGCACTAATAAGAAAGAAAAAAATTGCTTTCTATGTTTACATTAGTAAACAACTATTAAAATAGCCCATTGATATAACAAAATTATTTGGTTACCAGAATAACTTGACATTTTCTCAACCCTTTAGACTTCTTGCTACAATTTACTTTGAATTTGGAGGATGATCTTACTGATTGGTTTTCTTAACATATAACCACTAATTTTGCAATGGGTAATTGCGAGCGATCTTTCTGTACGTCATACACAATTTATCACGTATTAAGGAAAATTTAGTCGCAGTGGCAAATTATATAATTTTTTTATTTATTTAGTAACCTTGAGGAAAACTTATATTCAGATTTTTCTATACGGAATTTAAGATGTTCGAGTAGATTAAGAACTAGTACAGTGTTTCTGTCGTCAGTTACACGCACGTGTCCTTGCCCCCATTCTTTGTTGATTCGATAGAACACGCTTTAATCGTTTAAATGTGTCGTTTAGTTTTTGTCGCATTTACTTCGTAGACGAGCGTATTACTCACTCGCATCACTTATATTCGTCTTTTTAAACGTTAGGACGCATTCGTCTCACTTGACTTCGGTCCAGAAAGTCGATTTCGCGTCCAAGGATGAATCCAATTGAATGAAAACACGGCTTTGTTCTCACTAGGTCATCTGTTTAACTAATACAAATTCCCCCAAATTCGTCGCGCGATTTTTTTTTCGATAGCGATTTTGTCGAGCGTGAAAATGCCAACTTATCGTAGAACTCTGCGATTTTAGTTCATTGTCTGTTAACTGTAATTGACTCGGCGCTATTTCCGCATTTATTTTGATTCCCGACATAAAAATCGCAGATATCCTGTCTCGCTGGCTATCGAGAGAGTTTAGGAGGGCTTTTATTTATAAACTCGCCATTCCTGTCTTATCGCGCGATAAGACGCTTTACTGTCAGTCATTCGTGCCTGGAATACGCCCAAATCGAAAGAGTTACTCATTCAGGCCTGACGAAAAACGTGATCGCTTTCGTATGCCGGCGCGACTCGACGCGATGGCGCGATCTCGGGTTTACCAATCTTGGCTCGGTCTGACGATGTGTGACGTCACGAAGCGCGATGACGTAATTGTGGCGTGATGTTTTCGAACGGATGACCTTGATACACCTCAGATTTTTGTTGTTTTTCTTTTATATCGCAAATAAAAAAGAATGCAAACAATTTAATGTTTTTTTTTCAAAAGGAAAAAACTTCTTTTAGTTAAATATTAGTTAGCTTAAGTATGCATGAAATTAGTTTTAATTTATTAGATTAGCTGTTAGATGTTATTGGATGTCTTCATGTGTTTAGTCAAGTTCTATGAACTTGAAAAAAACTTAATGACTTCATTAGTTCATTTAGCCTTAGTAAAGCTGAAAAATCCAATGTATTTTAATGTGAAGAAACTTTTATTCAGTAAAATGACCTAAATTTGGAACAGTGTACACAGTATATAAATAAACTGAAATTTACTAATCAGTTATATCTTAAAATACAGAAACATTTTACTGTAAAACTTTACATATTTGGAAAGATGGGAAATTTTAATCGGTTTAAATCTTGTTGAGTAGTGGATTATGCAAGCTTATCTGTTAGCTTATAAGAATATGACCTAATGCATAATCAGAATTTCCTTAACTTCAACTTTTAATACCTCTACCTTGTTTTTTTTTCTTTCAACCTGTTCTACAGGTTAATCTTATATGCTATGTTACAGGATGGACTATCTCCACTACGTCGGTGGCATAATAGGAGCGACTGCAATTGCGAGTGCTGCAGGTGCGGCCGCATTATACTACATGAATTCCCCAAATCCCATCGTTCCGCCTATCGATCTGAACAGACAGTCGATAGAGCAGCCGGTGAGTGTTTTTTCGATGTCTTCGTAGATATCGAATTATCGTTTTATTATAATTAAACATTGCCGACCTGGTTATTTCTGTAGGATGGAGCACGTTTATCTTGTCTCTGCAAAAATGGCAAACTCTTTGACTATCTTTACGATGATGTTAAAACAATGTATGAACTGATGCGTAGAGGAGCAAGAGTATCCAGTAAATAGCTAATTATATACTATTTCGAATTGAGATGTTAACTTTAAATTTTAATTCTTAATTTTTTTTATTAAGATAATGGTCCCTGTCTTGGATGGAGGCCTTCCAAAGATAGTCCATATAAATGGCTTTCATATAATGAGGTAAATATAAGGTAAATGTAAATTAATATTTTTATTGAAATATTGGAAGTCTTAATTATTTGAAATCTTTTAGGTGTTAACAAAAGCTGGAAATTTTGGTTCTGGTTTAGTTCATATAGGTGTGAAGCCAGGTCAAGACACATTTATAGGAATTTATTCTCAAAATTCTGTAGAGGTACCTTAAATTTTACATTTTTCTTGAATTTTAGAAATGAACTGAAACTTAAGTATTATTTTTGATTAAAATAAATTTGACTTAAAAGTCTTTGACTTTGTCTTAAAAGCAAATCCTTTATTTTTAACAAAATATTAACTTCTCTCGTTTTAAAAATTAATAGTTTTTAATGGATTAAATTAAGTTTGGAAAAATTAAAATCCTATATTATCCTAGGACAAACTTAAGTTACGTATGTTATGTTATAAACAAATTATAGTATATTTTTAACATACTACTACTAACATCCTCATGAATTAATTTTTTTTATAACTGAAGTTTAATTCAGAAATATTTGTTTGTATTAATTGTATATTTTGTTATAGTGGATTTTAACAGAGCATGCTTGTTATCATATATCAGCTATAATTGTTCCTTTATATGATACCCTTGGAACTGAAGCGTGTACTTTTATTGTTAATGAAAGTAAGATATATTTTTTAATGTTGAATTTCAGAGTAAACAAAAATTTTAGGTAAAAGTAATTTTAAAGTAGATTAAAAATTCTGTAGTGATTTTGTTTGTTTGTGAAATTATTGTTAGTAATATATAAAATGTCTGTTAAATTAGCTTGAATATTTTCAGCTGAAATAAAAACAGTTGTATGTGATAAAGAAGAAAAAGTAAAAGCTATATTAGCAGAAGCAGATAAAACACCGGGATTAACACAAATTATTACTACAGTGAAAATATCAGATGAAACAAAAGCAACTGCTGAAAGATACAAAATACAGCTGTATAGCTTCAGTGAAATTGAGGTAAGTTTATCTGTTTCTAAGATTTATTATTAGAGATTTTATTACTATAGACCTTCAAATAATTAATGCACATTTACAAGGACATTGTTAAAACTTATTCAAAATTTGTTTTTAATCTAGAAGAAAATTAAATGATTTATAAATTTTAGGTAGTGACTTTTTTGCAGGAAAATTTTTATCTTCATGTTTTGGTAGGTCATATGTTTCTCTAGTAGTTTGTATTTATATATTGCAGAGTAGATCCACTTTACAAATACTAACAATAGTAAATGAGTAACAATCACCATATAAGCTGTTATCTAAATATTTTTAACAATAGAACAAACCAATAATTTACTTCTAGAAGTAAATGGACTTATGCTGTTTGAAATTACTTAGCTAAAATTATTAAAATTCACTTAAATCTGCCACTTGTTATAAATGCATTTGTGTGGACTTGTGGACTTTACAGTATTCTGGTTTAGCTTCTCTAACTAAAATCATTATTGAAACAATTTTACCTATATTTTCCTAAGAAAAACTTGTTTTCTTTTGGAACTCTTAGAAATACCAATTGTTTTCCTAACAAGACCTATCATTTTGTATACGTTAAAGGACTTAAATTGAATTCTGTATTCATCAAGATTAGAAAACAAAAGATGTTTTGCTGATAGCACACTTAAAACAGTTAACTGCTATTTTCATTTGCAGAAAATCAAATATTCTAGAATCTTACTTAGAAAATTTTCAAATTGATTAACTTAAAATGTTGATTGTATTTTATTTCTAATACATTCTTTACTGGTGATTCCCATGAACTGTAGAGGGTACTCTAAATTTTATAGTAGATGCAGACAGGATAGCATCTAAATGTCTCATATATTGTTAATGCAGATAAGTTCATGTTATGAACAGGATTCCTACGCATCTGGAAAATGGGAATTTTCATTAATGTTAGGAAAAAGTTGTGGAAAGTTGGAATTTGCCTCCTTGGCTTTTTTTGCTCACAATATGGTAGACCATGTGCAGCCATCTGTAGGCAGCAAGATGCAATGTGATACAATGCAACTTATGAAAAGGCATGCAGAATATTTTTAAGACTCCAAAATTTCCCCAAAAATTATTGTACATAAAATGAAACCATAAATTTATGAACCAATTAATGATTATTATTACATAGTTTGGAAAATTCAAATTAAATCATACATATAAGTAAGTAGGCCTACAGTGAAGATCCTTATGTAATCCGCTAAGATCTTTACGATGATCCGTCTTGAGTTGGTTCTTACGATCCGAGAATATCTGTACGTTGGTTCGTAGAAAAGTACACCTCCATACTCAGTCCAGTGAATATTTACAGTTTATTTACAGAACAAATATTTACAGGATGTACAAGTTTGACAACATTACACACACGATGCAACAAAGGTGTGGTATCTCACGTACAGCTTGTCTGTTGGGGACTATTAGACTCTGGGGAAAACTTCGGTCGGTTTTCGGAGTTGGCTCTACCGCGTGGCCGTCCGGTCTCAACACTAACCCTTCTCCGAAAAGTTCCTAAGAGGAGAACACTCTCTCTACACCTCACGGGCTTCCTAAGTGTCAGAGACTACCACGTATCCGGTCTCTCGCCCTTCTCCCCATTCCTCTCGCCACCCTTACAATTTAAAGGGTTCTACGGCGACAACTTGCGACCAATCGGGTCCTTCCTTTCCCCTGGGAGCTTCCAAAGACATCCGCTCTACTCCCGACGATGTAGCTTACAGTCGCATCCGTCCCTTGTTTACATTTTTTTCCAAGCCGACCGACACGTGGCAAACACATTGACCCCTAAACAGAGACGCTACTCCTTTTGTTCTTCCCGGCCGTTTATAGCCCCAACGCCAGGTGGGACCAATTATCTCAGTCGCGTGGCTTTTCGACCCGCTACGTTAAAAGCGGACCTTTACGCCTACCATACAATTTGCCATGCAACACTAAACTGATTAGTTCTAAATATTTTAAATAAATATTTTAGATTAAAAGAATGCTGTAATTTAAGTGTGTTTTCATCATCATGGGATAGCACATACAACTATAAACTTGATGCAATACGTTGATTGTTCTAAAAATTCAATTTTATTTTTATTAGACAGTAATTAATGGATTTTTTTACATCAGAAATACAAAACTTATTTATGATGACCTCAGAATGAAATTTCAGTTAGGGATGACATTCAAATTATTTTTCCACCATGGCCATTTTGTCTAACTTCTAAAACACTCCTTTACATTACTTATATACAAGTTATAAAAGTTAAAGTAATTTTTCCTATTAAATAAAAATAATTATTTACTTTAAAATTTCAAGTAATGAAATTATTTAAATCGTAGCTTGTGTTAATTTTTTGAAATTTAAATGTTAAGTCTGGGCCCTGGTAATTAATATTGGCTTCCTTTTTATGCACTTAGCCCATCAATGGCTTAGTGGATAGAACACTGGTGGTTGGTTGCAGGCTTGCATTTCACCAATGGGCTAGCCTCACAGATTTGAAGAAAATTTCCTGAAAAACTTCAACACCTAAATAGTCAGTTTCCTGTAGAAAATGTTCCTGGGAATCATCCCTCCTTGCAAGATTTCCTAGTGTTTACATTGCATTGCCTTCTCCCATAAATCTATCCGTTCCGAGATACTTAAAATGCTTTCTTTGACATCATTGAAAGCATCTGAAAACACTGAATTTTTGCAGTGTGTCGTGCTGAATAGTAGAAATTTTCATGTCTAGGTAGTTGAGATAATTCAGATAGCAGCTTTCTCAACAATGCATGGTGCAAACTATGCAAATTAGGTAAATGGCACATTAAAATTTATTAAACAGGTCTACTAGAAAGTGAAGTTTGAGAAATGCTAGGTTAATTCATGTCATTTGTATCAATACTTAGACCATGTAGTTCTTCATTTTTCAAATTTTTTTTTATAATTTAAATAAAGATGCTATAATAAGAATTTTATGAATATTAAAACTAATTCAACATTTTGCTGTAATAATGAGTGGGGTGTATATAATAGAAATGTAAATAATGCAGAAGTGCTATTTATCAACTTTTATCATTTGATACTATACCTAAAGACCAAGTTCGTAAGCAGTTTTTTTTTTTAAACTTTGCAAACCATATCAAATGAGTTTTTATTTATATTTTGATGTAAAAATTAAATATATCGAAGGTACAAAATTGTTTTCATGTTCCATCAAGTGGAACACAAAGACAAATTTGTAGCTTCAATATATTTTATTTATATATTTTAATGTAAATACAATCAGCCAAATTTTAATTTGTTTTTTACAATTTTAGATTTAATAAGTCTTATTACACATAAGGCTTACAATCTTACAATGCAATAGAATATTCTTAAAATCACTCAGATCTTTTAAAATACAGTTGTATAAACATTAAAATAATTTGAAATAACTATTAGACATTTACTATTATTACTGATAGTGCAGATTAATGTTAAAAACTAATACTGATTGTTTATGTGAAGAACTATAAATGCAACAGGAAGGAGAGCATTGCAAAATGCCAGGGAATCAAACTAAATCCCAAATGTATGTCATCTGTAAATTTTAACACATCTATATTAATTATGCTATATTGTGAATTTTAGAAAAGTCTTTAATACTCTTAATAATCTTACATTGATTAAAATTTTTTGAAATAGTTAAAAAAAAATATCAGTTTCTCACAATTGCCATCTATACTGTTTGAGGGTAGATGTTAATCAACTGAAAAATAAAATGAAAAGTACAAATGATAGTGTTTATATATAAAACACTAATATATAATATATATTAGGTCAAAGACCAATTTGAGCAAAATAACAACCATAACGCTCTGTGCTGGTGATTTAAGAAAAGCCATAACGTGTTCTGAACATTAGCTGATACAACCTATCCTTCGTATTGTGGTTGTAACTTGTCAACGAGCGCATTGCAAACACTTGCGGAGTTTGTATTGTGTTCGTTCTTGACCAGTGCTGCTGTTTTTAGGGTAATTACCCTTTTCTAAAGTAATTTCAACCTCTCAGTGTAATATTTTGGGTAGTCTTATATTTAGGGTAAATCTAGGGTAAAACTACCCTGTTTCTGATGCTATTACTCATCATGCCACAAGTTTTGCTGGAAAAAGTTTTAGCCTAAAACCATTGTTTTTCCCTATAACTGGAGGGTTCTAGGATAGGACAACAGAAGCTAAAGAAATAATGCAGATTGATGCTGGGTACCTGGGTGTACACTGTACAGTGATACCTCTGTTTTCATTGATGATCTGTTCGAAAACAATTGGCAAAAATAACTCTGCAACCTTCTTTATTCTCATAAAGACTGTCAGGAACTTTTATTAATAAAATCAAAGTAATTATTTTTAGTGAATTAGTTGTATGTGTGTCTCTCTTTAATCAGAAAACCACAAATTCTGGTAACTATTTTACAGCCGTTAGGCCAGGAACATCCTTTATTGAAGATACAGGTTACATATGCATTTCAGGCTTATTTAATCTTTAAGCCCCTCTTTAGTGCTATACTAAGAAATTGAGAACTATTAGTAACATAGCATTTTTATTAAATTTACCCATTTCAGTAAGGATTCCCAAAATTGAATGATGGTTACTGTATTTAGGAAAGATTGTTTTTCATTAATCAATTGAAATAAATATAATGTGTAGCTCATCATATTGGGATTGTAGCTTTATTGCCTTGGGTCTTTTTATTTAGAAGCTTAATTTAAATTTCTAGCCACAAAATTATCATTTTAACCTCTGTTAATACTTGGTTCAGTTAGGTATGTTTTGCTTAAAATAGGTTTGCAAGATGGCCTCCTTGTCCCAGCTTATCAAAATTTTTCAAAAATTTATTTTACAAAAATATTTGTTCTGTTCTGAAGCATTCATGCCTTTCTTTTTTCAAATTTTTTTTGTCTAAATTGAATCAGGGATCTAGTAGATTCAACAACTGGTCTGCTCCAAGTTTGAACAAGGTTTGGTCTGCAGGATGGATTATAGAGATGTTCCTACTTGAAAGTCTTCAAGATTGTATGGCCATATGTTATCCAAGAAATTGTCAATATTGTCGGATATATTTTTGTTCAATATGCCAGGACTCTTCAAAATAGTCTTCAAATATTGAAGTTTAAGCTAATTCCATTGGCATGAATTCCATGCAATAGAATGGAATTGCCTTTCAATTATATGGACTTCAGAATGAAATGAGGCATTCATGCCTCATCTACAGTTATTTAGTGCAAGAAATAGTTTTCTACTGTTTGATACTGCATCACTTAAGCACTTTGAGACTACCTTGTCTTATTAAATGGGTTCCATGCCACTGAGGTGATCCTCTGCTTGATACTTTGCAGAAGTTCTCTCCTTGGATGATGCATGCAACACAAGGTTTTTGGAGAGAAAGATAATCAGATTATTGAGAACATGGTTTTTTTAAAGTTAGGACTTAAGTCTGTCCTCTGACATTCTATCAGAAAATTGCACAATATATTAGCTAAAACCTGAAAGTCATTCATGTTGTTTATAGGATGTTGCTAAATATCTCCTCACCAAGTAATCATTAAAACCAAATCATCATCAAATGAAATCTTGGGTCCTGCATTTGTATCAGTTTCCATTCTTGCAGCAATTACTCCAGATACAAAATGGAAGGTCATAGAAGATAGAAGTTATTTTACTGAAGAGAGGGTTTTAACTATAGGGGAAAAATAGCACGTCAACATAACTATTTGCAGATTTTTCTGCAATGCTTGCATTATAATAAGATTTCATCAAACTTAAATTTTTTTTCATGCATTTAATAACTTTTTGCAATATTCATTAATATTAAATAAAACAATCAACATTTAACTTTTTTTCTTATTACAGGAATTAGGCAAAGCAAATCCATTTGAAGCCATAGTAAGTATCTAACTTTTTTGAATTTTTAATCAGAATAAGACTGTCATAACTTCCTTTTTTTTCTTGAAGCCTCCCAAACCTGAAGATTTGGCAACAGTGTGTTATACAAGTGGTACAACTGGTACTCCCAAAGGAGTCATGTTGACCCACAAAAATGTAGTAGTTGATGTTAGTGCTTCTATTTATCAACTGGTAAATTCAAACTTTCCTTTTAGATTACTTTGTCATTAGGAATTTTTATATTCTTAGAATTTCACTTTATAATTTTTGTTAATAGGCTGAATATGCTCCAAATAGTGATGACGTAATGATGTCTTTTTTACCATTAGCGCACATGTTTGAACGAGTTTGTGAAGTACGTTTTTAATTAGAATATTAAAGCTTACTCCTCTTATTAAAAATTGTTTCTTGAAATCCTTAGTTTTATTTTAGATGAAATTAAAACTGTAGCTATAGAATCTTTTGTCTACAGGCAACAGTTTACATTGCTGGAGGAAGAGTTGGATTTTATCAAGGTGATATACGCTTATTAGTGGAAGATATGAAAGCACTTCGCCCAACGATATCTCCAACGGTTCCAAGAGTATTAAATCGCATTTATGACAAGGTACAGACAGAATTAAATCAAGTCCTAATTTTTTTTTTTACAGTAAAGTCGGATTAAACTTTAGTCTAATTTAATATCCAAAGCTAATAAATTTCAGTAAATTGAGAATTTCATATGCTCAAGTTTATGTTCATTGAAACAGAGCTATTGAAACATTCATATTCATTTTTTTTTTTTTTTGTCAATATACTACTATCACTAAATTTTAATTAGCAAAATTTTAAAAATCTGCATAGAACACGCTAATAAAAAGAATGAAATTATAAAGCGCAAACACAAAAATTCAATACTATTTTTTTTAAACAGGCTTACTTTAGATAGGTGATACTTGCATTTTTAATTTGAACAACAAAGTATGAATGAGTTATTAATTTTTAACTTGAACTTAATTTTTTAAAATAGTGTTTGATTTTATACTATTGTTGAATAACTTTCAGCAGATAATGAGATTGAGAAGTATTTAAAATTTTTATTTTAAGTATTTTAATTTAATAAAACTTTGAGAAAAAACAAAATTATTTCATTACTGTTTTTATTATTACTAAAATGTTCCAATTCTTGAAATTCTAAACATAACTAATCAGACTATCATGAGGAGAAATATTTATCTAAACAGTTTCACTTAAAGTATTAATGTTGTTAACCATATTATATGGTTTGTTTTTAGTCTGAATTTTCTTAAACACTGTGTTTAAAATTTTTACTGTGTTTTTGTATGTTGTTTAATATAATATGGTCTATTTAATTCTCCAATTTTATTGGAAGTACTACTTTGAAATTTGAAATTTAAATCTTATTAAAATAACTTATTCTGGATGAAGTGTTAAATTAAATAGCATTTTAATATAATGCTCATTTTTTTCCTTGAATGGGTGTAATTTTTCTTTGGACACTGTGAAGTCAAAAAGTAACATGGTAATCTTCATGAATAATATACTATGAAAAATTTTAGGGTTACATTGACTCATTAAGGTTTTTTATCAATTGAAATTTAATAACTTTAGAATTAATACATTAGTCACATTTGTTTTTAATGTTATGTAAAAATATATTAAGATTTTATGAATAAGTATTTTTTGTGACTTTTCTAGAATTTTAATGATTTCTTTTTTCATATTAAGTTAGTAAGAAAAATAATCAGTGTTACTTGCCAAGCAAGTTCTTCCAGCATGCCACGAATTAGTCCTCCATGGTGTAGATAAGGAAAAACTTAGCCTTATTCTGAAAATTAAAATACTAAATCCTTATTTTCTTGAGCAATGAAGGGTATAAAATAGAATTTTTTTTTTTTTCTTCCCTCATATTTTGGTCACTTATTATACTCCATCTCTATTTTACTACTATTTAATCTGATTTATTATTAGTTTTTATCTTCAGCACGTAGTCCAACAAATATTTATATTAAGCTATTAGATTTTCATTGGGCTGCAATTTGAAAGAACTGTTGACCTATAAATTCACTATTGTCCATCCATCTGTCTTTCTTAATCTCAAATGGTGTTAGATAAATGAAATTAAAGACCAGATATGGAAACCTTAGGGGCAGGAGGCTCCAATTAACTGTATATGAACTTTGATGTAAATTGGAACATTATTTCACATTATTTCAATTCAAAAATTTTTCCCTGAAGGAGTTAGATGACTGGCATGACTCCATTGCTAATGGAAAAGTATGATGTACAGGGGCAAGACACTACAGGGGTGGGGAGCATATATTTTAAATTACATAAACTTTAAAAATATGATTAAAAATTGCATCTTAGAATTGTGATGCTGTCACAATAAATAAGCTTGTTTAAGATAAACTTATTCTTCTTGCAATAATCCCTAAATCTTGTTTTTAGATTTAATAATATATAAAAAATATAATACGACATTTACAAAGTTAAAAACTTTGTGTCTTGTCCTTCTTTTCGCCGTATTACACCATCAGCAGTCCTCAAGTCCTCACAGTCCCTCGGAGACGACCTTTCTTTTGAGGCTACTGCCTCCGTGAGAAAATGGGAGAATACGGCGAAAAGAAGGACAAGACACACAGTTTTTAACTTTGTAAATGTCGTATTATATTTTTTATATATTATTAAATATAATAATGCCGGCCATGTTTTTTGTAAATAATTTTTACTTAAAATGTCTTGTTTTTAGATATTTATTTACTGAAAAATAAATGTTTTTGAAGTTACATAAAAACTAATTACTATAATAGATGTAGCTTTACATGGAAAGAAAGCCATGTAATCATTTTCTTTCTAGCATAGCTAATTTAAATACATTTCTTAAAGTTTATAATTTAATCTCTAGTTCAATGTGTTTGTTAAAAATGTCAAAGTTGTGGAATGAAAGATTTTTTTATTGTTTCGTTGATATAAATATTTTTGAAGTGTTATTTGAAGACCAAACTTTAACAAGTAATATGAGACAAAAAAATTGAAGTTTTTATGTAAAATCAATGCAACTGTTTAAGTTTCTGCTTTTGTATAGTGTTAATTTTTGTAGTAGTTTGTGTTCTCATTTTAAAACTTAGAGCATAACTAATAAATTAACACAAACTATTCAATTAATTATGCTTTTGATTTCAATTTTACCCAATAAATATTAGTGGTTGTATAATAAAGTTTGGATCTTGTTAGGTCTGGATAATCTGAATTTTGGCATAACACTTGCAGTTAGGTTCAGGATTTGGAAGTTCTTGCATTCTAAGTGACTATTCTCAGG
Organism: Centruroides vittatus; assembly: GCF_030686945.1. Classification (NCBI taxonomy): domain Eukaryota; kingdom Metazoa; phylum Arthropoda; class Arachnida; order Scorpiones; family Buthidae; genus Centruroides; species Centruroides vittatus. The sequence continues at coordinate 317,457 of NW_027122478.1, read as the reverse complement.
ATCTAAAAATGAAAAAATTTTACTTGTCCTGGAAGTGAATTTTTTTTAAATTTGCATTCTATAAATGAATTGTAAGAAATAAATTGAAGACAACATAAGAGTTAAATATGTACCAAAAAAAGCATCAGATGGTCCTAACTTGTAGGTGCATAATATTTTGTCATTATTGTACAGTACATTGAACCTTCTGTATTCAATCATATTTCACAAAATTTACTGAAAAAATTAAATAGTTTCACTTGTATAGATAGATAGTTAGCATCTTCATGATTCAAATGTCAACTTGTTATTGTCCGTTTGGTATTAGCATATTCAAACTTCCTATTACTCATCGGTTATCTGTCTTTATTAAAATCTTATTTCCCATTCTACTTAATTTGAAATTATTTTTTTAAAAATATTACAGCACTTTTTTTTCAATTATAAAATATACAGTGGAACCTCGCTTAATGAGCACCTCGTATAACAAGTGTTTCGCATAATGAGCAAAATAAATTGTGAAAAAATGACTCGCTTAACAAGCAAATTTTTGCATAACGAGTGGCTAGGAGAGGGGAAGTCCTGGATTGTGTGCATGTTCCATCTAGCATCTTAGTGTCACTTGTGATCACACATTTTTCCAAACTTTTTCCAACACACATTATGTATAAACATCAACAACCATAGCCCGTTATATAATGTAAAGGCTATACTTGAATAATATAAATTAATTTCAATTTATATTATTCAAGTATAGCCTTTACATAGCCCAAAAATTTGGCATATCATTTGGCGTGTTTATCAAACATATCTGATCATCTTTTTTTTTTTCTGAAAATTGAATTTGCATTTCAGGTTGATTCATTCCGTGCTAGAAGAAAACATGTAATTTCTATGGGAAAAATTGTTTCACTTAATGAGTGTTTCACATTACAAGTAAGACTCTGGAACGAATTATGCTCATTAAGCAAGGTTCCACTGTACTTGAAAGAATCTAGTGGAAATATTTTGTTCCTATGTAACTTAACTATACAATCTTATTCAGAATAATTACTTTTAATAAAGGTTCAGGCAACAGTAAGTGGAAGTTTTGCAAAGAAGTTTCTTTTAAATTTTGCAATGAAAAGAAAGCAGTCAGAATTGAAACGGTAAGGTTGTTTATAATACTGCTGAAATCTACTTATACATGCTTTAAGGACTTATAAACTATTTTTTAAAATTTAGATTGGTTATCAGGAATAATTCAGCTTGGGATTTTGTATTTAAACAAGTGAGAGAAGGTATGGGAGGAAGACTTAGATTGCTGGTTTGTGGATCAGCACCATTGGCTAGCAATGTGTTAACCTTTATTAGATGTGCTCTTGGATGTGTTGTAAGAATTTTTTATGATTAACTTTGTTTTTTATTACTACAGTAGATACTAATTTTCATAATATATAGGTTGTAGAGGGATATGGTCAAACTGAAGGTGTTGCACCATGTACTTTAACAGTTCACGGAGATTATACAGCTGGTAAGTATTACTGAGAGTAGTTTTTCTTAAGTATTTTATTTAATTATGACTTGACTTAGGACATGTTGGACCACCAATACCATGCTGCAAAATTAAATTGGTTGATGTTCCTGAAATGGAATATTATGCTTCAGAAAACAAGGGTGAAGTAAGGAAAGATTTTTGTTTTTAAATTATATAATTAGGGTTAAAAATTTTAATTTCTTTTTCATCTATATTTAGGTTTGTATCAAAGGAAACAACATATTTAGAGGGTATTTAAAAAACCCAGAAAAAACTGCAGAAACAATTGACAAAGATGGCTGGCTACATACTGGAGATATTGGAATGTGGCTCCCTGTAAGTATTCTAAGTTCAGTTTGTAATTTTAGATCTTTGCTGCTTTTTATGAAATTTATACTTTTTATGTACATAGAATGGTGCATTAAAAGTAGTAGACAGAAAGAAGCATATATTTAAACTTGCACAAGGTGAATATATTGCACCTGAAAAAATTGAGAATATCTATCTATCTAGTCCCTATATTATGCAAATCTTTGTTCATGGAGAAAGCTTAAAGGTATCTAAGGAAATCTAAGTGAAAAATTTTTGGAAGATAATCAATCAATGAATCTAACTGTTTTATTATTCCTTTTCAGTCATGTCTTGTTGCTATAGTTGTGCCAGATAGTGAAGTAGTAAAATCTTGGGCTAAAGAACAGAATATTCAAGAACCCTGGAATAAACTGTGTGGTGATAAGGTAATCTTGTTTTCAAGCTAAATTTTGCTTTCTAAACATTAGTTTGTCTCAATATAAATTAAAGCTAATTGTAAAGATATCAAATAACATACTTTTGCCACACCAATTGGAATTAACTAGTCCGTATTTAATTTAATAGCATTTCGGATGTAAGTAAATTTTATAATTTTTAACATTTTTAAACAATGTTTTCCTTTTTAAACTCAATATTTTCAAATTTATCAAAACATTAAAGTCAACTTTTCCAAATGATATTCTGAATCATCCTATTTTTGATATGCCCTATTGATCTCTAGAAAAGGTTATAATTATTCTTGTTAATTTGTCATTGGTCTTTCTGTAGTGACATTCAATTCTAATATTAGATTTTAGTAAGTGATGCTTATTTGAAACTTAGTAAAAATATCTTTCTCTGTGAACTTAATTTCTAATAAATCTTGCTATGCAACTGCAGATATACTCAACTCTTATAAATTCTTTGCATGTAATATGCTGATCATAAGACATTTAAATCAAGGCCCTGAAAACTGATAATGGACAAAACTTTCATAATTCTTAACCCCTAAACTATCTATTCAAACAAAAAATTTGGGGAAAAACAAACTTAAACATTACATTTGAAAAACAAGTAGAATAATATTGTGATTCATAAACTTGCCTTTAAAATGTATCTCCCTTTCTTCTTTAGAGTTTGAAGAAACTTATATTTGATAACATCATTAGTCTAGGAAAGAAAACTGGATTGAAATCATTTGAACAGGTAAGTTTTTTTTTTAATTTTTAATGCTGTCAAGGGCATTTTTTAAAAATTTGTATTTATTGATCAGGTGAAAGATATCTACGTGCATCCGGAACCATTTTCCGTCGACAACGGTTTGCTTACACCCACTCTGAAGACCAAACGACCGGAGTGCCGAAAATATTTTATGCCTCAGATAGAAGCCATGTACCGCGTACTCGTCTAAAGTTTCAAGTGTTTGTCAAAGAAACTGGAACCGATTCGAGGCATCAGATAATTGGCCGGAGGTGCATCTCATTTTGGGTGTGACGCATGCATTTGTATATTGGAATCTATGGCAAAGACTTCTGTTAACTTGTATATTGTTTGATTTAGATCTTGTATTGCCAAATTTGATATGTTTAACCTTTTTTGTGCACTGCACCAAAAAATATGGTAATGGCTAATATTTACATTAAGCATTTATTTATACATTCCATCTCCTTTAGGGTGGAAATATGGACAATTAATGAAAAGACGACAAATCTAAATTTTTGTAATTTGGGTCTTTAAAAATTTGGGGTGTAAAAAAAAAATTCCAAAAGGAAAAGTCTTTCATTTTTTGTAAAACTCTGGTTTTATCCGATCCTTGGGTGACTTTAAAGCCGTGCAATAAACTTATGTACTTTTTGTCTTTTGGGGAAGTCAGAAGAAAATTTAATATATTAAAATATTCAAAATATGACTATGTAAGATACAAACGCAGAGGTTAGCAACAGGGAAAGTGGATTGCAATCTGTTGTTGCCTCCATTGCATTGCTCAGATGTTTAACAGTGGAGCACTAAAATTTTCATTTCAATTATTTATTGGTAAGTTGTGTATTATTCATCAGATATTCAATCAAGAAACTGTGCTTAGCCATGGATTTACCCGTTCTCGCGTGCCGACGGGAGTAGACGTTCTCCCTGCGGCACGGATCCCGAGCAGAGTCGACAAAAACAAGCACCACTAGTTGTCATTTTTCAGAATTAAGTATCAAATTCCCAATTGTAATTGTTATTTGACTGTATAAGGTTTGAATCTAATGTTTTTAGTGTTAAAGAAACTACCATTTAAAATATTTTTTCTTCAGTGATTAATACAACTGTGGAATCACTAAATGCTACGGTTCACTATTTGCTTGCTTTTTGTATGGATTCCACTCAATTTTAAATTAACCTTTTTAATAGAATGATTTTGAAAACTCTGTAGAAGAAATTTTTGTAATTGTGTAATTATCTAGTGAAAATATTCAAAAGTTTTCTATATTGTAAAAAGTTTTTTGGTGTTTACAAATCTGTTAGTGAAGGATTTTCCAAAATAAACCAGATTTTTTTTGGTTTGTTTTTGTTGTTCCTAATAAACTAGTCGCACTGTAGTATTTGAACAATTTTTATAATAAAAGTCGCCACTGCTAATGAACATACACCTGAAATTTTAACTAGTTCCAGCTTCTGGAGATCGAAATCGTCCCCGCAAACATAGGTGAATTCCTCGCTTTAGGTTAACTTATTTTCACAGAAGTGAAGTAAAAATTGCTGCTTTCTTAAATTTCATGAATCGTAACCGCTGAAAATTGTTTAACCCTTTGTGGACTTAACGCAAACACAGCAATCGAGACGGGTGCAAGGATAAATAACGCAAAAACGACGTGCTTGATAAAGCTGTCTTCGTTCTATTTTAATCTTACGTTAGGGCGTTAGCTTAAAAATCGTCGTGTAGTGCAATTTTACAGTATCTGTTAAGATTACTAATTCATTATTCCTGACGTTTCCGCAATTCTGAACACACTGAAGTCTAAAATAGTTCATAAAAAGCATTCTTTAACGCACAAGTGTTAAAGAATTCTGCAGAAAATTTATTTGCAACAAATCAAATTCTGTAGTTTGGTTTATTTTATACTGCAGCACGACGCGTAGGGGATTCCTCTCGGGAGGACTTTTTAACGAGAACGCTCTCCTATTTAGGTGTTACTCCTAGCCCGTTGGTTAGATACGCCAGTGGCCGAGTGGATAAAGCTTAAACTAAATTTTTAATTTAACGTATTTCAGTGATGAATATTGAAAAGAAAAAAAAAGGCTCTTGGCCGACGATTTCGAAACAATTACTGCATTAGAATAAGTATGCAGAACGAATAGAATAAAATGTTAATCTTCTGGACTTTCGGATAGTAAGGGTCGATTTACACACAACAGTGACGTTTGGTGCATAAACATCGATAAATATCGCACACGGCCAATCAGTGTTTCATCTACGAAACGTAATCTGTATTCTGTCAATCATACAAGTGTCGTACATGAAATTCTGATTGGCTATGTATGATAATTTATAGATGCTTACTGCACTGTGCCGGCACGTCGCTGTTGTGTGTAAATCGACCCCAAAGGGAAGGTGATGGGGACAAAAAACAATTATTTCAACAATTACTTCAAATATGTATTAAGGTCCATTTTATACACAACAGTGACGTGAATTTTTGCCTGTGGAAATCGTTGAACTAGTTTTAAACCACCCTGTCCAGACTCGTCCGTCACAGTGCTGTGCAGTGGCGTGACCGTACCGTGAAAGTACGTTTGACCCGAACGATATTTTCACTTACAGTAAATTTTGTTTTCCAATTTAAATGAAATCGGCATCAACACCCTGTTATATTTCTCATTCGAAATATATGGACATTGGGTACGAAATGAATATTTCTGTTTTGTTTAATAAAATATGAAATGCATGTTGGGACATTCGAAAATATTCAAAAAATATAGAATCGTTCTCATTTTTTTATAAAGAGAATGAAACTCCCATTCTATTATTTTTTGTCCATGCCTTTGGGCGCTTTTTTGATAGCTATATCTTTGAAGAAATGCAATCATAGCCAATTCATCCTCAGAGAAGTCCATGACCATTCGTTCACGTCACTGTTGTGTGTAAATACTCATCACTGTGCCGTGCTCGACGTCACTGTCACCAAACGGTCATTGTTGTGTGTAAAATGGACTTCTAACGTCATACGTACGACACGTATGACCCTTTCTTTAAACTTTCCGCCCTGTGGGCACTAAGAGGACCTCTTTTTAGCGAGCCCATTATGGATTCTGCCAGGCCCACAATAAGGCGGCTGGGTGGTGAGGGACGGGTTTCGACATATCCGGACGGACCATTTCCCGAAAAAAATCCTGGTGGTTTATTGACAGTTCGGATCCGACCCTGGGTCCCCAGAGTGGTAGGCTGTCACCTTGACCGCTCGGCCATCCGGCCGTCGACACGTATGGCTATTACAGGTACGTTTTGTTTACTTTTAACTAGAATGTGACAAACTATAAAACGATCACTAAGTTCTGTAGATGCCGGAATGGTATTTTGGACACGCCCGATTCCGGTTTAGACAGGTTTAGCTGTACCTCACAGCTTAGTGAACTTAACCAAATCTCAAATACCCCAATTATTTTGGTGAATTTCGCTTATCGAATTTGAATGTATCGAATCACGTAACTTTAGAACGTTACACACGAAATCGTTAAGGTGGGAATCTTGTGGGAGACTGAGTGGTAAGAGGAGGAAATAGCCTAACTAATAATCTCTACTCCTTTGCTTTTACGAGGGTGGATCAAAAAAAAGGTTACAAGGGTAATAAAAAATTATTTATTAATAATAGAAAATACAAAAGGGAATTAATAGGCATACTTGCCAATCACTTTTCCACATAATCATCAAATCTATTTAGGCATTTACCTGAATGCAGGACCAACTTGTATAACCCGGCTTGGTAGAAATCCCGTCCCTGCCCATCGAGCCAGTTCTCTGCAGCTGTTTTCACATCGCTGAAGAGAACCTTGTTCCAGATAAGTGTTTCCTCATATTTCGGAAAAAGGAACTAGTCAGTGGGTGCCAAATCTGGGCTGTATGGGAGGTGGCTCCAGACTTCCCACTTGAACCTTTGCTGCAATTGTTGAATTTTGCAAGCAGTATGGGGCCTGGCATTGTCATTCAGGAGGATGACACCATCACTCAACATGCCAGGCGTTTGCGTCAGATGCCCATAAGAAACGAATTACAGCTCGCACCTCCAAGCGAGACCACTTTTCTAAACGTCTTGCCATTTCAATCACTCTGACGCGTCACGAACTTTACACTACCTACCCGCACAACCGCTACTCCATCTGTCTCCACTCTGGGGGAAAAATATTCCCTTCACATTAATTACTTTTCAAATGCTGCTGCTTGTAACCTTTTTTTTGGATCTACCTACGTAACAACATTAGTTTAAGATTTCAAGAATCAGTTATGTATACTTTTAATAATACAAATGAAAAAAGCTATGGTTCTTCGTTATTTTAAGAGTTAAGAAACATTTAGAACTAAGTAAAATTATCTAACATTGCTTTTAATGATTTGTGACTAGCTGAGGGACTTTACACAAACGAATGATGTTGCTGAGTAAGATTTTGGGGGTCGGACGACCCCCAAAATCTTAGTTAGCAACATGCATACGTTATCATTTTGTGAATAAAAATTATTGTTGTGTACAGTTTTGAATTATTTTTTTTTTTCCTATTTCTAGTGATTAGACTTTTTCCTCTTCACTCCGGCGGCACCCCGTGTAAAAAATGGGAGATTCTCTGTTAGTAACAATATAGCGTTAATTTAAAATTCAATTCGACCAATTGACTAAATTGCTGCTAACGATATTACATTTTTAGTGTATTTAGACCTACAAATTTCTAGTTTCTATTCGGATTTCCATTATCAGCCCAGCTTCGTTTTCGGTCGCACGTGGACAGAGTGTAGCGGTAAGTATGTTAATAGATTATCGTAAATAGTAATGTACTGTACAGTGCAGCAGTGGCGTGCCGTGACATTTGATGATAGGGAAGCTGTGTTTCTGTAAGAAGCCGACTTCAAGGGGCAATCAGTTAATTGCGCGTCAGTAATGGTCTAGGGTCCATTCGTACATGGGTGGTGGCTGTAGAGACAAAGACGACAAGTATCTGACAAAAACCGTTTATTTTAACATAAAATAAACATATACTATGTCCTAAAGCAAACTATTTTGTACAATCAGCCGTTCGGACGTCCTGAGCGTCGATGTGGTTCTTCGATGGCCGATCGAAGGTGACGCGGGACAGTGGCGTTGACAAGTCTGTAAGGCACGGGGAGACTTCGTCCATTGGAGTCGGGAACACGGTCTAAGCCGAAGTGGCACAGGTTACAGGTTGGCACAATAGACGAGAAATTGTTTTTTTTTTTTTTTTTTTTTTTGCGCGTTGACACACGGCGTTTTGGTTATTCGGAACGTTAACAGAGTGCCAGGTGTCCTCGATTGTCGGAGATTATATCAATCTCCGTTCTTTCTTTCGTCCATTTTGATTGGTCGTTCTCTCTCAATCACGCTTCCCGAGTGGTTGGTCCCTGGTTACTAAACGTAACGAGACTCTTACCCGGAGCGGGAGAAAAGTCAAAATCGAAGACGAATTCGATCTTCCACCGATCATAGAACGACTTCCTTCCGCGATTTATGGTTTCTGCCCGGCAGTTTGATATAAACAATGGGTGTCCGACTACAAACGACTTTTACCTATGTTTTTTTAAACTAATAAATTTTTCTTTAAATTAACCGTTTTATCGCGTCTTTCGTGACGGGTCAGACCTGTCCGGTACATGACATTTCCATAAGAGTTTTAAACAAATACTGGAAATGACAAAAATAAACAATTTATGTATTTTAGTTCTAAAATACAAATAATACATACATAATACAAATTGATACGATAGAAACAATGATAGAAAAACTTGTTTTTTTAATTTTAATAAACTAATTCTATTTGGCTATTTTTTCCGCAAAGTCGTTAATTGCTTTATCATAAAAGTCGCTGGTCGTCGACTCCATCGACGTATTTAAAAGCTCTCTTTCTATCGAAAGCAACGCTAGCGACGACAATTTTTCCTCCGACCGAGTGAGTGTTCCTGGCCAATATATGAATTTGCTTCGTGGTCGAAAAACTGCGCTCAGCAGACTCACCGGTAGATTGTACCGTAAAAATTAATGATATTAAATCATATAATTCTTTTAGTACGTCTTTGTTCGGATCGACATTAATTATAAAATGTTTTATGTTTAAGAGTTACTTGTCGATATAGGCCGGACACGAATATAAATATTGCGATTCGCTACGTAATTTAGATAAACCAAAAAAATTCCCATAAAATTTACTTAATTTAAAGAATTAAAACACGCTTGGAAAAATTGTTAATAATTTTAATATTATGAAAAACATCTAAAAGTGATAAAAATTCTAAAGATTTTATGTCTGAAAATCTGCCATTATAATTATAATTTTCTTTTAATTATACTGTAATCAAATATAACGTTGTAAAAAAACGTGCATAAAAATAACATTGAATACTCTTTACTTTTTAAATCTTAAACAATTCACTTAGACAGCTCCCTACCCAGTGGCTAAGGGATAGAATCGTTAGAAGCGTTACAGGTGTGTAGTTTCCACCAGCTAAACCGGCTGAGGTTGGTGCTCTGTAAAGCGCATGCGCCAATGCCTTCTGGCTGCTTTACACCATTTAGTTATTCTCGCCGTGGAAGCTGTCTCGTAAGCGCTTCCATTCCGCCACTGATATTCGAATATACAATAGCAATCTTATCGTTCTTTTCACATGTAGGCCTAGTATAGAAATTTGTAATAAGATGCATAATGCAGTTATAATAAAATATTAATTTTAATTAATTCAAAGTACATTAAGATATGAAAATTTATATTTTAGAAAATACAAGGGAAGGTCATTGGAATGTGAATGCGGCGCTTCCACCGCTTCCAATGACGGCATGTCACTGCAGTGCAGTACAGTATATATCCGTGTAAATTCATCGAAGCAATTGTTTGATTAACTCAGCTTATGTAAGTGGAAATAAAATTTTATTCATTACAATATGTTACAAGCACGGCTGTCCAGAGCTTTGTATAGGGCTCTTTTTACGCGCACGACGTACGCAGACATGCTTTTTATTAAGTGATAAAGCTTGTTTTGTTTTTTGTTAGTAAAAAATAATGTTATAGGAGCAGGAATCAAAGTCTTTTATGGGCACGGGGGAAAACTCCTAGTCACAAAACTTCCAAAAGTAGGTTAATGCACGGTCCAAAATATAGAAAAACCCACTTTGCATCGGAGTTCGTAAAGATATCAAAACATCAATAAATTATAAATACCAATACTAAACTTTCTGACTACAAAAGAAATATTACAACAATAGTAAGTTAATTAGCATAAAACTCAACTGTTATAAATTCCAATTAATTGCAATGAAATTTATTGTTACTAAAATTTACAATTATTCAAAACGATCGATTAGCCTGATTACAAAGAGAACATACCGAAGAAAACCATTAATCAACAAGTCATGTAAAATGTAATAGTTATACACTATGCTATATTGAGGATATGGCCCATATTGTCTGTGTATAGACACAGACCATACGGCCATACCCCCAATATGACTGGAAAATTGTCTCCCTCCCAAGATATAGGCTATATGTATTTATTTTCATTTTATTTTACAAAAATTAGGAGTAAGAAACGAGTACACTATACATAAAAGGGTTATTTTTTAATTGGTTGATATAGGCTAGAAAAAATAAAAATTTTATCAACTTATCTCTGCCAATATTTTTATAAAATATAAGTAGAATATTATTTAATATTTTAACCATACTTAAATACTAAATTAATACTATGTAATTCTATTCATTAATTAAATCTTACGTTGAATTATGCAAATATTGGGAAGTGTTGAGATCACAACTGAACTTACAAAACAAAATAAATGTAAGTAAACATAAATTCTTATTTAGGTTATAGTTATCTATTGTTACATCACAGTACAGTGTATTATTGTTAGTGCTGTAATTAGAAAACTTTTTCTCGAAGCGCAGAGTTGATCGGGTTGTCTCCATTTCGTGATTTCACAATATGGCAGCCATAATGGTGGCTCTATAAAGATCTTAGAGCGATTTAAGAATTTTTAATTTAAGTTTTGTGGCACAGCGGTTGAAAAAAACATTCGATAAAAATATGCAACTGGACAATTACAGTAAACCTCAGCTAACTCGAGCTTCGCATAACGTAGACAAATTTTTTCGAAAAAGAGTTAAATTTAGCCATGGTAGTCAAAATGGCGGCTCGTTTCTGATTCAAGGAAACAGTGGAGACGCACGTTCTAACTTAACCTAACCTAATAAGTTGGTTGGTAATAATTATGGTAATTTATTAGAATAGGTTAGGTTAGGTTTAGAACGTGCGTCCCCACTGTTTTCTTTTTTCTGTTTCCTTGAATCAGAGACGAGCCGACATTTTGACTACCATAGGAAAATTTAACCCGAAAAAGTAACTTAAAATCCGCGCATTATGCTACTGTAGTCAGCGAGTTACTAAATTACACTGTACTGTACTGTACATTGCTGTGCACTACAGTCATGAAATTTTTTTGAGTTCATCGTATCCTGTAATAATAGAAAAATTCGGCATTATTATCTCAGCTCAATAAAACTTCTGTACAGAGCTGATCGTAATAAATTACTCTATATCCGCCTTCTCGTTTTACACGCCGCCGGAAAAAACAGCCCGCTAACTTGGACAACGTTCACCCCCTATTAGTCCAGCTAGTGGGATATACTTTATATCAAATTTTCAGAGCGTTTCGCATGATAACCTCCATTTTTATGGTTTTAGTAGCCTGTATAAAATTCAATGTTTAAGCCGATTCTAGGTACTGTACGATCAAACTTCGGTCTCACAGAGTGGAAAAATTGGCGCAAAATTTATACATTGTTAGCAAGTCTGAGGTGCCCTAAAACTTCTTTCGCAAAATGCAAGTAAAGCTGCTGTGTTTAAGGTATTGTGGCCTTAAGGCTAGAGCCGATAGTGTTTATATGTTCCGCAGACTTTTACGCTTTATACGAACGCTTTTCTTTTTAACGCACAATGCCTTTCACTATTTTTAATACCTGTATATATAATACCTAAAAAATACAAATATATCATTAAAAAAACATTTATTACTAATTTTTTTGTTTAATTTTAGTTTGCTTAAATCCGTCCTTATGTAGGAGCTATTCTGTAAATTCTGAATTAGTACGCCATTCGATCGTCAGATGGCGGGACGCACTCGTATGCAGTAGAGCCCTATTATAGAGGGCTCTAGTATGCAGAAAATTCGAAATTTTAAAATAATTTGTAGTCGAAGAGATAGATGGCAGCACGCTTCTTTAACGGAAGCAATAGCGAATCATCATACTTAAGAGTTTTAAAGTGTATATTTCCAATTTCCATAAATATATGGCTTAAATGTAATAACTGAAGCCCGCATACTGTAATAAATGTGAGAATTCGAGAATTGTCAAGTCAGGAAGTTAGTGCCTGCGCTAACAAATCGTCCCTGTCATTAGACTTTGCTCGACTTTCGAGCGCAACAGGTGGTTAGCAAACCGCTCAGACTCCATTGTGTCGTCGATCGGCCGGTCACGAGATTCTCGGACAAAGCGAGAGAAGACGGCGGTCACGTGACTGACAGCGTAGGTGTAGAGGTCATAATTTCGACCCCACTAACTGCTTACGGAGCGACTCTCCGGGGACCGAAACAGAACGAGAGAGAGGGGAAAAAAAGCTGATGGGTTTGGGAAGGTTACTTGCTAAATTATTATGTTATACAGATGCTAGGAGGGAAGAGTCGGCGCTTTGATCCCCGCCAGTCGGTTCCCCTTTATCGTACCATATTAGGTTGCGGTGGAGTTTTGAAGTCTCGTCTCTCGATCCGAGAATACTTCCGTCAGCGCGTGATGTGCCTAATCTGCTTCGGTTGGTTCGACTCGTCTCATTGGATTAAGTCCGGTGACGTCAGGATCGTACGCTTAAAATTTCGAATAGCGAAAATTGCCAACGATAATGTAAGTGGCCCGCGATAGTCGCGTGGCGAAAGTAAGAAAAAAAAAAAGGAAAATCGTGATCGTACTTTGCGTGAGGTCTGCAGTCGTTTAAAAAAAAAAAAAAGAAAGAATTGTTTTAGCGATATAAACCCGTTTATCTGAATTTTAGCCATTTTTATTGCTGTATTAAGTAGAACGGATGTCACGTGATCCTCCTTAGCGTTGTGACAAGGCCTAAACAAAATGCCGGAAAATCACGTGACGCGAGATCAGATGTTTTGTAATCACGTGATCGGTATCAGTATAGATAAAATGAATTATATATTATTATTAATCCGGCGATTTTGTAGGTATTTTTTAAAATTGGATTTCGCAAAAATGAGTAAAAGTCACGTAATTTTTATACCGTTATTTTAACAATCACGAAATACTCGAGAAAAAGATTGGCAGCACGAACGCAAACGTTACGTGACGTACGTACACGTGACTTACCATGTGACTTACAAGCGATACTTCTCGTCGCGGATATTACGAGATTTTTCTGTCGGAAGTGACGGAAACGGAATTTATTTCTTATACGAAACGATTTCGACGCGAGTGACATCATTTAAAGAACGACTTTTAGCGTGCATTAAAACGTTTTTAAGATGAAGGAACTCGATCACGTGACCGCAATTAATAACGAGTGGCCGCGACCGGATCTTATCTGTTAGACGATCGAGAGTTAGAAATGAGAAAAATAAACAACCTTAGCATCATCCAACAGATAAGTTGTAAACTTAGAAGGTCCCCGACAATAATAATGCATTTAATTGGCCGATTTTTCTATTTTATTTCGTCCTTGAGTCCCGTAACCGGACCGTTTTCGAATGAAATAGAAACGATCTCTCGTCCAATCGCCGTCATCGCTGTGTCGTCTTGTGTGTTCGATATGTATATAAGAACACTACTCGCAACACTAGTCGGATTTAAATTAAAACCAAAAAAATAAATAAATAAATAACTCTAAATGTTCTGTCCGCTGTTTCCGACTTGTCAACGCGCCATTTTTTTTCCTTCCTTTATTTTAATCATCTCGTTACTCGATTATCCAACTCGAACTAATCCGTAACACTGCGTAAGTATTGAAAAATCTCAATTCAAACCGCAATCTTCTTCTATAAAATGTAATAGTAATAATAATTAACCTATATTTTAATGAGTATTTTCACCTCGATTATCCGGTTAAAATTCGTGCAGATTATTTAAATTTTGTTTACTTTTTCTCTGTAGATAAAGGAAAATTGTAATTAAACCGTTACACTTCGAAATTCAAAACTAATTTTAAAAAAATAATAATAAAAATCTCTACGGATAATCGAGAGTAAATTTAATCAAAGTGCTGTAGAAAGTATATGATTTTAAAGCCTAAACTTTTGTTTTTCTGTAGAGAGCAAGTAAATTCTCAGCTCGATTATCCGGCATATAAAACAGACTTAAGTTTTTACGTAGTTATTCTATTCTTTAAAAATAAATAAATAAATAAAAAACCCTCGAATTTACTATAACACGGTTTAAAGCAACTCCTCCTCTATTGCATTGTTACGGGATTTAGGGCGGGCCTTGTATTTGACAATGCATCTTCTGTTCTGATTTGCATCATTTCTTTTTTTTTTCCTCCCTTATTTTCCTCGTGTTATACGATACTAAACGCACTTCCTCTCCGTTTTTAACACTCGAAACGGTAAAAAATAAAATAAAATAAAATAAATCCAATCGGACAACACGGCTGGCTGAGACAAAACAAAATTCGGTTAAACGATTATGGGCGGTGCTTAACGGTGACGTTAACGTGAAGGGGAGGAGATAAATTTCGCCACGACGAGAAACGTGGCGCTATTACGTCATTTAACACGTTGCCATTAGCGACAAAACTTTAATTAAAGTTTAAATTCGAGTAGTAAAATCCAGTTTAATGAGCATTAAAAGAAATCTCATAAAAGATTCACTCGTAAAAATTGTCTATTCTTTCGATGGAGGATTTTTCTTTTGTGTCTGCTCTAAGATTAATGGCTGTAAGCCGGATGTAAGCAACTTTACTCAATATGTAAACAGATAGAAAAGTTATTTACCATCCTATCGACAGAGTAAAATCATAAAAATGTATAAACTTTCAACAACCGTATTATGTAACAAAATATCTCAGATCACATCTATGTACTGTACTGTACATACTTGATTTTCGGTATATTAAAAAAAAAAAAAAAACCCGATTTTAATTCAGAATTTGCGTTAAAAGGAACGAACGAGAATCGGGAAATATCAAAATATCCCAGGGCTATCGTATATAAAATGAAAAATCTGATAAGAATCCGATGGAAACTCTGCACAAGAAAGATACGTTCTAAAGTAGGGATGATGCAGTCAAGCCAACATTCGATCTGTTATACCGAATAAGATTAAAAAAATCAGTTACTTGGAAATACATATATTGTCGAATATTGGAAGAAAAATTCTTTTAAAAATCTTTATTCTTTTTAGAAATTAAATTCTTTTTTTTTTTTTTTACTTATTTAAAAATCCTCTTGCCAAAATTTGCATTGACAGGATGCATTTTTAATCTATTAAAAACCTAAATATTTATTAAATTTCGTGAATATTAGTAAATTAACTATCAACGATTAAATATCTCCATTATTTATTTAAATTAAAATCATATTTTTGACAAAGGTTTGAAGGGTTTAACTGATTAGATGGATGTTAAAGGAGTTCTGTGATGTAGAAATGAAGAGAAGAGTAACATTGGGGTTCTGTTTAGGGAAGCGTGAAATCAAAATGGACACGTGAAATAAGGTATTTGGGTGGATTATCGACTAAGAGAAAAATCGATCACAGATTGTTATAGATTGTTTGTTTAACGATGTGTTTAATCTCCATTAGAAAGGCGAGATGTATCGCCTTTGTTTAATTGGCTCGCTTGTCAAATTTAAATCATTTCTCGGGTTTAAATTGGTCTGACGAAATAAAAAAATTAAATAAATAAGGCACTGTAATAAAGTATATAAGGGAAAACTCATTAATGAAGTATGTCCGGATCGAAGAAAACTGCTACTGTATTGTAAGTTACGGTACAAAAACTTTTACACCGTAACTTAATAATTCGCTAATTAGTATTAAAATATTAGAGCTGGTTGATTGGAAAATGACAAAAGATATTCATTTAATAACAAAGAATGTGTGTAAAACAAACACTGAATGACAAAACTATAAATAAAAAAAGAAAAGAATAATTCTTAAAAAGTTTATCTGCCGTAATTTAATGTATAAATGTAGAAATTAAAAACGAAAGATTTATTTATTTAGTGGACTAAATAATATATAAAGTATAAGTCATTTTATACCGTCTAAAAACAAAAATATTTTTGAGTTTGGCATTACACACAGTGGGGATATGGGGGAGAAACTATATTTTAAAATCCAGTGGATAGATATGATAGTCTGCGAAAATTAACATTAAAACTTATTTAAAAATCGATTTAAATAAAACAATTTCGCTTTTAAAAGTAAATTCAATTATTTAAAATAAGGCACGATGTCGTCTTCAGAGATTTTTACAACAGTCGCAACGTCACAAAACGGTTTGCGACGTCATCGCTGAAATAATCTTAAAAACGAATAAATAAAATTTAATCTCCTAATATATGTATATAATAATTTATATTTTAATCTCGGCGTACTTATCCCCGAGGTTGTTGTTATAATATTCAAAAGAAATATTTTTTCGTAGCATCTTCCCGGAGTGACGAAAGTCGGCCATTATCTAGCAGCTTGGCCTCTTCCCTTCCAAAAAAATCCTGCATGAATATAAGGCAATTAATGAGTTAAGTACTAATTTAAAATTCCGAGTGATCTACGAATAGATACATGCTAAGCAGAAGATAATTGCCAAAATGATTATCATAGAAAAATCTGGAGATTTATGTTATTCATTGGGAAGATTTTAATCCGGAGATTGCATTGTTCTCTTGCAAATTATCTTCCCTTAATTTTAAAATGATTATTGATCAAAATATTATTCGTTTTGCATCGTAACGGTTATTAAGGTCGGTAATGTATTCACCTCGGGAAGATCCATCGTTGATAACGAGATAAATATTCCCGTTATGATAAATAATCTTCTACGATACTAGGTAATGTATATAATATGATAATTCTCCATTTTACTACAAATATCCGGTTGTGACGCTTAACTACTTGGGCCTAACGTTACGAATTCAACTACGTTACGTTATCAATCATATTACATTTACTGTTTGTAAAGAATTCGAAGAGAATCTTATTACTAGAACTAACAGAGACGATCCTTTGCTTTTTAAAGCATTTAATCTACAAATTATTATACCGTTGATGCCATTATTCGCCACTATTAATGCGAAATTAGAATATTTTCATAGATATGAATGTATGATGATATCGTTAGTAAATCAATGAATAATCTTGTTAACAGGCCGAAGAATAAATGGAATGTCTTTGCAAGTAAGTCAGAAGGTCATTATGTCAATGGAATATGTGAATAATCTCGTTGCCATTGATATAAAAATTGCTGATAATTTTATTATAGTATCCATAAGTATAGAGGATAGATTACGTTGTCAATGACTGTTATAGTTTATCGGCGGATACCTTTGAAGTTAGTTATATCTATACGTTTATCAGAAAATCCTGTTATTACTGTTCAATATCTACGGATGATCTCGCTATCCAACTGATATTACGGACTAACGTATCGAATTAGTGGCTAATTTTGCGTTTATGTCAACAGAATCAAGGATAAAATACAGAAAGGTGGATAATCTTTCTACTTTCACTATAAAATTCATGAATAATCTTGCAGTTTTAGTTAAGACAAACGGTCGAGCATACCAATATGTAGAATTAACACACAATTTTGATGTATTTTATATTTAATTTGTACACACGCGTTATTACTACTATAAATTAAAAGGGGGAGTTATAGATTATAAATCAACAAAGGCCGTTAGAAGTATCAAATAATAAATTATATAAAATATAAAGTAATGAAGAAAAAGTTTTAATTATCCCTATAAAATCATTATTAATGCGCATCTATCACGCATAAAAGCGGATATGTTCATATTACGCGATGCATGAAAAAACAAAGAGAGAGAAAAAAGGAGTATGCTTTTACTACCGTGCACAACTGCCTCCTCCCCAATGTTATAACCTTATAAGGTAGTTTTTCTTTTACGAATTTTATTATTACTATTATTATTATTATGCAGAACACATAACACAAGTGGAAAAAATGAATGAATTGCTTAATGTCCGAATTCTACTACCGAAAACGGAGTAAGGAATAGTTATGCTCCTCTTCATTCAATAAAGATCGTCAGATAATTCCCTCTCGTTCTTCGTTGGACTATTTTGCCCGAGGAATATTTTCGACTATCCGAAAACATTAAAACGAATTTTACGATTGTGTCTGTTAGACTTTACTACTTGACGAATTACGTCCATAGTTTACACGTGACCATTATTATAATTTTACGATCGACAAAGACAATAATATAGATACATAATAATTCGTATTAACTTCGGTTTGGGGAAGAAAAAAAATTTTACATTACAAATTTGATTTGAAAGTCGTGTAGCTCTATAGACAAATACTATACTTTTTAATAACCTTAGAATTTTTTCTAGCCATGTTTAGTTTAGGCTACATAAATCGAGCGTTTTTTTAAATATTAATTTAAAGGGGGGAAATTTTAAATTTTAAGCTCTTAATTCCTACAGTTTTACTTATTTTAAGAAGTGTGATTTCGGATATATCCAAATATAAGTCGCGTTTATCGAACATAATCCATATTTATGTGTTTATCTGAAATCTTTACGCGTAGATACATATCGTAAGTGTCAAATTTTATGCTTAAATAAACCACAATTCTCCCAATTCACATAAATGCCTAATTTACTGTTTATTCCATGCATAAATCATGTGTTTATAATGTCCCTGCGACAAAATTTAACTCGTAAAATCTATATAAAACACGTATTAAAATAGAACTACATAATAATAGGCTGGTAATTTATCAACGTTAGAATAGAATAAAATGCAGTTTATATAATAGTCTACACGTATCTTATCATCAAAGTATGCAATTAATATAAGTCTAAATATTGTATGCATCGTTTACGTCCCGATTAATAACCTAGGTATAAATGCCCTTTAAAAAAATATAGATTTATATTTAAAAATAAATATGTTGGAATGATGAATTTATTGACTGGCGTGCGTAAAGTCTATTGTATTGGTTTTTATTTAAGCTTAGAATCAAAGCTTTAGACTAAACACATTATAAAAATAGAACGAATATAGAGATATATTCAAGTGTAAATAATGGTGATATATTATAAATTTCAACGGATTATTATAAATATTAAAAGCGATATCGGAACTAATAACAATAGACGATATCTAGACAAATAAGCGACGAATTTAGACAATGTTGATAGAAAATGTAGAAACAGATCCCCGTACTTGAATTAAATGGAAATTTAACGAATAATAATATAAGTTTTGTCAATAGTCCGTAAAAATAAGATTTTAATTATTAAAAAAATATATAATTATTCGCTTTGTTTCAAGTGACATTCTCTATCCAGAGGTTGCAGGGGGGTGGACAAATTTTCTCAAGTAGCCAACGTCCGGAGTAGCCTCTGACAATCTTCTCTTGGCCCAGTTTCTGATGTCATCCTCCCATTGGGTCTTCCTGATTTCTTTTTCCTTCCATCGATGGACAGATTCGTGCCAACTATGTAAAAACAGTTTAAGGCCTCGCATATTTACGTGTATCATTATTTAGTGGAGAGGAAGAGTCTGTTATATATTATAGCTTATTCTAGCCCCGATTATAACATTAGTTAAATCAATAATTAACATTTTTTATATTGGTTATCAGTTCTTTAACTATTTAACGTAAATAATATATTTAAAATTGCTCATTTAATTTATTCTATTCAGTGTTTTCTCTACGTGTTTTCCTCCCATATTTTTAACTATAAGAATTTTAAATTCTTTATTTTCTCTTATTAAATATTTCATTTTTTATATAAATTAACGAATATTTATTGTTATTTTTGAAAAAAAAAATGTATTTTTCGCCTTGTGCAATTATCTATAAATAATTGTTTTAAATTATATAGTCTAAATATAGTGTCTATTACATTTTTAAATATTTATTTATAGTCTCTTTCATTTTTTAAACTGTTTTTTCGGTTCTTTCAGCTTTCTTTTTTTTAAAGTTTAGCTTTAATTTTAAAATAGAATTTACGCATAATTTTTTTTAAAGTGCCAGTCTTATTTGTAAAATAATTTAAATATAAATTAATAGATAATTAATTTAATTATTAGCTAATATACATTATTTTTTAATTAATTAATTATTAAGTGGTGTATATTTTGGTAAGTGGCTTACTATTGGAGATAATCTAAATTCAGAAGGTCCTTGGAAGTCAGCGACGAGGCGAAATGCTTAGTATAAAATTCATGACGTCAATCCTCACTCGGTTATATATTACTTACTCTTTGGCCACCGACTAAAATTGCTTAAATGCTTGGTTGCGATTAGATATGAGGTTCGATAGGTGGAAAAAAATTGGAAGTAGCTACGTTTCGGAGCGATGTTAAAGGGCCTATCGAGGAAACGATAACCCCCTACGGCCCGTAAATGCCTAATTCTATACCAGTAGAGGCACGTAGGGCCTTAAGAGAATCTTAAACGACTTGATTTTTTGTGAATTCTAACCTATTTAAAATGGGCTTCTTACACTGGATAAATTATCAAATCTAAAGAGACAAATATGATTAAGGTCTTTTGCAGAAACCAGTTTAATTTTAATGGTTTTAATTAAGTTATGAATCAGGTTAATTTCCATTTTTGAATTTTAAAATAATCAGAAAATCTTGTTACGTCCATCGGAGATGCTTCCAGTACGAGAATAGTTAAAAAATAATTAGACGTGTAACGAAAGTATAGGGTATTTGTAGTGGGAGAAGGACTTTAAAGGCTTTCCAACACGAAAACAATTTTATAAGGCCCGTTTATAATACGAAGCGAGCGTAAACACGCGATAGAAGAGAAGGGACTTTAACCTCGGGTTTAATCGGTTCCGGTAGCGTTTTAACATGTCGTAAGTGGCAAATGTGAGTATTTCCCATTCGAACCGAGCACGGGGAGGGGTAAACAACATCACAAATAACCGAGGATGGTTATAATTATCATGTTTTATTTATGGGGACGGTGGAAACTTTCACTCCAATACGAAGTGGCAGGCTGGCGTCACGCCGCGCCGCGCATCTGCGCCGAGCGGCTGGCGACCCAACGTCTCGAGCGTGATTGGTGTGCCGGGGCAGTCTCGTTTTCGCCCTCAATCTGATTTGTCAGAAGGTTAAAGCAGTCGAGGTGGGTTGTGGTTCGTCTCCATGTCGTCGGGCCCGTCTTCCCTACTACTAACGTTGCCGTTTGAGGATTTAAGTCGAATCTAGGCATCGAAATCGAACAGTTTTTGTGTGTGAAAAATGCCGCATGTTGGCGGGAGCGGCGGAGAAGACTTGGCATCGACTGATGAGATCAAAGTGTTCAAGGACGAGGGAGAAGAAGAAGAAAGGTCTTCGGAAAACCTTACGGATCTAAAGTCCAGTCTGGTAACGGAGGGTGAGAAGGTAGGTGGGTGCTGTTACTGGTGAAGCGTTGAAATTTGCCTTAGGGCCCCGTGCCGTCCTTTGATGGTTTTTTTGGTCTCTTTACCTCCTCCGTTAGGGAAAAAGTTCCAACGAAGGATACTCTAGCGGGAAGAACAGCCAAGTGTCGAGACCCGGGACTGTCAGTCAGGCAGGTAAGGATCGCGCCGGCATTGTTGACATTGTTGTCAACCTCGCGGAATGTAGTCGATTGTCCGAGATAAGAACCACACGCGATAAATATTTATAGAGCTTAATTTAAAAATTTCCACTGCCTTCTCCGCACTCTTCTATCTTTCTAAAGCCTTAATTGTTACAATATTTGTAATTCCGGAGTCACGCTTTTTCACATTAATATATCTAGAATATTTTATATGAATATATATATATATATATATAAGTCATTTCAGAAGACATTTTTAAAAGCACGTTTTTAAAATTTAGGTAAACCTTTCGAAACTATATCTCACGCCACACCTATTGGATATGTGGTTTCACCTTATCCTCATCCCAACGGGAGTTTGTCAATGGTAAGTACAAAATTTGTAAGTTTTCTCGAGAGTAGCGAGCGATTCCCACGAAAATCCTTAGATTTTATTTTATTTATTTATTTTTTTACTTTTCTTTCGGTCCTTGGCTCGATTTTTGATACTTTCCGATGTCCGTTTCGAATGTTTGCAACGTCCTTGACACGCTCTAACGATATTGTAATGTCGCGAAGATCGCGTAAGCGGTTTACTACAAACTTTTTCAACCACACTCAAGGTTGTTGACATATCTTTGGTTTAAAAAAACTGCTAAGACAGAACCGAAATACCGAGATTCAAGAAAGGAATGGAAGCAAGTTTAGAGAGAGATATATACATGCTCTTAAGCAAGTTGGGTTGGCTAGGGGTCAAGAAAGGTTATGGGAGGCTTCGTAAAGATGCCCATCCGAAATCATCCAGTAGCGATTAACCTTACGCAAGAGCAGCGATGTGCAGCGACTGCGTGTCCCAGAGAGTCCTCCATTCTGTAGCCACGTGGGAGTTGCACTGATGGACGATCCCATCGGTTTTAAGACCCGATTTCGAGATATTTACAATAATTCGAGATTCTCTAATCGTTGTTTTACTTAAGTGCAAGATAGAATTGCCCCTCCAGACCTCCTGCCGAGTTGTTTTCAGTTTCTAGATACAGACATAATGGTTCCCATTAAGAAGCACATCTCCGAACAATCCCGTTACTTTTGAAACAGAAATAGCATGGCTACGAACGTAAACAGCCATTAAAAATTCACTTCCTCCCGGAGAATTTTTACATATATTTGGATTTAATGTGGTAGGGAAAGGAAAGAAGGAAGAATATAAATAAAAAAAATAAACTATACAGTATATATATATATATATACACTAGGATTTATTTCAGGAAGATCGGTCATCTTCATCGAGACAGACAGAAATCAGCCTTGTTGCTGTTTTCTTAAGAACGTGGTGTTCTCGAGGGAGATTGAATTTCAACTAACTTTCTTCTTTTTCTAAATCGAGATAGAAAGGTTTTTTGTTTTTGTATTTTTAAATAATCATTGGAATAATTTTTGTTTACGATATTCAGAAATGTTGCTAGCATTTTTTGTCCTTTAAATCGGGCTCAAAAATCTATATAAATCGTGTGTGTGTTTATATATATATATATATAATAGGTATAATAAAAGAGTTGTTCAACTTTAAGAAGCGAAAAATTGGACTCGTAAACTATTTTTAAAAGAATAATAACGATTAGAGTGTTTATTTTTGAGAGTTGGAGACGATCCAAGACGACAAACAACGACCCCAAGTTGATGCAAATCTTCCACCATTGGGTGTTCGCCTCTATGTTTTGCAGGAACCAGTTAGTCAAACAGGACTTGTCAGTGGGCGAACGGAATGTTTCAAGGGCTACTTTAAGAAGTTGCGAGGGATAACAGGTTCTAACTGGTTCTTAGAGGTGTCGACGATGAGGTGCCCTCTGTTTTGGAGGATAATAAGTAGAGTGAAGGATGAATCGAAACTCTTTTCCCCCCGCTTAATTGATAAGTCACGTCTCAATCCCGATTTAAGAAAGGGGAAAAATTCTACCACTTCTACTAAATAATCCGGTTCCAGAGGGAAAGTTAAAGGTGAAAATAGTTTTAAAGAAATTAAATTAAATATCGGTAAGATCAAAATATCGCTCGCAACGTCGTTGCTGTGCCAGATAAAAAGATAACTTCTCTCTCGTCCAACCTCCGCTTCTATAACTTCATCAAAAATGTTGACTCGGAAGTTCCCTTAATGGCGGCCAGGTGGTCAAGTAGACGAGATTAACTGAAGACGGGTGAGAGACTAACGTAAATAAACGGGGAAGAGCCGAGGGGAAGAAGTGAGACGACAGTTAAGGGAGATTTGGGGTGGGTGGAAACGTCCTATTCCAGACAGGAATTCCTGTTTTCGCAGAAGATGGGTGGATTTCTGTCTCTCGTGAGGTGATTTAACAAATGTCCCTCTCCCGGATGTCGTAACATGACCCCTTCCTGTCTTTCCGTGTTCATCTTTCCAGCACATCCTTCGCGTTCAACGATTCAATAGAATTTCGTTCGGGCATCCCCTTCCTTTCTTTAGGTGACGGCTAAAACTACCAGAAACGATTATCGCCATTTTGCGAATAACGCCACCCAAACTAGTTTCGTCGATAATATTAGATTTTATCGTACGCAAACTTTGATTTTCTTCTTTTAAACTAGTAAATTATATGCCAACTTTATATTTTTTTGTCGCCACATCCCGACATCCGAGACGTTTCTCGTTAAAAATCTAAAAAAATATATCTTGTATTTTGAGATATAGGGCCTTTACAAACTGTAATTATTTTTAAAAAAAATAAAAAACCCGAGCTATTGTTAATTTCATTAAGGACTTACTTTCGTAGCGGTCCTTTTTTATTTATAAAATACTGTATCCAAATGTGCTGCTATAGAATTTAAATTACGAAATGAAAGCGCCAGACAGAATTGTTCAGACATTTTCATTAAGAAAACCATCCAAGACTAGTTTATATTCTACCGATGAACCAGATTTTATCGTTGGATCTTGTAAATTTTCATATAATAATAATTGTTTATTCTTCTTATAAACTAATAAATCCTCCGCAATTAAATTGTTTTCATATTTTTCTCGTTAACGATATAAAACTTTAACAAAAAGTAGGCCTATCAGAGACAATTATCATTATTTTTCGTGTTAAACTCCGCTCGAACTAGTTTCGTTGATGAGATTCGATTTTTATTATACAAATATTTTCATAGAAGAAGAATTATTCCTTGCAAATCGCAACTCTCTTCTAACCTGTTCTTCGTTGTAAAATTTTAACAAGGAATGAACTTAATACGATATTAATTATTCATAACCTATTTAAAAAATTATTATAGCGTAATTCGGCATAAATTTTGACATAGTAAAATTACAAATTTCCTTGCAGAACACACCTTTTACCATTAATCTCGCGTCCTTGACCAAAGATTTAAGTCGAGGAGAGACTGAAGAATAAAGTATGCTGTCCTACAAAGAAAGATAATATATATATATATATATATATATATATATCAATTGGTAGCGAGATAAGGATAAATCTTTTTTAGATAGGACCAGCTTCGTTGCGTACGGCACCAAATCTTTTCTAGTTTCTTATGTGCAAAGTCTTGTAGTTTCTTAAACGATGCTTCATCTTTTAAAAAAATTCATTTTAAAGACGTGGAGTGGCTCTCTCGGTTGCTGTTTTAAGTTAAATTTCTACGCAAACATCTGAAGTTGATAAGGCTACAACGACGCTCGAAACACCCCAAGCTGACATCTGTCACATGTCTTCTTAGTAAGATAGTATTTCGGAAGCCCCATATCTTTCTGAAAGTCTTTATTGTAAACAAGTGGTTTTTGTGTGGAGATTAATTCATTTTTAAGAATTAAAAGTTTAATTACCGGTTTTGTTAATGACGTCTTCTTTAATTATAACATCATTTGAAGATCCGATAGGTCATTAGTGTCGTAAGAAAGGGAGTATTTAGGATAGGCCTTTTTATTCACCACTTCAACGTAGTCTATCCTACTTGCTTCTGTATAGAAAACTCGATTTTATGCCCCTTTTACACTGAAGTACCCACAGATGTGCGGATCCAAAAACCGGATCTCGTGGAAAATGACTCTCGTAGAGGGTTCCATTTAAATTAGGTCTACTATATTTAGGAAGAAACGAGTTGTGTCCATCCCCTTGACCTTAATCCACCTCTTAAGGAGCATTGCGGGATTTTAAATGCCTCGTTATTTAATAAAAGTGAGAGTTTATAGTCCATTCTAGCACGATAGGAAGCGGGACAAGGTTCTGAAACTCTGATAAGTTTAAAAGTTTTGTTTATAATTCTGGTTTCAATGCCGTGACCTTTTCTCTCTCTCTTTTCTCCTCCTCCATCACACAACCTGTTTAAATCTGGAAAGTATACGCGGTGCTTTGATTATATTTCATAATTTTTACTAGTATAAACATGTGTTTAATGTAGCTATACGAATGGATTTACCAATTCCTGAAGCAGAAAATAATAAAAAGGAAAAGAAAAAAAGAAAGCTTAATAAGCTTCCTAGTTTAAAGTCCTATTTTGGTCCAACTTTCAGCCGTGGAAAACTGTAAATTTTTGAAGAAACCAACCACTTCTTTTGGATTGTCAATCCATAGAAGACGTTCAAATAAGCAAGGCATATTCCATTAGGTGATCGAAAAGAGAGGCTTTTTTCTTTTTTATTACATTTTCTTCTTTCCTGATTTCGTTTCTTGGACTTTTTTCGCTCAAAAATAAGCCTTAATTTCCTTTTTTCTCTAGATTTTAAGTACTGTTTATCAAAGCAAAACACGTTTGAAGACGTCATAAAATATTGACATTAATTAATATTTAATCCAAAAATGGCAACATCCAACGAACACGGGAAGTTCATTCCCTCTCTTGTAGTCGTATCGATAGACATCGTCCTGGCCGAGATTTTGCTCAATGAATGATGCTCTCGAAGAAGAAGAAGAAAAAAAAGGCACTCGATACACTTAGCAACCATTGCCTTCAATAGAGATAGATTACAGTAGGCATTTAGAATACAAGTCCGGCAAGCTTTAGCCATTACTAAACAAGATTTATGTAGTTTACATCTGGATCGGGCACAAGTTGCCGTCTGCGGACATTTTTATAGTAGCCAAAAGCCTAAAACGGATTGCGCAGAGTCGAAACGATCTTTTTCTATTCGGTGTTGATGGCTTTTATCACCTCAACTATTTTAATGGAACTTTAAAAGATCCGCTTGGAAAATTAGCCAGTCGTTTGAAGGCTATCGGACCAATGCCGATACAGATGGGGTCTTTATAAACAGTATCAAAAGCTGAATTTGTTACAGAGCCTCCGGTAAAGTCCGTTATCTTCCGATCATTAAAGAAGTAAAGAAATAGTAACCGGAGGGTTGTAATAATAGTTCTTACCTACATCATTGATGATTTCTTTGACAGCATTTCTTACCTTCGATAATGCAAATATATATATTTAAGTACGTGATATCGAACGGTGTATCTGCCAAAAAGATTTTTTTTTGTCTTTTGTTTTTTTAGTTTCTTTAGAAGAAAATATTGTTTAAAGTCTCGGCCAGCAACAAGTACCTTCTGCAGCTTATCTCGGATCGAATCGAAGATTTCCTGGCATGACTCAAGATCTAAACAGGGGACAGTGACAGGTGTAGCCTGCAAGCGAACGCAATTCATTCCCACCCCCTGCTTGGCCTCCTGCACTTCTAAAGATCTCTCCTACGAAGCTTCTACTCTCCCTTTTGGTTAGAACAAATGGACGACGCCAGTAAGTCTATTCTAATTCAGCAGGTGATCGGAAGCTAGAAGTCGGAGGGAGGAAAGTGATGTCTGGATGCGGTTCTATCTGCGACTGTACAAATTTATTTATGATAAAAGTTTAGAGGGATACGGCCGATGCAATACGATCACGTGATTTGCCGGGCAATGTGGTTCCTTATAAGTAACAGCCCGTTGCGAAGCTGCATACCGCATGAGCATACCGTTCCGTCTCTCCCAAACCGCTATTTTTACATGTCTGAGGTTAAAGCGACCGAAAGAGAATGCATTTATCCGTTTCTTCTTGGTGTATCGAAAGTTATAAAGCGCTAGCGAGTCGATCTGGCACGTCCCACTTCGTTTTGTCTTGGAGGAAAAGGCGAATTTCACCAGCCACGAATTTTGACGCTCCGGCAAAGGATTTTCGTGCCATTCACCACGGTTTTTAATGTTATATAAAAGAAGATAATCGACTTAGTTACCGAAAATTGCTAGAGTAAAAAGTATATTTTCATTACTTTTATCGTACGCTTGTGTTTTATCTAGAGATGTTTGTTTGAAGAGGCGATAAGTGCCGATAACCGAGATTAAAAATCACTTCAGAATCTTCAATAAACATCGACTTTTACTAAAACTTTTGCCATCTCGAATCGGAGAATAGGATTTTTACATTATAAAATGCGTTAAAAAAAATGAAAAGTAGTTTTTAGGACGTGGGGAAAATATGTTTGTTTGCAACATTTAATTGATACGTAACCTTGGAATTTTTGTAAATCAAACAAAGAAAACATGTAAAATCATTTATCAAAAGGCAGGAAATCAGCTTGAGTTCATTTCACGATTTTAATAGTGGACGGAGAAGAGAGAGAAAAAAAAAACATTAATAATAAGTTGGCATTTTGCACCCGCTACAATAATTGACAAATTGGTTCAGCTACAATACTCCAGGTGGTCATCATTAATCACAGAGAAGTTAAAAGAAGAGAATTTTTGGATGAAGTAGACGGGAAGTGTCTACCCCGAAGCGAGAAGGACCCTCAACAAAGAAGTTGATATTCGGATATGAGGTCTTTTACTTCCGCACTGTAACCTGTGTAAGTTGCTCTAAGCACGACATCCCAATCTTATAAGAAGTTAGAAAGGGATCTAAAATTGCAAAAATTAAGTTAAAACACAGTCTTATCCACTTCATTTAGCATCAACGCAATTGATGGAGTGTAGCGATGCTTTAGACTATACGAATTCATAAAAAAGAATACAGTATAAATTTCATTCAGGAAGTAAGTTCATCATTTAATTGTACGCCATTTTATTCTCATCGCATGGAAACAATTCAAATTATATGTTTACCAGACTCATTTCTTAATTCTTTAAGGCCCTTGTTTTCTTTCCTTTTTTTTATTACTAAATTACTCTTACAGTAAATTTTTAATATGTTTACACGACAGATAATTTGAATTTTACATTATAAAAATTATATTTATCTAATAACATTTATAATTTAAACGTATATTAAATATTTAATAAAGTTTTACTGTAAAAATTCTTAAGCAGTTCGCACTTAAATGTAAATTATGCGATTTAATTTGGAACAAAATAAATTTGCAAGATTTTTATATTGTATTATCATTATTGCCAAGTTTTATACATTATTATTTTAAATGTGCAAAACCTTAACCAATAGAATTTATGCTGCTTAAAGTAAATTTACTTTCATTATATTCGAAATTTAAAATGTAAATTCAAATGCGCGCATTTTCTTTCCGTTTGTAATGGCATAAATATTATATTATTTAATTTAAATACAAGAAATAATATATATATATTTTTTCAAAGTGAAACTTTCCTTTTCCCTCCTATTTAATTTCTGTGCTATTTTATACAGATAATCCCACGATTATTCCCTAAAAAACTGACTCCCCGTGCGACCACACTGTTTTGCAAAGAGTTTAATTGCATACACTGACATGTTCGGTACATTCTGAGACGATATTTATAATTAAAAACCCGCCTTCCGATGTAAAAAAAAAAACTGGATGTAACTGACACCAAAATTCTTTTGAGTTTGTCAGCATAATCTTTTTTTTTTTTTCATTCAAATCCTGTTTCCCTTAGAGTTAAGCTTACTCGCTTGTTTTCATTGTTATGCAACATTCCGTAAACAAACACTTAACTGAACTTAAAAAAGGTTACGTCTTAACAGAATTGTAAATTATTCTATTTTGAAATTACATTTAACAAATATTAAGTCGGATTTAAAGAAAAATTGGCAACGTTTTTCATTAAAAAAACACGGTATTTTTATTTATTCTTTCTTTTTTTATATATATATGAAGTGTTAGGTGCGTAACTCGGTGCATAGCACAACTCTTGTATCGAAAATAAAAAAAGTTTTAGCGAGTTTTACGTCTTTTTACATCTATACTCGAAGGAAAAATTAATCTAATTTGTTTATATGTTAAAATAAACAATACTACACCCAAATTTTTGTGTCGAGACACTACAAAATTCGAGTTAGCTCTTAGAATTGGATTATTATCTGTATCAAGAAGTACCCTCTCCCCTTTTTTTCAAAGTACCATCCATAAAATTGTTCAGCAGGGTGTAGAGAGTAAGAACATACATTGTATTTGTTTTTTTTCCCCTTTGTTCCGGTCCTTATTCCACCGACAGTTAACTCGACGGGATCGTCGTTTCGGGAGGTTTTAGTGAGTTTGACGTCATACACCTTTGCTCTATAACAGCAACTGGCATCGAGCCCACCCACTAGTTTATATTGCTGCAATAACGTAGCTGCGTTGCTCCTAAATCTTGGAATGAAAAAAATACTTTAAAAAATTAATTTGAAACGAGAAGAGCAACTACTCGTCTTTTTTATTCACTAAAAGAAGAAAATATAATATAATATATATATAAAAAGAAAGAAGCAACCTGCGAGTTGTAGGGAGAGATGGGATTCAACATTAACGGAGACCTTCCAAAAGTTGTCTATTTTTCTGACTTTTATGTTTATTCGATCTTAATGAAAGAGGTTTTTTCTCTTCATTTGTTATAACTTGATTACGCGCCTTTCATCTCGCCGCTTCGCATTTTTTATCGCCATTTCTCTCCTCTTTTATACTGTTAATCATAGTTTCAGGAGTGGCAGAAACTAGTAAAAATTTTTCCATTGCTCCTACTCTACGTCCTTATGCGCGACTGTCGAAAAATTAGAAGAATGGCTCAAAAAAGAGAGAGAAAAAAAACTTGCTGAGATGCTCCCATTTACTTAATGATAAACGATGACCCATGGGCAGAATATAGAAAGTTTTCCTGGGATCTCGCGTGTGGTCTTACCCTGTCCGAGACCGAACGAGTCTTGCCACCTATTTATCACTCGACTTCCAAGTCAGTTATCACCCTCAACACAATGGGGCGAGAGAGTCTGTGGGTGGAGCCTCTTCTCGACAATCTGCTCCGGACACACTACGCCCTCCTAACATTATTTCGAATATTCATTGTGTGGGGTTTTTGATGTGTTCATCTGCTCGGTAAAAGTTAGGGGGTTGCAACTTTAACGTTAGCTACACACATACACACACACACACACTCTCTCTCGTAAGCTCTCCAGATACCCCGCATAAAATTTGAACCCATCCACTTGATCACGTGTCACTCGAGTCTGTACATCATCATCATTTTTTTTCCTTATCCTATAGAAGGGTTTGCTTACTTGTATGTATTTCTGTTAATACATATTTATACGTATATTTTAGTACATTTTATCTTGGTCAGTCTAGTTTTTCTTAAAATAAACAAGTTTATTTTGAAAGGAAGAGAACGAATATCCTTTAGCAGAGGTGGAAAAAGTGCAGGCGTGTGCAGTCTCGACAAACAATGGGGATTGAATTGGAAGCTCCGGCTAGGGTCATGCATAAAATAGAAGGGTTAATGAAACGGCTTACAGATTTGCTACACAAACGATTTAGGGAAGATTAAAAGGGTTGAATGCATCTCTAGAGATTTTAACTACACTTCATAAAGGCGCCCTGGATTACAGTGAATATTTCATTTCTTTTTGTTTTCTTTTTCGTTACCTCCGAAATCTGCAAACTCGGTTACGTTTTCGAAAGGGAAGAGGAATGTCGATGTCGTCAACCCGGAATCGCAATTAAAATTTTAGGTAGGAATTAATTTCCTTAATTTATAAAATATGCATTGTTTAAAAGTTGTTATGTAGGTTATTAGGATAGGAATGAGTCATGGACGAATTCTGCTTAGAGTTGCATCTAGAGGGATTGAAGGCCGGGCGAAAAGAAAGCTTCCGGAGGAACCTGCCTCGCTGTTTTGGTAGCGAACAAAGACCAAGTGGAGCGTAAGGTTTAGAAAAATTTTTCAATTTAAGTAAAACCTACTTAACCGAATTTTTACGAAGAACAAAAACAAATTGTAGAGTAGTTTAGCTGGCAAATTTTTATTTGGGGGAAGAGAAGAAGATAATTAAACAGGAGGAGGGAGAACGTAAGAAGCGAAATTCCCTTAGATTTGCATTTGAAAACCTTTTAGCAGTAGCGGTGTATCGAAGCGTTGATCAGATCTTCGTGGATGAGTCCTATAATCACTTTAGAGCTGCACACCAGCTTATAATGACAGTTAATGCGGATAAATGGAATTTTAGAAGAACTCCGTCTTTGTAACAGCCGCCTAATTACCAACATCTTCAATGACTCCAGATTCTCTGATTAAATTTCCCAAACTAGACTGTAAGTTAGTCTGCTACTTACATAAAAGCATCACCACCGCTTGGATAATGTTCTCCATGTTCTGATTGGCTTACGCAAGCAGCAACCGCATTGCCACTCCAAGCAGAGGATGAGTGGACACTCTAAACGTAACGGATACCGACGTCTTGATCGGATTATTGGGGCTCTGAAGGACATTGCGACTCTCGATGCATCACGAGACCGTAAAGAAGCAAACTACTAGGAAGGAGAAAAGGGGAAAGAATAAAAAAAAAATATCTTGTCCTGAAACCAGTCGGACAAATTTTTCCGCGGTTATAATTAAGTCGATTAGATGCCAGTAGAATCTACAATTACAAGCCTCTGGCAAGTACTTCACTCTACTCGATGGTCTGTCAGAAGAGGTTAACTTTGAAGTGGGATATGGCTAGTAATGAGACAAATCAATATGGGTGGCATCAATGCAGAATGTTTAAAGCCCGTACACTAGACTGGGTTGCTCTTTTGTTCTGGTTGGTCGTTAGGGGATAACTTTGTTTACAACAACTCTGACTTTATAAGAAGGTTGAATCCAATTTCTTTGTGTGCTTACAACCGTGCTTTTCTCCATTGTCTATCGATGTAACGCTATCTAAAAAGTGCTCGGGGGAATTTGACAATTCTAGAAGTTTCTATTTAAAAAAACTATATACGGTATAATGCTATCCGTTCTGTTTAATTATCTCTCCTTTTTTTAAATACGCTAATCTTTTTTGCAAGATTATTAATATGTATATTTTTCGTCTATAAAATAATAATATAGCGAATAACGTTGGAAGTTAAATTTAATTAATAACGTTCGTTTAAGGTGGCAAAATACGTATCAAAAACTCGTCGAAATGTGCAACTAAATTGGCGAAACTCCATAGAAAAAATAAAGAAATAAATCTTTCTTTTGTTTAAGAGAATTTTATTTTAATAATAAGACAAATCCCTAATAGGTAAAATTATAAACTGTGCACCTATAAACGTGTGACTGGAATTATAAATTCGGTACAAGCCTGGAATGATATGCGATATTCAAAATTCAAAAATTTAATATCAGCATGAGAAAAAATGAACGTCAGTTTCCTTTAGCAACGTTCAAAAAATGGCTCCGTGCTGCGATATGTTTGCTTTCGTTTCTAAACTTTACCTCGTTAACACATGTGCAAAGTAGATTACATATTTAATCCATGGACAGGGTTATTTATGTGCTGATTATACGGAGAGTCGGAAATGCCCAGCGCGTGCTCACACTGCGCCTGCCGAGCACGTTAGCGGGGGGATGCCACCGTGACCCCGTCGACCTCCTACATGTGGCGATGGCCATCCAAAGTACTTTTCGGTCGGGGGAGTAGTATTGTTCGTTTCATTTTTCTCCCAGCGTAGAGCTAATATATGAATCGTTTCGATTTAAACTTCGTTTTTAGATACTCTACTACTACATATTTATGTAATTTAGACTCGATTTAAGATGTTTTCGATCTGGCGAAATATTTAGTGTCTCGTTAAGTCACCCTACAGCGTAGAGGAAGACAAACTAGATCACGAGCACTACCCATTCATTATCACTGTTGGAGTTGCACCTCTCTGTTCGACTTTATCCACCCGGGGTTCCTACCGGTTTGATGGCTGATGTAATGGAAAGTTTGTCCGAAAATACGTCTAATAAATTCACCTTCGACTTTCTCTTCTTTATATCTAAGCTTTAAAGGCATGGAAACATTGTTTAAAGGATAGATACGATTCCCATAGGTTTGAGTACGTTAATAATTAAAGAAAAGTAGAGGATAAGGACCGACTCTAATCAGTAAGCAGATGATGGGCTCAGGTTTTGTATCCTTTCATCCGTTTGCAGCACAGATTGTGTTCATAAAGGATGAGAACATTAATAATTATCGATAAGAGTGAATTTGAATGTTGTATTGTCACGTTAACCCGGCTATCCGTCTAATTACTTCGGAGGCCCTGCATCATTTGAAGGATTATTATCCATTCCTATTTGTTTTTTTTATACCCATCCTATTATTTTCCTCATTAGGCCCCTAATTATTACTGACTTATAGTTTATTCGTATTTATAACGTCAGAAGTCATAAATCATTTTTTTCCTCGGTTGAGAGGCGAAGAAGCCTGTAGCCACGCATAATCTATAATCTGGTAAAGAGATCTTTTTTGATTTATTGTTCGAAATGTATGGCGATTATGTATAATGTGCTCATCCTGAACAGTTTGGTAGATCGAAGAGAGATATTTCACACTAAAAGTTGTAAAAAAAAAGGTGGATATAAAGGATAAATATCACCTGAAGTTAGATCACGTGAAGAGCAATTCCCTCTTAAAGTTGCGAAATTGCACGCACGACTCTTCCCTCTTCCTCCAATCAACGACTTTAAAACGAGAACGGGGAGGCAGATAGAGGAAGAAAAGACATCACGCCATCCTTAGTTACTATACTTTCAACTGTTCGACTGCTAGATGACAGAGGTAGAGTATTTTGGGGAGGACCACACCGTGCAATAATGATTGTGAGGATACTAGATAATATTCCACGGCTGGGTAGGAGTATGACTAATCTAGGCGTTAATAACGGGTGGATGGAAAAGCGACTTAGGTGGGGTCGACTCGTCCCGGGTTGGAAAGGGGGTCACCATGAAATTACACTTAGGATCCTCCCGGCTAAGATCCCTGTGCTCAATCATAAATTATTCTATAATTAACCGCATCATGCTTCGATACTGTGACACCGCCTGTTCTTGGCTAACACGTATGTTCGTGTTGAACTCTGCTCGAGATGTACGCATGGAAGCGTTTGAAACGGTCTCCGCCCTGACACCAGACACCCTATGCTACATTAAGTACCTGGAAGATTTTGTTGACAGTCGATTTGTTTCCACTTTATATATAAAATATATATAATAAGAAAAAAGGGAACTCTGCAAGCCAATTAATTAACTGAAAAAATTCTAGAGAAATCTACAACTTTTAGTAGAAACCAACATTTATTGTTAAGATAATCTCCAATTGATTATTCTAGAAATACATCATTTACAATTCATAAAGATGAACCGTCATTTGTAATTTGCATTCTCCATCCACAAAGTTTAAAAGGTCTAGAAATTTACAATTCCTAATGGTATAAAGTAAGGAGCATTGGACCCGGAACTTTTTCATCCGGAGAACGCTCTAGAGAATTATTTTTTTCTATAGCAACGCTATTCTAGAAAGAGAAGAAAGAAAACGTTAATGCGAATCGTCCACGATGCCCGATTCCGGAGAAAGAAAGAAAAATCCGCCAACGAGATTCTCTCTTTCACCATTATCTCGTTTAATCTGGTTCGTCTACACCAATAACCTTACCATCTAAGGTATCATCGAGAAGAGTACAAATTACTTTACAACCACGCTAATGTAAAAAAAAGAGCCAACTTATATTTAAGATTAATGAAACTCTAACAAATAGTAGAAAATTCGAGAATAGTGGTAAGACTCGCCCCTCATCCGTCAAAAGGGCGCCAGAGCAACTTTGAAACTTTAGGACTTAAAGGACCCCAAATCTAACATGCAAAACACGCAACACGCCCACAGCATAATAGAGACGTGCCAATGCTTAATATCGCCTTGGATCGTGACGTCATTTTTTAAACCGTTTCCATCCCAAATTGTTAATTAACAAAATTGTTTAATGAAACCAGAAAATCGTGCTGTAGAATTTAGATAGGATAATTAAATTCTTAAAACGGTAGAAAAAGAAAAATGTTGTAGCAAAATTCTTAACTTCTGGCTTAGAGGGTTAATCCATTTAACGCCAAACCAAGGTGGACTCTTATTAAATATCTTAATTTATTTACAAGGGTTCCTTTCGTATCTTTTAATTATCCGACTTGTGGAAATTATCTATCAAAAGAAAGAACCAAATTGCCTTACGGTGTGAAAATGGCGCGTGAGCGTAAAGCCAAACCAGACTGGGCCACGTCCGACTGGTAGCCTGTTTGATTGAAGATGTGTCATTAAAACCAGCACCATTCAACAAGAGGACAAGACTGTACATCTTTTCATATCTGCTTGACGAAATCTCTTTTCTTACACATCATGAGTTCTCTTATCTTAAGGGCAGAGATAATTACTGTCATAAATAATAACCAGAAGAGGGGTTGTTATGTATTTTTTTTTTTTTAAGTTCGTTGCCGTCCCTCATTCATCGCCGTGTTGCACTAACTAGAAACTGTGGTTCTAACTATTGTCCTTAGGAAACAATCGAAATGGGGTGAATGATAGAGTGGGCATTAAATAGGGGGGGAACAGCGCGAGGTGAATTTTCTTCGGTATTACGTAAGATTTTTTGACAATTTTTCTTGGTAATAAAATTTTCGTCCGTAATTTAGATTGATGTAGATTTTAATTACACCCTCCAAATGGTAGCTCGCGATCTACCGTTTCTGTTATTAATTTAAGTTCTCTGTAGGAAAAAAATATAAGTTATTAATGGTTAAATAATTAAAAGGTAAAGATTGAAAAGATCTCTTTTGAAATTCATCTGTCATGTTTGCTGGTTTTACATGTTCGTCTTCATCCATCCTATGACGTAAACTTCGCCGTGATAAATGTAATCAATTTTACGGTGTGCGGTTAACTTTGTGGTTGTAATCATATCATAACGTACATAGAGTGGAAAGACCTTCCCCTGTCCTATTCTCTCTCCTATTCTTTCCATTGTTAAGCGTGCTCCGGGGGACATGTGACTTTTGTCGTGGAAAGGTCAGCTTCTGCTCGGGGCTAACCCCCCGTTTTGTATGAATAAATAATGTGCAACGCGCTTCATTTTCCACATTCGTCTTTCTAATTATCCCTCATTTTTTTCTCCTTCATTCAAATACAGTTTAAAGACGGATTTTTGATTTAGAAAATTTTCCAAATTTTTATTTTAATGCTCAGAAATTTGCCATCGCTTTAAACGCATCACGGATGCTTATTTCGCAGAGATTAATGTTTCCTGTCGAATAAATTTTTTACCTTTAATTTTTTCTCTTGTTTTAAATTGACATTAACGATGACAGAATCCACACGCAAAATATCACTTCTTGCTCGCATTTTGCTTTTCCTTTATGATCGATCATGTTTAATGTCATTTTGCGGCCAGTATTCGCGGTAATTATCAGATTCGATCGACGTTCCGATGTCCAAGTCTCGAAAAACTTTCTCCTCACCCCATCTGAACCCCTGCGAATGGGAGTTCGTAGCCTCCGAAAGTGCTTTACTTCGCGATACTATCTCGGGACCAAACGTTAATTTCCGCAAAACAGGTGATGATGTCGGCGCCTAATCCAGCTCCTGGCCCTCTTTTACCCTCTCGGACGACACGTCCTATCATTTAAATTAAATATTACCCACTTACTAAATTACACTGGAAGATGCGGCGTAATCGAACTTGCCGTTCGCTAAGTACACACACACACACACACACAAAATAATTTTCTACTTATTAACAGATATCCAGATAATAAATCTAAGTAAAATCGTTCTTTATCGTCCCTAAAAATCTAAATAAAATTCTCATTTATAATAATTTGAGTCATTAAAGATGGAGAAATGCGAGAGGATTAAATTACGTAAAGAATTTTAGAAAATCTCGTATTTTAAAATTAATTTCGCATTCGAAACGTTGTTTAGAGGTATAAAAGCCATTAGTGTCTTCGAGGGTTAAGGTGGATTAAACGTTTAAAAATAGTCTAGTGAGGGATCGTTATGTAAAATAGATGAAGAGGCTGGCATCCGTCCAACGCGCATCTCTATCTCGGACGAAACGGCCTTGTGGTACTTGAAATTAACCAATATGTCGTCGAAACTGTTAAAACGTGATGGCAGCAGCAATCTACACGAGATACTCGTCTTAATTAAACAGGGTACAAACAAAGGAAAAGATCACAATGAACGCATGGCAGCGGTTAATTTGTTCTTTTTCTCCGACTACGGTGACAATTGGACTGTGAGAACAAAACGTAGAGAACAAAGGATTGCTGTCGTCAAACAAGTCGACCAGGTCCATCGTTTGAATTTTAATGCAGACCACCGTCGCAGACATCCTCGAACAATCGCGACAGTCGAACCTTAGTAAATTAATCGCTAATGACCCCACGTATATATATATAATAATCAGCGTCGAAGAGGAGCCCCCTCTCCCTATCTCTCTCGCTCTCTACTATTAAAACTAAATTAGAACTTGGCAAGTAGTCAGTACGATAAAAATATCACGAGTTGCCACTTTGTCACTTTTAATCAGCGACGCGATCTAGCGTATCTCTAGCAGACACTGGCGAGTCTGGAATTCCCACTAAAGATACGTTTAACCTGCATCAAATTAATGTATCGGAACTAATTACTACTTGGGACATTATCAAAACCCGGGATGCTTTTGCAATCGACGATGCTTCCAGTTTGTTTTACTTTCATTTTTTGAAGGAATATATGCTATATACACGCATCCCCCCAGATCTAAGTTCAATTTTTGAAGATAACTAATGAATATCTGGAGATAGTGTTGAGATATATTTCATTTTATGAAGATAGTTTGCTTGTTTTGGTGTTTTTGACATTGCGGTATGTTTCACAGTCAGGCTAATTAATAGTTGTAAAGAATTTTTATTTACAGTCAGACTTAATCGATAGATCTAGAAGTAAATTACAGTGATGTTTAATCATAGTTTTAGAAGTAATTTGCCTTATGATAAGATTTAATCAGTATTTTTAGAGGTATGTGACTTTACAGAAGCATTTTTTTTTCTTTTTTAATACTTTGCCAATAAATAAATGAACTTTAAAATTGCCACGATAATTTCTTTCATAGTCAGGAAAGGTTCGTTTTTTTTCCTTTTTTTTAAATTTAGTAGCAAACATTTATCTCTATTGTTTGTAATAATAAAGGGGAGGGAATTCTATATGCAATTCAAGAGCGGATCCGTTTGAAAGTAATTTTTAATGCCTCTTCGATAGGTTTAGAGCTCTTGAAAAGAATTTTACGTTTCTTTGATAGTTTTAGTGCTGTAAAAAACTGCCGATTTTAGTGCTGTGTGGAAGAATTTTACGATATTTATAACAGTTTCGCTCGTTTCGATAATGAATATTACGCTACTCCACGTTTTAGTTGTGAGCTAAGAGAACGTTTCCAGTCCTAAAGATACTATGAAATGTGTGTCTTTAGCAGTTTTAACAGTCACTAGACAAAATTTATAAGCTAAATATTTATCAATTTAAATCTCGGGGAGCTGTATTAATAGTAACTGGAAACACTCGATTGAAAATATGACATTGGCGTAACATGGTGCTTAGCCAAGAGGAACAATGCATATATATAAATGCGTGTAATTCACTACCAATTGCAGGAAATACAGAAATTTGGGTTCAGTCAAACAAACAAACACATTTTTATTTTATTTCTTTTTCGTCGCGTCTATACGTAGACGTTGTTTCATAATGCGATATATTTTTATACCACGCAACGCCCAGGACGAATAAAGGAAACTGTAAGGTCTTATATATATATAGTTTATTAAGCCGGATATCAGTCAAACTGCACCTTCTAACAATTTCCACTTACTTACAATATAAACAGGCGTGAAATGAGAGCCGTGTCACGTGATTCGGAGAGCATCCCCGTAGCAGAGGTGTGGTTATAAAAGCCTACCACCTATATCGGATGGAATGCAAAGAGGGGGAGGCACGCTTTTCACTAACAAATATAATTTTTCCTTGTAAGATCCTAAGCTCGTTCCTTGTTATTCTCACCAACCTTAAGTCGAGGTTCTGCCGTAATTTGCGGGTAAAATTTCGCTTCGGCTTCTTGGCCTGGCCATAAAAAAAAAAAAAAATAGAGTAGAATTTTGGATAAAAATCACCTTTTAATGCGAAAGTTTCTTTTAATTATCTTTTTCTAATTAATAGAAGAATAAAAACATTTTAAATGCATTATCATTAAGAGCTTATATTCAATTAAAATTTGAATTAATTAAAAGAAGCGAGGATGGAAAGATTAATTAAATAAAGGAGAAGAAAAAAAGAAAGATTAGAGCTAAAATTTCGTGCACGCCTATACATAGACGAATTTCACTTAACAAGAAAAATAAAAACACCCTACACGAGGAATAAATTAAATTCGAAAATAATCGAAATTAAAAAAAAAACCAAGATTATTTAATTATAAACTTATTAAAATTTCTTTATTTTCTCTGTGTATTATAAGTTTTGTTTGTATTTAATTATATAGTTTATATTCTTTTGTTATAAAAATACGGCACATCTCCTTCTCTCTCATATTCAAAATATCTTAATTTCGGATTGAATATTCGTATTTCTTTTATTTATCCCTTAAATAGATAAAATATACATTTGCTTAATATTTTAAATAATACTTTACTACTCTATTTTCTTTTTATTTTTTAAAATTTCTCTCTTTGTTTATAATTTATTTATTATTTAAAAAAAAAATCTTCTAGTTTACTGTGAAGTTAGTCTCCATCTTGTTCAATATTATGTAAAATTTAAATTGTTTTGGACTCGTTCTATTTTAAAATACTGTATCTAGCATTTACTGTGTTGTTCTTTGTTCTGTTTTTAAAAATTAAGTGAGGTACAGTACTTTATAATATGGTGTGCTTTTTTTTTTTTAACTTGTGAAACGAGAACAGACTAGTAACAAGGAGAAAGATACAGAAATCTTTCTCCTCTTGCACCATCCCTAAATAGGAGCAGTCAGTACCTATTTAGGGATGGTTCACGAACTATTATACCAAACAGTTAAACGTTAGTTTTCCTCCTTCCTACGCTTATTTTCAAACTGTTCTAAACTTTAACTTATCCCCGAACTATTCTCGTCTTGTATGGAAAAAAGGAGGGGAAATTAATATAAATATTCTGCAAACTAAAATTAGAAGGAAAAACCAAGATAAATATATTCCGAATCGATTAAAAATGAATAAATATTCTTAGATTTTAATGGAAAACATTTTTAAAATGAATGTGATTGAAAATCTGTTGCTAGTTTTCCGTTAAACGAAAGTAGAAACAGACACCCGGCATGACGTCTCTGTAAATAGTATTTCTCTAGTTCATTCATCTTTAACCATCTATTGTCTGGAAAAAAGTTGTTCACGTTACTCGACGTAGTCGAAAATTTATTAACTCTTTCAACATCGCGTGTCTACTAGGATTTTATATACATTACACTCCCCTTTACGAAACCTAACGTGCTCTATTAATTGTATCCAAGTGAATGGTGTCACCTGACTTGAACGTATTTCACGGTCATGCGAAGACAATCGAATTTTCGAGCTCGTTTTTTTGTGCTATTCTTTTCAGAAACAGAAATGAAGAGGGAAGAGCATTAAATTGAATTCCCAACCGGCGCATTCCTCGGAGATCCGAGGTGGTTTCTTTCTTTCTTTCTTCTCCCAAGTAAGTTCACCTTCCCCGAAATCGATAATGGAAGGAGCCGAGTTGGGTGGGTGTGAAGACCCCAAACTGACGGGCCTAGGAGCCCACCCCCAATCCGCAGACTATCCGGAGCCAGTGGTTTAGTCCCTCCTCACCTCCAAAGATGTTTACTTATGGGGTGGTTACTCCACCCCTCGGGGTGTGATAATGTCGTGTGACGTAGAAGAGAGATAAGGAACCTCAAACTGCGAATTTTGGAAGACATCTGCCGAATAATCGGAGTTTCTAATAGATTGGTGGGTGGTGCCGAGACATCTATCTCGAGCCCGGGGTGCTCGAAATATCACCAAACATTTAGACCATTCAGAATTTTCTCGATATTTTTCTCTCTTTTTATTTTTAAGAAGCGAGGAACCAGGATGTCTTTAATAGCATGTATTAATAATCAAAAGTGTAAGTAGTTGTGTCGTAATGCTCTAGATAATAACTGTTTAGTAGCCATTACTTGGTCAATTTATAACAAGGCGTAATTCCTGCCGGTAGGAAAAAGAACGTTGATCAAACAATTACTTCATCAGCCGCTCTGTGACATGAGTGTTGTCAAACTAACAGCGATTTATGATAGTCGACCCACGCTTATTATCCTCAATCGCCCCATTGGTTAGTTATCACGTGATCGTGATCTATTCTAAAATTGCTTCACGCTTCCGATTCACCACCAAGAAAACAACGTTACGATTCTCATCCCAGTCGTGGCAATACAAAGCGATTCGGCGAGCAGGCCGTAGATAAGGAATAGCAGCGACTATCAGTAAATGGCACATAAAATATACGAGCCACACAATACGAATTGCTACCGAATGCGAAGAAGAAAAGTCAAACGTCGCTTCTGCCACCACCAAGCGTAGTGTGTATCGTCGTCTACGACGCCATCTCACTCAATTTTCGATGGCTTTCCACATTGCCAATCATTTACATTCAACGTGAACTATTCTTTAGCGATGATGTTCAGAAGATAAGAAAAATAGACAATACTTAGAGGCATTGGGATAAAAACTCTATTAGTGACCGGTACGTAAAGCCCAAGAGGATTGTTGAGTTGTATAATTTCTGTAGAAACGATCGTTACTGAATAACACATAAGATGCAGGAGCGACTATTAATGGGTTGGAACAACTGCTAGTAAATAGTATAATGTAAGCGCGACTGTTCGTGAATGATATATAGAGCACTATTTTGATAGAAGTGACTGTTATTGCACGGTAGGCTTATAAAGCAATTTGATTGCACCGTTTGAAAAAATCCACAGAAACCATGGTCTTTAAACACACTAGTGAAGGGAAAAAACTGGATACTGACGTCATCGGTAATTATACGTAAGTGTAACCTTCGGGCTAAGTGAGAATAGACCAACTTTCTCCTGACAACCTGTTGAAACGTTGAGATGGAGAATTACCTGGAAGGAAGCAAAGAATGGTTTTAACTATCATTTTTCTCCCCTAAATCTAATTGTGAGATTTTAATGCTAAAAATACACCGTTTTATGGCGGAAAACTGTCTAAAGAAATAAAGCTTCGTGAAAAATTACGAATTAAATTTGTGTAAATAAAGTATATGCGGGTTGAAGGACGAAGATGATTGATGGAACCATAACAAAAGAGGAGGGATGGTTCCTTGTAAAAAATGAATGGTAGAAATTTTGAAGAAGAAAAACAGAAGCTAAACTCAAAGAAGTTTTCTGTAGTAAAAATCATAGCGATCCGAGCAGACTTTTAACTTTTTAAAACCAATTAAGAGTGACCATGCTCCAAACCATTTTTTAAAATTTTCTAATGCCTGCGTTGCTATTCATCATCGTTTTTCTACACTCGATAACCGGTGTCGAACGTTAAGAGAAGCCTAATTAAAATTAATTAGAGCGAAAATTAGCAAAGTTTGGCCATCAAAAGCCGTTTAAGTACTG
This sequence comes from Centruroides vittatus, assembly GCF_030686945.1. NCBI lineage: Eukaryota > Metazoa > Arthropoda > Arachnida > Scorpiones > Buthidae > Centruroides > Centruroides vittatus. The sequence goes on along the minus strand of NW_027122478.1, from coordinate 273,812 downwards.
GAGGACATGGCATCGCGTGATTATTTCTAAAATTCCATTAAGTAGTCCATGATATGTAGGGAATCCACTCCTTTTATAATAAGGGAGTCCGATCGACCTCGGGCCAGTCATTTTCCCCCATAACTGTCCCACATTAGCCCTGGGCTAAGTTGAAACTATCACCGTTTCCATTGGTTAACAAGCTGTCGGAGGAATGATTGGTGAGAAGTTTCACTGGAAATTATCGACTGCAAACAAACACAGTTTTCTAAAGTGCAATTTTGTTGTTTGTGCAGATGACAGAAACTTAGCACCATCTATCCATCTCTTGTTCTTACAGTAGCTGATATTTAAAACTGCAAACGTTTCTTGCCAAGGATTTCCCATTTATACGTTTAATTTACTCTAAGGCATTGAGATGTTGACACAACTAATTATATTCACTGGAATATTGAAAGCAGAAAAAATAAATAAACAAAAAACAATATACACGTGTTGTTGTTTGAAAAGTCAACACCACCTTACTGAATAAAGTTATTAACATTTTTATCTCCAGGATATTTGAGGCTTTTAAGCAATTACTGTTTCCAAAAGAGCTTGTTTGATTAAGATATTTTTGGTCATCAATACAAGAGATGAAGGAATTACTTTGCGTATTAATATACACATATATATAAGCATAGGTAATGCGAAATTCATTAAATTCAGTGGCCAGTAAACAAATTAAAATTCTAATTAGGTTCGTTTGCAGCGGTCCGCTTTTTACGAATGTCACACGAAGCACGCCACCGTAAGGAGACTGAGACGTACGAAAAAAATAATTAAAAAAAAAAAAATGCTATTGTCTGTCCCGAGGTCTCGGGATTCTAGTTGTGAGGTTTAACCCTAATTTGTGAGGTCACTATTGGCGAAGGGAGGAGCGGAACAAGGAAAGAGGACTGAATCTGGTCACGACACTCGACTTGCGACAGTGACGGATGATCAGTTTGGAGACAATAGACGTCTGGGGAGAAAGCGAGTGAAGAAGTTAAAAAAAGAATTGAGTTGAACAATTTTTTTCTACCGCTTTAAACATCCATCACGTAACTAAAATATTTGTCCCATCCACCAATTAAGATTCCCAACCACTAAGAATGCCTTCTTAACGTTTTTGATCACGATACGCCAATTGTAATCGCTTGTAGTGAATGCTGCACGATACAAAGCGGTTCTTTCAGCCCCAGGGTATGAAATACGATGTTTTTATGCCATATTCGTTTCTTTATATACATATATATATACTCCAACGATATATTAAGTTATAATCCAATTAGTAATCAAGACTTAACAGAAATTCCCCGTGTTGCTTAACTTTAACCTGTGGGTGAGCTTCGTGGTTGAAAGAAAAACGTCGTCTTTAAACATTTTGGAGAGGTGCCAGAGCGGAGAATATATACAAACAGAAAATTGACCAATTACGACCTTTAGAAGGTTACTTTCATCATGAAAACTTTTGTTTTGCATTTCCTATAACGTCAGCCCGGAATACAAAATGAGATTTTGCGTGTAGACATTCGGCAATTAGACATCATCAAAGAGCTTTAGAATTAAAGCTCTACCGTAATAAATCATCAAAGAGCTTTAGAATTAAAGCTCTAACGAATATATAATTATTATTGATAGATTACACGTTAAATGGAAATGTTTACTTGAACAGAAATTCGCACCAAGGCCATTTATCATATAATTTTTTTATTTCTCAAAAAAAATCACTTCCTAGAATTATTAAATCTGAGAATAAACAAATTGATAAATTTTCCCAGAGATTTGCACCCTCTGGCCAAGCGCCAAAAGGGATTTACCTTGGTTAAAGTGGGCATCTGCCTTTGCTACACGTGTTAGGAAAACTGCGAAATAAATATTTACGTTGCAACATCGTGTATTTTGAGACTCAAACTATTATGTCCCGCAACACCCCCTGTAATAATAATAAACGCTTTATAACTACAGCAATAAGAAATTACCGATGGACATTCGACTTTCAAGCGAACATATTTCACATATTTTTCTCCTTATTTCGATTGTTTGTTTGTCCTCAGATGAGTCTCCTCAGTAGACATTGACAGATGCGCTGGTTGATGGATTGACCGTGTTTATGTTGGCCCCCGCTATCGTGCATACGTATCACTTCTACGTGTTTCCTCAAAAGCAGATAAAGTGGATAGCACGAATTACGTTTTTGTGTTACTGACGTAACGCTGATAGTAGCATTACTTCTCATCATTCGGGTATCTTTAAATGCTCTGTTTCTGAATTTTTTATAAGTAACTAGATACCATTTTTGCTAATATTAAGAGAGGGGAAAAAAGAGCATTTATCTGATTTAAAAACCGGTGTTCTTTCTGTGCACTTTGCCAGATGACAACGCTGGTCAGTCACCACCAAGCTAAGGTCTGAAAAGGGTCAAATATTACCCTTTCCTCCATGTTTTAAACTCTTATTTATTCATGTAATGTAATCTATGTAGGCACAAATTTTCATACGACCCAGAGATGAACTGTCGTAAATCAACTAAGTATGACTACAGAGTTGACATTCTTGACACTGGTGAATGACACTTAAAATATGAAAGGAAACAATAAAAAAAAAAACAGTATTTTTGTTTGAATTTCGAACTTAATTAAATCGAAAATAAATGGAATTCGGTTTGTTTGTACAGAAATAAGTTTTATTCGCGTGTTTGTACGGCTATTTACTTAGATTGTATTTTGCATACAGACACACATTTTTCCAAAAAAGGAAAAATAAATAAAAAGATCGAAACATCTTTTTTCACGCATGCTAAATATAGATGAATATACGACATATATAGGCTATGTGTGTGTGTATATATATATAACTGACAATTTTGGGTTCGACAAAAGACCTTTCAGTTATCGAATTTGTACATACGAGATCGTATTTTATCCATAAGAAATGGTGCATTACCTCATCTCATTCTTCTCTCGGATATATAACAGCTTTTGAGGGAACACTTTTCCATCTGTAACAATTGTTTCTTATTCTCTAGCTTGTCAGATTGTGACAAGACAAACAAACAGTACGACAACACAATCACCTGTTCCAACAAGTCTTGACAATCTGAATGGCAGCACCTAACAAAAACTTCCAATCGAAATTCCACAAAAGCTTCCTGTCCTTTCAACAACCCGTTTAAAAGAGACCTATAATATTCTTGGCAGAGGTCTCTAGAAGAGAGAGACATGGTGCAGCCTGTTTAACTCCCACATGTACATTGGGTACTTTTCTTTCCTGGGCTGCATACCAGGGGCGTGGTGCTCCCCGCTGCAGATTGATGGAGTGGACGAGGACCGGAGAGGTTATATTTCATCGCTGTTATGCACCGAACCTTCTTTTGCAAATGCAGCCACAGTGTAAAGTGATGCGATTCCATCCTATCTACCGTAGTTTGCCTTTCTTAAGTTGTCTCGTATTCATCCAAACGTGCAATTAATTTTAATTTCTCGGAGATTTTTGCGATTTTGTACCTATTAAACGTTTAATTACGGTCCGCATGTTATAATTATGGGTAATCAGTGCAAAGAGCAAAAAGATCTATTAATTTGTCCATCAGGATGCATGCGTTACTGAACATTTACTATCTTCCTTTTATAGTTACTTTTTCCTCTTCTTTAATCTAGCATCTTGTTACTTTTAATGATGACATTTTTCGACTGTTTAATTGCTAACATTTTTTAAAACCATTTTATATTCTTCTCTTTCTCCATATAAATTCCATTTTTTTAAAAAATCCAGTCGAATTTATTTTTCTTCAAATTGTTAAAAAAATATATTCGACATAATTGACATTGAATTTAAATTTTAAATGTCTTTTTTATAGCAATTTTTGTGTGTTGAGTGTAATTTTTCCGGGAGAAAAGTGTAGAGAAAAGATGCGTGTTCCATCGTTGATGGATGAAGAAGACAAAGTATACGCTACTTGCTTGTATTTAGACAAAGGAAAGATCAAAATGCTATAATTTTCTCTTTCGTTTTCTTATTTATTTTTGTTTTTTTATAAAGAAACGATGCAAAATATAACACACACACACATATATTGTTTATTTATCTTTCACGAAAGAAAGATGCTTGAATATAATTGACCACCTCTTTACTGCTTATCTGGAACATCGTAACTTAATAGTATTCTCTTTATATAACACACCATAGAAGAAAGAAGCGAAGAATTCACAATTTAATAGCTTTAGTTTACAAAAAAGTTATTTAAAATTTTTCTAATTTAACTAGAAAATAGCAGCTTTAAAATTCTAAAAATAATTACGTTTTGCTTTTCATCCCATAAATCTATTATAGGATTAAAGATTAATTTAAAAAAAGTATTCTGAATTTGTACGGCAAAAAAAAAATAGGGAAAGAAATGAAAGCTATGGAATTATTTATGTATAACAAGTTTAAAAATATTTATAAAGAAAAATTTTTTCTAATGAAATATATTCTCAGAGTATAATAAATTATGTAAAAATAAAATTAATAAATGTCATTAATTGGGGTCTGAGTCGATACCGATCAGAGTGGAACCTAGAGATACAGGAATTGATTCACTTAATGATTACATTACACTCGGAACAGACTGGGGAGATGCATAGGTAATTGGTATAAATATGATTTTAAAATGCAGCTAGAACTATAAACGGGACGAATTTTCTCTTTTGTTAACTTAATATACATAAAATAACGGCGTTACGTTTCTTTAAATAATGAATCCATTATAAAGTATTAAGATAGAAGCTTTCGTGGTAATTACTGATATAATTTACTTATTAAATAAGTTATATTGCGAGTTGGCTTATTAGAATACAATTGAATAAGGGTCATTTGTTACGAGGCCTTTTCGAGGGTACAATTAAACGGGCCTTTATGAGACTAGTTTCGATCTAACTTAAGTACGACGGGTTATTATCTCTAGAGGCCCTTTCCTTTGAACTCGTACGATAAATCCTGAATAGAGAAGAGTCAAATGGACATTAACTGTTATTTAGTGCTTAAGAGTGTTCGCTTATACTTGAACTTAACACTAACACAAAAAGTACAATTAACTCCTTGTCAAAAAATAGAAAGAAAAAGTACATTTGTTTTTTTTTCTTCTCATTCATTTCCATCTTTTTTTTTTCTATCGGTGATCAAAAAAAGGCGCTAATGCAACTGTTCGTGTCAGCCGTCCGTATGTCTCGAGAAGGTTTTTAAAACACATTTTATCGAAGATTTTTCACATTTAAATCATTTCCAGTTTATAAAAGTTTTATCCCTAAAATAAGTTAGAAATTTCGTCATTTTTGATTAAAAAAAAAAAGAGCGAAAATATAAATTTATATGATAATCTTGAAATAGAATACCACGCAATAAGGATATAACAAGAATTTATGCACTTTGCCATCCAATTTGCACCTTACCAAGGAGTTCGCGACCTCTAATAAAACCTGTCAAACTGTTTATAACTAATAAATTATATCGTTTCATTTATTATTTTTCGAAATTAAAAGAATCGAGTCAAAGGTGGCAAAGCGCAATTTCGTCCTAGACATCTACCACACACACACAACACGCGTTAATGTTGATAAAAGTCAACCATGTGCACGTAAGTTTGTTGGAGTGTTTGTCGAAACGTCTAGGTCTATAGTTCAATAAGTCAGTAACCTTTCACCGTCTCGCTATTAACTACTTCTAAATGAACTGAATGCTTGTAAAGGGATTTGCTAGAAAATATTCGTCGTATCGTATGTCTTTCTACTCTTACAAAATCCTAGTCTCACTCGTATATTTTCATTTCTGTGAATTTTAAAACAGAAAGTTAGTGAGACACGTAACTAAGATCCATGTCGACCGCTTAGTAACTTATATCAAAAGAGAATTGGACCGAAACGTATTTTAATAGAGGCATGAAATTTTATGATAATAATAAAATTTAGTAGGCCTTTTGGATAATTAGCATTTATTTCTTTTATTTTATAACGCTTGTTTGCCTTTTAGTATAAGAATTTTGTTTTTATTATTTACTTTTTGTGTTTTTCTCCACAGAAAAAAGATTAAACCGGAGTTTTTGAGGCTAATTATCTTTTCAAATTTGAATTAGCCAATACGGTGTTATTCTGTAATATACGTAATAATTGAAATTGATGTAAAAAACGTTTCAAACGATCGATCGGTTCGGAATTTAAAATCAATAAAAATCGATTTTAAAACGGATAAAGTAATTAAGCGATGTTTTCTAAATGAAATTAATCAGCGAGAAGCATTTATATATTTAAAAATAATGCGAATTAAACTATTATTATTAGGGATGAGGCAGGCTGCACAACTTAAAATCATCCGTAGCAGAAAAATGACCACTTGCAGCAAACTGATTTCTATTAAAAACTTTAGAAGAGAAAGTTTATTGTTGAAAAGTCTGCATTTAAGCCCGAAGTAGTTTCCAATCTTGCGAAAAGTTTGTATCGGCTTGCAATTATGTAACAAGAACTCTTTGTCTCATCATTGGAAAACTTTCCATTAGCACAACTTTCTATGATGTATAGACATCCGACTCTCCAACGAACTTAACAGGCAAGGCGAGAAGTTATCCGTGCATACTTATTACGTACAGGTAGAACAGTCAGTCACGTATCAGATTACAGGTTCCTCCGTAGTAATTTATGGAATAGCTGTCCTCTTGACGTTAGTAATTTATAACTATCTCACTCCTAAAACTGGAAACGTGTGATGAAAATCGTCATCTTCCTCTTGCCACGTGACTTTTCTAAACGTGACACTTTACTTCTACTGCCGACGTATAAATTTTAATTGGTCACTGCCAGATTTTTACCAGACCAACGTCCAAATTTTACAACTCCCGCCGAAATTAAATTCGGATATATGCCATTGTACTAATTATTCGAGGTACCAAGATTAATCGGGTCACGTGACGGAAGCACAGTAGCTCGGCATCGTTCTGGAAACTCGTCACTCAGTAGACACGCTAAGCTGACAGTTGTGCCACGACATCACCTGGCATTATTTTTTTTTTCCTTCTTGCGCTCTCGTACCACGTGAAGAGACAGCTGGATTCCGTCCTTTAATGTGCAGTGTATGGGGGTAGTAAATGAAGGGGAGCAACCTCTCTCTCTCTCTACTAGACATCGCTTAGTCAGCGAGTTTAAAGTTCGTGAAACCGTTAGACTTGAAAAGTGAGTGTGGTCAGGCAAATGATTTCTATTTAATGTGTTCCACATTACGGAAGTTAGTTAACGTTAAAGCTGACGTCAGTTTGAAGGAATAAACATCTTAAAAGTTGTTAGTCAGTCAACTTTGCTAGTTAAATTTCAACGCTTTCGTGAGCTCGCCCAGGGCTTGAACTCTTTACGAGCACTTCTTAATCGCATTTGAACATGTTACGCAATTATAAAAAATCGCTTTGATTACAATTAATGCCAATTTTAAGCATTAAGTAGAGTCAACGAACGAATTTTTCCCCCTTATTGCCGTTTGTAGAAGTCATAATTTGTGTCTTTTGTAATGCTAGAAGGAATGTTTTACCCCTTTTTTTTAAATTCAACGTAGAGGGAAGTCTGCTGACACAATGAACTCGATATCGGGCTAAAAAACGGGAAAAACGAAAAAAAGGGGGACGTAGACGACTAAAATAAACGTACTAGATTGGTCGACGACTGTATAGGTCACGCATCATATGCAAGTACCCGGCACTGGGGGGTTCGTGTTTCTCGTTGCAGCTGTGCTGCGGGCAAGATATGAATGGATGGCACTGTCGTGGTACGTGGAAACATGCCAGCTCTGCCAAGAAACCATTCAGAGGCGTTTTCAACACCCGGGTACCAAATCTGAGGATGGAGGGAAAGCAGGCGAAACGACCCATTACAGTCTCCATTTATTTTCGTGGTTTTCACTATCTTCTCTATCTACGAATTAATTTCTGTTCTTTAAAGCATTACCATCTTAAAAAACAAAATACACGAGATATATATAAATTTAACTACGTAAATTTTTTGTGTTTTCAAGTAGGGATGAAGCACTGCCGTCGATAGCGTATGTGATGTAGCACGTTGTATACGTATCGAATATCTAGTTTATAGAAACAACGGATCGTTTTTCAATTTCTCGACATTTACGGTCTAATTATTTTTCGTTTAACATTTCGATCGATTGATTCGTTCTGTTTTAAAACGTTTGAAATCGCCAAAGTCGGAAAAATGCTCGAATCTACGAAGCGGAGACAAGACGTGATAATTCAGCGAAAAAGCAAAATAATGTTTCAGGTGACAAAATGTCCGCGTGTTATTTCCTAATAGGCTGAAGTGACTCACCTCATTAGCATATTGACAAAGTGGGTGTTGACGCTTCATTATTGGATGAATTTCTTTCGTGCTATTGGTGCTTCGATTAATCTTTATTCGGCTACTCCATTGGATATACATCACTCACTTCTTTTTATCCATTTTTATTCAATTGGCCGATTTCCATTCGGATAAGACCCCTTAAGCAAAAGAGGAAGCAGAGTTCGAAACCACCAGAATATTTTTCTTCTTTTCTATTTTTTCTCATTGTCTCAATAAAGAGGTCACAAAGAGTAATGTATCTAAATTCTTTGCAAAACAATGAACGTGTTCTCATCTATGAATCCTAAGCATCCCGGAGTGGTAAACAAATTGGAGAAGGGATGCACCGTTCTAAATCGAAAACTCAATAGACGATTACATCACAATACTGAAATTTTTGTTACAAGATTTTTACAGTTTTGTAATGTTTTATTTACTATAAACCGGTTAGTTACGCTTATAAATAAATAAATATATATGCTGTATATTCGTTTGGATAAACGAGTACCTTGTGTTTGTCTAGATGACCTTGATGGCGGTAAAAGCTGAGTTAGTGTATAAAAAAAAAAAGTGAAAGTGGTTACAGATGTAGCAGGACTGGCTTGCTTCCAAGACTTGACGATAGAGGTCGTTAAACGAAAGAGAACGGAGTATTCGCTAAAGTCACTAACACACGTTGGTGACAGCGAAACTTACTCCTCATTAGCAAACCTTTTTTCGGGGGGTGGAATCCTCGTTAACTTTACATTTTGCCTATTTTAAATTTCACTCTCGATTTAAATGAACCGTATCCTCGTTTGGCACGAACGTCATTTAAATGGGAAGTTTTTACTACTCGTTGTCGAATTATTTTCCCTTCACGATTCCAGTAAACTTAACTAACTAGTGTCTTAATAACGGCGACTTATCGTTGCATTGTCGTGATAAATCGCCGATAGAACATGCTCAAACGCCCACATAGATCGGAAAATATAGATAAATAGTTCAGAAAGCGGAACGGTGGCAGACTGACGCCTCTCCCGTGGTACCAGCAGATTTTGCAGACAAATGGTCTTACCTCTAGACCACCTCTGAAGCTACCAGAAAAGCAAACAAAGACTAATTCCACGGACGCAAGTGGATACATTTCTCAGAATTGGTGATGGAAAGATAAAGGCCCGTCCACATTTGATCGTTTTATTTTTATCTTGCTGGAATGGAGTTAGGTTTTTGCTAACGCCGAGAATTTCTAATGTCTGTAACGTAATACTATTATAGTAATTAATCTGCCTTTCACTAAGTGGTTTGATTTATGATTAGACGAAAAGAAAGGATTAACTGTCCTAATCTCCAGGATTTAAAAGGAACCAAAACCGTATTAAATATGATTTTAAAAAAATAAATTGCAACTAATAATAGTATCGGTGAATTTATCGAGATTGTAGACTTTTAATCTGAGAGAAAATAATTAAAGGTTTTTAAAGTTAAACCAACTCAAACGAAAATAAATTAGGAAAATTACATGATTTTTTTCCTTAAAGGTAATATCAAAAACATTTTCCTGTTTTTATGTTAGCCCGCCGAGATGCCGATAGAGTATCGAGTTCATCAGACCATTACACATTAAGCGATCTTGCTAGTTGGGGCTATCCAGGGGTAAACAATCTCTATCACTTAACCATCCAATCAGGTGAGATATTCGCCTGTTAGTCACACTTGCCTCACTGTCCAGGATCATGACGTGGAAAATTGGACGCATATGCTTCATCTTGCGGGCATGGTTGCCCTGGACTCGTGCCCCCTGCCCCTTTCCGAGGGGGTATAGGGGTTGGCGAGTCACGGCTCACTGGCCTTCTGACGTCTATAATAGAGTAGTGGCGGTGACCACACACACTTTAGTAAGAAGGATGCCTGTTGCTCGGGGACTCCGATGGTAATTAGGTTGGGTCATTTAGGCGTTAGTCGTGAATTCTTCTTAACGCTGGACCAGTGAAAGAAGACACTAAACAGCAGTGGAAAGCAACAACATCCTGTTTTTCTCTGGAAGGGTTTTTCTCCGCTACCATAATTACATTTGATATTTCCGTTATTGATATTGCTGTGTTTCTTGTTTTCGGCACTGATGCTTTGCTTAGATATTCCTAGTTCTAGTGGGAGGAGTTGTTCTTTAATGACATACGGACAAAAAAGATGGAGGAGGATTGGTGGAATCCGATGAAGCGAGCGAACTAGTCACTGTGCGTGATGCTTGCAACCAAATAGTAGCGGAGACGCTATTACTGTATGTCAAAGACCCTCTTTGTAATGTCTAGTCTGTTAGAATTCATACATTCTCACGAAAAGTCCTTTCCGGGCCCCTTAGGTCTCTCGATGGATGCGATTGCTTCGATTCGTCGAAATGTCGGAACACATGCATCCGACTGTCTTCCTGGAATTGGGAAGATGCTACGCTGTATAATATAAAAGAAATCTTATCCTTTTTTACATTAATAACGCAGCAAGGATTTATAAAAGCAAAACGTATCACTGGAAAATCTTAATAGCCAACTACGTCAAAAATTTCACACCGGCAGCAATTGTACTCCGCACGAATGGCCATTTTAGACTTTAACAGAGTATAAAGCCACGACCGCGTTAACTATCTTCTAATTTATCATTATATTTAAATATAAATGGATATTAAAATTATAGCTTAGTGATTTGATAAGAATACGCAAGTAGTAATATTTGTGACAAGCTATTTAATCATATGATGTGCTTGAAGCCGAGAAAGATTTCATCCATGACTTATGCAGCAATGCAACTTAACTCATTCTCTCTTTCTTCCTGTCACGTAATACCCAGAGGGTAAATATTTGAAAATGTAACTGTAGGAGAGAGAGGAAAAAGTAACAGTCGTACTATTGTGATCGAATTTGAACTTACCAGATGATCCTGAAACGTGGCTGAAATGACAGATAAACGTTTCGTTAAACATGAAAGAACTATCGATATCATTTAGAGCAACTGCAATACGTACGACCGAAGTATTTTTACAACCTAGGCTTATTATATATTTTTATTCATATCTTAGAAGAAATATAGAGTTATACCGTTAACGGCTAAGTTCTCCAGTCGATAAACTATCGAAACCAGTGAGATGTTACGCATTTTATGGTAGTGTGGAGAGTCAAAGGAAAACAACCCAGTTAATAAAACGAATAATGTTTCTTCGAACAGTGAGTCGATTGTGGTAGATTCTTTGTTTCGTGAGGCGGAGAGGTTTGGCGTGTCTGACTCGGACATGTCATGTTGTAAAATGTAGTACACTGTGTGTGGCTAATTGTTTCTGTCTGTCAAGACTCTTCCTGTCTAAATTGTAGGTTGTCCGGCATCACGGTAGTTTCCCTATAGAAACTTACCATTTTTCGGCGACACCGATAATTGGAGTTTGCAGTGTCATTACTTTGTCGTTTTGTTTTTTTTTTTCATACCTTTGTGTACCTCCACGACTATGTAAATTTTTACTGCTAATGTTATCTGATGTTTATTATAAATTTCGCGAGAGATCGAACTTTCTGATAAGTGTGTAAATTCTCTTGGAATGTAAATTTACTGCTAATCTTTACAATACCTGCGCATTCTTTAGCGTTTTGGAGAGAACAAAACTTCCATTTCGAATTAAGTAGTTAACTAATAGCTGTCGAGTTATGAATAGCGTTACTTTTAAAGAGAATTTATGACACATTTAACCTAGGTAGAGTAGACTCCCGTTTAAGAACCACTTCAGTTCGTGACTTCTCCAGTTCGAAAATGTGGCAGTGAAAGACTTTTTTATCGTTTGAAAGATGCTATTAATCCATAGCAACAAGTAGATTTATTGCAGTATACTGTAAAAAGCATCTTCCCTTCTTTCCTCTTCACAAGCTGCTATTGAAAACAAGATCACTTTTTTACACAACTCTCCCATTATTTCTCCATATATATTTATTATTAATGCAGCATCTGTGAATATATAAGTCAATATCTATTATAGATTTATACTTTGTTTGATAACAACATTCAATTTTGCTCAAAAACAAACAAAATGGATTTAGATAGGCTTGTCTTTATAAATTAACATAGATTGTGCATTTACAATTTAAATTAGTAAGTAACCTGTAAAAAATATAAATACCTTACATATTGCAACTGAAAGGAACCATAGGAAAACATGAGAACTGAGATGTTAGATCCTTTCATTATAATCTATTCAGGCACTTCTCATTATTTTGATTATTATTTAAAATCCTATACAATTAAAGAAGGAACTTGTCAGGCTTGTTGTAAATGTCTATTGTGTGTTCGTGCACATAGCTACTTTTATTCTTTCTGCTCTTTAATAACCATTCTCTTATCCGATTGTCTCATCTATCTTGTTTGTATGAATAGCATTAAATTGAATTTGTAAAATCTTTCATCCTTCTTCTTCTTTTTTTTTTTTTTAAAATAAGTTTTATTATTATATTGGTAACATATTTTGGAATGATAATATTAGATATGACAGGGTTAATTATTATACATTTCAAATTTTGGTATTTTCATGTTACTTCAGAAATTGTATTATTATAAATTTGAATTTTTCTAAATATAAATAGCAATTTAGTTAGTTTGAAATTTTATTTTAGTTTATATGAAATATCAGTATGTTAGTAGCAACAAATATATAAATAATTTAATTCTATTTCTTATTAAAATCATAATTGTAGGACTTTATATTAATCCCTTATTAAAATAAATAAATTTAAATTAGAATTTTTCTTTCATAATTTGTCATAATTTATTCATAATGTAAATTTATTAAACTGCACATAGATAATATAAAGAATCATACTTCCACTATTCAAAAAACTTTTATATGAAGGCAAAGATATAAAAGTAATATAAATTATTATCTATATAAGAATGAAAAATAGTATTGCAAATGCTCATATAAAAGAATAGAATCAATAAAAAAAAAAAAAGAAATTTTGTAAATGCTATAAAAGTGTATTGCTTTGTGAAAATACTTTCGCCTCTCCAGTTTTGAATTTTATGGTTGTGTAAGAATTGCCATTTACCCGGCTTTTACCTACAATTAGCCTTTTACATGTAAGAGTTTCTATCATTTACCATCACTTAGAGTAGTGTAGTGAGTATGTAATGTCCTGTCACTGGGCTTTAGAAAAAAGAATTGTGCACTCTTTCCCCATCAATTCTGAGATGCAGACAAAAGCAAGCAGAACTACCTCTTCTATTGAAAGTGGGTAATGAAGTGCACACTTGCATTGGACCAGAACCAATTTTCGTATTTTTCATGGCGAATGCACGAGGGAGAAAAACAGTAGTAAATAGAATAGATGTGAGGGTTGTGCGCTAACATCTGTTCTTAGCAAATCACAGTTCTTTTGTGGTAAAAATACAACCTGCACTTTCGGTGTTGTTCATACTATAATGTTGCTTTTTGGATGCTGTAATCTTCCACTTACTGATTCATTTTATCAGTACTTTTCAACTAGAAGCAGCTTTACCACACGTAATGCCATTTGGTATATTCGGCTTTCTCTTCTTTGTCCTAATCCAGGTGAGACCCGGGAGTCTTGTGGAAAAGCAAGCTCTAATTATCATTGCATGATGAACCATCTAATTTGAAATGTCACTCTTAAGAGGGTGGGAATTGACAGCGGGGATATTTGTCAGAATCACGGGATATTGCGCATGCGTATTACGAAGAGGCGGTGAGATCAAAGTGAGTTGTCTGCTGCTTCTCAATCAGCGAACTTTGCTGTTGATGTAGTGTGCAAATAACATTTTTGCTTCAGCTGCATTCTACCCCCCTCTGATGGGATGTATGTAGTGGTTGGTACAAAAATGAGTTTATTCTCTGAAACCAGATGGACTCTTCCATTCAAGAGTAAAGATCTTCCATCTGTATCTGATTACACTCGTGACTCATCCATCTTGTTAATTTACTGATGGAGCTAGAGGCTATTATCATGGAGTTCTTGGATGGGATGTTTTCATTAGTAACAGTACTTGCATGCACTTTGAATTTTAATCTATGTATTCAATACAAAGATAGAAAGCAAAAGAATTAACTCACTCATTGTCGGACCTACAGAAATTCACAATATTATGCATTTAACGTTTGTCGTCGTCCATTTCCGATAGTTTTGCATATAATGTAATTCATACATTATCATAATGTTCATTCTTGGAGTATATTATTATGACTATTAATTTGTAATTGTGTCTGCTCTAAAAATGGAAAATATGAAGTTCGAAGAAGGCCGAACATTAAATGTCACATATATAATAAAACTTTCAAAAATTAATAAGAGACTTCTTCATTTTCAAAATGAGATTCAAACATTTAAAAAATGTTTTTTGATTAAATTGAGAAAGATTAATCAAATGTAAGTCTTGACGATCACATATTTCACATGACCAACAACTTATTTATGTTTGTAATATGATCAACATTAAGTTTGGAAAATCTTGTTATATGAAAATATCATAAATTGATTTTATAATGTATTTCACAAACAAAATTAAATATACTGTAGATTTATTTACTATGTTGTTCACTTATTACATATATTTAGATATCTTTTGAATAATTTAACATAAATTTCTTTGCTTTTTTCAATGCTAATATTGATCAACAAATTAATTTTACTTAACTTAATGTACTTAGTCTTATTTTGCTGCTTTAACTTTAATATTAATCATTAAATTAATGTAGTTTATTCAATTAATGAATGCTAATTTCAAATAAATTACAAATACTCAGCTGATTAAACAAGATTATTATGTATATATAATAGTAAAATTTGAAGAAAATAAATTTATTTTATTTTTGTATACTGCTGAGTATTCTCTCAAAAGAACACAAAACAGACAGATATTAAAACAATATATTACAGACAGATATAATAAATTTTGAGAATCATTTTTCATTGATTTTGATAAATGCATTAAATAAACTTTTATTTAATTTGTCAAATTTTTTTATAGACAAATAAGGTGAACATGATACCACCAACACATTCCGGTTCGCCGTTACCCTTTGTGATGTATAATAGTGAAGCATTTGCCCAACCTCCTCCAGCACACATGGGCATTCCACCTGTTCATATTGATCCCAAGACAGGTATGTCACATTTTGATAGGAATACAATTATACTTGTATGTTACTTGCTAATATCTGTCTGTTACTGTGCTCTACCAGTTAGGTACGATTGTCATAAAAGGAGATCTATCAATGGATGGTATTTTCATTGTCATACTGCAGAAGAAATTGGAGTTAACTGCAAGAATTTATTATCTAAGGTGTGATAGTTACAAAATTGCTATGTCAAAAAGCTGTTCGAAACTTAATTAAATAGTTAAAACATTTAATGTTAAAATTCTCTATTTTAATGAAACCACTAATATTGATTTCCCTTTCTTTCCTTACAAAATATTTTATTCTGTTGACACTGCATGGTCATTATTAAATTCTAGAAAACAAGACAAGAAAAAACATTATTAATTTAGAAAGCATTTCTGTTTGCATTATATTTTTATATATGATGTTGAAAAATAAACTCCCAAACAAAAGTTATTAAGAATATTAAATTATACTTTATTTCAGCAAAATTTTAAATATCCAAGTTTATATATTAATGAAATGTTTATCTATAAATGGAAGCAATTGATTTTGGTAAAATGTTTTAATAGTAGATTTTGAAGAGATATTCATTTAAAAGTAGCACAGTAAATTATAATATTTATCACTAATTTACTATGTCAAATATGCCATTATTATTATTATTATTATTATTATTATTATATGTTAAAAATTAATGTATTGATTAAAGTATATAATATAATAATCAATTAAAGTAAGTAATATAATAGTTAATTTTTTCTTATGAAAGATTGATTGTAATTAATAATTATTAATATATTGTAATTGCAATTTCATTACTCATGTATGTAAAAGTCACAAAGTAATAAAATATTTTCTACTTAAAAATTTATAAAATAACAAAATTCTGTAAACAACACTATGAAAATCAATTTTTTCATTGCCAATTAATTAATTAATTTTATATAGTATTTAAAACATGATTAATTAATTGAATTTTAAAAATAATTAATCTATCAAACATCCAATTTGCTTTTGGATATCATTTAATTGTGTTAACTAAACAAATATCTTCTTTCTTCTTGAAAAAATAGAAATAGACAAATGCAATTAAACTAAATAATCATCTCATTAATGAGAATCAAAATTTAGTAGAAGTCATTACTTATGCAAATTCTAGCCAAGGAAACTTATTGATTTATGATGTGTTCTGTTAGTAGCACTGTCTATCTCAGTTAAAATTACTTAATTTTTAAATGAAATTGTGAAGAAGCCATTTTGAGCAATTTGTCATAATATATAAAAGCAAATCTATGTATCTAAACTGTGCATCTATGCCAGTACATACATATATACAAAATTCGTTATATTGCTGTTAGAATTTTAAAGCTTTTTTTCCATTTAAAAGATCATTTTTGTTGAAGAAAGAAAGAGAAAAAAAAAGCATAGATATTTAGCCTTAAGAATATTATATATACAATCAATTTTAGCAGAATTTGAATTACGAAATCAATGAAAATGACTATAACAACATATTTATTCAAATTCATAATTTTATTATTTTGAATAGACAAAAATTATTAATAAAATTAAAACAAAAAAGTTGACATAGTCTTGTACATATCATATAAAATACATTAAATATACTGTCATTTAATATAAAATAGATTGTATGACACAAAAATTAAGTCAGTCTGCTAAGTTTGTTTTAATGAAAAAATACCATCCCAAAATTCACAATTTCTAAATTAATAAAAGTATTCACTTTTAACATTTATTTTTATTTGTCATTTCTAGTGTTTGTGTATTATAAATTGATTAATATTATATCCGTCAGATGAAATATGACAAATTTAATTGAACATGACTTTGTACTTATATGTAAGGAGTTCCAGAATAGATAAATAAAAAATTACAAGAATTAAGAATTTAATTCATAAAAATCATAAAGTTTATTTTGTTGATGTTGGCATTTTATAATAATTAACTTTTTATTTTAAATTAAATGTTTTTTAGAATTAATTCATAATTTGTAAAAAGCATTATCTATATACTAGCGAGGTTGAGGCGGAGTTTTAAACGCGAAAAAGTGTACGTCGGACGTTCGGCGCCGCTTTCCTGTAAGCCTAGAAATTTGGCAATGGTCTCTGGAATGTCGATCATGATTCCACTGACTTTCCAAACACCATTGTCAAACTTCTAGGCTTACAGAAAAGCGGCGCCGAACGTCCGACGTACACGTTTTTGCGTTTAAAATTTCAGCCTCAACCTCGCTATTAAATGAAATTTTATCAATCATAAATGAATTTGTTTGAAAAGAATATCAGTGTTAATTGATATTTACATTCAATTTATACGAAGATATGTTTCTGATGTGAATTTTAAAATCCTGCTTTAGATATAAACATTTGCCTGTGTCAAATTTTTATATTGAGAATTTGAAATTTATTATTGCTATAAATGAATCTAACTTAATTTAAGGTTAAAAAATATGGTAATTTAAGAAAATTCTATAAATAAATTGTATATTTATAAACGTACTTGAAATGTTAAATGCTACATCATAAATAATATATTATTCATCAAATCTTTCTTAGATTTTATAAACTTTTAAAATTTATAAAAAAAATATATTAAATATATGCAAATTTATTATATTCAAGGTATTCCTAGGCCTCCTATGTATCCAATAGCCCCACCTGGTCAGTATCCTCATCCTGTTTTTAGTCCAGATTTCACTCAACAGCTTCAATGGTAAGCCATGATTCATACTTTTATAATTCGTTATTTCAAATACGATATAATTAATTTAAATTTAAATTATTGTATTATGACACATTTATTTATTTATTTGAATTATAAACTAGCTTCATAAAAATTTTTCTGCTTTTATTTTAAAGTTTATTATAGAAATTTTATTTTATAAAATTATGAAAGTATTAGTAAAAGGTTTCATTAAATAGCTAGAAAGTAAATATTAAAATAAAAAAAGACTGAAAATGTTGAGAAAAATTAATTTTTTCTTATGCGAAAGAACATTCATTATACATTTAAGTTTGAATATAAGCTTTGTTCTTTAATTATATGAAGATTCTTCTAGTTATAAGAAGTTTTTCTATTACCATAGCCGATAAAATTTTAAAAGTGAATATTTTTTAAATATAAAATATGTTATTGAACATTAGTATAGTGCATTCAAAATTGTCAGTTTTATTTTGCTACTTATTGCTTTTAATCCATTAATAGCTAATTAAAAATAATAAGAGAAAATATATAAATAATAGACATAATCTATTATAAAATATACTCAAGTCCACTTAACAGAGCACTGGATAAGATAGAGTTAATTCACTTAAGCAAACTGCTCCCATGTTCTCCTCTATATTTTACATTAGCATGACTCTTGTTAACAGAGCATTGATTAGTAGAGCAGTCCATTTAAATAAGTATAGTGTTGACAGCATTTTTAGAGCAGCAGTCTGATTAACAGAGCACTATTCTAAGGAATATTTATAAGGGTCTATCTTTAATCGTATGGTACATGAGCATATAGTGACACAGTTCTCTACATTATGGTATTTGTTGAGATTTGGTGAAACCTTTCATTGGTCAGTTTCCTAATACACAGTCAGTCAAGATTTCTTATAGAATCATAACAAACAGATTTTATTAGACACAAATGAAAAGCAATTACATATTAAAAAGGTATAATACAATATATACGTAGATCACATATATATTATCATCTGAGAAGTGAAAATATATGTGACTGGTAATATGTGATATACTGTATTTACTCGCGTATAAGACGATCTTGCGTACAGGACGAGGTGTGACTTTAAAGATCAAAATAAAGAAAATTAGATTTATTAATACAAATCTAACTTTATTTCATTTAATCACAAAAAAAATATCAAATGCATGTAAATGCAACATCATTCTGCAAAAATTACTGGCATTTTAAACTTTAAGGAAAAATCTTGTAAAATCGGCAACATAATTTGTTTATGTAAAGCTGGATAATCGGGAACTTTTTTTGCCAATTCTTAACAGTCGAATCCACTCTGCATCGATTACACTTATGAGTTTCTCTGAATTCGGATTTCCTAATAATCATCTGTTTTCAACATGGAAATGGATTAAATCTTATGTTGGGCTGAAACTTATATCAGTGTGATTTTGGAATTCAATTCAAAAGCTTTGCTTTTCCTATTGCTATTCACCTTTACTCCTGACAATACACAAGAACAATTCAAACAACCCAGATAAAATACTTTTGTTTTTAAACACAAGTGGCAAATACACAATTCACAAAAATTATTGAAAAAATGCAAAGAATCCTTCACTCGCATGTATAGCACAACCTAGGTTTTTGAAGAAGTGAAAAATGAATAAAAACCTCGTCTTATATGCAAGTAAATATGGTATATCATCATCTGAGAAGTGAAAGCAATGTGACTGGTAAATAACCAGTCACATTTGCTTCCACTTCTCAGAAATCCATCGATGGCACTTCTTGGGCCATCAAGGAGTTGGGGATTTTTTCTCAGATCCAGAAGGAAAACTTAAGGGTCTATAATGGTTTCTACCTCCCTGTAAAATTAATGTTATTTTTACTAACAGAAAATAAAATCTTTAAGACTGCTATAAACATTTTACATTTGTTCAAAAAAAAAAAAAAAGATGTTTGGGGCCTAGGTATAATGGGCTCCTTTAGCTAAGCTCTTGACAGCCGAGGCAAAATATGCTATATTTACTGATTGTTCAATAGAACAATAAAACTGAAAAGAATGGAAATCAATATGTAAGTACTGTTAAAATTCATTATTTTACATTTCCAAGAGTATTATAAGTTATGTAGAGTTCCTAAGACATGAAAAAGGGAAGAGAATTGAATATCATTAACAACCCTTTCAGTGATCCTGTTACTTCAAATAAGGGAGCAATTCAGATAAAAGATGCATGATGCAGTGATCTCAGGAGTACTTTCTTAAGCAGACTTGACTGTATGTTGATACAACTTATTTTTGCATGTAAAAAACAAAATGACTAGATGACAAATACTGTCATAATTTACTATAAATGAATTAAACTGATATTCAAAATAACCACAAAATATAGAATTATTATATATGAAAATAATTTTAATATATTTTCAAAAATATGAAGAACATTTTTTTTATTGGTGATGTTTTTCAAGATTGGTTGGAGATGATGGGGTTACTCCACCTGCACCATATACAATACATTTATAGATAACCAAATGTTTTAAGTATGATTTCATCATGTATATGTTTAAGGGTTCATTCCTAAAACATCATTAAAATGCAATGTCATCTGATTTAGAAGGGTGAAACTTTGAGGACATTCCCATCTTAATTAGAAATGGATAAAATTTGAGGACATGTTATAGGATAAAGTTCAATAAGAAACCATAATTGTACACTTTTTTCCAAGTATTATTTCATTCTAAAATATAATTTATTCAAAACTTAATGCAAAATGATAAGACTAACATAATATGTTGGCAACAGGTTTGTAAGTCTAAATGGTACTGAAGACACCTTGGTTTAGCAGCATAGCAAAACCTAAAATGAACTTCTGACATTAGATTTGATTCACAGTTGTTTGAAACTTTGGCTAACTTTTTCTTCATCTTGTTAATCAATCTCTGAGTTGATTTTGCATACCATCCATTAGCATAGACTGGTCCTTCATGATAAGTACAAAATTGTTCAATTGATTAGAGATGGAATATGTCTTTAGAGTTGTTTTTCTTTGAACACAATTCAATCAGCTTTGTTTGATTCTGATATGTATAGTGAGTAGTGGCCAGATTAGACCAATGCATTCATTGTTTGAGTAGCACTTTTGGATATAGGGACTATCCCTTGCACTCAAGTTATGTAAATGTCTCAGTTTATGGCTCCTTTTAACTACATGAAAAACGACTGTAATGATCTTTTTGGTCCAACTGTAAGCCAGACTAGTAACTTTTTCTTAAATTTTTCCTTGTGGTGCAATCTTTCTGTCATCAGATATTTCTCCCTTCTTCATAATGTTTGTAGGATAAGGAAACTAGAAAGGATAGTAACTCTTGTTGCCTATGATTACATGAGGTATGAAAAGGTTGCCAAAGGAACAGTTGCTGATGGAATGCATGGGGGCTGAGGCCCAAGAAGCTGCAGGTCGTAATGACCTTAGAGAGCTATTCCATATTGTCTGACAGCTGACTGCACTTGAGGCCACTCTGATGTCCCAATCAAGGACAAAAATGGCAAAGATGAACAAGATGCCCAATGGGTCAAACACTTTAGACAGCCAAATCTGGTGACATGTGCCATTGGTGACCCATCAGAACAGACTGATGCCTAGATTTGATTGTAGCTGCCAAGGTTACCAGTGCAATGAAAGTTGCTAGCATAGACCAGATCACAATTAAATTGTTGAACATGGTGGCCAACATTGTGTATGTGCTCTAACTGGGTTGTTGAACAAATGCTAGCAACAAAGAGCTGTATCTGATGATTGGGTAAAAGATATTCTTATTAGACTGCCAAAGAAGGGCAGGACAGCCTTGATGAGTGCAACAATTGGAGGGAAACCATCCTGCTTTAAGTGCTGGAAAAATTATTTTGCATCATCTTGCTGTGATGACATTGTGACAAAGTGAATTTGATGCTATGTAAAGAGCAAGCTGGGTTCTGTTGCAGTTATCTTTGCCAAGCAGACCCTAACCCTGCACAACAATGCATAGAATTTTGCTGACTGCTGTACTATACATTATTTCATTCATTTTTGAAAAGCCTTTGATAATGTGCATTTTGATTCCCTGTGGGCTGTAGTGAAATATTATGGTATTCCCATCATTATGACATCTTTAAGAGCCTATTTTTGAGCACGTGCGCCATTTCTCCTTACATGTCATTTTGAATTTTGAGCACGTGTACCATAAATTTGTCTATGGCACACGTGCTCAAAATGACATGTAAGGAAAAATCATCTGGCAAGCAATGTATCATACGATTTCAATTTATCATCTGTCTTTTTCAAGTATCCTTTTGGTTTATCACCCGATCAACCTTTTTACAATCAGTTTTTTTACATTTGCTCTAATTAAGGCATATACCTTTAATTTACTTAAATATCATTATTTGAAGTATAAAACTTTGGCACATAAACATCTTTAAAGCTAAGTATGCTTACAATATGGCATAGACTCAAAAAGGTTTGCAATCCCTAGCCTATACTATAATTCTTGCTACTGTATTCAAATAAATGACAGGATGATGAACTTCTTCAGCATAGAAACTGGATTAGGCAGGATACATCTTGTTAGCATTTCTGTTCTTGTTGGTGATCAACCTTGATTTTGATATGCCATGGATTACAGATACATGGCTAACTGATTTGTACTGCTGATGACATTGCACTGGTTGCTGAGGGAAGTGATGCCCTCATTTTATTACTACTAAACTGAGAAAGGAGGCAGCAAAAGTTGGGCTACATATCAGTAGTGAAAAGATAAAATCCTTTGGTTGAGCACACAGTTTCCATGCTGTGGCCATGTTCATTGGAGACTGACAGATTGAACAGGTGGACTGCTTTGCATATCTTGACAGCATTGAATCAAACAATGGCAATATTGAAGCAGAATAAACTACCAACTTGGTTGGGCATTGATCATATTTCGGAGACTTTAGCCAATCTGGATATCAACAAACATTTCCACAGTACTAAAACTGCAATTTTAGAAAACTGATGTGTTCCAAACTATTACTACACTCATGAAGTGTGGAAAATGTGTTCTACCATTGCTATTTACAATGAATTCTCAGAATTAGCTATCTTGACTAGCCCACAATTGAAAAAATCCTAAAGAGGAGTGACAGAAGGCATCTGGAGAACATTGTGATGGAATTTAGACTGCATTTCATTTAGCATGTCCTCTGCCTGCCAAATCACCAACACCTAGAAATGGCAATGCAACAGATGCTGCCTGGTGGGAAATGCAAAGTGGACTGACCCAACATGATGTGAAGAACATTCCAGGAAGATTTCAAGATACTGGGAATCAAACTTGGATGAAGTCATAGCCAGTAATATCCACTGGAGAAAGCTTGTTGTCCAATGTGCCCAGATGCACAATCAAAGATAAGAGAGTGAAAGGAGCATCTCTGATGTCTTTGAGAAGATGTCTCCATTTTTGACCCAGGTACTGGTGCTAATTTTGTCTTCATGCCAAACACTATTCTTTTCATACAAACCTACGAAAAGAATAGTGTTTGAAATGAGTTGTCTGATACCTAATAGCTTTTTGCCAATGAGTTGAAACTGAGATCAACTTGGTATTGAGGACATGTTTCAGACTACGAAACCAAAAGTGCAATTGGACAACAGTTGCATCTGATTTTATACTACTGTTACAACCTTTTTCTATTCTATTCAGGATCTTGTAAACCCATCTCCACTTTAGACGAGCAATCATAAATGCCTAACAATGTCTGACATTTTTCATGTCTGGTTGAAGTTTGCAAAACACCATACTTTTCATTCAACTGTCTTTCTGTCCAGTCTGTTTATCATTATGATTATTCTAACGAAAATAACTACATATCTAATATCAGTTGAAAACAGATGTCTTCAGTGTTCTCTTTATAAATTCATTCCTTTCTTGTCCATGTATCATGAATCAAGAACATGTTGAAATTTGTGTATGTTTTTTCCAAATACCTTAAGGCCATAAATTTTATTATTATTAGTTGTATTTATCAATATAAATAATTGATAACATCAGATGATAGAAATTAATTAGATTGTAGATTTACATGGCTGATAATATAAAAAATTGTTTTGTAAATGTAATCATTTTAAAAAAAAGTTATTTTCTTTCTGTTAAATGTTTCTTCTTCGATATTTTTAATTTGCAAATGTGTGTGTTCATTTTTTCTTACATCATCTTCAGTTTTATTTAGACGAACGCTTTTCTTTTTTTAAGGAGATAGACATTGATTTTATGTTTTAAGTCTGTAAAGTATTTAAATTTAAATATATAATAGTGTAAAACTGTTTATTATAAATTTGTGGCTATTAATTCTGAGAATAAAATTGATATTTGTAATGATGATTTTAAATTGCTGCTTAAATGGCCAAAATTAAAACAAATATTTCTAAAAGACTAAAATTGGTTGAAGCCAAAATTGAGTAACTAATATTAATGAATTCAAATACTTTTTTGGAGATGTAAAAAATATACAGTAGAATCACAACTCCACATTGTTCAAAATGAATTTGAATACAAACAGTAATATGATATTGATTCAACATGCTAGCAAATGCATATTAGATAAAGTTAAACTATCGTACACTTTAGAATTTAAAATTACTTTAAATAGAAAATCTTAAGATATTTAAGATATATTTAAATAAACCACTTCTTGTTTCAGTTTCTTATTCTCTGTTAGACTGCCTTAATAATAACAGGTGAAGTAAAATTGATAGCTTTCATTTTTGATATTGAATCATTTAAAAAAAACAGTTAGTCTTACATATCATGACTTTTTAGTAAGCTGCTTTTTAATTAATATAATTTCAATATTTATAAAATTACATACATCCAAAGAACAAGTGATTTATTCTCTTGTGTGTGGTTGTTTACTATTTAGTGATGCAGGCTAAAACATATTGTAGAACAGTCGTAAGCCAAAGAACATTTGAATGTTTATTGGGCTGCAACTTTAAAAAATTGTAGGCTTATAAATCCCCACTGTTGTCCATCCATCTGTCCTTAATCTCAAGAACAGAGTTAGTTAGATGAAAGTTGAGACCAGATATGAAAACGTTAGGGGCAGAAGGCCCTGACTGACCATATGTGAACTTCCGATGCAAACCAGAAGTCATGTTGTTTCAATTCAAAACTTTTCCTCTGAAAGGTGTTAGATCCTGTTGTTAAAGGAAAAGTATGATGTACAGGGGCAAGTCACTACTAATTTGAGGTGGAGAGAATATTTGAAATTTCAGTATCAATTTATTTCAAGCAACAAAATTTTTCTTACACGGGTTGACTCAGATCACCCATACACCCCTTTTAAAATGAAAGGAAGTAAGTTTCATCAAAAATTCTAAAATTTAGAAAGTACGTCGGATATGGTCTATAAAATGACGATATTTCCAACTTTAAGAACTAGCCAGAAGTGGGATATCCAGACTGGCAGTCAAATTTTTTAAATGGAACATGTTTTTCAAGTTTAATCCAAATTTAAACTAAAAAATACTATGATATTTTGTTTCAAATATTTTTTATGAAAATGCCTCCATTATCCATAAAATGATCTTGAAAGTATGATGCAGAGAGAAAAATGATACTATGAAAGAAAAAAAATATCTTAATTAATGTACTGTTGATGCAAGCAAAACATAATACAAATTTTGGCACAATAATTTTATATAATTGATGCTGAACTAATAAAAGTTGTTACTACTGTTACATAATATTTTTTTGTTTGTTTAAACTCTTCTGGAGTAAACAATCAAAATGTTCAAACTGAGCATTGTTCTTATGAATAAAGAATTTGTTGCTAGAAAAACTTTATAGGACATAGTGAATTATGACATCTTTGAAAGCTATGTAACTGAATATGAAAATGTAAACACAAATGTAATGTTCCCATTTGCTGTTACTGGTGATAGTATTTCAGAAGAATTTGTAGTAGACTAATTTTAAGTCTCTTATTAAATGGTTTTTTATTTTTAGGTAAAATTTGGCAAAGGACATTAAAATTCTCTTTGCAGATCTTGTCACACTTTAATATGATATGGTTCATTCAAACTTATAACTATCACAGTTAAATGCCGAAAAATCAGTGTTTATTTGAATTAATTTAAGGCAACTGAATAATTCTGAAAATCATTTTTTTTTCCTCCCATGAAAATTATTACCAAGAATTTTAAATTTATTTTTATTATATGATTATAAATTATATTGAACTGTTTTATTATATAATAACAAAAAATGTATATGCACTTAAATCATTTCATAATAGCTTATAACATAACTTTAATTGTACTTCAAGTTACTTACAACTGAATTTTCTGAATACTGGTAAATGTATATCTGCTCTACTTGAAAAAAAAGTAAACCAAATTACTTTATAATTATAGCAAAAAGTATACTTTGTCATGCTGATTCACTTTTATAAGTTTTTCATTGAAAACTGATGAGTATCAAGATAAATGATTTAACAGATCTAAAATGCTTTTGATGAATTCATTACAAGTTATGTAAATATTTTAAAAACAGATAAACCATTATAATTTTAATAGTAAACATATAAATAATTGATTTTCAAAGAAATAAAAAACTGTAATCTGCATTATACATTTTGAGAATTTCTATCCCTATCATCAGAACTTAAAATACAAAATAAACATGAATGCAATTCAATAAAGACAAAGATTGTACAGAAGTGCTGCTTATTGCAATCACACATCATCGAGCCACTATATCCCAAAACATTAAATAACATTATACTTAACATTCCACTGTTATTAGTTATATAACAAGTTTGAATTTCATTAGACAGTTAATAGCAGTCAACTGACACAAGATAATAATTTATAATTCTTGTGAATTTAATAAAAGTAATAGTACAATGGTTAGATTCAATTTAAATTAAATCGTTCAGTCATCTAAGATGTCTGTTTCAATTTTTTGCACTCAGTATTCTATACACTACTATAGCTTAAATGTAATTTCTGTCAATTCTTACCTCATTTGTAGGTTAGCTGTTTACTGTTGTTGAAGACTGTGCTATTCATTACTATTTAATTAAAGTATATTACTGTACTGTACTGTACTATATCTCTTAGCATAATGGAAAAAGCAAATAAGAAACACAAAGATTTGTTCCTCAAAGATAAAGTTGAAATTTTAGAATGCCATGATAAGGTGCAAAAATGAGTCAAGTCAATGGTACTGCATAGTTAAACATTTCACAGTCAATTCTGTACAAGACTTTGAAATGTCAAAGAAAAAAATATGATGATGATTCACAAAAGAAAATCACACCAGAGAAAATAGTAAAGTTGAATTATCTTTGAAACTTTATTCAACAATGTTTGTAAAAAAAGTGTACCTGTTAATGGGCCACAAATGAGTCACAAAACAGAAAAAGTAGCTAAAAATATGGGAAAAAAGATTTTATTGCAACTCATGGGTGCTTCAACCAGTAGTAAAAGGGAGATCATTGTGTGCATATGAATTCTTAAACGGGAGAAAAGTTCTGATTCTGTGTCAAAGACAGAATGATCAAAAATTATTGCTAACTATTCATTCACTAAGGAATATCTATAATGCAGACAAAACAGCACTTAATTTTCATGGCATGCCTGATTATACATGTTAAACACAAAAGTGCTGAAGATTTAAATCATTAAACAACATATTACAGTTTATACTATGCTAATATGCAAGATCATAAACTTATTCTGGATGAATTACTTTACAAATAACAATTATTAAGTATTAAATGTTTTTAATTGTTTTACATGTTTTTAAATTTTTGATTCAATAAAACTAGAATTTTCACTAATTGTGGTCTTATTACTTTAATCACTCAGTTATTGTAATCAACATTGGCTAGTCCCAAAGTGATTACAATAAGCAGCACTTACTGTATTAGTGAAATAAAGTTAAATAGCTTTGATTGAAATTTGAAGTTAGATTATACTTTGCATTACTATATGAGTGATTAAAAACAGTTTTCATATATCTTTTTAATATATGAAAACTGATGTAGATATACGAAAGTACGAGTGAATTAACAACTGTAAAACTAAAAATACACTCTTAATAAAGAAAGTTCATATTGTTAGAAGAGAATTACAAGTCAGCAATGTATAAAGACATATTAGTAAATCAATATAATTCTTATTAACAGTTTATCAGAGAGAAATTATGAAACTTTCAGCATTTTTGTCTTAAAATATAAAATACAAAGAATTTCTAGGAGCTTGTAATCATTTATTTAATTAACATTTCCAAAATACAATAATCCCATTTCCAGATCACTTCAAATAAAATCAATTAAGTAACTGATTTTATTTTGAAGTGATCTGAAAATGAAATAATTGTATCCTAAAAATATTAATCAAATAAATGCTTTTACGCTCATAGAAACTATATTTAAAGAGAAAATGCCAAAAGAAAGTTAAATAATGAAATCAATAGGTTTACTGAAGCTCAGTGAAGTTAAAACTAAGATGAGAAATGTTACTGAAAGATAAGATAGGAAAAGGAACTAAACTTAGCAAATAAAAACATCATTGAATTTGAGAAAATATGGCAATATCATCATAATTTTATATGGATAAAAATGGATAATTCTCATTACAGCAAAAATATGAAGAAGTATGAAGAAATTGTAATTTATCTGCTACCATGAAGGCTTAGTATTACACAATATGGCAATAGTTTTTTACTTTAAAAAGTTTTAAGTTTAACTAGGTATGGACAAGTATTTAGAAATAGAATAATATGTATAAATTTTAAAACATCTGTACTTATATATGGAAAGTAAGAATGTTAATATTAGTTTATATACAAGAAAAATCACATTTTTTTTTAAATTCATAAATAATAGAATACTATAACTGAAACAACTGACAGTAAACAATTTTGAACTGATAACAATTAAACTTGTAGAAAATTTCAAGATGTATATAGTAAATATTGCATTCTTTATGTGGTTAAAAACATATTTGAAAATATGCATTATATACAAACTATTATATAAGGCTAAAATTAGAGCTAATTTTAATAGTAATAAATTTAAACAGTACTTGGGCTGCAATTTGAAAAAATTATAGACCTATAAATTCCCACTGTCATCCCTTAATCTCGAGAATGGAGTTATATAGATGAAAGACAAAATCAGATATGGAAATCTTAGACGCTGGAGGCCCCAATTAACTATATATGAACATTCAATGCAAACCGGAAGTCATATTATTTCAATTCAAAACTTTCCCCTGAAAGCAGTTAATAGAAGACTGGCAAGACTATTGTTAAAGGAAAAGTATGATTTACAGGGGGCAAGTAATTTGAGGTGGAGAGCATATATATTAAATAAATAAAAAGTATGATTAAAAATTGCAGCTCGGCATTGTATAAAATATCTAAAAATTGTATAATTGATGACAATTCCTATTTCAAACACTTTGGAAGTTGTTATTTTATTTGAAATACTTTTTCTAGGAGGTTCAAAGTATTTGTATTTTTTAACATATATATTTGATATAATATGCTGCAGTGAAATTTGATCAGTGTGTATGACATATGATGGCGTTATCAACAACAATCTCCTGGTCATAGTCAGGGATACTGAGAGCTTGTATAGTAGGGATTGCAATCCAGCAGTGTTTTGAATCCAGCTGGATTTTTGCTGGATTGAAATCATTCCAGCTGGATCCAGCACGGATCCAGTGTGGATGTATTTTTGGTGCAAAAAAGTGTTATCTGTCTATCTATCTATCCTGAAATTTATGTTTTTTTAATGAAATAAAACATTTTTTAAAATACTTAAAAAGCTTTTATTATTTAGACTGGTCACTAAAAATCAGTAAAACTTCTTACACATTTAGGTAGTAAACTTAACTTTGGTTCGGTTTAACATTTGAGATAGAGATAATTAACTTTAAATGTTTAGTTAGATTATAATTATAATGTAATCTTTAAGTTAAATAATAGCAAAGATAATTCTACTGATTAATTTATATTAATATATTATAATAATGTAAGGATGGATAATCAGTGGCTAAGTGGCTATCAGTCTTACCAGTTTTTATATATAGGCTGTACATATCAGTCTGTAGTTATTTATAGGTATATAAAACTATGTACTGGAAGTAGAATAAGTTAAATAAACTACACCTTTATCAATCCAGCAAAATTTAAAAATAATAACGTTTTCAATCGTTTTTAACGATCTTCCTCGGTTACAAAAAAAAACAGAACATTAAATATAGAACATAAAATGTGTTCGGAATAAATATGAAAATTAACGGAAAACGCCCAAACGGACAAAATATAGATAAATAAACAAAATAAATAGCGGAAAAAATATATACAGGGTGTTTTTCTTTAAACTGACGGTACTCAGAAACATCTGTAGAGCAATCTAACAGCCGGACTGTCGCCAAATTTGGGAGAGTGACTAAGGATGACATGGAAAAGAGATTCCGCGAAGAAAAATAGTAGTACCTAAATTCGCCAGTAGAGGAGGATTTGGCGCTGTTGTAGCGAAAAAGCTACCAGCACTTCACTGAAGAAAGGGTCATCAGTCGCTTTTTTCCACTTGCATGGCCGCCTCGCTCCCGGATCTAACCCCATGTTACTTTTTCCTGTGGGGTTACTTAAAGTCCAAGGTCTATCTTGGTAGTGTCCCAAACTTGATGACTTTGAAGGACAACATTTCTCGAACTGTGATGAACATTTCTGCGAACATGTTACGTTCGGCCATAGAGAACACGGTGTTCAGGATTCAATGAGTTGTCCAGCAGGACAGTGATCACATTGAAGAAGGGAGAAGGTTATTTGCTGATTAATTAAACTTTAGTTATTACACTGAAAGCTCTGTCTGATTATTCATTCGTGTGTTTGTTAATTGCAGCTGGATTTTATGCAGATTCTTAGCTGTTTTACCACAACAGCGCCAAATCCACCCTACTGGAAAATTTGGGTTCTACTATTTTCTTCGCGGAATCTCTTTCCCATGTCGTCCTTAGTCACTCTTCCAAATTTGGCGACAGTCCGGCTGTTAGATTGCTCTACAGATGTCTCTGAGTACCGTCAGTTTATAAAAAAAAACACCCTGTATATAAGATCCAATGAAACCAGCATTGTCCGTTAATAACATTAATTAATGTAAAAGGATCTCCACATGGTAGACAATAAGTCCGCATCTCTATGGTTTATACAACCAGTTGTCATGTGCGCCTTGCAGATTTCCAATCTCTCAAGATGTTTGACCGTTTGCCTATTCGTCGTCGTTTTTATAATTGCCGCTTGATCCCATTGGACGTTAACATCCTTCTGTCTTGCGTATGATGCCAGCGCAGTGTTGTCAAGGTTCTTACTGATTGTATATTTGTGCTCTTGAGCCTTTGTTTTAAACTGCGCATCGTTGCACCCACATAAACAAGCTTGGAATTGAAACGTTGGTTGTGTAAAGGCACCGAATATATACCCGTTGTTGAATTCCGATCCTCTTTCTTTTTATCGTTTCTTAAAAGTTTGAAAACAGTGGGATTACGTCGGTATACAATACGAAAATTATTAGACCTGGCAGTACATCTATGTATCTTGTTTAAAAAATGGGATGTAATTAAGCACTATTCTTTTTATATTTATTCCAAACACATTTTATGTTCTATAGTTAATGTTGTATTTTTTTGTAACTGAGGAAGATCGTTAAAAGCGATTGAATACGTTATTATTTTATTAAATTTTGCTGGATTGATTAAGGTATAGTTTATTTATAAGTAATTTAATTATTAGTGTTAGTAAAGTAGTGAGTAAGTAATTAGTAGCAGTCTAGTAGTTAGCAAAGCGGCAACGCGACGACGTAGACTTTTGCGCAATTAATTAGAAAGTTAATTGAGTATTTGCGGATCCGCAGCGCTGGATCCAGCAAGCCAAAGAATGTGCTGGATCCAGCTGGATTGCTGGATGAGAGATCCAGCAATTGCAATCCCTATTGTATAGTGCCTTGGATACTGGAAGCTAGATATAGCTAGCATAGTTGCTATACTGCACATTGTGCATATACATTACATTGAATTTGGCTTACACTTTAGAACCATTCTGATGACGGATAAAAGACATGACAAATTTGATAACAAAATATGATCATACAAATTTAAATATTGAAATAAATTGAATGATTTTAAGTAATTACAAAATAATAATGCATAAAAATTTTATAAAAAAATCTTCAGAAAATGAAATTTTTGAATTGTTTTAATTGTAAGAAAATACTTTTGTATTTTTTATGAATATCAAATATATATTTTTAAGCATTTCAAACATCTCTATGTACTGTACACTCATTGCCATAAAAATTAGAGCATCATGGAGATGTCAGTGTTGAACAAAATAGTACTTGTGTGAGTGTAATGGTGATATAAGTGATTAAAAGGATCATTTATTGCAGGAAAAACTACAAATGAAAGGAGGTTCTAGTATCTTGTTGGGCCACCTGTAGCATGAATACATGATGTGATACAGGCAAGCATGTAGGCATATAGGTGCCATATGGTGTCCTCTGGCATCTCAATCCACAGTTGCTGCAAGTGGTCCTCTAGTTCAGCTAAACTCCTAACTTGTCCAACTTAGCATCCCAGACATGTTCAATCTGTGACAAATTGGGACTGGGCAGGCCAGAAAGGTGTGGCAATGTGGCAAAGGCAGTCCTGTGACACTCTTGCTTTGTGTGGTCAAGCAGTGTCCTGTTGGAAAATGGCTATTTGGAGTCTTGTCACGAGAGGCAACACATGTGTCACTAACTTACCATTGGGCTGTCATGGTCCCTTGGATCACTACTAGAGATGACTGGCTGTCATATGTGATGGCACTCCACACCATCACACCAGCTGTAGGAGTGATGTGCTGTTCCAAAGCATAGACAGGATTGAAGCTTATACCATGGGCCATGGGCCATTGTCAGTGACCAAACTGAATGGATTTGTTGTTGTAGATGACCCTGTTCCATTCTGTTGCAGTCCAGTCCTGTTGGGAGTGACACCACTCCAGAGGCAACAGTGGGGGACTGTCAATCGCAGCACACATAACGGTTGCCATGACACCAAATGTTCTTCACCCAGGTGCCACCTGTATCCGGATGAAGGACAATGATACAGTTGGTTGTATGTGTGTTTGTCAGAGGACCAGCAGTACTCTTGACTAGTGGTCTGCTGAGAAGGTCCTGAACCTGGGCACTGTGTATGTGAGCTCTCTCTCGTCCGCTGGTCCCAACACCTTCTCATAGTGTTGTCAGAATGGCTTAGATGGCAGGCAATTTGGTGAGATGACTATCTGGTTTCTCTCAACCTGATGATCCATTGCCTCTCAAACTTGGTTAGTTGTTCATATGATCTTTGATAGTGATGTAAAGACATCTCTAGTGATACAGTGTCCCTCTGCAACAGGTAAACTACAGACAGGATGCCTTTGCACACTTTTTTTATAGACCACGGGGGATACACTTTAATACCCTTTGCTGGCATTACACAATGAGCCATTGCTTTATAACTCAAGTCTCAAGCAGATATGGAAATGATTAATCTGCATGTGAAGTTTCACAGCAATATGATAATTCCTTGGTGTGCTAATTTTTGTGGCAATGAGTGTACTTGAAGTATTTTTATGTTTAAAATAATTAGCCAGGATGAATTTACATTTACAAAAATTTCTTAGACACATCTTTGTATGTATTGTCTACTCAAGAATTTTTAAAGATATTTTTATGTATTCCAAATAATAATAATGTATTTTCAAGTGCACATGAAATATTTTCAAATATTTCTACAGTATTTTGTCCAGATCTGATTGAGAGCTTATTATATATTTAAGAACAAGGATATTTTAACTTCTTACCTAAAGCATTTTGTTTTAAGAATGATTTATAGAGTTATTATAAGTGTCATTTGATTAATAGTTTGAAATTTTGGTTTCTTCAATGTAGAATTTTAAAACATGGAAACATTGTTAATAAACCATAAACTTTAGCAGGGTCAAAATAATACATATATTAATGAATGGCATAGTATGATGTTGAGCAGCAGCAGTTCTTTGCCCTGTTTTACCTTTATAATGTCTTTTAACACAGTGCAGTCTTTAGTATATAATTCACAAAAGAAATATAAATTTGGAATTCGTACATTTTTTGGTATCTTGTAAATAGTAGTAGACAGAATTTTTGAAATACTAAGGTTTTTCTAAGACTTTCTGATCACCAGCAATGGCAATGTATGAGTACCACTGGGGTTTGCACAAACCAATTCAGTAATTCATTCTTTGCTAACTTTAGGAATCCACAGATCCTGGTTTTATTGTGAAGCCTGTGAGTTTTGAGCAGTACCTTCCAGTTTATCCCCATTATATCTGCTTTGCTGATAGCATTTTCAGAATACGTGGTACGATCCAAAAGTTCGGGGACTGCAGTAATCTATGACAACAAAAGCATGTATTTGAAGTTACAGCGTATGAAATGGATTCTACCAAACCATCTCCACATGTTCAGGTTGATTTCACCCATTCATGTGATTAAACCGCGAGTGCTGCTGTTTTTTTCCAGAGATGGTTACTTTTGTTCTGCGACGTAATAAAAGTGGAGTTTCAAGAACAACCTCCAACATTTCGACTTTGCCATGGTAGAATCACCGTACACCTTTCTTAGCAATTTTAAAGTCTCTGTAGGTGTTTTACCTAAACGCTTACAAAATTTAATGTTGGAGCTTGTTCTTGAAACTCCACTTTTATTATGTCGCAGAACAAAGGTAACCATCTCCGGAAAAAAACAGCAGCGCTCGCGGTTTAATCACATGACATGGGTGAAATTCACCTGAACATGTAGAGATGGTTTGGTATAATCCATTTCATACGCTGTAACTTGAAATACATGCTTTTGTCGTCATAGATTACTGCAGTCCCCGAACTTTTAGATCGTACCACGTATACATTGCTTTCTATGAATTTCGTGAATGTGTTCCTTGAATTCATTGGTAGTTGTGTTGTCTTAGAACAACAACTCTCATTTAATGTGAAGTTCTACACCATAGTGTGAGTGGAAATTTCTGAGCCAACCATTGTTAGTTTTGAAATAAGGGCCATAAGTGATTGTGTAGCACTTTTCCACATAACAAAAGACTCAATATTGGTTCTCCACTCTTCTTTCTTTGAAGGAACAACAGATGAAATTAGTAGTACCTTCTTCTATGACCTTAAGTATCTCTTCTTCTGTAATGGTCTTATCATCATCATCATCATCATCATTCCAGTGAAAGGTCTACGAGATGATGGCCATGCTATTTCTCTGGCCAGCAGTGTCTGTGTTTTTATATTCTTCAATTTCTGTATCTTGGATGCCTCTAATTTCTTCTAGAAACTTCTGAGGGCTTTGTTTAACTACCCTTTGTTACACACCCTTATTTATGGGTGTAATGACATAAAAATGCCAATCTACCATTCCCTTATCCTGAGGCACCTGTCAGGAACTGTGTGTGTAGAAATATTCTTTGTAATGTTGAGTTCTGTATGTATTGTAATGTTATATCAGCAAATTTATTCTTTTTAAATTACTTCTATTAAATTAGATATCATTATAAAGTAATTTATGTTATTTTTATTTACTTGAAATTTTTTAAAATCATAAAAATTTCATACAATTTAGCATTCATATTTATTATATAATTTTTCATAAATACAAGTAATATCTGTCTTCTCATAAGAAAAGATATGTAGATCAATCATTTTAGTTTTTAAACAATGGACAAATAATTTCAAACAATCTAATGAATATATATATTATGTAAATATTTATTAAAATGAACAATTTCCAAAAAATTTTTTGCAGTAAATAAAGATTTTAATTATTCTTTTAAAATAAATTAGGCATGCAGCATCTGCTATGTATCCAATGACATCAGCAGGATTCCGAGGACCCTATCCTCCAGGTCTTCCCACCACCACAGCCAGTCTAACGAGGTTTTCTCCACCAACACTCCTTCCTCATCATCCAGGTATTGCAGCTCATACTGGAATACCTCATCCAGCACTTATCACTCCAAAACAAGAAATTCATCCTCAGGATATAAGGTTTATTTTTTATCCTTTTTCTAATTTCTCATTTAAGTTTTTGTTTATTAAAATTAACTCTCTCCCTTTTTTAAAAATTGATTAGGAATTTGCCAAATTTCCAGTTAGACCAAAAAGTGCCATCGAGTAGAGCTGACACAAATAATGCTACTAATGGTGGTCCAAGTACTCATCACAATCATACACGAGCAGAGAAAAAAGCACCTCACATTAAAAAACCCCTCAATGCCTTCATGTTATACATGAAGGAAATGCGTGCCAAAGTTGTTGCAGAATGCACTCTGAAAGAAAGTGCAGCTATTAATCAAATATTAGGCAGAAGGGTTAGTACAAAATAAAACTTTTCTCTATTTCAAACTTTATTAAACGTATTTTCATTTAAAATTTCAAATAATTATTAAATAATATTTAGTAATTCAACTACACTTCAAATTATAGACTTATTGTCTATAATTAATAATTGAGAAATAATTTGGAGTTATTAATTACCAAATGTAATACATTAGACAGAAATATTAATGTCAGTTGAAACTGTAAATTATTATTTATTCATCATCATCATCATTAGTATAAATGGGTAGAATTTCAAATGAATTAGCTTAATGGAAGTATTTTAATTCTGTAAAAATTATATATTATTTATTTTTGTGCAGTGGCATAGTTTATCACGGGAGGAACAAGCTAAATATTATGACATGGCAAGAAAGGAAAGACAGTTACATATGCAGCTATATCCTGGATGGAGTGCCAGAGATAATTACGCACAACACACAAAGAAAAAGAAAAGAAAAAAAGATAAACTTCATGATGGAGGTCAGTAACTTTCATTCATTTAAATTATTTTAATATTTCTGTGCATTTTAATTATTATTTTAAAGTAGCAAATTATGAGAAAAGTAATCTAGATGTTATTATATGAAATATTTTAAATTATTCTAGCATTAATTATTAAAACTTAGAAAACAAAGAAAATTATATAGTTTATTCAGTATTGAAATTTTCTTAACATTTACTATTCATTGTATGTATCAGTTTAAAAATAATCAAAAAATATCATTGAAACTTTGTTTTGAATGATGTTGATATAGTATGGTGAACAATCTGAAATCTAATTACATTATTCTAAAATTAGTAAATCAAATAATAAAACAAAATCTGTGAACTATTGAACCAATGAAAATCTAAATAATCTCATGAAAAACTATTAAATAAGTTATATCCAAAGTTAAAAGAATTTAAAAACATAAATATTTATCTTTTAAATATCTTTTCATCCATAAATTCTGAGCATTGATGTATTGAAGGTTATCACAATTTAAACCTTTAGAAATGAATGCAGATGACTTGCAAAGTATTTCATTTCCAATCCCAAAAGAATTTGAGGAATGTTTAAAATATTTACGAAGAACTTGAAGTATATTGTTTTAGACTATATAAGATACTTTTTTATATCTGACAGCAAAACATTTTTGTTTTAAAAATGTTTAAGTATGATTGTTTATAACAGA
This sequence comes from Centruroides vittatus, assembly GCF_030686945.1. Classification (NCBI taxonomy): domain Eukaryota; kingdom Metazoa; phylum Arthropoda; class Arachnida; order Scorpiones; family Buthidae; genus Centruroides; species Centruroides vittatus. Next base: position 235,979 of record NW_027122478.1, on the reverse strand, counting down.
TTTTTAACTAATATTTTGACACCTGTAAAAACAATGTAGTCTTTTCATTTTAAAAAACAAACATTCTCAATTTTACTTTTGAAATCAAACAAACATTTTATGAATAATACTGCCAATAATAAAATAATTCTTAAAAATAAAAAATAAACTGAATTATTATTTATATACTATAAAGCATTACAATTCTTAAAGAATATTTGTTCTTGCAATTTTATAATGTTACACTCAGAAAAAAATGTGTTTTATAAATACAATAAAAATATCTCAAATATTTTTCATATTTTGGGGTAACTTAAGCATATTTTTTTTTTAGTAATTTTCAATTTTAACATAATTATCATAAATATTAATGAAAAAAAGGTGATTTTTCCTTGTTTAATTCTAAGCATAAACTTTTTTAAAAATTTGATATAGTGATATTAAACAAATTTTTTCCAAATTTAAAGATCAAGATTTAGATGCTTCATCCAAGTATCATAAACTATAAAACCCCTAAATGACTATATTTAAATTTATCAGTATATTCTTCTAATCCATTAATTTCCTTCTCAGATAAAAATAACCATAACTTTATTACAAAAAATGTCAAAATAAGTTTCTTTCTCACTCAAAAAACTAAGTCATATACATTTTTTGTTTTAATAAATAACTGGTTTATCAATGTATAAAGTTTTCATGTCATAAATATTTATTTAAATTTTATAACAACCATTAATTATTTACATTACTCGTAATAATAAAATACGTTATAAAAAGTAGCTACTGTTTTAACAATGATTGTATTATCTCATTCATTTTATAAAATTGTATGATGTATATATCTTCCTTAATGCTAGAATTTTATACTATATTTTCTTTAAAGAAATACAATTTTCAGTCATTACTTATTATTAACTTGTAAGGATTAGTTTGGCAATAATTACTTTTATATTAATTCTAACTTCAAACTACTAATACTATATTGGCTTGGCTTGACTTTTTAGATTTAACTGGATTTTAACATAGTATTTTCCAGCTTCAGATCTGTAAAATAATGTCTGTTGTCTGGAGGGCAGTCCAAGAGGTTTTGACTCCATAGCCAGCATCAGTTAAAGGTACTAGGGTGCCCTTGAACTGATGCTGGCTGTGGTACTCCCAAATTTTTACATTTTAGGTGACTGTCCAGTGACTGCTAGGATCTAGGTGATTGGCCAGCCTTTAGCTCAGGCCAATCCTGGTTGTCTGTGTGTGTGTGGTATTTTGTGTGAATGCACCGCATGCATGTGGATTGATTGGTGCAAAAGCCGCATGATCATTTATTTGGTCTCTGATCCAATATACTTGAAAACTGTTCATCATTTTTGAGACATTACACACAAGTTATTAAATATATGGCATTCAGCCATGATATACTTTATGCTTAGGGCTCAATTACATTAAGCATGTTTATTAGCTATTTGCTAGCCTTAAAACTTGCAAAAAAGTGAACAAGTTTATACATGCACACAGTGAGTACCAATCACACTAGGCTAGTAAATTCTCCTACTTACTTTGCTTTCAAAAACTATACTAAACAGTAAAATTAATCACATTAAAGAATACATATTTTAAGTTATTATGAAATATAGTCAAGTTAAGTCTAGATACAGAATTGTCTTTTTCCAAATAGATAAATTTAAATTTTTTCAGAATTACATATAAAAGTTCCTTAAACAAATAATAACAATAATTTTCTAAGAAAACAAAATGGAATAAAAAGCATAATGATTTATTTCTCTTGAAACTTCAAAATACAGGCAACAACTAAAATTTCCACATACACTACCAGTGTTGTAGCTAGCTTTTCACCTGCCCTGTGCAAGATTCTTCATATTTGGATCCCTTAATTTTTTAGGGGAAATAATACAACAAATATGATAAAATGATTGTTTATAATTTTTGTGTACACAAGTAACATAACTAATACTCGTGAATGATCTTGTAAGTATATTTGACAATTATTTTGTCAGTTCCCTTTCGAGGCCCCTTTGTCCCAGGGATCCTGTGCCCATGCATCTGTTGCACTTGCCTAGTTACGGCAGTGTACACTACTTTAGCCAATAGAAGATGTATATCTTCTACAGGCTGATTTACTTGTTGCACATTATTATATGGCAAGTTTCCTAGTCAAAAAGTAAACTTGCCAGCATGTAGTAACAAAAGTAGTCGTCCAATCTTCAATTTTACTCATTCAGGTAAATCATCGAATGAGTTTGGGCAAATTTAGTAGCCACTCACCGACAATGTAATTGAGCATTTAGATCACAACTGCAATTTTGGCATACTGACTGGTCTTCATATTTCAAAAAGTACAATGAATCAACTGAGACTGCCTTTTTGACATCTGCATTGTCAAGAAATTATTGATAATGATAACTATCCACATAGTTGAGTTGAGAGAATCTATAAATTATCATCATGTTAATATTTAATTAAAATATTTTTGATGGAATTTGAAAAAACCAAAATTCTTTTTGATAGAATCAAAGCAAAAACTTAGTATTGGGAACATGAACTGGAAAAAAAAAATCTTTTCAAAATGCAGTGTGCCACTTTTTGTTACATTATTCAGTTAGGTGATCTGGAAAATAAAATTTGAATTTAACTGGATATCAAAACTTCACTTTCCAATGTTGATTTATTAGGTATCAGTTTATGTGAATTATAAAAAATATCTTGCATTCTTATCTCTCTAATTACAGTTTTATTATTTATCATTAAAACCTTTAATTAGGTAAAAAATAAATATTCTTCTAAAAGATAATGCTGTTAATTTAAAATGAAATTTTTTAATTTTTTTAACAATATAATCAATATTTACACTATTCTCATGTATGATTTGTTTGCTGATTTAAGGAAGTGTGTGTGTATCTTAACATTCTAGACTGCCATATTATAAACATGTACTATGGTTATGACTATGAATATTTTCAGATAGGGAGCACCATTTATATCAAAATCATCATTCACATATGAAGAGTAAGATTTGATTTAAGTTACATTTGGGTGATTTTTTTGCTTTTTTTATATTATAATGTACTACACGATTTTAACTAAAGAATCATAAATATTTTTGTATTGTTATTTATGCATTAATTAAAGTATTTCAGACTATTCTTATATTGATTATTTGTCTAAATAATTGACCAAAAAGTTTAAAGTGAACTTATAATGACAGTATGAATAAGATCAGTAAATACTGAATATTAATATTTTCATTTATCCAAGACTTATATGATGAATAAAAATATTAGACAAAACATTCCAACAAATTTTAAGCAACAATAAAACTATTAATAACATTTATATTAGTTTTTGGATTGAATATTCTTCTTCATTTTCTCTCTCTAAGAGAAAGTAAATTTGATTATTTTTCTTCATGTAATGTTAAACTGTTGTCTTATTTCATGCATTTAAATCTTTTACAATGCAAATTTTAAGTGAAATGAATTTTCTTGTTAGCATAAATTGTATTTATCTGAATTACTGGAATCTACACATTTCCAGATGAAAGGTTTAATTTCCCTATTATTTTTGGATTTTTCATTGTTCACCATATCAATTTACAATTTTTTCCATTATTTTATTTGAAATTAAATGGTTATAAATTTTCATATATTTCTGTTATCATCACTAATATAAAAATAACAAGCCCATCAGAATTTTATATAAAATTTTTGAAATTATTAATAACATTTTAATTAATTATAATTAATATAATTTTATATTTAGTTTTTCCTTTTAGATTATCAAAAAAAAAGTATTAATCCTTTCAATGTAATATTTTGTTTTATAATTATGTACATAAGATAAATGAATATTGAAACATTGTTGGAATGTTTATCATTATAAAAAAAAAATAAAAAAATGAAAGGATTGAAACTGCTTTTCTGTAAAATAATCCTTGGATGATTTAGAGCGATTCCTTTGAATGGATTAATTTTATCTTATTTTAAATGGTTATGATTGTATGTGCGTGATTGAGTATCTGCTATTTTTTTTCATTTTATATTTTCTTCTACTATTGTCTGTTATTGGGTCTGCTAGCTTGAGTGCTGGAGGCCATGATAGTTGGCTTGTTTTTTAACCTACCCAGCAAATATATATTTATATATATATATTGATATATTATATAATGAAAATAAAGAATAGACTATATTTAATTTTTTTTCTTTGAAATTAGATAGATTGACATTATTAATTTTTAATTCTTAATATACAAAATTTTTAATTGTAATAAATTTTTCTGTATTTTTAATGTTGTTATATTTACATAAACATGCAGCAAGGGGTAGGTCAAATCACCTGTAAGTAAACCTTCAATCTCGGCCTCTAGCTAGTGTAGGCACTAATTCGTCTTTCTAGTGGCAATCTTTTAAAATTTTATTTTTTATTTTTTTATTTGTTGTTATTTTTACCGCCTGTTTCTTTTTTTTTCTTTCTGAGTGATGTGCAAACTTATGATTTCTGCTTTAATATTTTGATTTGCATAGGTTTTTGTAATTAAATTTGCATTGTTACAAATTGTCAGAATTGTTTTTGTGCATCTTAGATACTAATTTTAATTTTGATTAATAAATACACTTTATATAAAGGATTGGATAACAAAGAGATTTATTAATAGAATTTAACATGAAATATGCATTTCAAAAAATGTTTTGTTTAAAGTACTCGGATATTATTTACTGCATTAAAGATATAACTAATTTCAACATTTTGTAACACTAAAGCTAAGAAAACTTTTTCTATTTACATTGATAAATATAATGTCGTAAACATTTAAAAAAATTAAATTTATTTATGTAAACAATTTAGAAAAAATGATATACAAATAATAATTTTTTATAGATGTTTTGAACAATAATATTTTAAATAAAAATATATAATTTAAAACAGTTATAAACAAAGTTCAAAACAGAAAAGTAAAAATAAAAAAAATTAGATTACCTTATTTAAAAAGAGGATCACTAATTACAAAATTGAAGTCATTTGGAATCGTTCTTCATTAAAGTCAGATTAAATGTATTCACACATTTATGCTTCCTTTCTTTAAGAAAAAGTTTTCATATTAATCTGATATATAAAGTGTACATTAATTAGTATTTTTTACTGCATGGTATGCGGTATTTTGTTTTTAGCCATTAGTCATGCTTAATGTTACTGTAATGCTACTTTTAAATTTAGAAAAAGAAAATTAATATTAATTCTTTTAACAATATATTAAAAATAATTATATTAAAATTAGATTAAAAAATTGTGTTTAATAATAACAATAATATGTCTTAATTTACTTATTATCAAGCCATTAAGATTATTTGTATTATTCATAATACGTATTATATTAAAGTCTAATGGAAAATTTTTGTTTTACTTAAAATTTACTTTTCTTTTACATATATATTATAAATTATCAAATTAACAAAAAAAGAGATTTAATATATTTGTGAAAATATGTTTTTAATAACATTTACTTTTTATTTCAGTTTAAAATTTACACAAATATTCATCTTAAATTTAATTAAAAGTTTGTGATAAGTAAGTATTAATAAATGTTTTATTTATGCAGAAGGCAGCAATCCGAAGAAGTGTCGAGCAAGATTTGGGTTAGATCAACAGAGCAGTTGGTGTAAACCTTGTAGGTATGTATAATTATTATATTTAGATTGAAAAATATTCTACATCTTTTGTATTAAGTTCAGATATGTAACTGAATTCCCTATTAGGAGGAAGAAAAAGTGTATACGATATGTAGATGGTTCTGACAATGCAATGGACAGTGAGGACAATATTGGAAGTGCCGGAAGTGTTGAAGCACCCACTCCGGATTCCAAGAGTGCCGGAGATAGTGACAATGAGCACCTCAATGTTTCTGAACTTAGTCTTTCCAGTCCTAAAGTTCCTAGTGATCTGGACAATAGGCCAAATAGCAGAATACATTCACTTCCACCAGAAAGTAGTCCTACTCATCCTCTACATCCTTTGAGCATACATCATCTAACTCAACCTCATTGCAATAGTACTGTAAACAGAGTTAAGTGTGATCCAGATATAGCAGTGGTGTCAATACCTCAGCTTCCAACCCCTCCTTCTACGGACTCGTCAACTACTGCGGCACCTCCTATGCTCACTGTTACATAGCTCAAGGAAACAACCACCGGTCTCATCGTAACCAACTCCAATGATGTAGATAATTGTTGTGATAGAAAAGTTTTCCAGCCAAAATGTGTTTGGTGTGGAAATTCAATACTGAGAATATAGCCATCCTGATTATTTAGCAAATGCTGATCATAACACATCAAATTCGCTGCAATAAATTAATTTGATATATCAAAATTTTTAAGTCTGCTTTTGCTGAATTCTCATGTTTGCTATGTTCTAAGTTTATGTCATCAGGTATTGTCCAATAATGTATAGTGAGACATTTATAAAATAAGATTAATTTTTTGGACACTTTTTTTTGTTTGTTGTTCTGGCTTTGCGTGCATTTTGTTATTTGTCTTGGTTTTTCATATATTTTTTTCCTCTCATCATAGCAGTATTGTCAGCTCATTATGTAGAATATGTTTTTGTAACCAACTGTGGTGTCATACAATGTGATTGTTAATCAACAATGTAGTACTTGAAATGGCATCTGTATTCATATATGATCTCATCATGTTTTTGTAAAAATTAACGCCTCATATTGACATTATGTCACAAATAATGTATGTCTCTCTCCCAACATGCCATCATAGCCTTACTAATGTAGCCTTACCTTGTCTCCAAGATAACCTTTTTGTTATGTTACTGACTTTTTTAGAATTTAAGGCAAAAAAATGCATAAAATTATGAAATATTAACTAAAAATTATTTGATATTTTGTTAATATTTCTCATTAGAAATTTAAAAAAGAAAATTATTTAAAGAAAAAATAAACATGTATGGAGATATGCTTTAATTCTGCAATATAACAGTGGCAATTTAAAGTGATAATTCTGTAAAAAAGAAATGTAGAAAATCAGTATTGTTGCAGGATGTTTTTTTTATGAATAATGTGTTATGGAAAAAATTCAATTACTATTTTGTTGAGTCATATTTTGTTATAAAAGAAATCTTAGTCCAAATACCTTTTTCCTTTCCTTGTGTTAGGAGAATTGTTAGAAAATATTGTTTTGTGGTTTCATTATGATTAAAACCAAAATGCCAGAAATAATTATTGATTTTTGTTTGATAACTTTGTGAAAAGTCTCATCAACTTAATTACCTTATCATTTTTATTGTGGAATTAACCACTGAAAATACAATTTTACAAGACATTTTATTTATATTCATTAAAAACATGCACTTCAGTAAATACAGAAATTATCTCTCATACAACCACTTTAACATACTTTGATTAAATATTAGTGTTTTCTTTTTTTTATAAATATTTAAATATTTTTATTTTATAAAATATAACGAAGACAATTTATGATGTACTGTACTGTACTGTACGGTACATACACATACACAATTTTTGATATAGAAGAATATAATAAAAATTTTGTTTTTAATTCATTTGCCAATAAAGTAAAAGATAAACAAATTCCTTAATAACAACACATTTAAATAAAAAGTTTTCTGATCGGACGGCTGATCCTTTCCAAATGATTTGGGAAATAGTTTTAGCTTGTAATAAAATAGCAAAAATCTTGCTTTCTGATCAGTTATTATATTTATTTAAATTTAAAATATATTAAAATATGAAAATATAAAATTTATGTATTTTTAATATTAGTCCATAAATGGCAGTGGAATTTTAAATTAAATAGATGATATATGATACAACTTTTTATTCTATTCATTTTCTTATTTAATTGACTATGTTCAAAAATATATTATGAACGTTCTCTACATGGACTGAGAAAATTGTTTTTAATAATTTCACAGCAACATAATTATCATACATGATCTAAACAGTATTTTACTTTGTAAAAAGGTAAATAAAAATAACATTGACAAAGACAGAGAGAGCAAGAGAGAGAAAGATACAAAGAGAGGAGGAAAGAAGAGAGGATATACATATATAACATTTTTTAAAGCTATTATGATTTCTACTTATAATTTTTTTATCTTGTTTTTAATCAGTATTTTAATGATATTTTTCTCAAATGCAAAATTTTCAACATTGAAAACAACCTTGTTTTATTATAAATTTATAGAGTTTAGAGTATTCTGTCCAAAACACTTTAAACTCGAGCAATTTGTTAAATGTTGTTTTCAATACTATAATTTATTTTATTTTTTTGTTTATCACAATATTTGCTTATTTAAATATATTATTGCTACAATTAAGTTATTTAATTGTTAAAATGAGAAAATTCAAAAAGTTTAGTAAGGATGCCATAAAATATACCATTACTTTATATATATAGTAGAAAATCAATTATCTGAAACAGTTAAGAAAAAAATGAAAACAAAAAGAAAATTAGAATGTGTAGTTTTGTACATACCACAGATTATAATACACAGAGACCAAACTCTATGTAATTAGAAATAACTACATCATCTGCTGATTGTAGTACCATGAAACTATATCATACATATATATATATATATATATATATATGTAATATTACATTAGATTTTGAGTAAATTGACTTACTCTCCAAATACAGTAATTGCATTCAGTATTTATAGTTCATAAAGCTTTAAATGCATAAGTATCCAAAACAAAAAAATGAACACGTTTCTGAATTTACCAAAATCTCATTTATCCAGAAGACCCCTGGTTCCATCAAGTTTGAATAATTAAATTTCCACTGTGTGTGTGTGTGTGTGTGTGTGTGGTGTGTGTGTGTGTGTATGTATATATATATATATAAAGAAATTTTAGAAAACAAAAAATGATGAAAAAGGTTATAATTAAAGTAATATTTATACCGAAAATAGATATTTTGAATTATGATTATCTTTGTAAGAATTTTCTCAATTATGGAACACATATATGGAAGAAATAATCAGAATGTTTGTGTAATTGTAAATCCAAACATTGTATTTATAATGTTCTTTTCTTGAATTTAAATTTCTTGAAATTTAAATTCAAGAAAAGAAAAAATAAAAAACATTACAATAAAACAAAACTTACCCTTAATTATGTCCAGAACATGATATCTGAAATTATTTCTTCAATATTGTTATGAAAACAAGACAATTACTCCCTATCTGTGGTAATATATAAAGGAAAGAATAAAAAAAATGAATATTTTATTACAGAAAATTTGAATGAATATAAAAATCCATCTTTCTTAATCACACACAAACCTTTTAGCAAAATCTTTTATAATGACATATTAATTTTCTAATAATCATATCACAAATTTTTGAAATATCACATTATTTTCTCCAAAATGAAATGATAAAACAGTCACCTTAAAGTCATTTCTGGTCGTTATGATTTGGCTTTGAAGCATATTAATGGCCAATTGAAAATTTAAACATAGTTATCCAAACAAGAAGCATTTTATAGTAGTTAATTTATGTTGACAAAACTTTAAAGATAACTGAAAAAATAACTGCAGGTTTTCATATAAATGTTAATAATTAAGAATGTGTAAGTGTATAGAGATTTGCATACATTTGTGTACAATAAAATCATCTGTCAAACATGGGAAAAGATGTAAAACTGACAGAGAAAGAACAAAGACAAATTGGTATTTTATGACCACAATTACAAAATTATTGCACTGTAGCTGTCCAAATAGGAAGGAGTCACACTGTTGTGTACAGTACAACTATATTAAAAAGGTGATAAATGTAACTTGAAAAACAATAATGTAAGACTTTCTAAGCTGAATGCAAGAGATAAGAGGAATTCTGAGAGTTGCAAGCAACAGTGTGACATTTTCATCAAAAATTGTGAACCAATTAGAGTTAAAAGTTCATTCTTGTATTGTTCAAAGAGAGATAAAATCACTAGGACAACTTGAAAGAAATTGAAAAGAAAATCTCCCCTAACTAAAGAAATGAAAGATTAACTTATGCTTGAGATCACATGTCCTGGGATACAGAATAGCAACAAGTTATTTTTTCAGGTGAAAAAAGTTCAATTGGATGTTTTAGATATCTGAACTATTACTTTCATGATTTGCACAAAGGAGAGAGGATTTTATCTCAACGAGTGACGGATGGTTTCATTATGGTGTGGAGTGCCATTTCTTGCAAAAGAAAGTCACCTACTGCATTCATAAATGAGCAAATGGATTCAAAAAAGTATCAGGAGCCAATTGAAAATACTTTACTTCAAAATTTATGAAAATTAGCAGGCAGAAAGTTTTACTTTATGCAAGACAATATAGTCCTCCATTCATCCACCACAAAAAATTGGTTTCAGCAAAAAAAGTCCAACTGTTGAATAATCCACCTCTAAATCCAATCGAGAATATCTGGGGTATACTCAAGAACTGTATGCTGATAGTAAACGATATAGTTTAGTAAAAGACTTAAAAGTTGCAGTGGAGAAAGCATGGCATGCTATACCAACTGCCACACTCAAAACATTTATTATGAATATATCAGATAACATTTTTGAGAATATTTAAAAAAGCAGAGAGCCCACAAGATTTTAGATCTATTATTATTTTTGGTTGTCTTTGAAGTTTTGTCAACATAAATTACCTAGTCTTCTGCTTTTTGGAAGAAATATTCCAACACTATTCTTTCATTATTGTATAAACCTATTATTTTACTTTTTTAAAGCATATGAACATGATTGAACCAATAATTCTATTAAAGTTAATTGTTTAAGTGGACTTATTCGCTTATCTTTAAAATTTTGTCCGCCACTGTATTCAGAAAAATTTCAAAATAACATCAGTGTTCTTATTCAACCTACAATTTAAAATCATCTACTTTAAATATTCAATAGCATGTTCAAAAAATAATATAGCAATAAAGGTGAGATTTCAAGAGGGAGTGATTGAAAATTTTTTATTTTCAAGCTTTTTCATTTAAACTTAACATAAAATATAACTAAATTAAAACTGAATTGAAATAAAACATTATTTTAAGAATGCATTATGACAATCAGATGTAATAATAAACTATCACTCATATAATAAATGTTGTTATTCTATAGTTTCAAAACTTCTTTTTCATTTCAGACCGCTTTTATACATTATTTAATATCTAGACTGCAAGTATTTGTTTAAATTTTTATTTATTAATATTTTTAATTTTTAAAAAATGAACAACATAAAAATAATCTTTTTATTATAAAACCTGAACTGTAATTCTGAAACATATTTGTGACATTTTATTGACTAGTTTATCTAATAAATAAATTACAGTAATGTAATCTTCATAATGTAAGTATTATAAATGATAAACTTACAAAGATTTTAAATATTTGAAAATAACAAGCATAATCCTTAATCAAACTTAACTAATTATATTGCCAAACAGCATATTGGATTAACCATCAGACTATTAGTAGATAATGGATAATCCAGCTGATCATCTGGTGATACAAATAAATTGGGTTGTTATTTATTGAGCTGCAATTTGAAAGAATTGTAGACCTATAAATTCCCACTGTTGTCTGTCTTCTGTCTTTCCTTAATCTGAAGAACAGAGTTAAATAGATGAAAGATCAGATCAAATATGGTCTCATCTTTCATCTAACTCTGTTCTCTAATCTAAAGTTAATTAATCTATAGTCAATTAACTATATACGAACTTAGGATGCAAACTGGAAGTTATGTTACTTCAATTCAAAAATTTTCCCCTGAAAGGTGTTAGATAGATGACTGGCATGATTCTATTGTTGAAGGAAAAGTATGATGTACAGGGGCAACCCACTACTAATTTGAGGTGGAGAGCATATATTTTAAATGAAATAAATTAAAAATTGCAGCACAGCATTGTGATGCTGTCACAATAAATAATTGCACATGTTTTATATATATATAATTTAATTAATTATATCTGGAAAAAATTTAGAGAAGAAAACTGACTTTCTTAATTTGTTTTCTAAATGATAAATTAAAAATCGGAATACGTTTATTTAAATAAACTATCTAAAATGTATCATCTGACATTTGAATTCTTAAATACTGATTTAAAAAAATCTAGAATTAATAGTTTATATTGATTCTAGATCACTGTTTATAGACTGTTTTAACACAAAGGGTATCCAAAAAGTAACTTCCATTTTATTATTGAAACTTCATCAATAGTTACATAAATTTTGCATAATATTAATATAGTATTGTTTGCCTATGTATTTAGAAAATATATTATTATAGGTCAGCTGATGAGGGACAATGGTCTGAAATCAGTTTTTTTTTTTACATTCTGGCATATAGAAAAATGAAATACTGCAATGAATGGTATAGTCTAGCAACTAAATTTAAAAACTGGTAAAAAGTTATCCAGAATAGTGAACTAAAGAAGTTATACACTCTAGTAGCTATTAAAAAAAATTTTTATTTTACAATGTACACTTCATTAGGAAGTTTTATTAATTTAATAATGTTACAAATGAAACTAGTAAATTCAAAGTATAAAAATCAAAATATTCTTTATATTCCAACTTTCAAAATTTTTGTCATGAGATCAAAGTCCTAATGTTCACTTTATAATGTTCTGAAGACTTTAAGACTTAAGTCTCAAGTGATATATTAAATAATAATAATTACAAAAAACAGACTCGTTCATATAAAAAATTTTTAGAAAATTTTTGTTAAAACAGTTTTAATGAAGTTCATATATGTTCTGCTAAATAGAGTATTTAAAATATTTAGCTTATTAAAATCATCACAAATGTTTTTCCATTAAAAAACCAGGAATCAACCACAAAATTTTTATGAATAATTTATATTGGGAACAAGTGGGCAAAGTCCACACAGTGTGTGAATGAAGCAAGCAGGGGATTGGGCTGTCTATAGTGACCTCGGGATATATATGTCACAATGATTTGTACTCATGCTCTAAATATTTTTAGTCCTAATAAACGGTACACCCGATCAAGCCTCATGAATCCCACTACTTAACCTTCCCTTCTTCTCCACTTTCCATTCCCCCCTACCTACCCTCTTCCACTCTATCACCCCTCTTCCTACAGGCTATGCCGTCAGGTTCGGCCTCTTCTCCTCCTTCATGTCTATAGTGACCTGGGGAAAAAAATAGAAATGGCAGCACTGGAAATCCATGAATTATCACAAAATTTTTGAACAAGTGGACAAAATTTGTAGACATGTAAGGCAAGCAGGGGACAAAGTTTCCTAGTAATCATTAATTATGAGAACTTTGTTAAAGCTATTGATATTATTAATAAAAATTATATTTATAATACAACGTCACTTCACGCCAACGTTTATTATATGATTATAACACTTACGTGTTGTGGCATTACAGGATTGGAGTCTTGGAGAATGAACTCCAAGACTCCAATTCTGTAATGCCACAACACGTAAGTGTTATAATCATATAACATTATATTTATTAAAAAAAAAGTTGATACTAATTTTTACAGACCTTTTTTTCTTTGTATCTTTTAGGGTTTTCCCTACATCAATAAATAAAATTAGAATTTAAATTTCTATCCAGCAACTGAAAAAAATTAAAATTATAAAAATATATTTCTAAAATTTTTTTGAAAAATAACAACAACTTTTGAAATTATTAACTTGACTTTTGCTTAATATCTAAGAAATATGTATCAAATAATAATATCAAAATAATTTTGCAATAAAATGAATAATAAATTGTAATTTTTTAAAATTTTAATTAATTCTCCAAGATTATTATTATAATAAAAGTTTGTTAATCCGTCATTCTCTGAAAAACAGCTGATAATCTGGAATTGTTCAACAATAATATTACATGATAGTATTCCATGAATTGAAACTCATTTGAATGTGTGTTAAAGTCCTACTATGCAAAGAAAGTGTAAAACTAAAAGCACAATTACACATTGCAAACATGTGTCTGGAGTCATGTTTTGCCCTTGAAAGGGTCAAAAAATAAACTTTGTTGACTTCATCAAGACACTGTCTTCGGAGCTGTCCATAAATTATATCTGCATTTTTCTTGAAATTTTTACATCTCCTCCCCCTTGTCCCAGTTTGTCCAAATTTCTTAACCCCCTCCCTTCTTTGCAAATCCAACAAAACTCAACACCCTTCAGTCATAAAGTGATAAAATCTTTATCACTTTACCAATGATAGATACCATAAGTAAAAATGAGACATACAAGAAATTTTGAAATAAATATAAAGAAATGAATAAACTGTATAAAATTTAATGAAATAAATGAATGTCCATTGAAGCTCAACCCCTCCCCCTTGTCTGACTTGTCTTAAATTTCATTTTTCTAAAATATTTTGTTAAAATTATTACAACTTTTTAAAAATTTATTAAAGTTATAACATTCAATATATTTCAACTACAAATGCAAAAAAAGAAAAAAAATGCACACATTTAATATTAAGAAGCATCTTACCTATACGCACAAAAGTTTCATAGTTATCTTTCTTAATTATCCATACCTCCCAAAAATCTATCTTCTGATTGAATTCTTGTTCCTCTTTTAACTTTAAACACATCTCTAGTCAGTAAAATGATTCATAAATTCACTAATATCACTCATCTCTTCATATCACCAATAAATCATCTACATATCTACATATCAAAACTTAAAATTCTCTCTCTTTTCCTATCAATAAATTTGTGACTAGCCCTGATATTGGCAAAACTATTGTTATAATAAATCTCTTATATATATATATATATATAGTATATATATATATATATTATATATATAGTACCTTCTATACTATATTATACTGTATATACAGTGTAGTAATTTGAAATATGCCTCATGTGTTATTGCTTCCATCAAACTCAATATATCTCTAAAATTCATATCTTTTTTAAAGAATTACTAAAAAAAAAAAGTATGAAAAGAAGGAGAGGTGCAAAAATTGTTAGTGTTAGTTATGAACCTGAAGAGTTTGAGAAAATTATTGTGTATTAAATATTAAATGTATTGAAAATTTTGTGGAAGCTATATGATCACTGGCACATCCAATGTTGATATGCTCAACAATTGATTGATGCTGCAATTAAATGAAGATTCTGATACAAGATAGAGCCTGCATCTTTGTCACCATGAAGTTGGTGCTTACCTCAATCATGTGCTTTGTGGAATATTGGATAGGACCAAATGGAAAATAACAATCAATACTAGAATAAAGGTAGTTTGAAGGAATGCCAAAAGAAGAATCCTAAAAAAAGGAAGAAATGCTGCTATCAGAATCACAAGTATATAATATGAATTTAATTTGTAGAATAAGATAAAATAAATAATTATATACTATTGTAATAAAAAGACTTTTGTTAATAAGATATCGTTCTTTGAAATTGGGGCTTTTTTTACTTTTGAAAGCAAATAAAATATAGTGTAACATAACATATACAACCAGATTTGTTTGCTACTGGTACTACTAATAAAACAAATAACTAATGGTACATCAAATTAAGAAATAAACAGTCACAAAAACCTATTATTGTATTCCCCTTTACATGATATTTAATATTGTTGGGAAACTTACCATAATTTGTATTCTTTGACAGCACTGAAGAGGGGTTGGGAACATAAGCCAACCCGAAATGCATTTGAATAAAAAACCCGGTAAATAAACCGTAAATTTCCTAACCATTGCTGTATGATCGTCTACCAGAATCAATTTTTTGGATTACAAGGACGGTACATACAGAATTAGAATATACAGCAACCATACTTACTACATTTGAATTTCTATTTGAAATGTTCCATTACTTTAATAGCCTGATGATGGCCTTTAGAAAGGCAGAAAACATTAGCTTAGTTTCAATTAAAGAGTCTGTTAGAGTTATTGAAGTGTGTGCTGATTTATATAAAGTGAATTGATACAATTGTCAAATTTAGAAGACTGAGAATCCATACACCATGAACACCAGTGTGATTCTACCAAGTTAAACATCTTTTGTGCTATGTCATATTGCAAACTGTATGGCCCATTTTTTTGTGGAAGCTATATGATCACTGGCACATCCAATGTTGATATGCTCAACAATTGATTGATGCTGCAATTAAATGAAGATTCTGATACAAGATAGAGCCTGCATCTTTGTCACCATGAAGTTGGTGCTTACCTCAATCATGTGCTTTTGGAATATTGGATAGGACAAATGGAAAATAACAATAATGCTTTCATGACATAGCTCCATGATCCTGATTTAATCCCAACTGATGTTTTCTTATGGGGTTACATAAAGGACAGATTGATTGTGCCATATCTTCCATGTAACTTGTGCAAACTGCAAATGGAGATTGAAGAAGTTGCAACCATGGTGACATCTGACATTATCCAAAATTTGGCAAGAGTTTGAATACCATGTTGATGTTTGTCACATCATGAGATGCTCATACTGAGTCACTGTAATGTGAACATTATGAACCAAACCCTGAACGCCTTGTGCATTATAAGAATCATAAAACATCAACATATCATATCATATGGTATTTGGCTAATAGCTTTCTGAGTCAGATTTTCTTTATAGATACCTCTATGTATAACTGCACTTAAAACAACTGTTTGTTAACAATCATATTAACTAAATTGATGATCAGAAAGCAATGTTTTAAGATTTTAAAATTTTAATTTGGTAGTTGACTGTTATTTATATATAGTTTGTTACTTACAAATTTGTAATTTACATATAGGTATTTTATTGTTTTAGCCATTTTAGGAAATTAATAGCATTTTGGATTGCAATACTGTATAATTTCTTATATTTAAAATAATGGAAAGTAAGCTCTCAGTTAATGTTTTTGCACAGAATGTCATTTTCAGGAATGGATTACTGACATTATGTGAGGATGCCTGTACAATATCTATTATATTCATCTTTTTCAATTTAATTCATTCAACAAACAACTTTTTTCTTCTGGCAGTTCTTTAGTAAAATGTAAACATCTTGGGTTACTTTAACTAATGCTTAAATTTGTATTTTGTGTATATTAATTCAACATAAAATTTGTTATAATAAAACTTTTTATTTTAATTTAAAATGAATTAATTGTGAAATTATATTAAAATGTCAATAAAATGTATTAAAATATAATAAATATAGCTAAAAAGTGAATTTCATAATCAAAATGACTAAAAAAAAGTCTTGGACACAGATCAAAAACATAGCCAAGACTAAAACTAGTTAATAAGTAAACTCAATAAAACAACTAAACACTGCCAAATTTCTTCTAGGTTAATTATAGACTAATAAAAAATTGAACAGATTACAGTGTATAAATAGAAAATTTACTTCCAAATATTTCTCATATTCATTTTATAGAACTCAATAGAGCTAAATGATTTGCAGTTGTAATAATATTTCAGTGAGACACAATGAAAAAATTAATTAAGTATCTTTCTACACTAGTTATCCAATTTGATTTTTCTACTGATTTGTTATTTAGATAAAATTATAATTTACTATAAAAGTTTGATGATTACAAATTTAGTTAATTTACAAATTAAATAGTACAAATTAAAACTGAAAATATGAAATATTACAAGAATGAGTAAAAAGTGAATTCTTTCTCAGTAGTCCATCGTTCATATAAGAAATCATGATTCACCAAACTTTAGCATACCATAAATAATGATATGCAAGTATATTTACCAGCTTAAAATCTACTTAGACCAGTTCTTCAATAAGAAATTTCATATAACTTTTCATAATTTCATTACAGCTTTATTTTCAAAATTCTACTCTTATAAATCTAAGTTCATTAGAAAAAATACAGATGATAACCAGATACCAAGATATATTTTTTTAAATAAAGGTTAATATTTATATTTTATCATTAAAACAAATCAATTCTCTCGTAATTTTTCTTATATTTCAAGAAAACATTTAATAAAATTTTGATATTCTCAAAATAATTGTATACATTTATAATTTCAATTAACCATCTATCTTATCTTATATCATTACTCTCATATGTTACAATTAAAATCAAATAGTAAGTTAGAACTTTGTAAAAAATCATGATTATGAAATTGAGAATAAGACCCAAACATTATTATTATTATTAGTTATTTTTTTAAATTATTAATTAAAAATATCATTTAAAATATAAATATAAAAATATGTAACTTTAAGATAAGTTTGTGTATTAAAAATATTACAAGGTAAAACTATTTCACATATAACAAAATATATTTAAATATTAAAATATTTTATTCGAATATTAAGAATCAAATATGTTATATTAATAACAATAATTTTTATTTACTTTTTCATAAAGTTTTTGTGAAGTTCCATTATCAAAGCTATCAATTAGAGCTTCACTTAATTTAGTTAGTCGCAAACTAATAAAAATAACTTACCTTCAAATAAAAATGAAGCAGTGAATTATCATTCTATGAGAATATCATACATTGCTACTTTATTTTCAATTGAGCAAGAAGGGTCATTAATGTAGTTACAATGTAAAAAACAAAAACAAATAGTAATGTACTGTAAATTTGTTATATTTCAATTATTTCAATCTCATTTTTATGAAATATTAAGTAGATATTTAACAGACATAGAAACTTCTAGAGATTAGTATCTCTAAATAGTCTACCATAGAAATCTTTAGTACAGGCTAATTATTTATAATTGATTTTTGCAATAATATTTTAAAATTCATTAAAAATAAATAGGAGTAATGAACATAATACTTTTTAAACAGCTTAGAAGTGCTCATACATTTTACTGGTATTATTTAAAATTAATGATTATTAAAGCACATTTTTATAAAATAATTGCATTAAATGTCTTAAGTTATAAAAAGTTTTCTAAATAATTACTGTTCAGATCTGAATGTATCTAATTTTTAAACAAATTTAAATGTTAAAAAATTTAAAATTAATCTTTCTTTTTAGAAAACAATGCTAAATAATATTAGGTAAACATATGCTAAAAACTGTGTATAAATGATTATATATGTATACAAAGTTCTACTAATTATATTTTGAATGTTAATTCTTATTCATTAACAAATTAATTTGTAAAGTTTTAAATATTCCATATTGATATTTATTAATTGTGGATGATTACATATCTTATTTATTCCAAATATTGAAATGTGACTTGTTTGGCAGAATCTTAATATATTCAAATTATTCATTTCAAAAATTTACCTTTGATACCTTCTAATGTTTGTTGTGTTTTCATGGTTTAAAAAAAGAAAACAATACAGAAAGCTAAACTTAAAAAAATTTATTAGAAAAATTTTATTAAAAAATAAATTATAAAAACAAGTAGTAATAATATTAAGAAAATTATCAAATAAATAGGAATTCTTGAGAGAAGTACTGAATAATTTAAAATATGAAAGTAATATTAGTTTTAAATTAAAATTTTTACATAAGATACTTTATTAGAAAATTTGAGTGAAACAATTAAAACTTTTTGTTTGACAAATAAACTGAAAATTACTTCAAAATTTTTTCACAAATACATATGACTAAAATTATATCTTAAATTTTAAATCTAATAAAATAGTACAAATAATAATGGTACAAACAATATATTTTCTCCGAAAATTAACTGTAAAACTTTTTGTAACTTTATATATAAAAGAACAACATGACTGATTATATTGACATTGTCAGTTTAAAATGTTTAGCTGCTACTCAAACGACAGTTCATATCTAAGAAACATATTAATTTTATATAACACTGTAAATTTATAAATTATTATGTATTTGATAAAGAAGTTTTCTAATTTATTTGATTCGTAATTTAATAAATATATCTTCATCATGTATTCTAACAAAACTTTTGCATTTGACTGGTTTTTTTGAAGTTTAATGTATTCTAGTAATAAATGTATTTATTATATGTAACAAAATTTGTCAAGTTTAGATTTTCTATTCAATTAAATGACATCTCTTTACAAACAAAAATAACATATACATCTAAATATTAAATCTATCCAAAATGAATAAATGAAATCATATTTTCCTTAAAATATAAATTCATTAAATTCTTTAATAAATTTGATTCAGAATAATCAAGTTTACTAAAGAAAAAATAACTTTTCTTCTAATTTCATCACTCTAAATACCATTTTATTTTAAACAATAAATATATTTACAAAAATATATATATATATATATATTGGTTGTTTATATATACAATTATTTCATATTGGATAGATAATATTGAATCTGAATAATTTGCATATGCATATATATATATATATATATATGATAAAATGAGGACTAGATATATTATAAAACCAGTAACTTAATTATATTTTATAAGTATTGATTTGTATAAATATTTTATATAGAATCAAATAAAAAATTATTTCAAACTTTCATAAGCTAAATTTATATTTATAATATTCAAATTTGCTTCCTGAATATTATTAAGAATTATTAACTTTGGACAGTTAATAATTGACAAAGTTGTCACATTTGATACTTGCATCTTTACATCAGTAAATTATTATTATGGAATATAAGAGTTTTAGATAAGATATCTGGACATTCAACTTCTTTTAACCATAAAGTAAATTGCTGTTACTATAACACACAATATAATACTTCCCACTACAAACAGGATTACACGATTCTGGACGACCCTAAAAATAATCAACATGCATAAATATTTTTATATTATTACAATTAATCAATAAAATTTCTTTACCTTCTTATCATTCCAGTTAAAATTCTTGAACTTTTACCTAAGTCATCATCTGTTTCTCTTAACTACAAAATTTTAAATAGTAGTTATTAATATAGTACAGTTTATTGCTTATAGGCTATAAAAAATAAACTAACCTTTTGTCTTGCTTTTTGAATTGTTTCTCTTTGAGAATGCAGATCATTTAAAATTTCAGCTCCAATTTGTTCTGAACAACAATAAAAAATAATATCCATATTCTTTAACAAACAATTATCACATAGTATTTATAAATTTCATAAAAGTATATTTAAATAGTTTAAGGAGAATAATTCATAAAAGATCAGTATAGATATACAATTCTTATACAGTAGACCACCCTGTAACACAGGTTCATATAACACGGAGAAAACATTGCGATTGTGTTCATATAACATGCTAAAAGAGACTCATATAACATGGTAAAACATCATCGCCGACTCGTGTCGGCGACAGGATTGGTCGAATCTGGACCAATAGCAGATATTGTACAAACCGTTGAGTTTAAACGAGCAGCAAATCTACTAAAAAACATTTATTATTCAACGGCCATAAAAATTATATTTTTATTAATGATGTCTCCAAAGTAAAGTTATTTTTCTGTGAAAAATTTGCTGATCAGGAAACATGCGCCTGCCATTTGATGAGCCGCTCTGCGATGAAAACAAGCTTAAGCAATGGTGTCATCGAACAGTGTGCACTCGGTAAGTAATCCTACAATTTTTTGTTTATAGAATAGTTTATATGGATTATTCCCAAAAAATTATATGTGATTTGGAAATGTTGAGTCAAATTAGTCTAGACTCGATTAATTTTATGGAAGAAAACCTTTCAAACAGCCGTAGCCCCTAAACTGCACACATGCCAGGCTGTGATCGGCTCATGTATTTAAGTGACTCGTACAATACGGATCCATATAACACGGAATGTATCTACCGTGTTATAGGGGAGTCTACTGTATCTTATAGCAGCGTGCTGTCTAATTTTCAGCATATACGATACTATAATTGTTATTTATTTGACTTCAGAACAAATGCATATTTATTCAATTATTATAAAAAATATCACACAAAATGATTTTTATAATATAGAAACTAAACATTTTTTTAACAGAACTGTCATCTTGTCTATTTATCTTCCAAAAAAAATTATGTATCTTGCTATCTATTAGATACTGTGAATCATAAAGCCTTATTACTATTAATGTATTATATATAAACACACTTAATAGTGTGTCAATTATCTAAAAAAACTGATTAACCAAAATCAACTTCAGAGAATATTAATTCCAAAAATTACAGTTTTTACATAATAACAATTGTTGATGATCTGTAGTTCCACTATTAAGTTACTAGTTCCATTACTAGTAATTTTACTACTATGTATTTTATTATTTTGAATTCAAAGTTTCATTAGTATGTTGTGGATTTCAAGGAAAGACTAGTGCATTTTTTTAATGAATTAGGCAAATTTTTCATTACTTCTTATCATTCATATCAAATTTCTGTCTTAACTGTTTTTTACTATTGTATTAGAATTAAGATTAATATTTTTACTTTATTTATCTTTTTATTTTTTCTCCTATCAAGTAAAACCAATTAATTAAAATTTCCTGTCCCAATTATTTTAGATAATTAAAGATCTGTTGTATTTTACTTCATAATTACTTATATGTATAAACAAGATATTAAAATATAGCAATTCACAAACAGTAGAATTATCTTAAAACATTTTTTTCAAAATATTACTATTTAAATTTCTTAAATAGGAAAATATTTAAAAATAACATGTCAAAATAACAATAAAAACAAGGAATCTTTAGGCTTTGGCATTGTAAATCTTACAATTATTAAATTTTGTGTGTCAATATAGAAATGATAATCTCAATATTCTAGATCAACGACTAAGGCAAAAAAGGGAATGCTGCTTGTTATTGTTCTCTAGTAAGTTATTGCTAAAATTTTTTAAAGATACTTATATTTCAAATTCTATTTTATATTTGTTTGTACCATTCAGAATGATGTAAAAAGGAATAAACATTCTGAAAATGTTATCACACAAAATACAAAACTGAACAAATGAATTAACATATGCCATTACAATGAATTTCTTAGATAAATCAGCTTACATGAAAATATTAAATGTAATAAAAATATATTATTTTTATGCAAGTAATCTTGGGAGAGAATAATTTTAAGTTTTTACAGCAAATTCTTGGTTTGAATGTAGTTATGTAAGTTGATGATTATCTGAAATGAAATCAAAAACATTTCTAATAAAAATATTTAGCTTTCTGAACTAAGAAGTTTTGTTGTTTACACTATATATTATAATGCCAGTGTTGCATGAGTTAGTTTATTGTGAGGATGGCTGGGGATACAGAATTTGGATTGTACTCGTATCTCTTAACCGGCTAACTAATCGCTTTGATTAGCCTCTACGTCAAAGGATGGCTTAATTGAGTTTTATTATAAAAATGGGGGAATGACAATCGTCTTCTCCATTTGTCAGGCTCCCGACACCAGATAGGGATGAGAGTTCGTGCCCTATCACACGTATATTAAAGATTGTTTCTAGGAGGGCTATTTAACAATAAATGCCTCAAAGATAAAAAATGAGCAGAACTCAAACATGATATATATAATTATTATATATTATATTATAATGATAAAATATATACAATAGTCTACAAGTATTATAAACAGGCAAGAGTATCATATCGAGAGGATCTAAAACTAACTTATTCTTTATATCTAACACGGATGCTACACGAGAGAGAGAGCTTACAAAATGTTCTAAATATTCTACTACCTTCACTTGAGATTTGATCTTCTTAATTATCAACATGTTGATAAGTATTCTGGAAAATGCAAAACAGGAGAATCAATCTTCTATGCGCTAATGTCTATGTCTTCTATATGATGCTTTCAATATTATGGTCTATGTCTTCTATATGATGCTTTCAATATTATGGGAGGTTGTCTTTAGTTACGACAATCTTCTTAAGGAGATCTGCACTTATGTGGCCAGTTTGGGTTCCAAGAACTGAGTGAAAAGGCGGGAATCTACCCCTTTTTATAGGGATGGCTGGGTAACTGACTCATTGTCATAGGACAGTGAGTAGTTTTTAGTCAGCCTAGAAAGGAAGTTCGTTTCCTCCCTCTCTCGGAAACGAAAAATGTTCATCCTTTTTGTTAAAATTTTATCAAAGAAATAAAATATTTTGTTATAATATTTTATAATAATTAATCTCCAGAATCTCACATTATTATACAATCCATATAATATATAATATAATTTCTAGCCTCCGTACGTCAGAAAAGAGTGAAGATTAATTTTCCGTGTACTAACATATATAGTACAAATAAGAAAAAGACTGATTTTATCTGACTCCATCGGTTTTAAGATAAGAGTTTTTTCAAAGTAATTTTTATCTTTTACATTATTTTATTAATATCCATATAATATAATAAAGGCACATATAATAATGATTCCACTTTTACTTTGTATAGATCCAAATTTTCAATTAAGTAATTACAGAATATTCTGTTATAGGAAAATAAAATTATTGTCATTGTGAAATGTTGCTATTTTTATTATGAGTACAAACTAATGTCAAATGAATGCTGAATTATATCAGGCTATATTACTACTACTCTTATAAATTACATACTAAATGGGCAGTGAATTATGTTGGCAATTTTTGTGCAATTTAACTAATTATGATTTTTGTTTTCTGTTACAGGTAATATGACTTGCTTTATTTTCTTTTCTTTTAATTGTTTGTGTGTTGTGTGTAATATGCTGTTTTTACTGTTGTTGTTTTGCCCATATAGATAGAGCAAAACAATAAACAACTGTTGTTGTTTTGCCTTATCATAACCTCGTACTAATAAAATAAATAAATAAAATAATTAAATACTAAGTAATTTAGTGCTAGAGAAAGGTGTTACAGTACTAATTAAATACTGTATAAATTGGCACATGTCTAGTTACTTAGTATTTAAAAAGAATAATAGTAATAGAGCTCAGCAATAATTCAGCAATTGTTTGGCTTTAATATAATACTAGTGGATTTGGTTGTCTAAAAATTAACATTTTTATTCAGAAGAATAAGCCATAAAAATGCTTAAATCCTATTTTAATTGACAATGGTATACTTGTATGCTGACTTGGCATTGAAATATTTTACCAATTGTAACATTTATCTACACCAAATATTAACAGCAGCAATTAAATATGTTATTTTTCAGATCAGATCATGAAACACATTCTCTCGAAATACAATTATTTTCTAGGATAAAAACACAGTTAGTACAGTGTCTCAATAACAACACAATGGAAAACTCCTCTGATTTCAGCACTGGGGTGAAATCTATACTATCTGAAATCTATAACCGGTGCATAATGTATTATATATATGTGTTATGCACCGGTTATAGGTTCCGAATAGTATAAAGAACACAATGGCCAGGTCAATCTCTAATTATGATTGATTTTATGAATTAGCAATTTCAAAGAAGTTTGACATTCTGAAGTAAGAAGTTTTTGGTCAAAAAAGGAGGTTTAAAAAAAATAAATACCTGTTTCAACGGCAATTTTATATCCAGTATGTAGTTTGCGTGATGATCGTTCAAGTCTCTCTGTATTGTCTAATAACTGGGTTTTCTAATTAATAAAAGTACATGATATTAACATATAATTTATTAATAATACTTGAAATTTAAAAAATTAAAATATTACAGTTTATTAATTATATATATATAATATATATACATATATACAGTCAAACCTGTTTTTGTGCGGTCTTTTTCTGTGCAATTTTTATTTGTGCGATTTGTTTTGTGCGATTTTTTGTGGGTATATGAAAATTTCAATCAAATTGGAACATAATTGACTCCTGTAAAATTTTTAAAAACTCTATTGGTTGTTTTCTATGACATAAAAGGTTTTTTCATTTTTTATTCAGTAAAATTTTTTTCTCATACGTTTATTTCGGTCCCCTCTTATTTTAATAGCATAAAAACCATAAATATTATGTTATATTTGAACAGATGCGGTAAGTTAGCTCCCCTCCAGCTTTAGACTGCAGGTGTGAAATTTCATGCCTTGTTAAATGAAATAACACTTCCTGCAGCTATATTTATCAAATAAAATCATTATTTAACGATTATTTTTAACTTTTTAATGTTAGATTCGTATTTAAGTGGAAATAATTAATTAATATAAAAATTAAAATTCTTAGAGGATTTTTTTCCCCATTAGGTGTTGCAGAAAAAGGCCCGAGGAGTTAAAAAAGCAATTCCTAGTTATTTTGTACGGTTTCGAGTTATTTTCTACGTGAGACTTTTTTATGCCGTCCCTATTGATGCATAAAAAAAATATTTTTTTAATTGTGTTGCGAAAACTATTTTTTATAGCCACTTGTGAAGTTTCGCGCGATTTTTTTTAATGCATTTTCTTTTATGTGGTCCCTATCCCCCGCTAAAAACAGGTTTGACTGTATATATTATCATCTAAGGACATTTTTAAAAATTTTGAAATTTGTTTAATTACTCAGACAGACAGAAACTCTTTAAAATTATGGATATTTTTCCATTGTTCTAAAGAAATATAAATTACACTATAGTTTTTCAAACTACATTCTTAATGGATTAAAAAAATTATAATTAACAAATTACACCTCAGTGAAATCGAATAGATGTATAATAAATTGATTAAGTTCAAAAAATAGGTAACAGTTTATGTACTGAAAGTATTAATAACATATTGATATATTATAAATTGACTACATCAACTATGGTCAACTAATAAAATATTGAAAAATGTAATGAAATGTATCATAAACATATTGAAAAATATGTGAAAAATAAAATATTAAATTGGAATTCAATGACTTAATATAAAGTAAATATATATTTGATATTAAAATATACAAACACATTCAAAACAATATCATTTCTCATATTTCATATAATATAAATAATCTTTCATTTATTACAGTTTATATTCAAATATAACTTGGTTTTACATACTAGAATTATTTAAAATAATACAGAGAATTAAATATTTATTCATTTAATGTTATAGTATTTTCCTTTTTTTAAGTTATTTCTTTATAACACTAATAAAAAATATAAGTTTACAATGAATATTTTTATCATTATATTAAGAATAAAATTAATTACAGGAGGTTATCAAAATCTTTTGACTCACTTTAGATTTTAATTTTTGTCCTTTAATACTCCTCTGTAAATACACTTGCTTTGCTTAATATGTTGTCCATAAATCGTAATACCTCATGCATCTTTGTTTCCATGCTTTGAAAACTTTGCAGCCCTTTTCAGTGATTACTTTGGCCTACTTTTCCTCCAAAGTCCAACAGTAGTAGTTGCTTAGCAATATTTCAAAGATTGTTTTAGAAATCAAAAGTGATAGAAATCCATCCAGTTGGGCAATTTAATATGGATTTCCTCTTTGGGTATATAATTTCCAGATTTCTTCTTCAGTTCCTTCAAATAGTGGGTAATCAATGGACAGTGGGACTCTATGTTTTATCATGGTGGAAAGTGACTTTTATTAATTTCTCATGATACAATTTTGGCCCTTCAGTTTCTAATTACAGTCTTAAAACACAATCTATCTAGTAGTCTGCATTAACTTTGGTGTTCTGAAACACTTTATATAGCAGAAATCTGGTCATTCTGCCCGTAATAATAAAACAGTCAGGCCAACTTTTATTGTAGAATGTCAGCCTTTTTCTCCAACCCATTGCCCGTGTTTAATGTAGCAAATCTTTCTACAGCTATTGCACTAACTTACATATAAATAAGTCTGATCTAGTGTATCAGTATACTTATCTCTTCTGGTAATATTTGTACAACTTTCTAGCATTAGTAGCCTAATTTTGCAGTGCTCTGCAGTCAGCTTATTCTATTTGACCTTTCTTATTTGAATGAACAATTCTTTATGAATGATGGTGTTAATGGTGGCTTGAGAAATCCCAGAATGTTTAGCAACATTATTTTGATTAATAGAGTTAAGTTCCCCCACTAGTTTCTTCACCTTTGCAATTATTGGCTTGGTATGAGCCTGTTTGAGGCCTGGTCTGAAAGCAAACGTTTTGACCATTTTTTTTAGCTTGACATTTCTTCCTGAGCAACAATACTCTGAAGATCATTAATTCCAGATTTTTTTTAGTTGTTTTACAATGCAGATTTAAAAATCCTTGTTCAGAAAACATTTCTTAAAATATCACTTTGATATACCTTGTGCAGCCATTTTAGAAGACTGAATAGTAAAAATTTGTAAACAAATTTGATGCTACAGTAACCAATAGTCACACAACTGTTATTAGTTTGTTACTGGTTAAACTGTTGATATATGAAAAGTGCATAATTTTAAAATTGTAGCCAAAGCATTTGAGTCAAAAGCTGCTGATAACCCTCTGTATAATTCTAAATCTTATACAAAAGGAAAGAAACTAAATGTGAAATTTAGGACAAATAATTTGAAAACTTTCTCTACTTTAAAATAGTTTAACAGTATAATTTTATTAATACTTAAAAATACCTGATCTTCAAAACCTGGTATGTCTTCACCAAAGAGTTCTTCTCGACTATAAACATCATCACTAAAAGCTATTTTTGCATGTTTCTGAAATATTATTATTATTATTAGAATTTTGATTAAAAATATAAAAAGATATGTAAATTAACATCTCTTGGAGTTATTATGAAAAAGAAAAACTTATTAATAAATGAGCATTGTAAGATCAATATCTGCAACTGATAGTACAAAAAATATTTTGCATATGCATTTTAAAATAATCAATCTGAAACTATATTTAATACATATTACAAAATAAAGATATTATAATGAATTCAACATATATTTAAAAAGTTATTCACAACATAAAATTTCCAATTTTTATTCCAGTAAAATATTGTTTTGTATAGTGTGATCCATTTTCATCGATCCATTGAAATATCTTGAAAAAGTAGACATTCTACAAAAAAAATCAATGAACCAAAAATGTCAGACTTCAAGGAGGCCACAAAATGGGGATATTGGTTTCTTTAGGAGTTGTCCATAAATTACATCCACAATTTTCTTGTAATTTTACTCCCCCTCCCCCATTGTCCCAGTTTCTGTAACCTCCTCCCCTCTTTGGACATCCAACAAAACTCAACCCCCCCAATTCTTTATACATTTTATTATTCATAAAGTGGTAAACTGTATAAAGTTTAATGAAATAAATAAAATGGGCTGTCCATTGAAGTTTAACCCCTTCCCCTTGTCTGACTTTGTCCAACTTGTCATAACCCCCTCCCCCATTCCAGTATAAACATTATTTATGATAACTCATTATAGAGAAAACTATAATCAGTCAAAAAGGGGTCAACTTCATTTTCTTAAAAGGAACCCCACAGATTTTATTGCATATTATGATTCTACATCAAAAACAGATAAACTTTTATTATCTAAAGCATTTTTTTGAAAGATGCATTTATACAAATTATTCCAAATACAAATGATGAAATGATACCAGTAATATCCAGCAAATAATATACTTTACTAAATAATAACAAAAACAAACGTTTGATGATTTTTCAATCATCATCGTCAGGTTAAAAAGCAGTTGAACATACATATGAAAATTCAAATATCACTTTAAAACAAATTGGAAGAATTATTTCATTGGTGGAATGTACAGACATCAACAATGACACAACCAAATATTTTTAAAGATAAGACTTAAAATTATAGAGTACTATAGTTCAAAGATGACTTCCATGCTTTAGAGAATGTCTCAGCATTGGCATCTTGGAACACCGTAATAAATTACAGAGATGACCTATAATTTTAAGTCTTATCTTTAAAAAATATCTGGTTATGTCATTGTTGATGTCTGCACTTTCCACCAATAAAATAATTCTTCCAGTTTGTTTAAAGTGGCATTTGAATTTTCTATATATGTTCGACTGCTTTTTAATCTAATGACAATGATTTAAAAATCATCCAAAAAATTTGTTCTTGTTATTATTTAGTAAAGTATAATATTTGCTGGATATTACTAGTATCATTTTGTTATTTGTACTTAAGTAAATCCAGTTTCAAGCATTGCATAGTTATCTATAGATATCTGTAAAGTTCTCTGAAAAAATAAAAAGAAAAATGCTTAAATCAAATCACTAGAAAACTATTATTATTTGATAAAATCATTTTTTTTTTCAAATAATGAACTGATACAAAAACTATAGTATCACAGTGTATTCATTCCACTAAATAATAATAGTTTCCTAATGACTTTTAAGCATTTTTCTTTCTTTTTCAATGAACTTCACAGATATCTAAATTTATGCATATTTCATGTGACAGCTATGTAAAACTTCAAACATTCTTAACTTCTGATTAATACATCTTTCAAAAAAATTGTTTTAATAAAAGTTTATTTGTTTTTGATGTAGAATCTTAATGCTGAACAAAAAATGTGGATTCCCGTTGAAGAAAATGAAGTTGACTCCTTTTTTCAGTGATCGTAGTGCCATCTATGATGAAACCAACTGCCCATTTTGTGGCCGCTTGAAGTCTAACATGATACTTCTTTATGATTAAATAAATTTATTATTATTATTCTATTACATAAAGCAACATCGCTTGATAAAACAAAATAGTTTAATACTATAATTTATTGATGAATTGATATAAAAGATGCAACTTAATATAATCTGTATCTTATTGGGCTGCAATTTGAAATAATTGTAGACCTATAAATTTCCACTGTTGTCTGTCTTTCCTTCCTTAATTTCCAGAATGGAGTTAGATATATGAAATCCAAGACCAGATATGAAAATCTTAGGAGCAGGAGGGCCCGATTAACTATATAAGAACTACTGATGCAAACTGGAAAGTCATGTTATATTAATTCAAAACTTTTCCCCTGATAGCAATTAATAAATAATTGGCACAACTCTATTGTTAAAGGAAAAGTATGGTGTACAGGGGCAAGATGCTACTACTAATTTGAGGTGGAGAGTATATATTTTACATTAAATTAATTAAAAATTGCAATTATTTATTGTGACGTTGTCACAATAAATAATTGCTCATTCTTTTTGAATTCATTATGCATTTTGCTAAAAATTTAAAAGATAATTCAATAATAAAACTATTTTAATGGTGAAAAACAAGAAAAATAAAAAGTCCAAGCACTTTTAAACTTTAATGTTTATCATGAGAGATGCTCAAATGAAGAACACCACTGCCTTGGAGACTATTTTATCAGAATTGAAAAAAAAATTTCCGTAGCCATAATAGAAATGATACATTAAATAAATCTAAAGTAAAATAAAAATAAACAACAAAATGAAATAAAAATAAAATTAAAATAGAGCTATCATGTTACATGTTTCTATGCAACAAAAATATTTGAAAGTTGTTTTCAAAGAGTGGTTAAGGAGTCTGACTGTACATTACTCTTTAAACTTGTTTGATAAATTCATGTTGCATGTGCTGTCTGGTAGTAGTTCTCTGATTTTGTGTACCTTTCCTACCAACCACTATATTTTTTCATGAAATTTCCATCTAAGATGCTTTGCTAGAGATCTTTACTCAATTTTATATATCTATAGTGTTCTTTGTTTCCTATAAATTGTTTTTTGATATTCTTAAAAATCTTTATTTGACTCCAATCATTTTGATTTGAATCAGTTATCTTGTAAAACCCACTTTTATTCAATAGATTGATCTTTTCCTTATTCCTTAAAAATAATAAGACTTATTTTCTATACAAGATTATTATTGATTCTTTTGGAAAATCATTGCAAAGCTCTAGTTGATAAAATGTTTGAGAAATGGAGATGAAACTTCTTTATATTGAAATTTGTATACTTCCCAAAAGTCTTCTATAATAGTGGGATTCAGCTAATGTGAACCAGCTGGATCCCACCACTGCAAATTTCTAAAATATTTTCAGTTTGATGAACCAGCTGTTAAAATTATGCTTGTAATATTTGTTTAAGCAATTTATCATAAAAATTTGTGTTTCATAATATGCCCAACTTTTTAACAGCTTGATGCAGACTAGAGCAAAACAAAGAGAAAGACTGCAATAGAACAACAAATGTGAATGAGAACTCATTGCTGCCACGATTGCAATTGATTTGCAACCATCTAACATTTCCTCTTCAACTCATGGGCACAAACAATGAGGTCTAGACACAACTTAGTTGTTAAAAACATTGTCCCTGTGAATAAAAAATGTAAAAACAAATAAATTTTTTTTTAAATAGAAAAGAAAATACTATATATGTCCTATATATATTCATATGGTCCTTGGGACAATACTGGGGGGAACCTCTGGAAATATTTCATTAAATATTGTCATAACCAACGAATATGTTTAGATAGTGATTAATGTAATGGATAGGTATAATGGCGTGATTTCCGACACGAAAGACAATGTGAACAACACATGGAAGGCTAGGTGGCTGTTGATCGCAGGTGCCAACCTCTATGGAGACGCTGCCTATCGTAGATGAAAAGTCGAGAGATGTGAATCGTAAGACTGCATTTCTTAAGAGGAGTAAAATTTATGTACAATACAGGCAAATTTTGTTAGAACTACTGATGTACAGAATCTCGTAATTCACTTCGTCCATGCATTGATTGAATTTATAGGTAGTATGATGACTTTTTTATTTTTCGTTTCTGGTCCAAGAGTAGGAAAAGTAACCAAAAGCAGGGAGAAAAGTAAGTAGCAAATTTACGTTTTAAAAATGTTTTAGTTTTAAAAAAGATTAAATATAGGCGCGTTTATGCTATTGTCGATGGTCGCCATCTTGTTTGCACATTTGCGTGTGCAAACAAGATGGCGATCGGAAGCACCGCCATTTTGTATACCTAGGCTCATATTAACCCATTAATCATTTCAACCCCAGTTTTAATATCAAGATATTGTACTAATGCTGTAGTGTAAACCATCAAGATTTGATTGAGAAATTAAATAGTCACTATGCTTATCTTTGTTATTAGTCCTTTATAGTATTAAAACCTTGAATTGAATTGTTGAATAGTGAATAAAAACTGTGAAGTAAAGAATTACATTGGCTGTAGTCAATGATGCCAGATGGTTTTAAAAAGTGACATAAAATAAAACATCTAAAAGGCATTTTTTCCAGAAAAATAAAAGACATTACTCACAACTAAGTGAACAAATATCTGTATTTTTGGATCTAGGAAATAGAAGGCAATAAATATGTTTCTGGGACAGTTTTGCAAATCAATATTAAGACATTGATTTTTATTGTTGAGCTGTACTGGGTAATAGGCTAAGAATTAAAATCACACAGTTAACGATCTTTGGATAAAAGTGAAGAAAGCCACAAAACACATCAATCAAGAGACAATATGTAAATATCAATTCATAGTTTTATAGTTGTCTTTTGTCAGAGATACTTAAAGAAGTTTTTTATGCAATATTTTTACAACCCTTTTTGTTATGTTAGGAAATACTTTTAACCAATTGTCAAATTGCTAATTTATTCTCATCCAGATATTTGCAGCTTGTGGATGCAACAAATGTAGCCATCTTCAATATTTGTTTTAAGATGTTAGATTGTTTGATTTAGTTTATTTTTACTATTTTTGTTATTTATTTTATATATTTTTTCAATGTGAAGGATGCAAAAAAATCATAAATAGATATTACTTTTTATACTTAAAATAAACACTAATGCAGTAAACTGGTTGTTAAAATACTTGATCCCCCACCAATTTTACTGTATACTATGGGACTCAGAAAAAAGCTGAATAGCTCTAAATGTAGATATATGAATTTCACACAAGCCATATGAAAGAATTAAAGAACACTGTAGAGATATAGGACTGGATAGAAATAACACCACCATCCACAGCAATAAAGATTTTTATACAAACATGAGTGTTTGTATAAAACTTAACTGCTGAATGTTGAAGTTTGAAAGCCCTTGAGTTTTCCAATTTTTTGTCATTTTTTCTCATTATAATAGCTTTATTTAAAATTAAAACGACACACCATACACACAATTTTCCAGCAAAAAATATGAATTTGGATTAAATAAAAATGGAAAGTTTTCAGCCTCTTTCGAGCTGCATCAAGCAGCAATCATTACAGAACATTAAAGATTCTAAGTTAAGAATGTTTTTTAAAATTATTTTCTTTTTTGATGTCATTCTTGAATGTTTAACACATACAGTACTACCTACAAATAACTATTACACAATAAAAAATTATGACAAAAAGATAAATGTGCCATAGTACAACAACTTATTTATCCATAGTACCCTTTTTCTCTAATATTGTTTCCTTTTAGAGGGTTATCAACCAACAAATGCCATGCAGCAGATACTGTCTCACAATCTTTACTATTAATGCAATTCTCATAGATTGCTGATTGAAAATTTCCCAGGCTTTCAAGATTCATAGGTTTTGAACATTGAAGACTTTCATTATCAGTTTTGCCTTATCCCAGATGACTGACACCCAAGGCTTGCTCACATATTGGGCCAGATTTGTTACTAGATTATTATTAGAGATGTCCTGTTAGTGCTCTTTAATTCTGTGTGTCCATGATCTCTTAGTAGAGCCCACATACATAAGATCTCTCTCAAATCTATTGTCCAATATGGAAAAGATACAATGAGATCAATGGGAATAGAGTCTCAGGGATATATTTGGTCCCATATTGGGGATTTACCACCACTATCAATAATTAAATACCAAGTAATTTGGTACTAGAGGTAGGTGTTGGGCACTATCTCTCATTAAATTTAATAATTATATTGTGGAAGACTAACAGTTTTTAATGCTTTGTAGACGCCGTAGCCTATAAAGACAGGTCGGCGCCGAAGATCATTTTTAATTGTGTTGTATGTCGTCTAATAGTGTTTTGTTCGTTAATTTTAGAAGTTTTTTTGACTTCAAGTTGCAAGTTGCATGGTGGTTCCTGATCGGAATAAAAGGAAGAAAATAAAGAAATAAGGACTCGAACTTATGTTTGTATAACCTTTGTAATTCAACTTTAATTCCCGAGTTTTGTACGATTAATAATTATAATTAAATTATTTAATAAAGGGACATGGACTCACTATCTACCACATAGAAGTCTCTAATTTGACTTCCTTTAATAGGGCACTTCTATATTATTTTATTGTTATTCTTATTTTACTTCATTTTGTTAAATATTTGTTATTACTTTTTATATTATATTATAGTTTATTTTTGTTAACTTATATTTATTGAATGTTCTTTTTATTCAAATATGTACTATTTTGGAACACTCAACTGATGAAGACCTATCAAATTAGACTGAAATGTTTTTGTTTCATTAAACTTTATTCTGGAGTTGATTTCTAACATGTGAATTTATTTTCTGACATTTGCTCTAGTTTCTGTATTTTGTTAGTATTCTGTATTCTGTAGTTAAATTTTTGATTAAATACATAATATAATAGATATAATAGATATAATATAATACATAATATTATAGAAAAATTAAGAATAATGATTAATTTATTATAACACTTTAATTTTTTATATATTTACATAATTTCAATTAACTCATACATTTAATAATTACAACAAAAAAAATATTTTGTATTCATGTTCTATTTTTCATGTTCTATTCTATCGTAACTGTGAAAGGTCAGTGAAGCTGATCGAAATGTTATTATTTAGTAAATTTCATTGCTGGATTTTTTAAAGGTGTGATTTTTTTTGTTGTAATCTATCTATCCAGTTGATACAGAATATATGGACATTTAATAATAATATTAAATTAAAATTGAAGTATTTGAATATCACTGAAATCTGAATGATGATGATAATGGTATTTCCTGGCACAGGCACAACTTCAGCCACATTGCATCACAAACCTTAAAGATATAATCCAGTTTCCATCTAATATGTTTTAATGTGTCTGAATGATTATTTGTTTGGATCTGAAAACTAAAAATTACATAGAATATGATTATCTCTAATAGTAACGTTGTGCTCTTTTCCAATCGTTGGGATTGTACTACCATCATTTTATGGTTTCGATTTCACAAAATTCAGATAATATATTTAAATCTTGTAAAATGAAAGTTTATATATAAGCAACTAGCCAAATGAGATCAATTTTACCCATGCCAAAAAACATTGCAATGTCAACAATGACATCAAATGTTAACTTGTTAATTTATATTCAGTTCACTTACTGACAACATAGCAGTTCATTTTTTTCTTGTCAACAAGATTTATACTGGTATGGATTAAATATTTTCCTATAAATTATTTTTGTATTTTGTTAGGAAAATTTCATCATTCAGAAATATGAAATTGCAGTTAGAAACAATTTTTTTTTGCTTGAAGACAATTGTTTATATTGTTTGTAGACTATGTGATTCAATTTTTATATATTTTATGAGGTAATGGAGACTGCTGTGTCAAGACTTTTTAAAGTTAAAAAAAAAAATCACCACTGAAAATAGCAATTAAATATTTTTACATTAAAAACATGAAAGTCATTATTAATTTTATATTGTTTTTATAAATTTTTTCTATGGCCAACATATCCTTCGAATATTTTTGTGAAAGCAATAACTTTTTTATTTTAAAATATAGAAAATTTATATTTAATATAAAATATAAATGAAAAGAATTAACTTCCAAATAAATTATCTTAAACATATTTTAAGATGAAAAATAATCAGAACTTGCCAATTCTTTATTTAGACGATTAAATTCAGCATGATAACTTTTCATTCTGTTCTGATATTTTGGACGATCATTTGGTGGCATACTCTTAACTTCTAAATCCATCTGTTCCAACTGAAATAAAAAGAAAATTGAAAAGTTATTCAAAATTCTAATTGTTTATATGATATAGAAAATATTTTTTCCAACGAGATTAAGACAGAAATGCTATATTTATGAAAAAAAATTGACAAAAGTATTTTCTAATAAACAATCCATTATAATAAAATTCTATGTAAAATATTAATTAATTTGCTTAAAAAGTTTAAAATAATCATAAAGATACAAGATGTGTATCTATATCTATACATAAAATTCTGAAATACAGGTATTTTTTGTATAACATGGTAGTTACGTTTTGAAAAAGTTCCATGTTATATGAATCAGTGCTATATGCAACAAAGGACTAATGCAAAACATAGGGTTACATTCCAGAAGTTAGCAAAAGTATACTATTCTTTTTTGTTACTAAGATAAATATGTTTATTAAAGCAATCAATAACTTATTTCCAATCAATAATTAATTAACAATCACAATTAAAAGTACCGTTAATTAAAAGTATTATGCATTAATATTAATTTTTGTTAAACCAGGGCATTTTCTTTTTACAAAGTATTGTTGTCATCTCAGCTTTTTTGTTGATATTGATCAGAAGTATCAGCAACATTTTCATATTTTTATTTTTATCATAAAAACTTTTTATGGATGACATAATAAAAAGTAAAAATATGTCATTAATCAAAAATTTGTCTAGTGGGTCATGTTTGTTCAGTTGAGTACCAAGAGACTTTTTTCCAGAATGTATGTTCAAATACTGAGATACAATCATATTTCATTTATTATTTTTATGAATGATTACTTATCTGCAGTTTTAAAAAATTTAATAGCACGTACCTAAAAACGTTAAATAAATTTTACTAAATATGAAGATTAATCAATCTATAAAAAGAAAACACAGTGACAGTCTTAAGGGCTAAAGTCTGAAAGCAACAATGACACCTAGTTGATAGGAAAGTTAGTGCAAATTTTTTCTTACTTGTCCTATCAATTTTCATTAAAGTAAACCTGATGAGAAGCACAAAATAATTTGAAAATTTCAATATTGTAAAATCCATGGAAAATTTGAGACAACACTCATGCTTACTTGAATTTTTAAAAAATATCGAATAACGAAGTTGCACTTAAAAATTGTGAAATTTTGTACAGAGCATTTCGAAAACTGTGTTAGAGCAAAACCGGTAGCCATGTTATATGGGATTATCCCCAATTTTCAAACAGTTTTAGAGTGAAACCATGTTGTATGAAAGTTATCTGTAATTGTATTGTTTAATTTTGAATAAAAATGATTTTTTTGTGAAAATTTTACATATTTAATATTTAAATGTCAGGATTATTTTAAAGTGACTGCTTCATGGTTTCCTTTACATAATATAATAAAATCTTAAAAATTACGAGGGCAGATTTTAACCTCCGATATTCCATAAAACAAAGACAAGTGTAAATAACAAAATGAATTTATTACCAAAAGTTGGGTACAAACATGGTTACTTTTCAACATAATCACTGTGAAGATTGAGACATTTGTCATATCCGTGGACAAGCTTTTCCATCCTCTCTTCATAGAATGTTGCCGCCAGTGAATTGAGATGGCCTTAACAATGTTGTTTTGAAGATTGTTATTAGTCTCAAACCTCTGCCCTCCTAGCCACGTTTTCAGTTCAGGGGAGATGGAATTCTTCACACGTTAAAAAGTTCCAAGCTGGGTGGAAGTCTGAAAGGTGAAAGTTTTCGCCACTTTTAGAACACCTAGCATATAATCCCAATTTAGCACTGAGCGACTTCCACCTCTTTCCTGAACAGAAAAAGTGGCTAGGGGGCAGAGCTTTGAGACTAATGATGATCTTCAAAACGCTAGGGCCCATCTCAAGTCATTAATGGCAACATTCTATGAAGGGGATGGAAAAGCTCATCCACAGATATGACAAATGCCTCAATCTTCATGGTGATTGTCAAAAAGTAACCATGTTTGTACCTAATTTTTGGTAATAAATTCATTTTGTTATTTACACTTGTCTTTGTTTTATAGACCAGGGGTGGCAAACCTATGGCACATGTGCCCAAAGTGACACGTAAGGAGAAATCATCTGGCATGTAATGTATCATATGATTTCTGTCTTTTTCAATCATCCTTTCAGTTTATCACCTGATCATCCTTTTTTTTAATCAGCTTTTTTACAGTTATTCTAATTAAAGCATATTCGTTTAATTTCTTTAAATATCGTTATTCAAAGTCTGAAACTTAGGTACGCATTAACATCTTTAAAGCTAAGTATGCTTACAATATGGCACGCAAACACAAAAAGATTCGCCATCCCTGTTAGAGACCATCGGAGGTTGAAAAAAAAAAAAAACAGCCTATGTATTATACTTTTATAATTAAAACAAACAGGTATGAAAATATTTTAAAATGTTTATTTGAATGTAACATAATATTAGTACCAAATTAATAACATGTTAAAAAAATCAATAATGAAATCAAGAGAAAAACATTATATAGAAAAAAAGAAAAATCAAACATTATATGAGCCATTGCTTTTGAAAGTGGGGCAAGTCCATGTCATGTTATTGCTAGATATTTAATGAGTTTAAAAATATTAATAAGCAGTAATACTTATTTTATATTTTTTTGGTATTATTTCATGTAAGTTTACTATGAAATAATGATTATCCATGTAAAGTATAAAAAATCACAGTTTTGGTATGTGCCAATGCACTTGCCTCACTTTCACAAAAGCAATAATTTGTTGAAAATGTTGATTTTCTTTGAATGCAATATAGTTATAACAACAAAAAATTGAATATTTTATTTATTTACTTATTTATTTTATTTCAACATTTCATACTTCTTTTGAAAAGCTACAATAAAACAAAAAATAAATTTAATTTTATAGGAAAAAGTAGAGAAAATAAGAAAAAATATTCAGTAATAAAAAAATAAATTTAAAAGCAATGGGATCGGTTGCAGTATATCTAAAAAATATAAATCTAAAAATAAAACATTTTTAGAAAATTTATCAAGTAATATTATACTCATTCTATTCTGACTAACAATCAAATATTAAACATTTATTTTTACATTTTTATCCATTTGGATAAAAACATAAAAACAAACGTTATTTTGTTTTTTAGCCATTAAGAAATCTCTCAAAGTTGGAATAGAACGAGTGTAATATTACTTGATGTATTTTCTTAAAATGTTTTATTTTTAAATTTATATTTTTTAGATATTCTGTAATATGTTGCATGCACATAATTATATTTCTTAGTTCAGATGGTGCAGATTTCTAAAGTATTCATGATGAATGGATGATACAGTACATAGGGTATTAAATTCATCATATCTTTATACTTTTCTTTAGAGTGGACTTGCCTCACTTTCAAAACCAACTCACAATAAATATCATTGACGATATAAATTACTAGAAGTATAAATTACAAATTTATACTGATATTATAAGATATTTATTGTGAATTGATTAAAAACATAAATTTTATGTTCCAGTTCAAGAAATAAAGAATAAATAATAAATTATGTATATAAAGATAGAAGTAGTGTAGGAAAATACAAGAGCAGTGAAAAATTTTCATAAGAGAGTGTCACTTATAAACTGCATTGTTCTTGTAAAGATGGCTTTCTAAATGTTATATGCGAGAAACTGGTCAGAAATTGTTATTAAGAGTAAAAAAACATTAGAATTATCAAATGTAATTATCAGAATTCAGTAATAGTCCAATACTATTATATTAATGGATATGAATTAAAAATAGAAATGACAAAAATCATTAAATGCGAAAAAAATGGATATAAAAAAAAATTGAAAGAGCACACAAATAATTAATAAAAATACTATGAATAATAATATAAGTTTGGAATTAAATTTATGTAAATACATTTATACATTAAATTTATGTTGGATACATTCAGGAAGAATTGAGGGATGATGGAGAAAAGAAAAGATGGTGGTGGTGGTGACAAGGTTAATAGAACTTTGGTATCACTATAAAAAGCTATATTAGGCATGCATAATGTGTTAATAGTAATTTGTAGTAAATTTATTTAATGCATCAAGAAAAAAAATCAAGGTTTTTATTCATTTTAATTATCTTATTATGTTAATAGGTACTATGACTAGTGTTCTAAGGTATCCAAGGAATGTGAAAAAAGAAATGCTTGGAGAAAGCTAAAGGAAAGTTTATACATACAGTTGGGTTTATATAAATTTGTAAATTTGCAAATGATGTACTTGTATAGTGAACTGAAGAAAGGTGGAAAGAAGAAAACACCCAAAATGCAATAGTATTATTTGTATATCTACAATTTTCCTTGGAGTTTAAATAAAGGCATTCAAAACATCCAGAATAGTTTCCTAAATTTACAGAACCTGTCTGTTTACTAAAAATTTATAAAGTGATATACAGGAGGTGAATGGGATTAAATTTATATAGTAATAAATTTGTTTTTAAATTACAAATTAATTTAAAATAATTTAACAAACAATATATACATACATACAGCCCCTTGTTAGAATTGCACTGAAGAAGGGCTTAGAAATTAAATAAGCCTGAAATGTATATGGAAATGTGAGGATCTGAAATACTGGCCTCCAACAGTCCATGACATCACAGCATCACATTAACCCTTTTGTCCACTAACTATCAACTTTTACACCTGAGAGCAAAACATCTGGTCGGTTCTCAGGCACTAAAATGATGCTTTCTCACCACCTTTCGACCTAACATCTCAATTTCATTGATGTGATTTAATAACAAATTAGGCAGTCATTGCCTATCCCTCTCTGACTCAAGAAGTTGTCACTTGTGCCTTCGAGAGTTTGAATCGTCGCCTGGACCGGCTACCCTGTATCCTTTCACGTGTTCTCTGTGCCTCCCATTTGGAATGACTTTGTCATCTATTTCCTTGGACTTATTAAGTGCCCTGTTGTTGGATTTCCATCGTTGTCAAACTGGAACCAGAATACGTGATTATCTAATCAGACTAACTTCGTCAGCAAGCAACTTTAGACAACCACCAAGCGAATCAACCTACCATCAGGTATTTATTGCCATGCGACTCTTATGTAAACTCTCTTTCTCAAGAATCATGAGGTTAGGCTTATCTACCCTTTTTAAATGTATGGCTCAATCATGAGTTTCCCATCCTGTATAAATAAACATTGTTTGGTTAATGAAGTCTCTGTGAGAGTTACTTCCGGTGTGCTGTCTCTCCCTCCATTCTGAATCCGATCGCTCCGTAGCACAACCGCTCACATGACCTATCTCTGAACCGCCGCAGCTTCCGTGTCAGCCAGGACACAGTGGTATCAATCCTGACAAGGCATCAAAGAGGTGCCGAACCCCGGTCACAGAAATATAATAAAGGAAGTACCTAACCTGATGGCTGTGTGATAGTCTATCGAAATTATTTTTTTATTCAGATTAAAAATACAGACATTTATGGAAATATATAAAACAGTTACCATAATGGATATTTGCAAGAATATATACATAGACAATGTATAATTATTACATAACTTACATTGATAAAATACAAATATTTTTTTATTCTTAATATAATATCTGATCAAAAAAATTGTAATTTGTTGTTTATCAAAACTAAATGAATAAAAATTTCATACAGTTTTCTTTTCATCTACAGAATTTGGTTTAATGTTTTCAGTACGTATATATTATCAAGAATGTATGTATATATTTGGTTCATGACTGAGAACCAAATTGCATGACTGTAACTTTACTTTTTCTTTTATGACAGAACAAGACAATGATCTAAGTTCACAACGGTTTTAAATATAAATATAACCTCAATTAAGTCATTCTCCATTTCACGATGTTTATAAAGAGAGATTATTATGATATCAATATCCAGTGTTTCTTTTTCACAGCCATCAACTTTACCAAATTTGAATCAGTGCAATTATTTCTTGTTATGTTTTAAAAAGATGAAGTGTTTTTAATATCATTGCTCATTTCCAAAACTCAAAGCTGTCATCAAAGCCAAGATTGAAGTATTTCCATAGAAATTTTGAACAGTTTCAACAATTACATATTTAAATTATACAAAGTTCAAGAGCATCGCATTGAACATATTATTATATAACAAACAAATTCTCTGGATGTATTATTTATTTTCTTACAATTTTATTTAAGTATCTTTAATTATTAAGAAGTCATAGTCCTTTTAATTTCAGGTGATAAATATGATAAAGGAAAACACACTATACACATAATAATTACTGTAAATATTACTTACTAGTTCTTGAGCTTCTTCTAAATGCTTCTCTACTTGATTAACCATTATTTTTTTATCTCCTAGAAAAAACAAAAAAAATTGCACATAAATATACTCTTCTTATTAAATATAAATAACTAAGTCTTCTGTTCTCTAAATTTAAAAAAATATTTACTGTATTCCTTTTAAAGAAAATTTTTAACAATGCAAAAATATTAAATATTAAATATAATTTTGTAAATCATTTATGATTGTCATGTAGACTTAAATGTTTAAATATATTATAAAATACTCAAGTTTGCAAACAGGTGAAATTAAAATAATTAGCCAGAACAAATTTACATTCACAAAAATTTCCTAAATAATTCTTGAGTAGACAATATATACAAAGATGTGTCTTTTTCAATCAGTCCTTTCAAACTGGAATAAAAGAACAGAGTAGAATTGTTTCCTCATATGCACTTGAAAGAACCTTTACAGTCCCTTGTTAGACAAATTCAGAATTAAAAGATTTTTATATCTCTTAAAATACTAATTGATCATATCATATTTTTATTTACTACTAGCTGTACCCAGCCCATGCATTCTGTGGCTCAAAATGTATCTATAATAAATGTATAACACTCCCCACAGGGGGGAATTTCGAAAAATCCCTTCTTAGTGTACATTCTCTTGACATACCCTATTAAAATGCAATCAAAAACTCAAAAATCCGCATCTAAATTATTATAATAGAAGCAGAGTTCTTCACGGTAAGCCTTAATTTTGTCCCGCTCCCTCGTGAGAGGAATTTTGACGTGTATATAATATAAAAACACGCGCGTATTCGAATGCAATGTTGTGTCAAAATTTCAAAGCAATCGGTTAAGAACTTTCCGAGATTTAAGATTTTGAACAAACAAACATTTACATTTTTATTTATATAGATTTTTTTTTTTTTTCCATAATAAAAGCATATATGCAAGAAGAAAATTTTCAGTAAATTTCAGGTTTCACAATAACTATTCTTAAAATCATCCACTATATTTGCAATAATTCATTGTCTTAGTTCCTATATTATAAACTTGAAACATTTTTCATTATTATTAAGAAAATGTAAACCATTCATCTCCATTTAAGTTCAATTTCCCAAAGACCATATTAAATAAAAATTTAATCATTCCAAATTTATTTATAAATGCAAGAGTTCTTTATTATACAGTATAAAACAGTATAATATATAAAGCAAAGACAAGGATGATATAAATCATGGTGTCACTGAGAATCACACTACAACAGAAGTGTGATTAAAACTTGATTCACACATATCATCATAGATTGACTATTTATATAAAATTAGCAGTATAAATTCATAAGTATATATATAAAAGTAAATTATAGTCTGTCAACGACTTTTGTACATTAAGGTCTTGTACAGACTATGGAGCATTTGCAATAACATATCTTCATAAGCAGAGTACCATAACAAGTTGGTGAAGTGTATGGAATTCTTAACAACTGAGCATAATAGAATCCAATCACTGTTTAATTCAAACACTGTTCCATCTAAGAGAAGTCAAATTCCAAAAGGTCAAAGGAATTCTTGTCTCAGCATAGGGGTTGACAGTATGGACAACACCTATTATAACAGTATTTCCAAGCAATGGTGCCAACACACTATTTCTTCCTGTTTCTGCCTCTGGCTCTCTAGTTCTCTTACAAAAGCTTGTTACAACTCAGCTTGAAGCCTTAACTGAA
The DNA here is from genome assembly GCF_030686945.1 of Centruroides vittatus. Classification (NCBI taxonomy): domain Eukaryota; kingdom Metazoa; phylum Arthropoda; class Arachnida; order Scorpiones; family Buthidae; genus Centruroides; species Centruroides vittatus. The sequence goes on along the minus strand of NW_027122478.1, from coordinate 191,414 downwards.
CAGAACACTATAGCAAGCAATGATCTGTTCAGGGATGACAGGGTCATGTGCTATATTATGAAAAACTGCTCTATACATGGCAAAAACAAGAACCCTTGTATTTTTGCACAGGGGGGTTCCTGTTTAATGTGGTAACTAGAAACAAAAAGTTGTTGCTTTAAGTGAATCTACATAAAGCAAAGATCATAAATTCATAGAAAATCATATAAAAAATGTTTAATTGGGACTTTAATAAAGCAAAACTAAATGAAAAATGTGAAAGAAATCTTTATTATTCCTATTTACACATATGTAAAATATTTATTACTAATATACAGGTACTCCTCACTTTACGACCGAGTTCTGTTCCGACGACTACATTGTTAAGCGAATTGATTGATAAGCGAGGAGCTTGTGCCGGGAATATAGGATCGTTGTAAAATTATACAAATTATGCAACAAACTTCAAATTTATTCATAAAAAGACTATTATAGTTTGCTATTAGCCTATTATAGTATGCTTAGTGCGCATGTCACCATTTGCCACTGACCGACACTCAAGCTGAGAAAGGGGATTCCCCGAATTGCAGGTCGAAACTGAAGTGGTCGTAAGTGCGAGTGGTCGTTAAGCAGATAGGTTGTAAAGTGAGGAGTACCTGTAATTGAATATCAGAAATGTTTTATAACTGAATTTTAAAAGGACCTGTTTCATCATTTTTAACTGACTGCTGAATTTTAATATACAAAAAACAAATTTAAAGTATGCTGTTTCCTGCAGTTTATTTTTTCATTTAATATTGTTTTATAACAAGACAATAAGTCTTTATGAATGGGCAGAAAAATTTGAGCGTGGAATTGTCTTGTTTTATTGCCCTTAGTCTAGAGTTTTTCGTGTTACAACTCCCAACGTGTTGAAGGTGTCACATGGTACCATCTCACACTCTGACGTCAAATCAGTAGTCTTGAGTTATAACTCACATGCTTTCCCATCTCACCATGTGAGTTCCTACTGAAAAGCATGTGGGAACTCAAAAGCACTCAAGGGTCCTGGGCATGTGAGATCTCTACACAAAAGTGATAATGGCTGATGGATATGCTATTCTGATTGCAATCGAAGCATTAGAAGCTCTTTTGCATTCCTTTTCATGTCCACTAATAAAAAAAATTTTAATTCATTATTGATAAAATTATACAGCAAATTTTTTCAAAAATAAATAGTAGTATCTAATTCATTGAAAAAGAGAAAATGATAACAAATTACATGTATAAATTATTAAGAGCATAGACACTATATTAAGATTATTTATTAATCAGAAGTGTTAAGTTCATTGAACAATTTAAGAAATAGATCAAGAAAGAAAACTGAAGAAAGGATTAAATTAAAATACTTTTTTCCATTCCACAACAAATTTTTTAGCTCCAACACACGCATTTAATTTTTGAACTAATTCTTTCCACATATCAAAATGTTTTCTCTAGTAAATTTGTTGTCAAATTTCCCACTGTTCATTTTCTTATTATTTTCTATACGTGTGACTAATATGTCTTTCTGTTCTTCATTTATTTTTTTAGATAAAACATTGGAGGCTTCCATTTTGTTCCTGCATCCTATATCACTATAACACAAAAGTAACTGTAACACATGCAAACTAACTAAGAGGTGATGGAATGAAGGTTGACCATTAAAAAGTTAGTCACCATTTGTTCACCAGATGTTGCCTGTACCACACCTCCTTCATAACTGCTCTGCACCTTGTAGTAATGCCACCTTCAAACTCCATCTTCCTACTGTTATGTAACCCTTACGTCAAGCTACATCGTAGCATTATGAAGTCTTATGCCTGTCTCCTCTGCACCCATTTAATGTTCACTGATCATACCTTTATAGCAGTTTGTCTTGTATAATTTTAAGTATTATAACTTTTTTATATTAATACCAACTGAAGAGGAACTATTCCGATAGTCTGAAATACATTTTGGTTATTTCATGTTAATTACTCAGCTAATCGATTTTTAATGTATACTCCTTTGATATTTGATACCAATGAAACCGTGTTGTGATTTATGTTGCTTTATGCTGACACTATAAAGTGACTTTCTTTCAAACACTTGAAGGATTATTCATCTTTATTCGGTTAGAATGCAAAAGTACAAATTGTGTTTTGGGCATTCACCCCTCCTCAGCTAATAAATATAATATTAGCTGAGGAGGGGCGCTCAGCTTAAATATTAAATTAAAACATGAGAAAACAAACATATATACATGCGTATTAAACATGCTAACATTGCATAATTAAAAAGGTACATACCTTAAAAGTGCAAATTACAGATTCAGAAATAATGGATTACATTTAATACCATTGTTCTCATGAAGAGTAAAAAGATTGACAGATAATGGCTTGGCAACGTGACATTCGAACCTAGCGAACTTCAATGTTGAATAAATAACATAAATGATATATTGAAAAAGGTCAAATTTATAAAAGGTATATAACAGTAAATGTATTACCTGTAATTTATATCCTAAATTATTGCCTAAAGTTACACAATGACTGCTATAACATTTACAGACTTACTCCTTTTGTTTTATTAAATGTACTACATTGATACCTGAGTGTTTGTGTTTATTATCACTGGTGTGATAAGTCGTTATTATCTACCCCACATTAGTAGATATTTAATTAATTTAATTAAACCAAGTACTAAAAGCAATTCTTTGTAATAATTGAGCCACTCACAGGCCAAATTGACTGACTCCATTTGTAAATCCTTAATATAATCGTTATTTTCAAATTTTTCCCATAACTAATTTTATATAAAATATATATAATATATATAAAATATAATGAAGATATATAAAATATATAAATAATAATTTTATATATAGTTATATTAGCTTTAATATAACTATATATAAAATTAGTTACACAAAAACGATATATAAAAATACATTCTGCAATGTTTATTTAAATTTAAAGTTTAAAGGAAATTTTAAAAAATAATTTATATTATCAATTTTTATTCTTTTTGTTTTGTGGAGTTAATCGATTTGGCAAGTGAGCCACGTTGATTTCTTTACAACTTGTTACAGTTAAGTTGATTGGTTGAATCATTACAGTCATAAACCCATTGATGCATTGTAAGTAATCCCATCATGCTTAACAGTATACATAACCAAATGAGTATAATGTATTTCCACTTGCCTTTCAAGTTCACTCAATGGGTCTAACTCGAGACTACCAAGCATGTTACTCTTGCGTTTAACGATTACTTATGTTAACAGTTTTGATTAAAGTTTATTTTTAGATTGACACAGTTTATTTTTCTTAAACCTTGTGGTCACTGCTAACAACAATGAAATCAAAGTGGTCCCTGGTCAAAAAAAGGTTGGGAACCACTGCTCTATAAACTTAAAGTTCAATTTAGAATACATTATTTAGCATTTATTTTACAATAAAGAATTCTTTTATTTTTATTTGTAATAATAAATTAGATTTATATTTTCTCCATAAATTAAAAAATTCTTATGTCAATCACATCAATTCTTTATTGCTTAAATATTTAGAAACATAAAATTAATTTCAATATTAAAAAATTCAACTTACTCTTACAGTTAATTTAAACATTTCCTTCAATAAACTTGTTTTGAAATATAAAAAATTACTTGCAACAATAAATAAATATCTCCCAAAACTTTTACACATATGTATATAATAGTTTATATAAGAATCAATGATCTAAAAATAAGTAGAGGTTGAAAGATATTTTTTCTTTAAATACATCTTTTCTTCAATATTTATTGAATGTAAGGATTCTATTTATATAACACTATGTAGAGAAAATTATGTTTAAATTTAGCTAAGTATCTAAATATATCTGTTATGTGTCTAATTATCAAATGTTATGTTGAACATTATATTAATACTAAATATAAACCAAAAATTTTTTCAAATTCAAGTGGTTCAAAAGCAAAATTAAAATATAAAATGATTTCTGCAATTTTTAATCATATTTTTCATTTATTCAATTTAAAATATATGTTCTCCATCTCAAATTTGTAGTGTTTTGCCCGTGTACATCATACTTTTCCCTGATAACAACAGAATCAGGTCAATCATCTATGTAACTCCATTCAGGAGAATATTTTTGAATTGAATTTATGTGACTTCTGGTCTAGACCAGAAGTCATATAGTTAATCAGGGCCTCCTGCCCTAAGCTTTCCATATCTGGTATTGACTTTCATCTATCTAACATTGTTCTTGAGATTAAGGAAGGACAGAGATTGTCAACAATTTTTTTCAAATTGTAGCCCAACTATTGTTTTGTTTAGTCAAAAAACTTTCGCAATTACTTATACAGGAAATGATCCTTTAAATTTACATTAAATTTACTGATTTCATTCATATTTTAAAGTGTTTTCTTACATCTTTTAAATGTAAAACATAAATAAAATAAACAAACTAATATTGTTTGGATTTTCACTACAAACAGAAAACAATATATGCTGCTGTTATGATGATATAATGTTACATGTTATATTTTATACACTAATAGTATAAAACAGAATAAAGTAAGATTTAGTATTCAGAAATTAGCATAGCCATAATTTACAAATATCTGTCTACAGATGTATTTCTTCTAAATTTTTCTTTGTAACATATTACTTAATTTGTCACTATTACAGCTAAGATGAATTTGGTTGGCTATTTAATTGTCACAAAATAGCTTTAAGCTAAAAGCTCTATTTTAATTCAGAAATATTAAAAGCTACCTTACTTATAAATGAAAATGTTATATATTTTAAAAAAAACTATAAATTCAAGTTTTGAATATATGATGACATCAGAAAAAAGAATCATTCATATAAACATTGTAATGAAACTCTGTACCAATATTTTAGGGATAGATTATAAGGTCAGAAATAAGCTTAAGATCCTCTCTAAATATTTTTAAAAAGCCACTTCATTTTCAAAATCTGACCAGTTAAAAAAAATGTCATTTTCAAATTTCCTGAAAAAGTACTAACATTAGTTGTTAATTTTTTAATTATTTATTTTTTTATGCTTCTGTTAATGAACTGAATTAACTAAATGTTGACCAAATAAACACTACTCTAATAAATGTAAACAAAGTCTTATTCACTTGAAGATTTTGCAGTATGCATCTGCAAAATCTTCATAATCATGATACAACAAAGTTGTGCAATGTCATAGTTAAAAATTATTAGTCTAATGGGTTATGTATATGAGAATTTAAGATGATGTAAATTTGCACACTGTAAGTAGATCTTTTCTATGGTTAGAAAGCAATAGTTTTTTAATGCAAATTTACTTTAAATAATATTTTGTTTTTTACAAAGTTAAACAGAATAATTTGCAACTGCTCAAGATGTCTTCCACAGACCTGGAGGGTATTTTGAACAGTTCAATTTCTACATATTAAAAACAAAAATTAACATTTAAAATATGTTCAGTTTGTACAGTACATTTTGGTAACACAGAAGTGAAAAACAAACAGCAGTAGCATTTGGTGGGAGATTTAAAATTGGTTTCCAATATGGTTTTTGGCAAACCAGATCTGGAAGTCGATTTTGAAAAATGTTTATAGAGGATTTTAAGCTTATTTTTGACTCTTACAAATATTGGCATGAAATATCAATACACACTGTTTATATATATAATACTTATAAATTGATTTTTACATTACAGGTAAGTAACTTCATTGGTATAATGTAATGGCAATGACACAAACTTCAATTGTTGATATCTTTCATTATTATGAATAAATTTCATTAAACTTTTATACAGTATGTTGCCACATGTATTCAAGATTTGAATATGTTCACTGTTTCATATGTTCAAGATTTGAATATGTTCACTATGTTTAAAATATGTAATTGTTTTTATGAATAATATATTTATAATTTTTGTCATTCACAACTGTGATGTGATTAACTTTATTGATATCTTCTATGATAAAATAAAAAATTAAAATTATATTGTAAAAAGTAAACCTAATATATATAACAAATAATAATGGATCTAGAGCAGGAGACTCCAAAGAAGTTATCAATCCCAGAGGTTGATAAGGCATTTTTGGGGTTGAGTGAAATGGTTCATTGAGGTGGAGTTTAGCAAATCCTCTTCCACGAGGATTACAGAATTGTGTTTGTTCTGAAAATTTGTTCAATCAATTTTGATTAAACTTTGCCATTTTCCATTAATTGCAACGAGAAATCCAAAAATGTAATAAAAAATGGGAACTTTGTTTTCGAGATATAAGGTTGTTTTGAAAGTGTGTGCAACAGTGATATCGCACAAATTGCATGACTTTGTCGTGTGATATTTCACAGTTGCTAACATCTTTTATGGGTTTTGCTATAGAGTTGAGTCTGTTCTTGAAATTTAAGGGACCATTTTTGATTAAACTTTGTCATTTTCCATTAATTGCTATGAAGAATCCAAAAATGTAATGAGGTCCATTTAAATGTAAAAAATAGGGATCAAGGGGTTTTGATATACAGAAAGGTTAAACTGACAATGCCCATGCTCTCTGACACAACTTAGTATGCCTAATTGAATTTAGGCTTAGGGGTCGAAAATAAAAACCATCTTGAGTGTGCCTAACAGAAAATAAGTGCAAAAACAAACAAAACATGAGAACAAAGTAATCAATGGTAACTACTTTGCTCTTGGATTGCTTCTCCATGTCAGCAAGTACAAGGATTGCCTCTTTTGTGGAGGCAAGTGCAAAGTTGACCTGTCCGCATCCATCAAGTACAAGGATGCAGACTCTTCTGTGCCTAACAAATGCAGGGATCACATCTTTCTTTTCTGCTTCATCTCAATTCTATCATGACACAACAAAGTTGTGCAATGTCATAGTTAAAAATTATTAGTCTAATGGGTTATGTATATGAGAATTTAAGATGATGTAAATTTGCACACTGTAAGTAGATCTTTTCTATGAAAACAGTGTATAGATGAATACCGGCTCAGTAGTTTTATGTTATTATTATTATTAACTATATTAACAAAGAGAGGCAGATCAATAAAAGGTTAAGGAAGGGGTTTACAGTCAAAAAATTTGGGACTTCTGATCTAGAATAATTCAGATAGGATATTTAGGATGATGAAGTTATTCTAAATTGTAAATATCCTATTTAATTCTTCTATTTTTAATATAAAAATGCTGAAAAGTTAAATTTCATAGTATTAACTTAGAAATACACTATTATTAAATTATTATCAAAAATTAATTGTAAATATATTAATTAATTTACAAGTTAATTTCCATTATCAAATATATTTCAATTTCATATATTAAATAATATCTAAAATCATTTAATGACACTTTTATAAAGAAAAGAACAAAACTGCTCAGAAAAAAAAGCAATAGAGAGGTTGAGGTCAAAGTTTTCATCGCAAAAACATGAACATCGAATGTTCAGCACCATCATCCTGAAAGCCTAAAAGTTGGACAATGGAATTTGGAATGTCAGTGGAATCATGCTTGACATTCCAAATGCCATTGCCAAACTTCTAGGCTTACAGGATGGCAGCACCAAATGTTTGACATTCACGTTTTCGCGATGAAGACGTCGGCCGCAACCTTGCTAATTTCTTTATCTTATGCTTTTCCTTTCCTGGTAATTTTTATTTTTTTCTGTCTTGAACAATCAGGACAAGGTTATGTTTTAAATTAATTTTTGAAATAATGCAGAAGAAGTATATTTGGAGTACAATAACAATTAAAATCACTAAATTGCAGTAATAAATTGTGAAATGTTTAACTGTTTACAAAATGTCGATTATGTTGCCAATTTAGCGAAAAAGTCGCAAAATTTGGTAAGTTTTTGCTTTAGTTGGCGCCTTTTTTTTTTTTGAAATTTAGCAATGGAGATTTTTCTAGTGTTTTTTTTAAAGTATATTTAGCTACATTTTAGAGATTTTTCACAAAATCAAAAAATTTCATAAAACTATTAAAATTTAATAAATTTCTTCATTTATATTATCTTTAATGTGCAATAATTATGTGCATGAGTCGCAAATCTTATTTTTAATAAGTGGCAACACTAATCAGAGCTTAAGTTTTCTTATCATGACCAAATATGGTAAACATTTGTAAAGGGAACGGAGCTTAATGGACATTATCGTTGTGATTAGCCGTAGCAGGTCCAATCCTGATTCAAATAGTTTGTCAATTTTCTTAAAGTTTGATAGTCATCATTGTTACATTCAAAATTTGGGAATCCTTATAAGTTACCTATCCCGCATCGTGACTCTCGTGAGTAACCAAGTGCTGTAATATAGTGTCATTTTGTGATATTATTTGCTATTATTTATTGGTATTGCAATTTATTATTTATTACCCTGTTATCAGTGAAAATGCCAAATGAAAGAAAATGCACTCAAAAATTTCGAATAGAATGGCTACGTGACAACAGGTATAAAAACTGGTTGCAGGAAATAAAAGGAGAAAATACAAAGTGTTGCTGTAAATATCATAACTGCATTTTGATAGCAAAAGTAAGTGATTTAGAAAAGCATAGGAAAACTCAAAAACATAAAAGCCGAGCCATTGTTTAGTATTCAGCGGAGTGCAAATATTCTTCCATTTATGAAAAGTTCAAATGTTCATAGAACAGAGGGAAATATGGCACTTTTTGTAGCAGAAAGTTGTCCTATAAGTCATGTAGACAAACTAACTAAATTCTGTACAACAAATTTTTCAGATAGCAAAAGTTGTAATAATCCGACTACTGGACGAACAAAATGTTCAGCCATAATTTCAAATGTTTTATCACCACATTTTAAGGAAAATTTAATAGTTCATATAGGTGATAGCAACTATAGTTTACTAATTGACGAAAGTAAGACATTTCAATTTCCAAGCTTTTGGGTATTGTAATTAGATATTACTCTCAAAATAAAAAATGCATAACTACAACTTTTTTAGATTTAGTACCACTTAAAGAGTGCAATGCCGATGCAATTTGTGAAGCAATTAAATTTTCCTTGAGAAATAATGCCTTGGATTTGCATAAACTCGTTGCAATTGGAACAGATAACGCTTCTGTAATGATAGGAATCAATAATGGTGTATATGCTAAACTCAAAGCTGAAGTACCTGCTTTGATTCTGGTACGTTGCCTCTGTCATTCATTACAATTAGCTATTTCCCATGCTACAAAAGAAGGCCTTCCAAGAAATATAGAATTTCTTATTAAAGAAACATTTAATTGGTTTTCTCATTCTGCGATTAGACAATCCAAATACAAGGAAGTCTATTCCTTGATGAATGATAGAAATGAACCATTGAAGTTAGTACAAAGTACTGAGACTCTTTGGATGTCAATTCAGACCGCTATTGATAGAATTTTGAAACAATGGAATGATTTAAAGGCAAATTTTAATTTGGCCAGAACAAACGAAAGATGTTATACAGCAGAAATTTTGTTCTCAATGTTTGACAATCAATGAAATTTCTTATTTCTTAAACCTGTACTTGATGAAGTTCAAAGATTAAATAAAATATTTGAATCTGAGAATAATGATCCTACGAAGTTGCTACAGGACTTGCTAAATTTAATAGAATCTTGTTGTTCTAAGATTGTTGTTCCAGAAACAAAAATAACAAATGATGTAGTGATTGAAAACCATTTAGCACTCAATCCATATTTGGGTTATCAGTTTGAAACTGAAATAAACAATTCTGCACTGTTAGATGAAGAAAAAAAAATATTCATAGTCACTGCATTGCCTTCCTTTTGTCTCTTATAAAACAACTTCGACAAAGGTTACCTGACAATATATCAATGTTGAAAACCATGACATCACTAAGTATTGACCATTGTCTCAACCCAATTAAAAGTGATATAATAAACCTTGCGAAAATGTTTTTCACTGACGATGCAGTATTAACTCGCATTGACTTTCAATGGAGGAAAATCCATACAATCCAGTGGAAAGAAACTTCCAGCACGATAAGCCTGTGGATGGAGGTAGCTCAATACAGAGATGCTGCCAGAGAAAATCCCTTTCAAGACTCGGTCAATTTTGTTTTAAAAATTCTTTTATTACCTCACTCAAATGCAGAAGTAGAGCGTTTATTTAGCCAGATGAATATTGTTAAGACCAAACTGCAGAATAGATTGAACATTATTTCACTCAGTAACATATTAGCGATTAGATATGGTTTGAAAAGATTAGGGAAATGCAGCTATGATTATGAATTGCCAGCAAATGTCATTCGAAACATAGGCACTTTAAAATCATATCAACATTTACAAGTTGAAGCAGGACCATCTTTTGAACACAATGAAGAAATTGAAGAAGTAATGGAATTTAGCAACAAATGGACTTTTTGAATAAAGTTAAAAATAGATTAATTAAAGGTAGGTTTTTATTTTTTGTTTAGCTATTTTTTTAGAGAATTTTAAAAATTTTTTAGCTATTTTTAGAGAGTTTTTTGTTTGCTTTTAACTACTTTTATTTTTTCCAGTTGGCAACCCTAATGTCAATGTAATATCAAAATACCATGAAAATGCATAAAATTTTTGGGGATACTCTAGATTACCACCTATGGAATTTCGGGTCTTTGAGTATATATCTGAACTCAGGAGACCGAGATGAGTTCAACGATATTCTACTTTTGACTGGAGACGAAAAATAATAAAGTTATCATACTTTTTTCCAGTGATCGCACGATGATAGGGAGTGGCGTCGCTTGCCATTAAAATTGCCTTTAGTAGATGTTTCCTCCCTTTTTTTACTTTGTTCAAGAACTACCGTGAATCAATAACTAGTGACGTTTAGCACATTGCGGCCTGCCGGCGGCTCCCCTCCGGGAGGTCAGTCGGGCCGCCATGTTCGCTGCCATAAGTAACATTAACCGAAATGGCAATCGCGCAATGATCGGAAGTCGCGTCGCTCTCTCCACTCTCGTATCGCGTGATTAACCCTACTGGAGATGACCGTAGTCCGATGTCATGGTTTGCAGACTTTACCGCAAGATGGCTGTACTAGCAACTATAGTGCTGTCTTCATGAGAGCATTAAAAAAAGTATGGTAACTTTTTTATTTTTCATCTCCGGTCCAAAAATAGGGTACCGTTGAACTCGTCTCGGTCCCCTGAGTTCAAATATATAATCAAAGTCCTGAAATTCCATAGGTGGTAATCTATACTACACCCAAATTTTCCACAACATTTTTATCTAAAAATAAAAATATTAAATTACAGTAACCAAAATTTATTCTTTGTTAAATAATGCTTTTTGTTATCCTTGATTAAGAGTAAATTTTGATTTGCAAAACCTAGTAGGTTTGAAAACTGCAAAACAATCAGAACAATTAAAAATATAACACAAAACACATAAAATAGAAAAAATGTAACTAATAATACAAGTAAAATAGGTTAATGTTACCTATGGTTCCAAGATGGCGGCTCGTCTGATTCCAGCAAAGAAACAGTGGGGACGCACATTCTAACCTAACCTATTCTAATAATTTTGTTGGTAATAATTATGGTAATTTATTAGAATAGGTTAGGTTGGGTTAGAACGTGCGTCCCACTGTTTCCTTGCTGGAATCAGACACAAGCCACCATCTTGGCTACCTAAGGTAACATTAACTGAGCAATTATTTATTGTGACATCATCACAATGTTCTCAATTCTTTTAGTAGTACCCCCTGTACATCATACTTTTCCTGTTAGCAATAGAGTCGTGCTGACCATCCAACTCAGTTCAGACAAAAATTTTTGAATTGAAATAATGTAACTTTCAGTAAAAACCAGAAGTTTGTATATAGTTAATAAGGGCCTTCTACCCCCAAGCATTACAAATCTGGTCTCAACTTTCATCTATCTAATTCTGTTCTCAAGATTAAGGAAGGCCAGACAGACACACAAACAGACAACAGTGGGAATTTATAAGTTTACAATTTGAAAACATTGTAGACCTATAAAAAATGTAAATATTTTATATGTTTAATATCAATTAATACTAGAAATAATCGGATTCACCTTTAGTTAAATTAGGTATTCGGCCTGTTTTAGTAGTAATATCAGCTGTTAAACCAGCAAATTGTTGTTCGAACGAATCCATTAACGACGCCATCTTGTATTCAGAACAGTTACGCCACCAGCGGACTACAATGTCACGTAATTCATAAAATAATCACAAAAATTTCGTTTAAGACATAATTATAGAGAAAAGTTTAGAATATTTTAAAACTAATATTAATTCATTATAATATAAATATTTAGAGCAAGTTTACGTTCGAGATTTCTGTAATTCACGAAAAACTCTTATACTGTACGTAGAAAATTATTATAACATAATAAATACGGAAAAACTTGATTATTTTCACTGAGTTGCTTTCTTTCATTTGGATGTTGTTTTAAAATGATTCGGAGCTTAATTATTGATTCATAGAACAAATTTCAGAATTTTGTTTTCGTATAAGCAAGCTCACCAGAAATTTGTAGAGATTCGGCAATGGCGTCAAAAATCAAGTTGCAATGCCATATTATCTGGCTTTATTGCTTTGATAAAATTAATGAGTCGACACATCGACTCTATTTACGAAATCAGTTCAGTGAATTAGCTTGCTCGAGAGTTATCCATCGCTAAGCTAGGTTCATACTATGATATCTTCGTGCAAGTTTTGTCAGAAATCACAAGACAAAGTCACACCAGCTGAACTTTATCATTTTTTAAACTCTTTCAGCTTTGTAAGAACAAAGAGAATCTTTTTTTTAGCAATCCCATTATGAGTTCGGCCAGGCCAACAATGGAACGGCCGAGTGGTGAGGGACATCCGGCCGGACCACCACCCGAAAAATTCTTGGAGATTTTTCGACCGTCCGGACTCGATTCCGGACCCCTCAGAGCGGTAGGCTGCCACCTTGGCCACTCGGCCATCCGGCCGGCTATAATAAAGGGTTAAAAGGATAACCGCGAATTCTGAATACACGTTTAAAAAAATAAAATAATAATAAAATTCTATATTGTGACAAGTACTGTACATTTTGACTTTTTTCCATTGTTCTTTACCGGAAGGCATCGCCACTTCCACCGGTTAGTGGATGTTCATGTTGTTAGATCAGGTGAAATTTCAGGTGTTCATATTTCAAAAGGCCTACGTTTTTCACTATAAATACTATCAGATTTGTATTTATAAGTACCGGCACCATTTACAATTGTCCTTTCCTTTGCTTTTGGGTGGGATAATTGTAAATGCCAAATTTTGTAGTTTCTACGGTAAACAGTCAAAATAGGGAGAAAAAAATTTTATTTGTTGGTTTTAGCTTAAAAACAAAGCTTTCAAAACAATAAAACTAAAAATCTAAAATTGTTGTGAGGAGACCGTTAAAGGTACCTCTCTGTAGTCGAAGTCGGCTAGATCGGTCAATCCGATCGCATCCACGAACAGGGTCGTCGTGGCGTTGAGTGGTATATTCTTGGATTGAAGAAGGAGTCTAAATGCCGTTATCACGTGTTTATTTACAGCTAAGTACAACTCTATATACAGAAAGTATAACAATGTCGATCGTGGAGACAAGGGTCGGAGCACACGAGACGGACGTCTGAACAGAAGCACGTCAAGCCAAAAAGTGGCTAACCACCATCCTGACGTCACGCCGGTTGGGGACGGTGGTCAGGCGCAGTGTTGCCGACCGCCGCAGTTGATTTCGTTTAAAGTAAAAAAGTACACTCAGGTAAAAATTCTACCTTACTAATTATATTTATTTTTACTAATTGTTATGCAAAATGATTCATTTAAGTTTTTCGAAACATTCGAATCAACTCACAAGGAGTACTTCGCTACATGAAAGTCGTGTAATACTTAGTACTTACATTTATTTGGTAGTTAAACACAAGCTATTTACCTACCTAAGAAAATATTTATCTATGGTCAATATTTCTAATTTTTTATAAGAAAGTAAAACACGGACTATTTGGCAAGCGGAGTGAAAGTGTAAAGCTGATTAGCAGTGACGTCATTGCGTTACGACAAACCTGCTGGTATCCTTGAGCTATGCATTGCTAGCGAACACTACGTTTTTTCTTTCAGTTACTAAACCGTTTTTCTTATTTGTTTCAATTAATATGCTTTTAGTAACAAACTGTAATAAATACATATATAATAAAACTATACAAATTTGAATTTCTCAGTTGAATTTCTATTTCAATTAAAAATTGTGTACAAAAGTGTTGTTTTTGTGAATTCAGTACTGTTTATTTATGCAAATTAACCTTTTTTCTTTAAAAGCCGAGAATTTTAATACTTAATTTCAGTTTTTTTCCCCCGCCAACCAGTAATTAAAGGTAGTAAAAAGAAAGTGCCTCCCGTAAAAATAAATAGAGCATTCTGTATAAAACAAAAACATTTATTCTAAATATAAAAACACGTTATTATTAACTAGCAATTATTTATTGTGACACTGTTACACTGCCGGGCTGCAATTTTTAATCATATTTTTAATTTATTTAACTTAAAATATATGCTATCCACCTCAAATTAGTAGTGGCTTTCTCTGTACTGTACAGTACATCATACCTTTCCTTTAAGGGGCCGTCAATAAATTACGTAAGGTATTTTGGGGTGGGTGGGGGTCAAAGATTTCTTACGATTTCTTACTCAGGGGTAGGGGGTAATAGCTCTCATCTTACGTAATATTCTTATTTTTATTTTTTGATGTCGTTGAGTGGTGGAATTTTGAATTTGGCTTTAATTTGGCGGTTTCTATTAAGAACGCTCGTTGTACTAAAGCCATCAAGTGTGACATGATAGAATAATAACGCTAGCAGACACATTTTTTTATCACGGGAGAAAGGCCGTGTAGTTGTTTCTATCTCTCTCTCTCTTTTTTTTATTTGAATAAGTGCACCACTCCTATGGGTGTATAACACTAAGTATACATAAACCGAAATACATCATACAAAGTAAACATAAAATTAGTATTCGGTTTTTAGTGAAAACTAAAATGTAAAACTAGAAATTAGAAATTATAAATATTTTATCTTCCATATTTTTGAACATAATTGTAAAAAGCATCAAACAGTGGCTTCTGAACAAGCTTATCGAGTGGATATGGCCACCTAAATCCAAGCGTAAAGATTTCTAATCTATATATATAATCGAGACAGAGTTGATAATAATAATAATAATAATAATAATAATCAGCGCAGAGCCCAAACGGTTAGGCGTTGAAAGTTGAAATTTGGTACACAGTTAGAATACGTCACGAGAACGCACACTAAGAAGGGATTTTTCGAAATTCCTCCCCAGCGGGGAGAGGGACAAGATTAAAGCTTAACAGTTCCATCAACAATGAAAGTGTTAAGTAACAATGTAATTGTTAAGAGAAAGCGACGTGCAAGATGCAGGTGCAGTTTTTTTCGTTTTTGCGGGAAATCGAACATGTTTTTAGACCCATCTAAAAATTCTCTAATTAGTCCGGAAACAGGGGGACCGAATTCTTGCATTCTGTGAAAACGGGTAAGGTTGACTATAACGTAATAATCTTAATCTTCACTATCGTTACTTTTGCCCGAGCAATGCCGGGCCTACCTGCTAGTTTCAGAATAAGTCTATCTTGATCGTAAATTGGACAATAATAGATCATATGGTGGACGGTGTCTAGGTTTTCTGGAGAGCAAAAGCAAGAGGCAGTTTCTGCCCGGTTATACATGCTCAATAAGTAGTTGAGCAGTAGCAAACGTTAAATCTCTAAGTGATGAGAACCTACATTCAACACTAAGAAGATAAAGTTTTGTTATTCTACCAGTTTTACTGCTCAACTATTATTGATTCCACTTTTGCATAGCGTTGTCATAAATATAATTTTAAGGCTGCTGCGTGAGAGAGGGATGTGAATGTAGTCCAAGTCAGTGTCCTTAGCAGCTGACTTAGCCTCAAAGTCTGCTTTTTCATTTCCTAGTATGTCAGTATGGCCACGAACAAACACAAAAATTATCTTATTTACAAGATTTTTAATATAGTGCTGGATGTATGTGATTTTATTGCTATTGCAATTGGGATCTAATAGAGCTTTTAGGACAGACCTAAGAATCACTGTAAATATTGATAGACAGAGTTTTGTTTGGTAGTGAAGTGGCCCACTGAACAGCTTGGTAGACAGCATCTTCTTCAGCTTGATATGTGGAGGTATCTGTACCTTCTAACATATTTTGAGCAAAATATGTCAGTTTGGAGGAAGATACAGATTCTTGAGCCGACATGAAGGGTGCTTTTGACCCATCTGTGTTGATATTAATGTCTGCATGGTTATCCATGGAGGAAGCAGATGACACCAAATGTACAGTACCCTGGGGGTAACCTTGTTTACAGGGTGATGATCAGAGATAGGGTAATTGTAATTTGGTAGCATTTGAACAGCCGTAGATAGGACTAGAGACTGTTGTAGAGCCTTGATGTTTGTAGTTCTGATGTAGTAGTTCAGAACCTTTTCTACAATACATAGTGGCAAAAGAAGGAGCTCTGCTAGAAATCCAGAGAGGCATTAGTAGAAACAGTTCTGCAGCACTTTGAAATTCTGATGGTAAACTGACGGAATGAGGTTTCTATTATCTCTTGTTTTATTTTGTATGACGTTTCTGTTTACAAGTGCACTAGCTGGTCGATTCGTCAATGTTTTTTTGCGTCATTTTGTGAAAATTAAAATTAATATAAAAATGAATATTATGACGTTGGTTAATGATAATAATAATAAAAAGATTGTTAATAATTAAAAAATAAAGTTCTTAAAATAAATTGTTCATTCGAATTTATTAAATTTTTATATTTTTAAATTTGTTCACAGTCTTTTAGGGGATACTATAGATTACTATCTATGGAATTTCGGGACTTTGAGTATATATCTGAACTGAGGGGACCAAGACGAGTTCAACGATACTCTACTTTTGGACCGGAGACGAAAAAAAAAGTTAAATAAAATAAAAGTTTATCATACTTTTTTCGGCGATCGCGCGATGATAGGGAGTCGCGTCGCTCTCCGCTAAGTCGGCCTCGCTATCGCGATCGGGAGTCCCGTCGCTTGCCGTTAAAATTGCCTTTAGTAGACGTTTCCCCCTTTTTTTACTTTGTTCAAGAACTACCGTGAATCGATCACTAGTTTAGCACATGACGGCGTGTGGTGGCGCCCATACGAGAAGTCAGTCGGGCCGCCATGTTCGCTGCCATAAGTAACATTAACCGAAATGGCGATCGCGCGATGATCGGAAGTCGCGTCGCTCTCACCGCTCTCGTATCGCGTGTTTAACCCAAGGTATATAGAGTGTTTAACCCTCCGGGAGATGACCGTAGTCCGACGTCATGGTTTGCAGACTTTACCGCAAGATGGCAGTACTAGCAACTTCGGTGCCGTCTTCATGAGAGCATTAAAAAAGTATGGTAAGTGAAAAAGTATGATAACTTTTTTATTTTTCATCTCCGGTCCAAAAGTAGGGTACCGTTGAACTCGTCTCGGTCCCCTGAGTTCCAATATATAATCAAAGTCCTGAAATTCCATAGATAGTAATCTATAGTACACCCGTCTTTTATAAATAATAGCGCGAGTACATATTAATTAACTAATTAATAATTATATAATTTGGACCTAAGGTTTTTAGGGTTTCATTAAAAAAATTTATTTTTGTTAAAATCTTTCTATAAAATTATGCCTAAATATTACGTAAGATAGGGAAGGGGAGGGGGATCAAAGAAAATATTACGGTTTCTTACACAGGGGTGGGTGGGGGTCCAGAATGGCTAAAATCGCCCTTACGTAATTTATGGACGGCCCCTAACAATAGAGTCGTGCCGGTCATCTATTAACTGCTTTCATGGAAAGTTTTGAATTGAAATAACATGATTTCCGGTTTGCATCGGAAGTTTGTATATAGTTAGTCGGGGCCATTAAGTTTTCCATATCTGGTCTCGTGTTTCATCTATTTAAATCCGTTCTCGAGATTAAGGAAGGAGAGACGGACGGACGACAGTGGGAATTTATAGGCTTACAATTTTCAAATTGCAGCCCAAAAACTCACGCTTTATGAAGTGCTCATTGCAGGCAATGTATTTACATTTATCATGTATGATTTGAATGTCATTTCGATTTTTGTTACTTAAATCCATTCAAATACAAATAGGCGTTTATGTGTATGTGTATTCTTGCGAAAAAAGAAAAATAATAATATTACGATCGTTGTATAAAATACAAAAATATTTAGTGTACTTTAAAACAGTTTCTTTTCGTATGTAGGCATTTTTTTTATAAGAAAGTTGGAGAAGCCCGTCCATACATGATTTCAACGTTCTACCAATTGTATTTGAAATGTAACCAAAGATTTTTCCTCACATGGTTTTATTAAAAATGTTGTATTGAGTTTTTGGAACATAAATATAAAGTTTTCCTTTATGAAAATCGGCCAATGATCGTTATAGGTCTATGGAAAGATATATTATACTAATATGTGCTATAAACACAAAATTGCTGAGTAAAACTTATCATACAGGCAGCGTCGTAACTAGTCTTTTGTGCTCCCGATGCGAGCTTCTGTAACTACGCCCCAAAACTATGATATAAAACTTGGTCCAGGTCATTTCTACGCCCCCCAAGGTCTACGCCCTGTGCCTGGGCACCGCTGGCACCGCCCTAGTTACGGCACTGCATACAGGAACACTATTAGATGAATAAAACAGTCTTTATTTTGTACAATGGAACGGATGTGCATTTCGGGTTGTTTGCCCCTCTTCAGTCCATATTGTACATTTCTTAAAATTGAAATGATATTTACATGTGACTACTGGAGTAACGAAGAATTTAAAACAACAGGGTAAAAAAGGGTGTAAAACTAGTATAGTACCGTAAAACGTAAAAGTTAAAACTTGCTTAAAACATTCCCAAAAAACAAAAGAAAGAACAAAAAGCAATCAAGTAGGCTTATGTGCTATGAAGTTTGGGTATTTAAAACTATGAGATGTTCTACCGAGAAAGTGCCAACTGGAGAGACGTTCTTTGGGTATGTTTGTATATGATACGATGAAAGAAAGAAACAGAAGAAACACAACAAAATGATAAATGATAGCTCTTGTTGTATGTCTCGTGTCCTAGACAGAAGCGCATTCATACTTCACGAAACTGCATTAAATCGCTCAGTGATTGGGCTGCAATTTGAAAAAAATTGTATACCTAGAAATTCCCACTGTTGTCCGTCCATCTGTCTTAATCTCGAGAACGGAGTTGAATGAAATCCGAGACCAGATATGGAAACCTTAGGGGCAGGAGGCCCCGACTAACTATATATGAACTTCCGCTGCAAACCGGAAATCATGTTATTTCAATTCAAAACTTTTGCTGAAAGCAATTAATAGATGACCGGCACAACAGAGTCGTGCTGGTTATCTATTAACCCGCCCCATTGTGGGCCTGGACGAATCCGTAACGGGCTTGCTAAAAAGAGGCCCTCTTGGTACCCACAGAGCGGAAAGAGTTTTGAAAAAAGGAAAAAAAATGTTCACAATAAGTAATTGCTCGTTTAACCTGCTGTTTTTCATTTTAACAATTACGATCAAAAATATATTATTGCACTTTATTGGTGTTAGAAAAATGTTACCCGGAATAATAAAATAATAAAACAAGTATTTTCTTTAAAAATAAGCATATTTAATATTTATTTTAAATAAATAATTCTGATAATAAGAAAAACCAGTTTGTTTTCCTGTATTAATTCCTGAGATTATATAACTTTTTCTATTTCATTATTAATAAATAAGAAATATTTTGTAAAAGTTTAAGAATATTATAATTTAATTAGTGTACAGAATTGTTGTTAAGTAAAACGTGATAAAGAGCAAGTGAATGGGGAATTAAAAGCATTTTTTTTAATGTATTTATAACATTTTATTCTTAGTTATATAATATGCCTATAAATATTGCCAGTTTATTTAATGAAATATATAAAAATATTTTAAAAACATCCAAATTATTCAAATAATTTCATTATTTTAATGCAAAAGTTGACAATATATTTATTGGGCTGCAATTGTAACCTATAAATTCTCATTGTCGTTCGTCCATCTGTCCTTTTTTAATCTCGAGAACGGAGATAGATGCGTAAAATTCAAGACCAAATATAGAAAGATTAAGGTCAAGAGAACCCGATTAACTATATACGAACTTCCGAAACTGCAGCCCGGCATTGTGACTATTTGAAACACACGATTACATAAGAAATGAATTCAAAATGATTTTTCTTTTAGTAAGAGTTTCACTACATAAATATTCAGATCGAACAATTTTTTTTATATTAAAAAAAATTATATTGATGACTTGTTTAAATTAATTTTATAATAATGAAAGTTCTTATAATTATGTAAATAAGTCGTAGGCGATCTTTTATTAGAATATAAGCCGGTCGCTTTTACGCAGAATGTATGATGTAAAGAAGGAAAAATTTTATTTTATTTTTTCTCCTAATTGTTACTAAATAAATACACTTGCTATTATATAAGTTGTGTTTAATTTTAATTAAAAATTGTAAAAAAATTACAAGTAAACTGGATAGGAATGAAAAAAACGGATTAATTTTAGTAAAAAAAATTAATCAGATTAATATCGTAGATGGAAGATAATTTGATTCGTTGCGATTTATAAATGTATTGATTTTAACGTACAGGATTAAATTTTTAATGAATATTTTAAACAGAAAATATAGGCTATATATTATATTTCAATATCATTAAGTATTAACCTTAAGAATAATACTATATAAACATAAAAATACTCATTTGTGACGTCATTAAGTAGCTTAAGCAATAAGATAATGATTATTTAATTAAATTGAGTATGTCTCTCAACTAATTTTCTACTTTAAAATTATAAATTACTTCAAAATATAAATGCTATGTAAATAATTTTTATTAAGCTCTCACAAACCTTAATTAAACTTAATTACTTTTTCCATTATAAAATATAATTATATTATTTGATCTTAAAATAAGAAAAAATGAAATAATGTAATATTTTTCCTATATTTTTATTTAAAGAATAAATCTTATTCATTAACAAAGTTATTATTATTTTTTCTCCCTTTTCTTTCTTTTTTTTTTAATAAAAAAATCATTGAAGGAAACTATTGATTTTTATTATAATTAAATGAAGTTTTAATTATCATAAAAACAATAATTACTTAGTGTTTTTGTTATTTTGATAATTAATGACCTTTAAAATGTTTACATCGATTAATTATTTTTATTATATTTTTAATACTTAATTAGTTTACGACTGAATTTTTTAATATTTTTAATAACTGTAAAAATATGAAAATTTCAAATCACAAAATTAATGATATACTGTAAAGTTTACTTTTTATTACACTCAATTAAAATTTAAATTATTTAATTGAGTATAATAAAAAGTAAATACATTAATGTTGATAAAAGTCATAACAATAATTTGCTTATTTCAAGCAATCTTTTTATTATAAATTATTGTATATAATCAATTTTTTCTAGGCATTTTTTAGAAAAAATAAAATAAATAATGATATATTACAATTTTAAAAATTGTAATATATCTAAATTAATAAAATTTTATAATATTAAAGTTAAATTTGTAAAATATATATTAAAAAAATAGAATAAATTTGTAAATATTTACAAAATATTAAACAAAAATCATTATACATATATGTATTTAATAATAAAATATATAAAAATGATTACGATTATTTTTCTTTATTACATTTTTCAATTTGTTTATATTAAAGTCAAGTAAAAAATATCAAGGGATTCATCTTTCTAAATTATATAAATTTGAAATACTTTGCAAATATTATTATTCTTTTATATCCGAAAATAATATTAAAATCTTAAAATGAAAGATATTATATATATATATATATATATTCATTCCCCATTTTGTAATATATAATAAATTGGTTAGTTAATTAATTTCTTTTATAAAAATAATTTTTTTTATATCAGCGTGGTGTATTAATTTTTCTATATAATAAATATTGAAGAAGATAATATTAAAATTAATTATAATACTAAGTTTTATGTAAAAACTGAATGGAAAGAGAGAGAGAGAGATGATGTTTTGATAAGTAAACTTGATATTTTACTGTATCATATAGGCCAGATTATTGACATAAAAATCTAAAAATGCTATAAGTACAATATCGGTTTTATATATAAAAAAATTATATACTGTATTGTATTTATTGTATAGTTTAATATGTTTTTTAATAATTTATTGAATTAATGTTAATACTCGATATTCATCAAAAATTTATATTAAACGCAATAAATCAATATTTCGAATACAAAACATTATTTTTTAAATATAAATATTCAAAATATTTATATATTTAATTTTGAATATTATTAAAGGCTTTCTTCTTCGCCAGGGTCGTACATCGTCGTACATCATTTTAAACAAATTTGCCAAAATATTAATAAAGCCACTTTGTTGATGTTCAGTATGTCGTGGTCATATCTTCATCCAAACAGTATCTTAGCGACCAAATCAATAACGGTATCGTGTGACATATGAGAGTAATGCATTTTTTCTTCTGTTTTGTTAAACCTCTCTGATAAATTGATATACTACAGACAACAAAAGCTACAGATTCATCTTTTAAAAGCAACGTTTAAGAACTTAAGAATTTTACAACTTTAATTATGGTAACACTTGTAAGAACGTAAACACTTACAACGATGAATCTGAGAACTGGAAAATTTTCTGCTTTTTTTCCCCACTAACATCAAAAACGATTACTCGATTTGTAAAGTGCAGTGATGTAAGATTATTGCCTGAGAAACGACAGAAACATAACAACATTGGATTGCGACAATCAATGCTGACATATAACACATTTGGGATAGTTTCATAACTGTTTTTTTTTTTTCTTCTTCTTCTTCTTTTTTGAAGATTTTTTTTCTATTTGAAACACTAAACAGTGCTACAGAGTTGTTGATGGAATTGGATACATACATATACATATATATATATATATATATATATATATATATATATATGTATTCCAATTCCATCAACAACTCTGTAGCACAGTTATATAAATATATATATATTTATATAACAGTGCACTCTGTAGCACTATAAATATATATATACAGAATTCAAATTTACAGCTTTTTTATTTATATTTTTGGAACAAAATACTGTATATCTAACTAATAACGTAAATAAATTGCTTTAATAACGAAGATATAATTAAAAATTAATTAAATTTATGTATAAAAACATTCGAAATTGTCATTAACAATATTTATTATTATTATTATTATTAAATTAATAATTAAAAAAAAGGTTATTGTTATAAGTAAAGAAATTTAGTCTGTTAACGAGTAAATATAATTAACGAGCGTTTATTTATTGAAATCGTCACAATTTTTAATCATATTTTTAATTTATTTAATTTAAAATAAATGTTCTCCACCTCAAATTGGTAGTGGCTTGCCGATGTACAGTACATCATACTTTAACTAGAGTCGTGCCGGTTATCTATTAATGCTTTCAGGGAAAAACTTTTGAACTAAAATAATGTGTATATAGTCAATCAGGCCTCCTATTCCTACAGTTTCCATTTCTGGCTTCGGATTTTATCTACCTAATTCCGTTCTCAAGATTAAGGAAAGACGGACGGACGGACGGACGGACGACAGTGAAAATTCAAATTCAAAAAATTTTGAATTTGAATTTTGTGTTCCAATGATAGAATTTTAATTCAAATGTATTCTAAACCTGAAGATGGCCTGTGAATCAGGCTGAAAACGTTTGTTTGTTTTAAATAAATTTATATTTCTCGGCAAGAATAAGGTGTTAAGTGTATGCATATGTATATTTTGCTGAGTGCTTTGTGATATTTTAATAAATAACATATAAATTTATTTTAATTAATTAATTATATATTTTTATAAACTATATTTATATAAAAATAATAATAACTTTTTTGTAACTAAACAAAACGGTTTTCTTTACAAGATAAATATTAAACTTTTACTGCTGATACTGTTTAATTCTGTCCAAAGAGAAAATGGACGTATAGGGAAAATTTTATGTGATAATTTTATTTTATCAAAACCCGTATCTGTATTAAAGGAATTAGCAGTAAATAGAAAATAATCCTCTTACTTTCTAGAGTTTTCATTTTAGTTTTCATCATCCTCGCATTTAATAACCTACGAAACTTAATGTATGAATAGGCCCACTAATACCATCTTCAGTTACTTATTAGTAAAGTTTAAGGAGTGATGCTGCCAAGATTTTACTTTTAATAAAAATTTACTTTATATTGTATTTTTTTAAATATTTTTTTATTTGATTGAAATTAATGTAATCTAAGCGGATATGAATTTTAAACACATTTGCATATTCATTTTTAGAATTTTTAAGATGACTTTGTAGTTAGAAAATTCGCAAGAAAAAGTAATAATAATAATTTAATGTTACACTTATTACTATACGAAGAAGAATAAAGAATTGAAAATTTAATTTAAAAGCTCTCTTGTTCTAGATGCGAAAACATTTATTTTTAATGGATTAATGCGTTTTCCTCCATTCATAAAAATCAAAATAGAATACTTTAGTAATAAATGTCGTTTTACATTTATAAATTATTTACGTCGACCTAAAAACGAATTGCGCATTATACAAGGGTGAAATTAATAAAAATAAATTAATTCTTCAAATATTATTTGCACGAATTAATAAATTACGCTGATAGAAAGAGCTATATTATGTAACTACATTACATGATATACATTGATCTAGAATAAGGAGGTGGTGCATATAATTCATTGACGCACTTGATAGAAAAAACTAGTCTAATAGGATTATATATAATTATTTATACAAGATAAAAGAATTAAATAAAATAAACAAAATAATTATTTAAAGACAAAAATCTTTCAAGATTGTTAATGAGAAACAACAACGAATTTACATCAAAACAGATGTTTACTGACAGCCATTATTTTCATTAGCATAGAAGAAAATGGATCTAACTTATCACGAAGCTGTCCAGACACGATAGATAAGGTTTCTACCGTAATTACCCAATTTAAATTTTGAATATTCACAAGATTGTTTGAACTCTGACCTCTTTCATGAACTTAGGTTCAATGACCGTTTAAAATGTATCTTCAAGTGAAACGAAGCAATTTCTAGTACTCATACGAGGATAATAAATTAATGACATGGCTGCACCACCATTATAAAGTAGGATACGCTGATTCTAACACTAGTTATGCATGCTACTTAAGTATACGACTTGTTATCGTACAGCGAAGCACGAAGGTTTACCTGTAAATTTTTTCTCTAAAAATGTTTTTGCACGAATTTCGAACAGTTTCAAATTACTATTATTTTAAATATCCTCAATGTTATCAATCACCTTTCACTTGAACGTAGACAAAACTTTTGAAAACATTGAAGTCGACTATTAATCTGCAATTAAATCTCTCAAAAATTCCTATTTTTATATATTTTTAGCTAACTTTATTCGATGGAAATCATCAATTTACCGTAGCGAGAAGTATTTAATCAAATTTAGATAATTATTTTTAAAAAGACGAATTTCTGACAAGTGCGTGGCATGTATCAAGTGTCAAGTAAACTTGGGGCATGATTAATTACTTGACAAATTAATTGGCCCCGTTAAATGGACTACAGGTAATTACACTAATTAACATTAGTAAGTTTTAAGAAGAAAAAAATTGTTATAGATGGATGCATTAAAGATTATATTCTGTTTATTTACAATTAGCTCGAAATTTAATGAAGATTGTGGACTATTTGAAGAAGAAACAAATCGATTATGTGACCGCAAAGTTATAATTACAGCGGTATTTACTACTGCTGCTTCTTAAGTAAATAACTAAATTTTCAATTTACTCTATCTAAATAATATAATTTGAGAGTTTAAAAATTAATAATATAAATATTATTCTCTTTAGAACAACTTTTGTAATATAGTAATTACACTTTACAATTTGATGTAATCAACTAAATGGTTATATCCAGTTTCAATTTTCTTAAATCCTCGATATCTCCGATATTGAGAAAAATAAAGATAATTCTAAACTCATAAATCCTTTTTTATGACATTTAAAAATAGTTTAATCGATCGTGAATTAGAAGTAAAATTTATATTTAATTAATTGTTAACTTTCAAGTTTAGTATATTTTAAGGTAATCAGTCTGTCGCGTCTTAAGGCGCCATATTGGATTGAGAACGCGACACGCGTCGCGACAAGAACAAATTTAATGCATTTCTTGAAGTGAAAGGAAAGAAAAAGAAAGGAAGGAAGGAAGGAAAAAGACAGAAAAAAAAGGTACTTTAGAAAAAGAGATGTCTAATATAATTTAAAAGAAACGACACAATTTATGAAAGTAAAAATAAATCTCTGCTGTCAATTTTTTTTCCTCTTTAATTTAAAGAATATATATATATATATAAAACTTTCTCTTATAAATTCCTTTCTTTATTTTAATTTGCATAAGTATGCTTTAAATATATTTTTTTCTTAACTCGAAATTCTTTTCTTAATAATAACTTTTATGCAGAAAAAAAAGGTACAAATTCCACAAAATATTTAAAACTATTTCATTTTCAAAAGAGACGGTTAAATGAACGATATTTCTATTCCCTTAAAAATAAAAGGAAATTCATCACAATAAATAGAACTCATTTAAAGTTTTTCACAATAAAATTATTCAATTTTATTTAAAAATTTTTACAATTTTTAAATTAAACTTTTATTATAAATTGATAAATTTTATAAGAGAATTATTATGTTTTCTAAACAATTTCAGAATGAAAGCTAAACAGGAAATTGAAGATGACTATTTTTTTTTCATCTTTATATAAAGATAAAAATTGTTTTTTTTTTTTATTTTTTTATTTGTATTCCCCCCGTCTTGACTCCTGAGACTCCAATCAAGTTTAAAGTGCCTGGAGCTGTCTTACTATGAAAGTACAACGCGTACTGATCTCTTCTCGACCAATTTACTCCATTTAATCATGGATACACTCTTGTACTTCTCTTGCATCGATGTAAAAAAAGCGTTAATTAATTTTTTATTTTACGTGAAGACTTTATAAGGTCATAACTTAAACAAAATTTTTTTTGTCATAATCCTATTTTTAATGAGCTTCAGTCAGCGCTGTTTTTTTTCAGGATTTTTATTTTTGTTAGTGGTAAACTTTTTTAATTAGAACTAAGATTTTGTTTTTATAATAATTTTCGGAAGAAGATTATGATATAAACAAAACAATTTCGTTATAAATTATTAAATTAAAATATTATTTAAAAAATTTTTATATTTAATAGTTAAAATTCAGATTATGGTAAAATTATCTGTTATAAATTTCCATATAAGACTGTTTACGGGTAATTATTGTTTTATATATTTTTTAAAAAAACCTCATTTCACTTTATTATCTTTTCTGTTACCATAAAAATTATTTAATAAAATTATATTATAGTTTAAAACTCAGTTTAATACTTCAAATGATGAGTAAAGCTGAACATTATATTAAAATCATCTTACAATTCTCTAAATGATTATTATAGATTCGGATTTATTAAAGTCATATTTAATGATAATTAAGCAGGTTTTAAATTATATTAAGTAAGTCACAATTGGAAAATAATCTTCGCATTATTACATGGGATGATATTTAATCATTATTAAGAGAGATTTATTTAATTAACTTCCATAAAAAAATTGTTAAAAAAATAGAAATAATAAAATTCATTTTTCTAACTTTAACGCGAGAGATTGTCTTTGATAATCATTATATGAAAAATCACTATATTATTATTTTTGTCAGGTTTTAAACTTTAATATTTATTTATTATATTGCAAGCTTTAAAAGATTTTGAGTTTTAACTGATTTAAAAATAGTTTTATTGACATAAATTCTTCCTTAGTTGATGTGTTGCATGGGATTACATACACACCCAAATCAAAAAGGTTTTCTTACACATACCAATTTATGGCCTTGCAAATATATATATTTAAGATAACGTTTTATTTATGTAATATTATCTAACAAGTGATAGGAGTGATAGGAAAAAAAACTTCACTCGAGTTATTTAAACTTCTCATCATCTGTTTTAGTGAGTAGTCAAGAGGAAAATCATTATTTTAAAATTTAAAAAAAGTGCAAAACTACATATTTATTTTCAGAAATAGAGGAATCATTCATCATCTACAGCTGCAATTGGCAAATACATCAAAAGAAGTTCAGATAAAGAAATTAATGATGTAAAATATTAAAGGATATGTTAGATAAAAAATAGTGTTACATTGTTGTTATTATTATTATTATTTTTATCAACAACTTCATTTTTATAAAAAAAAAAACTTATTTTTTATAGTTATTCTGGACATAAATAAAAATGATGAAAGATATTTAACATGTCAAATAAGCAGTTATAACAAGAAAAAAATAAATAAAAAGTATATGTATATATATATTTTTTTGCTTTTAAATTCGTTTTATATGTTATGGGTATTAAAATGAATAATGTTGTAAGGATTAAAAGATGAAAGATATTATTTTGATATTATTATAATCATTTAGGTAAATATTTATCTTAAATTTTTTAGTTAAATTAAACTTTTTATTCAAAATATAATGTTTGTTGCTATTGCAAGATACGTATTTTAAAATAAGTAAAAAATAAAATATAAAAATCCTATATATATATTAAATAAACGATATATATAAATAATATATTGAAGATACTGAAAATAACAATAAACAAGAATATTTTCAGATTAAAATTTTCTAAACATATTAGGCTCTATAGCATAATTGTAGCGGAAAAAAATTATATTGATTTAAAGAAGTGGAATAATATTTTATCGAAAAAGAAAAACAATGAAAAAGTTTTTCAGCTACTTGCAATGCTAATATTTTCTACTACCGGTACAACAATCTTCCAAGTGAACAGGTATTCTGCACTAGAAAATCCGAAGCATTTATGAATTGCAGAGAAGGCCTACATTGATCGCCATGATACATGATAAATTTATGAGATAGAAGACATCAAAAATACCTCCTAAATGTAAAAAGAAATATATATATATATATATATATATATATATATACTGTATAGTGATCTCTTTGTTATTTAAGTTCAAAATAAAATTACATGCAATTTGGATCAAAAGTTAAATCGGTTTTGGAAAAGTTGAAATTTATGAAAATTAACGTTAACCAGTTAAAATTTTAATTTTAAATATTAGCTTCATTATATAATGTTAAAAGTATTAATGTCTTTAACAAGATAATTTTAAATATAAAATTAATTATTCAAATTTTAAGCCAAAAATGTGAAAAAATGTTTTATAAAATTATTTAAATTTGCCGTTTTCATTTATTATGCGTATACAATTAGGCTAATAAATGTATTTTATGTAGTATGTAAGTAAATGTCTAATTTGTAACAATTAAAACAGAAAAATGTATTTTTGACAGTATAAATAATCGAGTATTTTATAAAATATAGCCTATCGACCTGCAGCCATTATAAAAATAATGGCGGAGTATAACATAAGATATTTTTCAACAAGTAAGAATGCTGGAAATGCAGTAGTCCAATATCGACATAATGTGAATAGGGCATAACTTGAGATAAACAGTTAGTTTAAACAGGAAAAATTCGTGTAAAGTTGCAAGTTTCATTTTTATAGTAGAGTACATGACACGAGCACATGCTTGATAACGCGACAAATAGAAACATATGGCCGAGACACATCTACACGACGTAACACTGAGTCATGTATTACAGCGTGTAAGACAGAATCGCGATGTTAAGCATTAACCAGCCTGATTTTTCTACATCAGTTTTCAGTCTATGGGCTAATACATCACGATGAGAGTGAATCTGCAACGTAATTATTCAGAGACCGGGAGTAATGATTGGAAGAACGGATCGATAAATATATGGCCACCAGGCGGCGTTGTCAAACACTACTGGTCTGCATCTAGTTGTCACGTTGCAAGTGATCGCTGCACACCTAAAACCAGAAGCGACCCTTCGAAGAAAATCAAGTGAGTGATTATTCTTATGCCGACCGTCTTCTAAACTGTGCATTGCATTTTAAAAGAGACATATCTGTGGTTCATATCGGTTTTTAAACATGTTCTCACAATTTATATTTAGGTTGTTATAAATTTTATGGAATGGCCGTATTATTGTTTAGACGCTTTATTGATTAACCTAGTTATAAAATATTATTTTTTCTTGCACGAAATTGTTTTATCTATTGACTTTATAAGGTCGTTGACAGTTTCTATGCTTTGTTTACTTATTCTGACTCAACGGGAATTGCTTTTTTCCCTTTTTTTTTGGAAATCGAATAGCATTAATTATACTTATAACAATAAAAACTGAATAGGAGAAAAATTGCATACTCGAGAAGAGTGTCAAAATTCAAAAATTGTATATTTGAATGTGACGTATGAGGAAATATCCAATTAGAATGTAGATGTGAAAGATCATGTGATTGAAATTGAATATGTAAAAAATTTTAAGTTTTGTTTTTAATTACATTCTTTTATTTTATAACAGTTTATTATTTGATTAATTTTTTTAAATGAAGCATAATTTATTTAAAATAAATCTTTTTATAATCGTTAATACTATTGTAAATATTTATAAGGACTTGCTTAAATTTTTATGTCATGTGATCTTTAAAATTAGTCTTTAATTAACTGAAAATAAAAAAGAAATAAAAGAAAGATGAAGCTTTTAGAGTTAATTTATTCCATCTTATTTTAATTTTGCCTTGTAATTTAATTAAATTGTTTATTCTATTTTTAATTGAATTTTAGTTAATAATTTATAAGTCAAGTGAAATAAACATTTTAATACTTGAAAAAATAAAAATTAATAATAAAAAACATTTTATATAATTTTTTCAATTCTTACATCTTTCAATTTTATTATTGCCTTCTCTCTTATAAAAAATAATTTAACTGTTGATATATTTTTGAAATTTCTTTTTCTGTTAATAAATGTGAATTTGTTAAGCTGTTTTTGTATTTGTTAAAAAAATGACTTTTAGTTTTCTAGATATCAGTAGATAATTTAATAACTAAGAGTTATGTTTACAGTAAACAACAGAAAGAAATCTATAAATATCTATTCTGTATTGAACATAAGATATTACAAAAAAAAAAAAAAAAAAAAAAAAAAAATTGAAGATTACAGTTAAAACTGATATAATTATTTTTAAAAAAGAATTAAACGGATAAGAAAACTAATTTGAACAAAAATAATTTCCTGAAGTTATAATCGAGCTGGAAGAATTTAATCTAAATAAAGTTTACAAAACTCTTATCTTTTAGAAATAATTTTATGTTGTTATCATTTAAGGAAGAACAAGTTGGAAAATTAATTTTAAAAATAAGTATAATAAAACTCCATTTTTACTTTTCAAGTTAATAATTTAGTAAGTAATAGTTTTAAAAAATTGATATAAAAAATATACATTAGAAAGACTAAAAAATATAATAATAATAACAATATATTACTATTATATTTTATAGTTTATTATGCATTTATAATAGTAATATTATACTATTATTGTTATAAATTAAAATATTTTATTGCAAATTTTATAACTTTGTTCTAAAAATTTCCAAATTATTTAAATAGAAACAATTAAAGTAAACTGGAAAAAAGTGACAGAAACATTTCGAGTAATTTTCTCCCAAATGAATTAAAACCAATTGATAATTTAAGAAGTTGCAAGTGTTAACATTACAAAAATAATTAAATTTATCCTGAAAAATACATTATTAGGCGAAATTAAAAAGAAAATAATCAAATAATTATAATTTTAATTAATAATATTATTATTATTATTATTTTATTATTACAGTTTATAATATCATTTTATAAATATGAAAAAATACGTGATTAAAATGTACCATTACATATATTTTTAAAATAATGATAATATTGAATATAATATTTGTTTAATGAGGCTATTAAATTTTTAAACGGTAAAAATAAAAGATAATTAACGTTTTATTTCCAGATAATTAAATTGCACATTAAAAATGCCTACATTAAAAAATTTATGAAGATAATTAATGCGATATAAACAATTCAAAATTCTATTGGTAAACATTCAAAATTATCCGTTGTCATTATCATTGAAGACAAGCAACCGAATGGACTAAACAGAAAGAGGAATGTTTTTATAAATTATAATTTAAAATAATAATAATAATAATTATTATTATTGTATGAATCATTTAATTTAAATCTTTATTAATAGTAATTTCTCATTGGTCAGATCTACATCTATAACAGTAACTAATATTATCTTCCACTCATTATATTTACAGAATAAATAACGATTGTTATATGCCAACAATGACCATGATTATCATTATGCTTATTATATTTACATATAACAAAATATAAAATTATATTGTAGTTTGCTGACATATACAATAAGATGAAAAATTAATTTTTAATAAGAAAAAATTTTTTTTTATTTAGTCAAAACTGTGTTTTGAAAAAATATATAATTTAATTAAATCACAATTTTTTCAATTTATTAAAAAAATATATATATCAGATGTGGTTTGATTTATCTCTCAAATACATTTTGAAAAGGGAGGAGGGGGAAAAAGCGAGAGAGATTTTTAAATAATGAAATTTTTTGTTGGCAGAAGAATAATTAATGTTTCATTTAGATTAATCAAGATTAAAAATTAAAAAAAAACACACAATAAGAATAAATTCATTAATACAAGCAACAAGAAATAAAAAAAAGCATTTATAATTTATGAGATATTAAGTATATATAAAGGACAGACATACATGTAGACTATTTTAAACTCTTGAAATATATGTATTAACTATTATCATTTTCTACTAAAAGTTTGCATTTAATCAGGTAATTTTTATCAGTATTATTAAGATGATGAGTAATTGTTTTGTTTCTATTATATTTACACACGTAAAATAATGAATTTATTGTAATTTTATAAAAATACAATTAATTAAATAATATAATTTCATTAATACCCGGTATAGTACCAATAAATATAATTTGTTTTAATTATGTTGTCATTGTTTTTCTTCTATTATATTAAAATAATAATAAAATTATTGGAAAGAAAAGAAAAAAAAATTTTTTTTAAACAATTTGGAATTTTCAATGAGAATAAAATGAATTAATTTTGTTTTAAAATTAATAAAATGATACAATATAAAGAAAATTTGCTACTAAAATAAAGTGTGAAATTTAGTTTTGAGATTGTATCCTTGAACATGTTTACCATTTTTTAAACTCACAAAATCTAATTTTTAAAATTTTCACGTGGCGCCATCTACTAAAATTTATATAAATATTACTTATTTTTACATATAAAATTTAATTTAGGCAATGCAAACATATTATTATTTTTTATATATTTTACATAACACTTTACTAAAATTTTTTATTTTATTTTATTTAAATCCTTGGTTTTTTTCTTTGATAATAATTTATTTTAAAAATATTTATTAATATAAATTAATTAATTAAAAAAAAATCGAATATTACTACTATTATTATGGGAATGCATTTAACAAAATTACTTTTTTGCTGAATTTACATATGTCAGTCGTATTAACAATGAGAAATTTCTTTATTCCAAGCGAAATTTTCAATCAGAACTTTATTTATATAAAATATATATATTTTAAAGAAAATCTTTAGACAATTCAATTGATAAATCTCGAAAGACGAAAACGGCTACGTCAAGCTGAAGCATTGCTTTTTTTTTCTATTGAAAAAAAACATTTTCGCTTATCACGAATGATTTCGCACCAAAAATATAGAAAAAAAAACACAAATAAATAACGCCGGAAGACGTTTTTATCATTGGAAAATTTGAAGAAATGAAAAAAAAAGAGAAGAAAAAATTTAACTACAAAGCAAGTGATAAAATTAGAAAAAGAAAAAAGGAATATAATACATAAATGACGTCATTAACAGAAATAACTATGTATGACGTCAGCGATTGTTTATCAACTTGATAAGCTTTTTATTTCGTGGCGAAAATGTTAACAAGCTAAATTTTATTTAAACTTTACGACAAAAGAAGATTATTTGACGTTTTTCTTTAATATTTTACTTCTTACTAATTCGGAACCTACGTACAGTACGGCCTTATATCTCTACAAGCAAAAGAAAAAAAAAAAAAAACTTTCAGAGATGTAGTTTGCATATATAAATATTTTCACCCCGAAGAAAATTCTTAAATTTGACGGACCGAAATAAATTTTCTTTGCATATTAAATGTTCTTCTATCGGAAAATCGCTATCGGGTTGATCGCATCTGTTACTTCCTATATTACACTGTTATTAGTGATGTTACAGTCTTTATTAAACTCGTTATATTATATTTATGTTTTTGATACTATCATAATGTTCTTCTAGCGTTAATTCTCCTTTCTATTTTTCGTAGAATAAACCTCTCTTTAACTTCCATAATAATATATTAAATTATATTATTATGCTTCTCGGTGCATTATCGTAATTTGTTCAAAGTCTTCTTAATTATAAATATTGGATAAAAACAACAATTAATATACGTATTTTAATTTAAATACGTAGCGTTTTAGGTATTCGATAACATGAATTTGTTGCTTTAATAATACAGAATCATAATATAACTTCGCAACATGAGTTATGTAATCTATTATATTCTTAATAAGCCTGTATTAATATATTATATTATTCGTGCTGCTCTTTTAGAAGAGTAGAACAAATTACAATAATATTACGGTAGGGCGGGTTACTTTTACATTTATCGTAGACTTCATTATATAATTTAACGTAGCTGTAATCTACTAGTCTGTACTCTTGTGTAATTATGGTTATCCGTTAGTAACTTCAGAGCCATCGTAACTCAGAAAAATCGATTGTTATCCTCTTAAAACTACCAAAATTTGCCATAAGACTACGAAAAAACTCTGGTAGATTTGTTAAAACTATATAAATATGCATGAGTTATAGAAGATAGAATAAATTCGTTTAAAAAAATTGCTTAATTTAATTTCTAACCTTATTAAAATATTCATACGATTGAGATAATGTGTGATAAATTAAATAATCGTAGAATTTAGCAAAATAAACATATATTTTAACAGCTAAAAAATCTGTTAATTCGAGCTTATCTATTAAAAATTTATAGAAAATAGTTGAATATAATTTGCTAATCTATTGGTTCTTAGTAAACATTTAAAAAGCCGGTAAAGGAAAAGGAAATTTTCAAAATATGAGTTCTACATAAGAAAATATTTAAAGGTTATTTAATAATTTATTTTATCGATTACGAAAATAAGTCATTTCTAATAATTATATAGAGAAGTTAATGAAATCAAGGACAACGGAAATTGTAAACTCCGTCGACCAAAATAAATTTCCAATGATAGATAAAGAGTGACAAGAGCAATGTATGTTTGAACTAATCGATCGGATTCTAAATAATTAGATTTGAGAGTAGAACTAATTATCCATTTTTCTAATCCCTCTACCACGTGACTAATGTCAACAAGTTTTCCAATAACTTCAAATGATCCCAGAATGGATTAATAAAGTTTAAATTGAGTTATATTTTAAAAATAAAACTATTTCGTAATCTAAACATATAACTTTAATGCTGATACGAAACGTAGGAGTAGATTAGAGGATGCAGAAACCTTCAATTGGATGAAAAGTACATATGTATATATATATATATTACATTTAACTCTAGACACGTCTTGCTATTTCCTTTTCGTTTTTTCTATCGAAAATATAACGGTTTAAATTTAAAATTTTTATGAAAATCATTGAAATTTCTTTTCCTTAATGGTTTTTTTTTTTCGATATGGATTCACTACTTTAACAGCGGGGGGTGCAACTAAAAAATTAAGAAGTATATAATGTCGTTTGAATAAAAATTATATGTTAGTGTATAAGATTGATTTAGAACAATCGAATATATTATATAAATTATAATCACACAGGTTAGTTTCATATGAACGTGAAAGGGAAAAAATCATAGTTTATCGAGCTACTAAATATTCGAAAACTACGATTTAAATTTATACTTACGCTGCAACTGGCTTTAGTTTACTTTTATACTTACAGAAAAATAAATTTCAATTGTTAAAAAAAAGTGGATATTAGCATCAGGGGTGCAATTGCTCTGTTGCATACCCCCTGGCTGCACCACTGACTGTTAGTACTTTGGAATTAAATTTAAAATAATGCATATGTCGGGTGATACGGAAGTCCTTCGACATAAGTTAGCAGCCATTTGCGGTGCCAAGAATATAAAATTTTTTTATTATTTTTTATGCAGCGGTGAATTGTATTTTTTCTTTAATTTAGTAGGTTTTTGTTTATGCTTATATATTCATGTATTTATGCGATTCGAAGGATTTCTGGATCACCCGGTTTATATGATTTATAAATGTTTATTATATTATATTTTATTTTTATATAATTTTTTTGTAGCTATTACTGTTTTTAGTTGATTCGTGTTTAGAATATGCAATAAAATTAATTTCGTGTGTGTCTATAATTATGAAACAAAATGGAGGGTCTTTTAAGATATCGTCCCTTGAAATCGGAATTAAACAAAGTAAATCGCTTGTATATTAGAATAAATTATGATTCGTATAAAATTTAAGTATCTGTGTTAAATAAATTGGAAAGTTAATTTACTTTTTAAGTTAACAACGTT
The DNA here is from genome assembly GCF_030686945.1 of Centruroides vittatus. Taxonomy (NCBI): domain Eukaryota; kingdom Metazoa; phylum Arthropoda; class Arachnida; order Scorpiones; family Buthidae; genus Centruroides; species Centruroides vittatus. The sequence goes on along the minus strand of NW_027122478.1, from coordinate 154,641 downwards.
GAAAACAATGTCATTTTAGTACTTCTCTCGTAGAACTTGAAAGCGTTGATATTTTAAAACCGTTTATCCTTAGAAAAAAAAAACTATTAAAGAAATTTTTATTTTATTTATTAGAAAAATAACTTCCATTTTTTTCAATTAAAAAAAGTTATAAGCCTGAAAATATACACGCGGCTCATCGCAATATTTTATAAATATGATGCGATAAAGGAATGAAAAATTATGCGAAAATAATTAAGTGAATAAATTTACTACGTTTAAAGTTAAAATAATAAATTATTGTTATTTAATTTATCATAATTTTTGGAGAAAGTTAATTTTAAAAGTGCTGCCGCCATCATTAATTTCTTGTATAAACACTCTCTTACTTTTTGGAATTAATGCGAACTTAACGAAGATTAATAATAAAGTTTTAAATACTGTAATGATAAAATAGAATAATTGTAGGCGTCGTTAAAGAGTAAACAAAATAAATATACTAGATTAAATAAGCATCATTATCAGCTTTACTATCCATTAACTTATTTAATAGAATGGCAACCCACATTAAACGATTTTTATTCAAATAAATGACAGTTTAAGGACAAATCGTAGCATTATACAAACGTCCTCTCATATAATGAAGGTACAAGGTAGTTTATGTCGGAAACATTTCATATCGTGTGTTCATGCTATCCTAGGCGATCTTCTCTAATAACTTATCATGCTATGACACTTTTACGATCAAGTGGCGATGATATATAACCAGATACCCGCAATGCGCATGAGGAATGAGTTAATGTTGTCTTGTACTTTTCTCTTATATTTAGAAAAGAATGGAGTAAAATATTCATAACATCATCTAGAAAAGAAACACGATTATTTTCACTACAAAAAATAATTCTATTTTGATGTATCGACCATAAATTTTCATTAAACACAACTGTTAGTTTCCAGAAGAATATGTTGATAGGTAAAGGAATCAACAGATGTTTATTATTATTTCTAACTCTTTTGAAAAATAAATCTCTCTTTCTCTTTTTAAAATTAGGTTTATCTTCTCTCACCAAATTTTACAAATATAATAAAAATAATAATACTTAAAGAGAGGTAAATAATTCAAGAAGTTTTACGTTTTATTCGTTGATAAAAGATTAAAAATCACTTATTTTAACTCAATTTTTGCATTTTATTAAATAATTTTAGATTAAAACTGAGTAGAATTGAAGATAAACTCTAAATAATCAATACTATATTTTAAAACATAGATTGAGATGCTGTAATGTGATATAAATAATTCAAAGATATTTTGTATTATAAAAAAATAATGTGTTAACAGTTTTTATATTCAGGAGATGTTCTGGGATATTTTCTTTCACAATACTTTATCTTAGAATTTTAATATTATTTTGTTCTATAAGCTTGTATGTTAATGGATACTTTTCTTTAAAATTAATATTATTTTTCTTACTTCTTACATTAATAAAAATCGAATTAATATTTCTATTTAAATTATATAAATACTTTCGTAGCACTTAATAACCTATATTTATGTATATCTGATATTAAGTAAACTTTTTTCGAGAAATTTAGGACGTTTAAAATACTGTATGAAATAAATACTTGTTTAACAAATTAAAACTGAATTCATACTCTTATGTAGCATTATGAATTTTAATTTAAACAAAATCTAAATGTTTTTTCCATAAATATTTAATTCTTATAAAATAATGAATAATTAAATGTTAATCTTATCGCTAAATGCATATACAGTTTAAAAGAAAAAATTTATATGGCAATCTGATAAAATTCAGGAATAATAAATATGTTAAAAATATACAAATGCACTTTGTGCATTTGTATTTTTGAATTTTTATTTCATGTAGAAAAAGCCTGCATAGAAAATATTTTCCATCTCAAAAAATGTTCTCCAAAATGCGACAATATATCCAAAAATATAATTTTTTCCCCTCTTTATTATCTGAGCAAATCGTTAGAAAAGTTTCTTCAGTCCAAGTATAGAAGCCATTATGGAAATTTTTACATATTCAGTTATAACAATTCATTCTAAAAAAAAAAAAGACAAGTCCAATAAGCAGAAATAAATTATACTTTCTATCTCTGAGTAACAATTGAATAATTTATATAATCGTTAATAACTAAATATTCTATTTAATCAAATTACAGTTTTTTTAAATACTTTAAATTTCCAATTTAAAATAACACTGCTTATAAATCATAAATATTCAGATTGCTTGGTTGCATTCTGCCTATCCATTTTTATTTTGCTGATCAGCAAAAATTATCGCAATTCTTTACTCGTTTTTATTATCAAATTTGTTAGAGAAAATATTTTAAAAAGTAATAAAATCGGAAAAAAATTCGTCACTTTGGCTACTCCAATCGAAATTTTAACAGGAGTGATCGAATCTAATCCTGGATTTTGGCGAAATTCTCTTCTTAAAGAACGTCTAAAGAATCAACAACAGCGAAGACATTCAAGAAAAGAATTGAAACAGCAACGAAAAGAGAATCTTTTAATCTTTTAAACCAACTAAGAAAAGAAGGATTTATTTATTTTTCAAATTAACACTATATATATATATAAAATTACACATAAATCTAGATATAAAAAAATTGATATAAAGTAACACATGATCTCGAGAAGAAAGAAAAAAAAAAGAAAAATAAATGTATCTAGACCATTAGTAAGGTATCGTGTTAATCTCTCTCTCCTCTCTTTCTCTCTTTAAATAATGTTTAAGCTATAAAAATACTCGTAAAATATACAATTAATAATCTTTCGAGTTTCAATATTTATTTTAAGTAAAATTAGAATTTGCATGATGTTTGATCGATGCTTTTCAGCATTTCTCTCTCTTTCTCTCTATTCATTTATAGAATGCTATATACGTCAATGGTCTGACGTCAAGTTAACGTCACACGAAAATGCTTTTAAAGACTTTTATCTATATATTAAATAATAAATCTACTTAAAATAACTAAATAAAGTTAAATATTATTAAAAAAGGAGAGTAATTCTGATTTTTTATTTTTTACTTTAAATCTTTGTTTAAGTACGATTTGATACATGATATCGGCATTTTATACATGATTACTTCCACCTCAACCTATCATGTTAATAGTAATTCCACTTAACCGTTTCGATTATTTAATAATTAATGTTAATGTATTACTTGCATGACTAAAATCAACTTCGCTGTAAAACAAAAAAATAAGTATAAAATTCTATACTGCGAGTTATCTACACGAGATTTAAGCTTATTAAATATTTAATACGAATAGTCATTAATCTATTAGCGATAAATTATTATTATTATTTTTTTTTAAATTTTTTTAAAAATATCTTTTAATTGTCTTGACCTCCATTCGAGTGATGAAAAGTTTCTTAAAATATTGTTCTAAAAATGAATTTAATGGGGGTTCATTCGCTCGTTAATGATAGTTCTATAAAGGGCGATTTAGAGATAGATAAATATCAAAGTTTGTGATCGTTTTCTAAGTTTATAGACATTTTTTTTCTAACTTTGTAATCATTTATCAACAGGAGTTTCAATCATATAAAGTGGAAATCCGGGTAGGGAATGATAAAATATATGAAGTGATTGTAGTTATTTTTAAAGTATTTTCCTGTTATAATTAATTAATATTAAACGATTTAAAATATTTATTTTATTGTAAAAAGGATTAATATTGTTAAAATATTTTTTAAAAATTAAAAAAATATATATAACTTTTCACGCCCTCTGTTGTTTAAATTTGTTACTAATTGGAGGTATTTTTTTCTTACATTTATTCATTCATTAAAGTTAACTGCATATTTTTTTTTCTTTTGGGATAATATTAAAAAAATTTAATTAAAATTTCAAATTCATTCAGAGGTATTTTTATAATAAAAAAGTTTAATTTATTAATTTTTAAAATAAGGAATATAATGCGAAGGCATACACTTCATCGAACTCCATGTAGGTTGGCATAGTTTTTAAGTAATTCATTGCTATAGCTTAATGCGGGATGTCAGCAGGGGTGAGAGGAATGACCTGAAAGCAAGCAGCTAACCTTCTGCATCTACTCCAGTAACCACAGCATGCAACTAGCAACATCGCCAACACGTAGAGAGTTATACTTTTGAAATAGTACTTCTACAAATTACGAAAGGGGGGGGAGGAGAAATGCAGATAAGAAAAAAAGTAACTTCTAGAGGGTCCATTATATCATATACTGTAATAAATCCTAAGAATGAAACTCGAACCTTTTTATCAGAATAATATCCGGAAACGATCCTATTTCCGGCTGAAAATAGGTATAACCCATATTCGATAACAACAGGGTTATATAGTTTATATATTATGAAGTGATTTTATCTCTGCTTGATAATTTAAGTACGGCATTTGGAAAGAATTCGCTCATTAATTAAGATATATATATATATTTTTTATGCAGGAAATCTTAACATAATAGTATTTAAAATTCATACAAGTCCTGTATATTGTTACATTATTTATGAAAGCTTTGTGTAACATGAAGTGACAAAAAATTCAATGATAGATCTTATAGGTTTATAATGTAATTTTTAAATATATGTAACCTAAATTTATATACAGTATATTATTTTAATTTCAAATAAATTGTAGTATTTAAAAAAAAAAAAAAAAAAAAAGATTTAAATTGCGAAAATTAGACAAATTATTCAAAAATTACAACACTTTCCCCATAAAATATTATATAATTTTAGATATAAAATAATAAATTTTTTATGGTTTAACTCGAGATTTTTCACGTGTAATCTTATATTCTTTAAGGTTAGATGTTTATAAAATTTCCTTAGAAAAGAAGAAATTGCCAGACTTGCAATCAAATCATGAATATATTCAAATAATAATGAAAATTTTCAAATTCTTTATAAAATTGTCTGTGAGATAATTTTTAGGTTACATTTGTCACCTGTCACAAACATGTTTTCCTAGTAACATTCTGTGATCATTGGTTGATAATAGCCTTATTTTTCTACTCTTCAAGATTAATACAATGGATACAATCTCTATCTGGTTGTGTTGTTTAGATTTTGGATGACTCAATAAAATCTCCTAATAAAACAAGTTTATATAAGAGTTGTTTAAAAAGTCATTTTATAGAAAAAAAAAAAAGAGAGAAAGAAAAATGATAATTCCAAATTGCTCTCACGTACTGAGAAGTTTCTTATTTCTCAGTCTATTTATCTCTATCATCGGAAAGCTCACTGGGCAAAAGTCATCACATTGAATTTCATAGATAAGATCTTAGAGTTTCAAAAAAAAAAGAGTATAATAAATATAGAAGAAGAGCGTTTTTTATATATATAGATAATTCTTGTCACCTGTCCAGTATTTCACTTGGCAGGTATCGAGTATATGGATTTTCTATTATTTTCTTCCCAGACCTTCTTGTCATGTGATTGAGTGAATCGATACAAAAGTGATGAAGATTTTCCCTGTATTGTGCTGTTATATAAGTTAAAAGAATTATTAATAAACTTTCTACTGCTTTTAGTTGTTTATAAATATATATACATAATTCTATCAAATATTTTAAGCACGTGTAATATATGACCTAATTAGTTTCAGTAATTTTTATTTTTATTTTTTAGCTGTTTACACTTACATTAGATTTAAATTACATTTTTTTTTCCTCTGAAAGGGATAGTAATTTAGTTGAAAAACAAAATTAATGTTTTATACATCATCTATTATTTATTTTTAAGGATAATCAAATATGTATAACATACAGTAGGCGTTGATGTATAGAAATAAAACCGTTTTTTTTTATATTTTTATTATTCTAAATGAGATGCAAGTAATTTAAATTAAAAATAGATAAAAATGCAATTGAAAACTGAATTAACTATAATATTTTCATATACTTTTGTAGGTATATTAACTTGATATATTTTTCTTCTTTTTTTAGTAAATTGGTTCAGTCGAATTTTACGGGTTTTTACCTATGGCTAAAGAATTCCCAAGAGGAATTACCAATATGAAATCTTACATAAGAGGAATTGCATCCTTTCTGGAGCCTCGTAAGCTCCTAAATTTAAATTTGGAGGCTTCTCTACGCAATTCACGTTGATAGCCATATTGATTTTTCTCTCTTACCTCTTCAATATAATTACGTTTATGTTCTGACAAAATGCGCTACATTTTAAAAGACTTCAAGAGGCAATTGTAAATTTAATTATTCACACATGATGCTATATTTAATCACTTAGATATTTAAAAATTAAAGATAAATATACAGAGAAAAGATAAGTAAATGAAATAGGGCTTATATATCTACGCGCCAAGTTACTTAGAAAAATACAATATATTATTATCTATTGTATTTCAAGTAATAAGATTTAGCACAGAATTCAGTTTCGTAGTGCTAATACGAATAACACTTGTAAAAGAAAAATTTGAATCAGTCAGTGGAAGATTCATGTCAGCTCTGATATGAAAAACGAACAAATTCTGGAGAAAACAAGTAAAAATATGATAAACTGTGAAGCTTTCTATTCACTGTCGACAACTGTACACGTACAAAAAATATATACACGTTATTTATTCACTCTTAAATAATACTTACATTTTATAATTTATCTAATTAATTTTAATTCATACGAAAAGGCAAACAGTTTAAATTCTTAATTTTCCACTTTAACTGTGTTAAAATTAATTTGCAAAATTTTAACTGAATTAATTTTCATTAATTCCTTTGAATTGACAATTCATAAATTCTGAGAAGATAAAAGATAAAACATTAAGAAATAGTTTTAAGTTGAAAATTATAATTCAATCTGTAAAAGGATTTAAATTTGTTTAATGTAGAATTTAAATGAAATTCTTTTTATGTATATAAATTAAAATTTAAGTGATTTATAATGAAGTTTCTGAAAAAAAAAATTACATAAATAATTCATATACATAGATTTTTTTCCCTGATAATTAATTATCTATATATAGGTCAGAGAATAAATTTCTATTTTATGTGAAGTAAAGATATATTTTATGAATGATTTGAATATGTTTTTAATCTAAATTAATTTTGAATTTTTATAGTAAAAAATAATAATAATAATAATAAAACTTGAGCATCTAAAATTACATTTTTAAATAAATTAATTTCAGAAATTTTATATTTAAAAGTCTCTGAACTTAATTCAAAGTTTTTTTTTTTTTAGTAAAAATAAATAGAAAAATTTCTCATTTAAAAGTAAGCAGAGATTTTATAGATAATAAAAATGATATAATTATAAATGATTTATAAAATAAGAAATTGCCAATTATTTTATTTATTTTAAATAAAAGAAAGAGAGCATTTTACAGTCCATTTTCATTTCTAATTTATACTTTAAAACAATCAAGAGAATAATATTTAAAATCTACTTATTATATTCATTTTGTTTTTATTTTTTTATTTTTCATAATTTATGCTGAATGAAATAATTATAAGTTATTGTCTCCTTATGTTATGACTTCAAAATTGTTGGGACCTTGATGAATAAATTATCTGAAAGATTAAAGACTGTTCAGAAACTAAATTTGGTTATCTATTTAATGACATTTCAATCAAATTTGTTGCTATGGTTACTCCTGTTATTTCTTTCCATCATAGAAACAATTTGACATTCAGATGAATTGCTTGAAAAATATTAAAAATACATATGAAAAGCCAGATATATATTTTTTATTCTCTTTCTTTCTTTTTAGATTTGAAATTTTACATTTGTGAATCTTTTGTTATTAAAATTGCTGAAAGTTGAAGAACTATTCCATTTATTATCATTATTTTTAAAAATTTTTTATAGTAAAATTTAATTACATTTTAATTATTAATAATGTATTGTTTAGTAGAGATTTATAATTAAATCTGGAGAGCTGCCAATGAAAATGGAAAATCCTCTACATTATAATTATTTCAATGCTTTCAAAAAATGTTTTTGATTATAATTCTGAATGCTTTTTTCTTATTTTATTGTTGAATTTTAAGTATTTATTATGTATATATAAAGTGTTTAATAAATATAAATATAATTTTTCGTGTATTAATGCTTACGGATAAATATTAGAATTAAAACTTATAAAAATTAAAAATGTGCATGTATTTAAACTAATATTAACTTTAAATTTTTATATAATATTTTTCATAGGTATTTATCAGATGCTATCTACTGCGAAGTTTGCTGTGGGTGGTGCTTTTAAAGTACAAGATTAAAACAGTGAAAAATATGTCAACATTACTAGATTCGGGTTCACAATCTCATTTGAATGAAGTTAAAGACAATAGCGAAGGTAGCGAGGAAACAACAAAAACTATTAAGTACTTTAGTTCCCCCTGCAGAAGACCACAAAGAGGAGAGAGAAGGAGCAGTTCGGCGCCAGAAAGGAGGCTCCTTTCTAGATCTAGCAGCAGTAGCAGCGGAAATAGCAAGATAAATTCTGCTAGAAAATCCCCAGAAGCGGAATGTTCTGGCCAAAACAAGCAATGTAAAAGCAGTAAAAGTTCCGCTTGGAAAACGTCGAAATTTTTCAGCAGGACACTTTCATCGGGAGAGCTGTTGAGGAGCTTAAAGAAATTATCTCTATCATCCAGTAGCGAAGAGACTGAATGTAAATTGAGCGAAACTAAATTATTTAGAAGTCGTGCATCGTCCAGGAAAAAGGTTAACAACGAAGAGATTTCAATAAGATTAGAAACAAGATGCACAACAGTTAGCGATTGCGGCAATAAAAAATCAATTCAAAAAGAAGGTATTGTATGCAAAAAAGAAGATTTGATGAATCTTATTTCGGAAGCCACTAAAAGAAAACCGGGAAGTTCTCCACTAAGCAGAAGAGTCCCTTTAAGACAGACAAGGTCCGCTTCTTACGAGAGTCCTAGGGAGTTTAGAAGCTGTAAAGCTCCTGTGCAGAGGAGTGGAAGCGAAGAATGTAGACCAAAAAGTAATCTGTTTTCAGACGAAGAAGATAAGAATACTCCAATAGAAGTGAAAATAGATTCGAAAGAAGAAACGCCACCAGAAATTCAAGATGCCAAAGAAGAAGAGAAAGAAGACGAACAAGAACAAGAGGAACAAAATGAACTTTCCGAGCAAGAAGATAATGACGAATCCTTATCAACAGTTCAATGGGATGAAGGAGCTTATATAGATGCAGTTTTGATAGGTGATGCTATTGAAACGTTCCTGAAAGGATCTATGGGATCTTACGAAAAAAGAGTATCCTTCAAAAAAAGTTAACTACTAAGTGCTATTAGATATAAATTAGAGTTGGTTTTATATTGATTTCAGTAACTTTAAAATGATATTGTCAAACTGTAGAAAGGATAATAAGTATTATGTAAATAATATCAGCCAAACTGTCATCAACGTATTAACCCATTAAGCATAAATTATTCGTGCAAATTATTCTATTGTGAAATGAATATTTTAATTAACCACAGAGGAAATGAAATTTAGAGTCGTATGATAAATTACAAACTTGTGTTTATACGGGTATTTTATTTATTACGTTAGAAAATTTAGTTATCTGGAAATGCATTATCATTCTGTTAATAATTTTAATGATTTGACTATATGTGAGTATAGACCGTGTGTATATATCTATATATTTTACAAATTTCTGTGTTTTAGATATCGATGCGCATAAAACTGTGCTAAAAAGAAACATTCACTGTTCTTCTTGCTACATAATAAGAACATTTTACCGTTTATAACGTGAAAGGAAAATCGAATGTGTGATTTTGAAATTATTTGACGTTGTTAGTATGGATGAAACGTCAATTGTCAGTTTACAAAAATAGCTTGAATTGTTTCGAAATTTCAAATTTCGTAATCTAAGAAAGGTTGTTTTATAGAGGCTAACGGGAAAGTCTAGCCATTTTTTCATTTTTTGAAAGTTTTTATAACGAACATATATCAATCATAGGATGTTAGCATTATATTATGATCGATCGATCGATGAACTCTCGCTAATATACGAGGAAACAATCGTGTTTTAATCCTTGTTTACCCCTTTTTGATATCAGTGGTTTCATCCCGACTGATCCTGGAGTAGTTACCATGGTTACGAGAAGAGGGAAAGCAAACTGATAGGAATTCAAGACGGAAAGGGGTTAGTACTCTAATCATTCCATATAATCGTTCTTGAACCACTTTAAGCAAACCTTTTTAATGTATCGATCGATCAAAAAATCTCTTCTTTGTATTCAATAGAAAATCTACTAAAAATGACAAACACTCGTTCCATCAAGTGTTAGTCCCGTATAATCAAAATCGATTTTTCTTTCGATTTAAATTCAACAGAATTATCAATAGACTTTTTTAAAAAAGAAAAACAAATAGATATACTTGCGATATCGAAAATATCGTCAGTAATTTTTTTTATCGTTTTAAAAGAGAATTTAATCGAAACAATTTTTTTTTTAAAGACGATTTTTACAGGATATTTTGATTTTCGAAAATTAGAAAAAGTGTTAACAGTAACCTAATTGGCAACAGCATCGTCTGCTTATAACTGAAGTAAACTTTTTAAAATGTAGTTTAAACAGTTTAATGTTGTTTATTCTGCAATATAAACATTTACTTTTTATTGTCATAAATATCCCAAAGCTTTAGAATTCCATTAAGTTCCTTAAAAACTTGTTATTATTATTATTATTATTATTATTAAAAATTCACCGAAGAAAATTTATTATTTTAAAAATACTTTTACTAGAATTGCAATAAAAAACTCTGTTTTTTTTTCTTTCTTAGGAAAACTGAATTTTTGCCAAATTTAGAGCATTTCTAGTAAAGTAATTCTTTTCTGTATTACATTTTTTTTTCTTTTTTGATTTTTTTACAATATTTTGCTATTTTAAAGAATAAATTTTAAAATAAATTCGTATGTTTTTCGGATTTATATTTTAAAAATGCTACATTAATAATAATAATAATAAAATTCTTTTTCTTTCAAATAATCTAAACAAAATTAACCTTGAACTAATCTTTAAAATAAAATTTTTTTTTGTTTTTTTAAGTGAAAAATAATTTGTTTTAAAGTAAAAATTTGGCAAAGATTATTTTAAAAGTTAATTTTTAACATGTTTTTATACATTTTTTAAATCTAATAATAATAATAATAATAATAATAACATATTAAAATATTTCTTTACTTGCCATAAAAATATTAATTTTAAAGAAAGGAAGATAAAATCCATGGCATAATTCCCTTTTACGATCTATTATACAAAAACTGTTATGCTTAAAAAAAACTTTCTTTCTCATTTTAAAAGAAGTAATAACATTTTATTACCTTCATTTTTAATTTTTAGTTTGTTAGATGGAGTACATTAAACTTCTACTTGTGAAGAAAGAAGAAAAAAAAAAAAAAAAAATAATAATAATGTAAAATTTCATGAAACTTCAAACCTTAAATATTCTTGGCGACATCAAAATAAATCTAAGGAAAAAAAAAAAAATGAATAATTTATTAAACAGTACTTGTGGGATTGCTATTATGTAGTTACATTAGCACAGACATAAAAGAAATGTAATTTTACTCCTAAAGTAATTTGCATTTTCCCCTCTAAGTTATCAATATACACCCCCCTTTTTTATTGAATTTTATTAATAATAATAATAATATATATATAAAAAATCCTACAGAACTGTCACGAGGAGGGTAATCAGAGATAATATCTGGATAAGAAAATCTGTCATGATTACATTATATGCTACATTATTAAAGTATTAATTGTTTCCAGATTAATAGAGATTCGCATCATCATTATATATAGAGGAGACAGAAATACATCAACTTTTTTGCTACTGCAAACTAATAAAAATCGATCAGCTAGCTTAAAGTTTGGATCTTATATTGATTGAGAGTACACCTTATTGGCTTTTCTTGAGATGTTATCACTGCCTTTAAGAGAGGTTTTCCTGGTTTTTTTTCCTTTAATAAAATTCACATTTAATGGCTAATTAAAACATAGTTTAATATTTTACACTTTAATAATCTAATGGTCACCTGTCATCGTTTTGTTAAATAAATGTAGCCACTACAATAATAAAATTTTTATGCGGTAATCGTATTTTTTTCCTTACTTTTTTCTTTTATGAATAAATAAATATATAAATTTCTGTTAGAGAAAATTGTTTTTATAATTTAAATATTTATATATGAATGTTGTAACTAAGTAAGATATTCGGGACTTTAATTTTAGCTTAGAAGATTTATATATATATAAAAAAAAATAATAATAATAAATAAAATTTTGGAAGTTTTTTCTTTAGTTTATAAGCCAGATTGATTGATAACTTTTTCTTTTTTTGAAATGTGCAAGAAAAAAGAAACAAGTAAGAGGCTAGAACCGAACCAACCATTCATTCTTTTATTTAAACTTTCTCTGCACAACAGAGAAAGCAAAAGCAATTGCATTTTCAAAAGAAACTTCTCTACAGATACACGCAATAGCAACGAATCACGTGATTTGCAAAATAAGCTGCGATAGGTTAAAATCATGTGACTTAAAAAAAATATATTTTTTAAATTAAATGTAGATTACATTTCAAATCACGTGACGGTTAGATTAACCAATCAATTTATTTTCTATGATTTTTAAATTTTATTACTGTATATCTGGATTAATTTCTTGTAAATCTGTGCCAAGAACAAACAAGATTATTTTTAAGAAAAAATAATAATAATAATTAAAAAGAATTGTAAGGATTGTAAAATTTTTATTTTGTATTTAAATGTTGTGAAATTGTGCTGTATATTATCTGTATTGATGTGTGTCGAATAATGTATAATTAAATCTTTTTTTTTTTTTATAAGTAATGAAACCAGGAAAAATCAAAATAAACAATTTATAAATAGAATTTATCTGTATAGTGAATGTAATTTTAACAAAAATAAGAAATAACTAAAGAAACAAAAATGTTTTAATCTTATAAAAATATATAATAATAATAATAACATTTTAACCAACAACTGAAAATATATTTTAAAATTCTGTTGTTAACTGTAGCATATTTTAATATTGTTGAAGAAAATCAAATATAATAGAATTTTAATTAAATTTGTAAGATTTTCATAAAATTTTTTCAAGCAAAAACTGAAAAAAAAATATTTATAAAAATTATATATCTTATTGATTTTAATATGAATAAAATTTTTGATAGTGTTATAACTAAATCTTATAATAAAAAAATAAAAAAATTTAATTTCCTATGACAGTTTATAAAAATAGAATTCTGCCTCATGAATAAAGTACGAATAACTTTTCATAAGCATTAAATTATGTCATATAAAGTCTAGCTTCGAAGCTGTAACTGTTTTAATTCAATTGATGTTTGTGAAATAATTGATGTTAATATATAATAAATGTACATAATTTATATGTATGAAAATGTTTATGTGCTGTAATTTTATTATAAAATTGATTTATGTATTATTAAAATTATTTTTGACAGTTTTCAATTAGAAAATTATTTATTGTTAAAAATTTAAATTATTTTATATATTAAAAAGTTATGTATAAAATTGAACAAAATATTAAAGGAAGGAAAAAAAATAAACCTAATAAACTAATTTTAAATGAATTATTTCTTAAGAAAACATTAATGTATAAAAATAAAAATCAAAATTGAATTCGTGTTATCACATATTTAAACATTTACACTTTAGATAGGTTATTTTTTTCCCTCTAATTATTTATTGCTTCAATAGAGTTCAAGGTTACTTAATACTAACCTCGTTTGCTATTCTTTAATGTAGACTTTCCTTATAATCTCAAAAAAAAAAAAAAAAAAAACTCTACACACAATTTACCAAAATAAAACACAGGAAATTGAAGTTTGGAGACAGAATAATGTTGTATGGTCACATTAAATTGACTAGAATATCAAGATTTAAATCCCATTAGTGACTTGAGATCCAGCTGCCTCTTTTCATAATTTTATCTCGTTTTGTATAACAATGCGATTATACTTAATCATTGATATAAATATAAAATAATAACGAAAAGAATGGAAAATACTTCAGAAGAAATTAATTAAACCAGGTATTTTTATTCGTTATATCATTATAATTGCGGTACAACTACACAGAAAGACTAAAATGATATACGCAGGGTATATTTTAAAGTCAATTTTTTAATTACATAAAATTGTGATATAATACGTATCACTGGAAGACAATTATTATCGAAATTCGAGCTGAATTATGGAAAAATAAAATTTCAAATTAAGATATTTTTCTACGTGAATTTAAATTAAAGTTTTATAGAATACTTATATATAATCTGATTAAATTAATTAAATAAAGCTGTCATACTTAAATCGCAAACATCTGGCTGTCTTTTATTTATTAACCCAATTTACGACATATTTAACCTTATTAGTTAACAAGAATATGTGAGTCAACACGAACAAAAGAAATCATTTAAAAAATTATCGATTTCGTTAAAAACACGTTTGAATTTAACCAATAAACTTTGGCTAAAAATTACGTCACAAGGAATAAGGAAATGACGTTAACAATTAAAAACAAGAAAATATATTCCACACAGAATTGAGAATTTTGCAACGCAATTAAGTTTTAATTCATTTAGTTAAGCGCTCGTTCTAAATTTATTTAAGAAGTTAAGATTATTTTCAGGTTAATCTAACTACGGATTCGGTAGAAGAAACATTCTTATTAACTTTCTAACCTCAATAATACAATAGAAAACTAAAATCTTATTAAGCCATTTTGTATGGATTCTACAGACTAATGGCTTCACGTTTGGTTACGATTTTTCTCGATTGCTGTTTTTTCTACGTATATATACGTATATATGGCTATTGAAAACTCCCAGCGGGGCTGTCAAACCAGTAGATAATAACACACTTTTAAGATAACGTTAGCGAATTAGGAATTCGAGGGCCCCAACCTTTGACCGGGCCCTTAATCAGATGCGACTGCACCTTTTTCCATGTTTAACAAAACGTTAATTACAATTATTATTATTATTATTATTATTATTATGATATTCTTTTTTAGGCGTCTAATTTTTAGACTGGCGATAGCAACAACATTAATAACAATATACATATATACTGTATATATAAATTATAAAGTCCATTGAATACAATCGGTATAGAATGACGTTACACGATACTTTATTACAGGCCTGTAAAGTAGAATAAAAAATTTTAACGAGGAAATATTCAACTATGTTAGAATTTACGCAAGTTAAAAGTGGTGAAAATACAGGAAATATTTCGTTATTTTATCAACTTTTGTCTATGTTTATCTACCTACTCTCCCTTGTAACTAATAGACACATCCTGTTAAGAACTTGGTTTTTTTCAACAGAAACTTTTTACGTACTTCATCAATAATAATGCGTTTAATTTTACTAAATGAAAGAAGAAAGAAAGAAAGAAGGAAAATTAAAGTATTAAATGTAATTTTAAAGGTGAAAAGATACGTGACGTAACGGTTAATAATACGTATATTTATTTCAAACGTTAACAGTATAAATAACACACACACCGGTGTATTTAAACAGTGTTTTTTACTCTTATAAAAATCAATCTTACATAAAACATCGTTTTAAATTCCTATTTCGAGAAACTTGCCTAATTAAAAATGATTTTAACAATTATTATATATATTAAAAAAACGCATTAACAGTATAAAAAAAGACAATAAAAACGAAAAATTTCCAAAAAAATAAACAAAACCGTGTCAATGACAGTAGATGGCGGCACTTTACCGGATCCGAACAATCTATTCTGGAAGAGGGGTAGAAAGAAGATTGGCAATGAGAATTTTCAAGTTAAATCCGAAGTATTTACACCCTTTAGTGAATAACAACTTAATTATAGAGCTTTACAGTTAATTAAACGATTTAAGATCCGACGATGCGGGAGAGCGGACAAGTTTTAATAACTCCATCCATTTTGCTCAACAATAATAATCCCCCAGTTTGAATTGGTAGGTACAGTGATAGCGCATTGTACTCATTTCCAGCACTGCACTGCAGAAACTCGTCTGGGAAGAAATGTATCATGATATACGTATTTATCTTACTTTATTCGTGACGTGACGTGTTGCGCGTGACTCACGAAGTCACATTACGTGAGAAGTTCGTCTCCCACGTGCTTCGGACCTCACCCAACGCCGCTCACACGGGACCAGATGGTAAGCATGGTGTCGACCGAACGTAAGTAAAGACGTAACGTTAGATAGTGCATTGATCAACTTTGAAAGAAAAAAGATAAGTTTTTTTAAATTTCTTTTTAAGTTTCTCCCCTAAAACTTAACATTTTTCTCGACTTTCTCGCATTTTTTCCCCCTTCTTCCCCTTTAATCAAACAACTGCTAAAATAGTTTTATGAAGGTAACTTAATACACATTTATCCAATTACTTTTCTTTAAAAAAATGACGTTGAGATGACGTCACAGTTAAAGATTTATATTATTATTATATAAGTGTAAAATTTAATAACGTAGTTTTTACTGTAGGGAGATTAAGGATTAATAATAATATTCCTGACAAACGACCTTCATTCTATAACGATGATACAGGATCGACTAATTCGATTGGTGGGGTGAATATAATAATTCTCTATTAACCAATGGGATAAACGGAAGAGAATGATGTCAGAATGTCAGGTTACCGTCAGTTGCAGTAGGTTCGGCTATTTCTTTTCCGAAACGTTTGTGTTGGGAAGACGTCAAGCGTTACTTTTGCTTTGTCTCTTCTAGTTTCGATTTTATGCTAAAAAAAAAGAAAAGTTTAAGTTGGGAAATTTGATTTTTTTTTCTCATAAATTTCTGTTGTTTTCTTATTTATAATGTAGTAAACGAATAGGAGATCGTTTTATTAAGTTTTCGTGATGGGGAATTTAGAAAATCTACGAAATTCTCCGCTGATGATGATGTCTCCAAAGGCTCAATCTGCCAGAGTATAGTGTGACGTCAGGTAAGTGAAAATTTTCCAAACTCCCTTTTTCTCTTAGATTTATCGTATTGTTTTCCTAAGTTGGGGAACTTTTCAGTGAAAACTTATTTAAAAATAATATTTTTTCTTTAGTTTTTTTTTTTTTTTTAAATGGGGATGCGACAAGGCCGCGTCATAGGATTGCGGAGACCATAAAATTTCGTGACAGATTTCATTCGATTTTTTACTTATTGCCACTTTGGTTTTATTCTATTCCAATAGTTTTCGAGCGTGAAAATCTGCTGGTATCGATCAGATGTTTTATTATTAGCGGTTGTTGCCAGGTTGAGAAACGGACACGTATATTTTCCAGTTGTTATTCTGTTTTGTCTCACTTGAAAGGAACGACCCAATAACATGAATTTTTATACACACACATATATATATATATATATATATATATATATAGTTTACACACACACACACACACACACACACACACACACACACGTATATATATATTTTACTATGCATATGTTAGAGGTTGAGAAGTTAGCAAGCTGTTGTTATTGAGAGGGAGAAGTGGAGTCTGAGGAAACCGGTTAGTTACCAGTACCGGCTGTTGACGATTGCACCAAAGTTTTTTTTTTCTGTTTTTGTTCTTTTTTTTCTCTCTCTTTCTCTCGACACTTTGGCTGCTTGGCATTTTTATTTTGGCTCCCGGTCTTCAACGTATAAAAATATATATATTCTGCTCTGCGGTGGTGTCGTCGTAACGAAATTTGTAATCGAGAAATTTACCGTCCACTCGAGATCGAAACGATTTTATTTAGCTAGAAAAGGAAGCAGGGGGAACGAAAAGAAAAAAGAGAGGATGTTCGACCACACCAGTTGTCGACCTTGGACCTTTTTAGGTTGTATAAAATGCTTTATGTTCGCATTTGGTCACTTAAGTGTATTGTTGGCTCATGTTCTTTCTTTTATATATAATTTTTTTTTTTCTTTTCTCACCTTCCTTTTCGCTGTTTCTTTTTCTTTTCTTTGTAGCTGGAGGTGTTTTGAGACTCCTCGATAGTTTACCGAGCTGCGAAAATTATTATTAAGACTTTTGCACACGACGTGTATTGGGCGATGGCCATCTTGCTTCTCACGTCAGCAATCTATTGCTGGTCATGTAAATTTATAATGGAAAGTGGTTCCCTCCAGTAAAATTCCCGATAAGCGGGTGTCGTATATTTGCTTAAGAGATATTTTTTTTCGAAACGTTAAGAGATAATTAGAGGCGAAAATATGTTAGAATTTCTCCTCGTACGGACTGATTTAAATTTAATTAAAAAAAAAAAAAAAAACACTATCAGATATTCGTAAACGAAAATACGGTTTTAAAATAGTTAATATTCGAAATAAGGCCGTAGTATTACAATCTTTCCAGGAGAGTTGAAGCGCAATTCGCCAGCTCACGACGAGGAGAATTTTTAATTGCTTCAGTTTTCTATATTATTTTTTCCCCCTTGTTTGTGCAAGTTTTGCCTATTAGATAATCGATATCTGTAGATTGTTTGGGTTAATGGAATTCTTAGAGACCGAACATATTTATTGATCCGCACGGCTTATCTTAAATGTGGCGACGTAAATTATTAGAAGAAGACATTAATATGCAAAATAGGCATTAGGTATTTTTTAGAGTCGAACGGTTTTCTTATTTCCAATTTCGTCTCTTTATACATGTTTACTCAAACAAAGGAGTACTTAAGTACTTATTATATATATGGAAGAGTTTAAGATTAATGATAAAGCATTAGTGTGGATTCTATCCGGAAAAATTTTGCTTTAGTAATTTAGTTAATTATATAAACTAATTAGGATATGAGTCAGTTGACAGCTGAGTCAATTCTGCTTAAGCTATTTATAAGGATTTCGAAGATACCGTGAGGGTTTATTCGGATGCGAAAAGGTTGGAAAGAAATCAAATAATGGTTAGAGATGGAGTTATACAAAAATAAGAGAGGTTAAAGCTATTTAAGAGTCACGAGGAGAAGGCCGGTTGAGTCACGTGAGGTTGCGTTAGGGAGTCATACAAACAAGAAGAGGATTAGTCATATATATGAAAAGTAAGGAATTTTTGGGGGATTTTAAATATGCCATAAATAAAAACATACGGATAGGAAAAGATTTAAACGTAAAGATTAATAAACGAAGGTTTTGAACGGTTTTTTTAAAAAGTTGTTTGTGGTTCTATGTTTGAACGACTTTTCTTATCTTAGGTGGGTCCAAATGGACAAAAGGAGTGGAAACAAGGGGTCCGCGGAGACTTGGTTGACCGCTTCTGTACAATGTGCGGATTCTGTTGCCCGCGGCTACTAGTACCGAAGGGCTGCAGATGGAATGGGTAATCAGATTTTGCGTATCTTGCATCATCTTTTTTACTTAGAAAACGTTTTGGCTAACAGATGCGAGGTTACGTCATCACCGATAAGTTGGTCTGCGTTTATATGCATTCGGAACGGAGTTGTTGAGGGGGGTAAAAAAAGGAAGAACTAAATTATCGATTTTTATAACGGTTGTGCGAATTGGGGCATTGCGTAGATCTCTGGAGTTTTCGAACTTTGCAACTTGCTTTTTTACGTGTGGTTATTTTAATGGTGTTTTTAATTCAAAGATTCGTTTGTAGAGCATGCAAATTGCAGATATTTTTATCCTTTTTTTAATATAAATTTAATTCAGCCGTATTCAATTGTATAATAGATTACGCAATGGCTTTCTTAGAATTGTTCTCAAGATTTATCAAATGCGGTGGTGTTGAGTGAAAATCAATAATTAAAAAAGTACCGAATATGTAATAGCGTTATTAACAAATACACTTAGTGACGAGTAAAAAAAAATGTTATGGTCGACTCGCCGAATTTATTTTAGTATTTTAGTCGAATAAACACGTATTACGCTCCAAAATGACGAGTCGACTTGCGTAGAAGTTGGTGTTAAGTCATTGGCTGTTACGAAACTTTCAACTTAACGAACGTATAAACTATGTATTTTTATCATTTTCGTCTGGAAACTGGAACAATTTATTCATTACCATTTGAAAAATAGGTCTGTTCTATAGTCACGATTTCCATTAAGTTAAATTAGCCCCCTTTCAAAAGAGGATTACTTTTATTTTTTTATATAGTTATCTAATACATAAAATAGTCGATATAAATATCTTCATAAAATTCAAATCTATCTATCAACTTTTTGTAACTGTAATTGATTGCGTAGGCTAAACCGTTGGAGAGTCTCCTTTGTTCCATATCTATGCGTTCGAACGATTTAAATATGGCTCTTCGTCTATTTTATTGACAATAGATAGCGAGAATGATTCACTGTATTTGTGTTATAGGTAGTTTCTGTCTTAAACTAATACAGTCATTGCGTATATTCTAAATTTTTGATGGTATTTACATTTTTACTCGTGTCCCTCATCATATCATTTTACACCCATTCGCTCGCCTCCTACTCAGTTGTATGTATTGTAGAGAAGGGAAGTGAATATAATGAATATTACCACATAAACGACTAGCCACGCATATCCGTTTGGTTCAGTCTGAAACGCGTGATTAATGGAAAAATTAGATATGTAAACTAAAATTTTTTGGTTCAGTCAACAATTTTTCGTATCTTAACCTGATTCAACGTACTTAAAAGTTCCTTGAACTTGGATTTCTAGCGAATGACTTCATAAAATTTGTGTTCAATTTATTTTCTTTTTGAAGAAAATATCTTACGAGTATCCGTATAGAGTAATTGTCTAACGAATAATGCGAAAATTTATTGAATGTAAATATTTGTTTAACTGTTATGCTGCAAAATATAGTTTCAAATAGAACTTTATTGCTGATTTATGGCCAACGCTATCAGGACAAAGCAGCTTTCCCCCTCTAATATTCTCAATGCTTTCCTGACTGGACAAAATAAAGGAAGTCGAATCAGTTTTAATTCCATATTCAACGCGATGCCAATCAAACGTCGTCCATTTTTATTCCTAAATACAATTGATTCTCGCATGCAATCGCCAGAAGAAAGCATCTGACAGTAATTAAAGTAATATAATAAGAGTCAGTTTTTTTAACTCTTTTTTTTTAACTTTCAGGAAGTGACATCTGTTGTTTTGGCGTGTAGATCTGATTATTCGTCACCGGGAGTTTTTTGTTTGGTTCTAGCATATTTGGAATTATTGGTTGTTTATAATGAAACACCTTTATAAAGGTCTCAAGCGGGAGCTTACCCGATAACAAAAGTGTATTGTTGGGATTGTAGGGTAGCTAGGTTGTGCAGGGCGAATCTGGTCGAAAAATACAACAGGAGTGTCACTCAACCTTCAGCAATACTCGGTCTCCCCATATCCAATCCATAGATTGAAGCAGTAGGTGTCTCCTAATGTTCTGCTGTCAGAAAAATACTTTGGTGCATTGCTGTTGTGTTTGATCTGTTCTTAAATAGTTTCTAATCAGTTCTGAATGAATACTTAGTTCTTTATCGCTCCTCCCTTTGCTCCGGAAGATCGTTATCAAGTTTTATTGAAAGATTTAAGAGCAAACCGTTCTTAATTCTTAAATTTACTTAGTTGCGAAATGAGGTTAATTTTGGAACTAGATTACTATCCATGTATGATTTCTTTCCGAATTTTAAATGCGATAAGTTCGTCGTCTTGAATAAATTGTAGAAAAACACATCTGCGATAAAATATAACATTTTTCCAAATTATATATTTTTTCGATTGTTTTCGCGAATTATATATAAAAAGAAATACATTTTCTCCGCACCTCCCATCTTCAGCAACAACTGTGAATTCTTCCAAGTAACAACTGTGCACGGAACCGATAATATCGACCATGTCTTGTAAAGGTAGGCGAAATATTACGCTTTTTCCCCCCTATAAAAATGAAATCGAATTAAGGTTTAAGGTTGCTTGTTATGCTTAATAATTTACATCCTTATTTATTCAATTTAGTATTTTGTATCGATTGGTTTATCTCGGATTTTTTAAAACGTTAACTAAGTCTCTGCCAGATCTCGTCTTTGTTTAGTTCGATAGAAGGGAGAAAAAGCTAGGTTTTAAGTTGCATTTAACCTGATATGCCAGGGAATTTGGGAGGAGACACTCTTGAAAGCAGATAATGCGGTTTGTGAAATGCTCAGATTTGAAAACTGGTTGTTGGTAATGGAGTTTTGTAGTTAAGTAGTCCACACCGTTGACTCGTCGACACACCTCGAGGCGCGCACTTCCTACCGACCTTGAGTGTTGATTCTGAACGTTTATAGAAAATACAAGGATATATATATTATGTATTTAAATATCTCCTAGATTAGGAAAACTGAGCGAAAAAAGCAGTTAGGTCATTACTATGTTATGTTCCAGTCATTCCTGTTTGTTCATAACTTGTGTAAACATTTCGCAATGACAGTGAGTGGAAAGAATAACAAGCTTAATAACCGTAATCGGTTATATAAATTTGCCTACAAGAGGATACTTTCTGGGCTCGTATTTCAATAAAATAGATTAGAAGCTGTAAATTTCAGATATTTTCAATCGCGCGTAAACACGTGATTCGGCCGACCACGTGATCATTCGATCATCGATGAATTATAATTATAATTATTATTCCTTTGGGACATATTGAAGTGATTCAGCTCGATATTCCTTTCTTCTTCCTCATTATATTAATCGTTTCTCGTCACGAGACAATGTCTAGCTTAATCGTCATTAATTAGTCACGCTCGGCTTGGCGTTTGATTTAAGAGGATTTCAACAGATGGCGCCACGCTCGAGTGGCATTTAAAAATCTTTATTAATCAATTTTAAAATGTTAGCCATTAAAACTTTCTAAATGAAGATGATTTAAATTTGATTTCTGTATTTACTTCGTATAATTTGTAATTTTATAAATTCGAAAGTTAATTATATCAAGATTTTTTTTTTGTATTACATGTATTGTTATCTAATAAAAATAGCAATTGTTAATAATACTAAAATAAAAATTAAAAAATATATAGTAATATTTATCGTTTTAAACATTCACAGTTATTATATAGTAATTAATTTTATGAACCTACGATTAGGGATAATTATGGTCGCTAGATGGCGCAACGTTAATGAAAGTTAAAATGACAAATTTGATAGAAAATAGAAAAATTATATTAAAACAAGTATTTTAAAACTGTCTAAAAACTTGTTAACTACAAAATGTCAACATTTATGCACATTATTATTATTTATTCTTTATATAAAAGACACACGGTGATGGCCAATGAGCAAAATAAGCCGTCTCCCACATTAACAATAAAAAACACCACAAACAATAAAATTATTATTTTACATTATACATTATCTAACACATTGTTTTATTAAGTATACCATTTAATGCAATTGATTTCAGTACACATGAGCTGACTTAGAACATAAAGTTAACTTATAATATAGATGAATTGAGCATGACATGTAAAATTAGCTATTCCATCTCTACATAGCTTATAATTATGGAAGAACATAAATGTTTCAAAATTTTGTTGATTTTCTCAATACATTTACTAATACTAGGGGATAAAGTTGAGAAATGTATGAGGAAAAAATTTAAACAATACGAAAGTGCTTAATTATTATTATTATTATTAGAAGAAGAAAGTTGTTTTATTGTCTTAGAATTAAAAATATCTGTATGCAGTCCCCAATTGTTGGACATAATATGTCCCAAAAAATGTCCGAAAGTCAAGCAATAGTAGTATATGTTGTTAAGAGTATTCTATTTACGGAAAGTTAAAAGAAATTATTTGAGTTTGCTAGAGGAAACTAGAAAACATTAAACTTCTGTTGAATTGATAAATAAAAAATAAAATTCTTACTATAAAGCAGGAAAGTCCTTTTGTTTTTATAATAAATATGTTTACAATGCATATAAAATATTTAAAATGTCAGGGTTTTCTTTAACCTCTTAACAGTGAGGGATGATTATAATCGTCCAAGGCGATCATGTGACAGTGGTGAGGGATGACTATACTCACTAAATTCTTTTGGGGGTATCGCCAAAAACTAGCCAAAAACTACCGCAAAAAAGAAATTCACATAAAAAATGAATTATGTAACAATAAAAAAAAGACTTTTCCTTACTAGACAGAACTGTTTACAAAATCTTTTTCCGAAATGGTAATGAGAAAAAACGCTTGAAAATATACTGTAAAAATTTTCCACATTTCTTCTTCACAACTAAGTGGGAGCCCCACACCTGACTGTTCCACTGTTGAAAGGTTAATCTATACTGTAATTTTAACAACTGAATGACTTGTGAAAATTATTGGCAGAAAGCACTATTCCATTATAATAACATTAAAGTTTTTTGTCTGTCAGATGGAAATGTACAAAAGTTTGAAGTTTGCACTTGAAAAGTTGTTTAATGATATCAAACTATAATTTATAAAAGAGCAAGTTGTCCAAAAGTCAAGGACAAACCTTATTTGATGATTTTTCACAGAGAACTTATCTTTTACTGTCGTACAATTGTTAAGAATCTTTGTAGCCTTCTGTTTTTTTTTTTTTTTTAAATTATATTTTGCTATTTTATATCTGAGAAAAATTTAGTTTTTTTTTATTTTAAAAATTAGTTGCTAAGCATTTGTAATGTTATACCTTTATAAATATTAATGAAATTATATTTTCCAGATAATCTATAATAATTTTTTTTTTTTTAAGTATATGAATTGGAGACACTCCAGAATATTAAAATCTGTTATGAATTCTTTTAAAACTGGATTATCTTGTTTTAGAAGATAGTTATCATTACATAAGTTAAATTTGCTTTGTAATTTTGTATAGAAATATAAAATCATGTAAAGAAGAGCTAACCTACATCATAGTTTCCAACCTCAGTCTTTTGCACTGAATATCTGCTTTAGGAAGCAGTTGTTAGCCTGAGTGTACTCTCTTCATAAATAGATTTACAGCCAGTACTAAAAATCCCAAGTTTGCTTATATGGTAGGTTTTTCAGAAGTTGTTCATTCTCTAACATTTTGTTACCAGAATTCTCATATGCTTATGAAAATTTCAATGGAAACTCTAAATTTCCATTAATTTTTTCTAAAGTATTGCCACTTTCAAATTTTTGTTACAAAGTGTAACAGATATGAAATCTTTTCTTTGGTATGATAAATCTAATCTGAAAGTCTGGCAATGTTGAGATCATTCTCCATGCCATTGCCAATGTTGTTGAAGGCTGCTGAATGGTTAAGGTGTTTTAAGGTGTCAGTCTACTATTCTGGGAAACCTGGGAATGAATGGACAGGTTGAAAAATTTCAGGAATTTTTGTAGATGGTCTGTCTTGCATTATTACATAACCTGACCCCACTACCCAACTAAACTCACAATGGGCTTAATTAAAATGCCCTCTTAGTGCTCACAGGACAAAGAGAAGAAAGAAATCCAAAATTTTTCCTGAGAAACTTGATTTTAAAGAATTTTATTCTTAATGCATTGGCAATTTATGAAATTTTGATAATTATTTTTATTAATAAATAATGAAGAAAATTATATTATCTTCCTGCTAACAATAAAAATATTGCTTATTTTTCCTACTAGCTTCCAATAGAATCATTATATTTAAACCAATAAATTCTATAGATATGCTAACAATAAATAATTTAATTATAAAAAAGAAAGAAATTATATATATAAAATTTTTTTTTAGAAATTAAATTATTTAACATTTATTGATTTTAAGGGAACAAATTGTTTTTATTGAAATCAACGTTTAAATTAGTAGTATATAGGAGTCATTGGTTTTAATAAGAAATGATCTAATAAATTTATTGGTTTTAAATGACAATTTTAACCTAATATGGGTTGATTACTTGATAGCGTAGTAGATCTACATTTCTGTTATTAATAGATGAGGTAATAAGTCTATTGATTCAATGGAGCTGTTGATTTTACACAAAAATTTAGTTAGATGGGCCCAATACATTTCAAGATTTCTATTGTACTAATTGATGTGTTGGCTAAAAATAATTGAGATATATATATATATATATATATATAATATGCACATTTTGATAACACACACATATTTTATACATCATATTAGAAACAAAAGACATCTTGAGACCTTAGAAAACTAGAAATGTATAAGGCCAGAGAAGAAGAAACACCTACATAAATTTCAAGGACAACAATACTCTATCATAAGCTTATAGATCATACTTTGAAATCCTGTAAATAACTTTTATTTCATGGAAACCACCAATGATGTTGTAGGACTTATCCATTCTAAGTTTTAAAATTGTTATATTTGAATAGTTGTTTCATTTGAATCTTAAGAACCTGATGATGACTGCTAAATGTAGTTGAAAACATTAGTTATTTATTAAAATTCATGCTAGATTTTATCGGTGTTGAGTCCATTGATTACTATTGCATCCAGTTTTCTTCTAGAAATGTTTTTAGCAAGTTTTAGTCATCTTCATTAGCATACAAATGAATTGAAGATAATCCCTGTATAACACAGTAGATGGGTTCTGAAAAAGTGCCATGTTATGTGAATGAAATAAAGGACTGGTACAAAACATAGGTTTAGGTTCCAACAAAGTTAGCAAAAGTATACTATTCTTTTTTGTAATTAAGATATAATTCATCCAACAAAACTTTAAATACTCCAGTTAACTAAGTTCATAGATCATCAAATGCTAAGAGTAATTGTAATTAAGAGAAATATATTCAATATTTAAAAAACAATCAATAATTAACTAACAATCACAATCAAAAGTATTGCATATTAATATTAATTTATTTCTTTATTACTAAACAACATTAAACAAGGACGTTTTCTTTTTTTGGCAAAATATCATCATTCTTGAGCTTTCCTGTTGAGTTTAATCTGAAATATCAGCAACATATAGAATTTTCTGTAGTTTTTTCATAAAATCTGATATTTTAATTTGCTTGCATTTGCTTAAGAGATCTTTAAAAATTTAATCTGTTTCTGTAGCAACTTTTAATTTAATCTATAAAAATAAAACATAACAGTAGTCTGTTGGGTACATTTAGAGCACTATCACCAATGATAGTGACACCTGATTTATGGGAAAGCTAGAATATGAAGCTAGGACAAGCAAGACGAAAAAATTATACAATCAGTTTTCATTACAGAAAACCAGGAGAAAGACATGTAACAAAATTGAAAATTTCAATATTCTAAAATCTATGGGCAAATAACATGCATGCTTACTTGAATAAAAACAAATATCTAATGACAGTGTACTTAAAAACTAGTTTTGTAAGGAAATGTCTCCAATTCTTGAACTATGTTAGAGCATAGAAATGCCATGTTGTATGAGGGATACCTGTATATAATATAGATTAAAAATATTCATTGTAGAACTGTTGATATTAAAACAAGTATCATATAAAATAAGATTGTTTAATCAAATATCACAATTATACTAGAAATAAAAAGCATTTAGTTAGATGCAAAAAAATATAAGAAACACAAAATAATATATAACAAAGAAAAAATTTATCAGAATTTTACTAAAACATTTTACAAAAAAAAACATTTAAATTAGATCATATACAATAAACTTTATGTATTGTATCAGTCAGTTAATGTTATTAGAATTAACATGCTTCAAAACATAAGTTAACTTTGATTACAATAAGTATATTTTTTGTTATTACTATTATTACATTCCAGTAAATGGACATTTTTCACAGTTTCACTATCAATATTGGCCTATAATGTTGCAATTATCAGTTAGCATTATTAATCTTAGCCATTGCTTAAATGTTGATAATTTGCTTGTTGTGTAGTAGTATAAATTGCTTGTATTGTTAAAGAAGGTAGCAAGCAAACAATACTGAATGAATTATGTATTAATTAATAATAATCATCATTAATAAATCTTCAACTTATACAATTTTTAATTGTTTTAACATGTCCTTTTAATATCAGTCAATTAGACCACAATTTCTACTAAATGTAATCTTATTTACTTATTTTAGTTAGCAGGACTGGTTTTAGATTTTTTATCCCAAGCAAACAAAGGCTTTGCACTCATATTTTAAAAAATTGGCACAGAAAAATAAAATTCAAAAAAAAAAAAAATAAATAATGATTAAAATTCATATATTAAAAAAAAAGAATTAGTTTTTTGTTTATAAATTGTATAATATCTTATTATTGAGATTAAAAGCATGAAATAGGTAATAATTTTAGACTGATATTGATTCATAAATTTATTAATCAATACATTATTTTTAAGAAATATTTCAATTTTGATAATTAGGAAGTTGTTGTTTCATATTTTAACATTTCAAAAAAAATTGTAATTAATTAAAATTATAATTATAATATAAAATTAAAAGACTAACACTAAATAACAGTGGCAATAAGACAACATAAATGTATGCCGTTTAAAGTGCCTTTGTTAAAAACATTTAGCAATGTCTGTTTTAACTTAGCTGCTGCAGTGCTAGCAAAGTTTGGGAGTACTGAAGACAAAATTTAAGATGATGCTGTATGTGGCAAAATAGGCTTTGTAAAATTTTTTATATTGATGAATATGTATGTCGTTGGCTACCTTTTGATATTATTTTTTTCAAAATATTTTACATTTAACATTTTTGAAATAATTTAGTTTCATCTAAATTAACAAATTTTAAAACTTTTAGGGTATAGTTAAGTCATTCATTCTGATTAATAATGTTTATATGTAGCTAAATAGTATAAAAGGCAATGTAATTTAACTACTAGTTAATTATATAATTGTTTTGATTTGATAAAAGTAGCTGAAACTACTAGTTAACTGCATTTAAAATTACTTAGAAAAACAAAAAAATTAGACCGAATTAAAATAACACTTCTGTTTTTATTTTATCCTTATTATTGAACATCATATTATCTTCTAAGAATTGCAAAAGGCCCCACTAATAAAGAATGCTTTCTGGTGTATATTCCATTCCTGTAATAGACAGAAAATTTGGTCTAATAAATACATCATAGCAACAACAGGCTTGTTAAACCTCTGTATCAAAGAACATGGGAATGACATAAAAAAGGGTCAAAATAATACATCCCTGGCAGCAAGAAAATGACTGAAAATGACATTCAGTTCACATTTCCTGAAGCCTGCATTTTACATGACATTTTCATTTTCACCTAATGAGATTGTATTCCATTAAATTTCTAGATTCCTGTTATGTTCTATGTTCAAATATAATGCAAACTTGAGGATGACCATTAAAAATAGTTTTTTAGTTATCTGATGTATTTATTTTAACAGTTAAAAAAGAAATAAAAGTGTTATGTCTCAAGAATACAAATTTTACATCTGACATTCTGCATTATCCAGATGTTAAAATTTGTCCCAACAAGAAAAATAGCTGTCCCACTTCAGAATTATTGGAAAGGATAATGTTGTATTCTAAAAATGTATTCATTATTTTCCAAATTCCCAATTTTACATGAAAACTCCTGCCAACTATTTTAAGAATTAGAGTAACAAGTAATAACTCAGTATAAGTACAAAACAAATTATATATATATTTAAGTAATACATTATATACTTAAACATGTGCATAGCAAAATGTAGCTAAACCTGATTGATTGTTTTTGTTTGAATTCAACCTTTATCAATTTGCAATATAAAAATTTCAAATACTACAATGGCTCAAAAACAAGTAAAAAAGTTGAATTACACACTTTAACAAAAATTGAATTGATTTTCATGAAATACACACATTCACTCTGCTTAATACAATTGATTACACCAAGGCAGATAGTAGGTAATTGTATTAAGAGCAAGGGCGTCACCAGAGGGGGGCAGAGGGGCAGTTGCCCCTCCCTAGACATGCGAAAAAAATTATTTAAATGCTAAGTCATTTATTGCCCGATTTATAATTCCCGCGCGAAAAACCCAAAAAGATTATGTTTTAATTAAAATAATCTTCTTAAGCTTCTTAAAATTTATGAATCGTTTTTATTTTACCTACATACAATTCATATCCTCTATCAATTTATATCATCTTGCCCCCCCTGGCCCATTGGCTGGCGACGCCCTTGATTAAGAGTAGATAACTATGTAATTTAATCATATCGGTAGTTCATTTGGTGGTGTAACTTGGTGTGGTAACTTGTACTGTCTGTCACCCCTAAGAATCTATTTTTTCATACCAGACCATACAGAATCCTTAGTAATGTTTTTGTATGTAATAATGTTACTCAAATCATAATTCCTGTATATTACCCAAAATAATGGCAGTAACATAAAGAACCAGCAAAATTAAAATCATATCTGTAAATTACAATATTATATGCACAGTCTACATTATTTACATTTTTTATGATTGTATAGTATTATTTGTAAAGGTAGGAGGATTTGCCACTCTTTCTTCTTTATCCACTCAACTTGTGGGCTTCCCACACTTGTTCAAAAATTTTGTGGAGCTTCAACAATTCTTGACTTGGATTCTTATTTCAATATAAAATATCAAATTTTTTTAGATCAATATTTATATAGTCTTATATAGTGGTTAATGTTACTTTAGGTAGCCAAGATGGTGGCTCGTCTCTAATTCTAGCAAGGAAACAATGGGATGCACATTCTAACCTAACCTAACCTAACCTAACCTATTCTAATAATTTGGTTGCTAATAATTATGGTAATTTATTAGAATAGTTTAGGTTAGGTTAGAACGTGCGTCCCACTGTTTCCTTGCTGGAATTAGAGACAAGCCGCCATCTTGGCTACCTAAGGTAACATTAACCGATTATTTTTATCATTTTATTCTAAATTTAAACTCTCATATGATGTCTTAAAGAATTTTGTAAGTTAAAATTTTGATAAAATATAAATTAACTTATTTGTAATTCTGTACATCTTATGGTCCTTATAAATATATGTAGGTATAAATAATTTATAAAAAAAATAATATATAAATTATTGGAATTTAATAATTAAAACTATAATAAATGAAATATTTGTAGATTTAAGGATAATGGAAATTTCAAGAACGTTGTGAAATTTCATCATATGTTATATTTGAACAAATTATTGGATGAAAATATGGTTTACTGCAAGCAAGGTAAATACGTAAATTTAAATTTTACTTATTACATTAATATTGTCATTTGTTTAAAAATTTTGTAATAAAAATATCTTAAAAACAAATCAAGTAATGCTATCAAAAAGTTATTTAACATTTTAATAAGAGAATTGTAAAATTTACTTTAACTTATAAATACTTTGCATATGTTTACACTTTATTTCAGAAGATTGTTTTATATCTGCAATGCTAAGATTTTGATTAATTTGCACTGTGAAATTTAAAAAACAAATGTCTGAAATTAGTTAGAATTGAAATCAGTCTTAATTCAGTATTAGAATTTGTTATAAATAACTTTTTTATCCGAGAAATCATTCATACAATTATTGTAGATAACTCACAATGACTACACTCTGCACCTTTAAACACTTGCAGTTTAGAAAGTTTTGTTGCAAACATTCCATGATTTTTTTCTTGTTTCTTTTGCTTGTTTGTGTTAGCAGCTCATTATGTGTGTAATTGTAAATAGAAGAAAGGAATATTTAAGATGGAATTGCCTAAACTGCAAAAATACAAATGCCACTGAAAAATAGCATTAGTTCAATTCATTTCTATTTTATTTGTTTAATAGTAATAATAAATGGTAAAATAAAATAAGAAAATTAATCAAAGCAAATAAAGACTTTAAACATCAAGAATATTACAGATGTTAAAGAGTCACCTGGAGTCAAGTTCATGGTGGCAGCATGACCATTGTGACTCTTAGCAGAAACAATTGATCACATACAATGCAAATAAGCAGTAAATAATGTAATTATGGTTAATGTCATTGTCATTGATTTTAATAAGAAAATTGCTCTAAAATTCTGTAATAATCAACAAATATTCCAGAGTTGATTTTTAGCTTTTTGTTGCTATAAAAATAACTAAAACATGATAATATTGACAGTTGGCTTCCACATAGTTCACTAAGATTTATTATGTAGAGTGAAAACTGCTAGAAATTTATCAATTTTTGATGTGTATGTTCAAATATGTGTCATCATTGGGGCACTCCTAATTGAATTTGTGTATTTGAAAGTTGATAAATTTCCAGTAATTTTCTTTTAGATCAAACTTTCATGTAATATATTTTTACTTACTAACATTAGTAATTAAATCATTTCTTTTTCTGTTTACTTTATTATTTATTGAACTTCAGATTTATGTTGCTTTTCATAGTATTAATTAAAATTTAAATAAGTACTTAAGTGGATAAATTTCTAAACATTTCATAACAAAAAAAACTTTCATAATTTAGCAATGATTTTCAATGAACAGATATTTTCAATTATTTTAAATGGCCATCTTCAGGTTTTACAGTATATAAATTATTTAAAATGCAAATCAAAATAAACTTTTCAATAGAACAAATTATGATAAATTTATATTAATACATACTATAATAATTTAATAATAATTGTAAAAATGAATGTAATAATTAACAGCAGCAAAAAATGAGAGCTTAAAAAAAGAATTAAGGAATGCACATTTTTGGGGATAGGATGAGTTTTTAAAAAAAATTGTAAATGCCAATAACAAGTTAAATTTCTTTTAAGTCTGATCCCATTTGAGATATGACTCTCTATTCTATCTTCCCCTTGATTTATTATTTCCAAAATGTAATAGCACCAATATTCCATATATAAAGCAAAAACTGGGTGTCACAAATTGCACAAATTTTAAAGCGCTTTGGATATTCTATTAAAATATTCCTAGATTTACCTGAAATAAGTGAACAACATTTCCAAATGTTGATACAAAACGTGCTCGAAATCTCTTTATCACAAGACATAGAAGACATATTCGCAAGAGAGAAAATTGATTGGTATAACATAATTCTTGAGTATCCATTTATTAATAACTACATGTTAACTAATCTGGCTTTTAATGTTAAAAGATTTTTCATACAACTCAGAATAAACAAAGAATTAATATTAATTAATAACAATTTCATTGAGTTTTCAAAGAGTATTTGCCCAAGGTGCCAAAAAATAATTTCAAAATTTCACATGTTTTGTGGCTGTAAAGATGCAATGGAACTAGCACACAATTTTGACTTGCATATGTTAACAAGGTGCACTAATGAAAGAGCAATGTATGAAATATTCCATACAGCCAAGATAGACATAATTTATAGACTATATAAATATGCCCACAAATTTTTAATGTAACAAATTCATTGAATACATAAGAAATATAAATTAATGGTATTGTATGTTATAGAACCATGTGTATGAAGAAAGTTACCAGTTGCAGTATAGGTTGAAATGACTTTAAATTGATGTTATTAAAATAATTATAATTGGTAACTAAATGTGGAATATAATGCTTGGTTTAACTTATGTTGCTAGTGTATTTTTTAACATTAATAACAAGCGATTGTTGTCAAAAACATCCTTTGTAACTGGCTATCGCCTTATTACGAATAAATTTTGAATTAATTAATTAATATTCCATATATAGAAACATTCCTGCCAAGTTTGAAAATTTTATCTGTGGTGAGATATAATACAAAATAGACACACACAATTTCATAAGGATTTTCTTTTATATTTTTGGACTTGTGGAGTGTTAATTTCAAAATACAAAAATAGAGATATCAAATTTTGACTGATTATCATACCTCTTTTCCTCCCTATTCTACAATTGCCAGGAAAGTAAATGAGTACAAACACCTAATCAAAATGTTGTTTCTCTTTTTATAAAATGGATATTTAATTATACAATTCATGAGATATGATAACTGCAAAAATATTTGTTAACTGTTTAGAAAACATTCTTACTTTTTTATTGAAAACAGTTGCATTCTTCTGTATCCATAGATAACAGTTCTTTGTATCCATACATTTTATAACTTACATCAGATTTCAAAAATACCATATACGTCAACCCAATTAAATTACTAATGCCAAATGAACTGTCAGTTATCATACTGTAACAAGGCTAATTTGATGATTAGATATAAAGCAATTTGGCTCTTATCTAATTTATTAATTCCAAATCAACTGCTGGATTAATCATTAGAAAATGGCCTAATTGCTTACCTATAACCAAGTTACTTTCTATTTCATCATTAAATTATTCTTGTTATAGTCCAATGACTAATTTAGCAGTTTGTTTAGCATCAGATTTCAATATATAGAAAATAATTTGGACCTAAATAAAATAAATGTACAGAGAACATGAGTTAACCTTTTTCCATAAAATGGATATATTGTATTTTCTTTAAATATTATAATGGATATTTAAATATACTAAACATTTGAATATACTGAATTTCAGACATCAGCTTTTAATATTAAAAATGTGTATGTTTTAATATTTTAATCCCTGATTCTCATCACATTAAAATAGTCTTTATTACTTTAATTTTGTTAAAGAAATTATGAAAAATATGAACATTTTTTGATAAATTTTTGTCGATCTCTTAAATTACTTTGCACAAACAACCACTATATGTATGTAAATATAATATATGTTTATGTAGAGTAATCTAACAGGTGTTTTCACATATGATCTTAAATTTACATAATGTTTTTGTGATAAGTTTTCATTTGAGAATTCTATATTTAGAATATGATAAAGTAAGTTATATATAGTAGTAATGCTAGTTTGACTTTACAATTTTATTAAGTATATTTAAATCTTTTTTTCAGTTAAAGTTACATCTATTCATTAAACATTTTCATCTATTTAATACAAAAACAGAATAGTCCATTAAGCACAATATCATAATTGTTTTTAATCTATAACATATTATTCTACATGCTACTTATGTGAATTTATAGTGTCTGCTAGGAAAGTTATATTAATAGCTACTAAGAACTCTCATTTTACAGTTAATAATTGTTAACTTCATAGAATTCCACAAAAGAATTGTTATAATAAGTTATATACAGTATATTATAATGCATTTAGCATTATTGATGTAAACAAATAGGTTTAACAGTAAAATAAACATACAAAACAATTTTCCAAATATATAGTAATTTATAGGTGACAAATATAAAATGAATAATAAGTTTTACATTTTGGATCTGTAATTTCATTTTGAAATCCAAATTTCAACAGTTCTATTATAATTTATTCTCTCATTATAAATGTTATAACTAAAACTGAAACATCAACTCAAAACCCAATTTATAGTTAGAGCCAAATGAACTGCTGAATTACTGGACTATAATATGGCTATGGAATTAATTAAATACTAAATAATTTGTCTAGAGATAGGCAATTATACTACCAATTAATTATAGTCATGCTAAATTTAAAAATTATAATAAATTTAATTTAGAATTTTCTGGAAGAAAAGAATTGGCCTAAAGTAGAATTTGAACCCACAGCTCCCAAATAATAATTCTTTAATAGTTCTGGAAGCAAAGATTTCTCATAGATTCTGGTAGCAATGTGTCCTCGTGATATGTAGGAGTTGCAGGTTCGAGTCCTTCTTAGAGTCAATTCTTTTCTTCCAGAAACTTTTTAAATTAAATTAAGTTTATTATAATTATTAAATCTAGCACAAGATGACAGTATAACTGCCTACCTGCCTACCTCGTAATAATAGACAAATTATTTAGTATTTAATTAATTACATGATCATATTATAGCCTGATAATTTGGCAGTTTATTTGGGGATACTATAGATTACTATCTATGGAATTTTGGGACTTTGAGTATATATCTGAACTGAAGGGACTGAGACGAGTTCAACGATACCCTACTTTTGGACTGGAGACGAAAAATAAAAAAGTTATCATACTTTTTTCGGCGATCGCGCGATGATAGGGAGTCGTGTCGCTCTCTGCTAAGTCGGCCTCGGTATCGTGATCGGGAGTCCCGTCGCTTACTGTTAAAATTGCCTTTAGTAGACGTTTTCCCCCTTTTTTTACTTTGTTCAAGAACTACCGTGAATCGATCACTAGTTTAGCACATGGCGGCGTGTGGTGGCACCCATACGAGAGGTCAGTCGGGCTGCCATGTTCGCTGCCATAAGTAACATTAACCGAAATGGCGATCGTGCGATGATCGGAAGTCGTGTTGCTCTCTCCACTCTCGTATCACGTGTTTAACCCTACTGGAGATGACCGTAGTCCGACGTCATGGTTTGCAGACTTTACCGCAAGATGGCAGTACTAGCAACTATGATGCCGTCTTCATGAGAGCATTAAAAAAGTATGATAAGTGACAAAGTATGATAACTTTTTTATTTTTTGTCCAAAAATAGGGTACCGTTGAACTTGTCTCGGTCCCTTGAGTTCCAATATATCAGGTCAGTCCATAAGTTCGTGCGTATTTTTCGTAACGACGGTCGATTTTTTTTCAATTTTTCATTTAAACGCTCTAATTGCTCACAATACATTTGAGCTGTAATTGCTTGATTAGGTTCTAACAGCTCAAAGTGAATTACACCCGACATATCCCACCAAACAGACAAAAGAATTTTTTTTGGATGCGACCCACCTTTTGCAGTGTTTTGGCTGCTTGTCGCCATCCATCCATTGTTTTTTTCTCGTCACATTATTATAGAGGATCCATTTTTCGTCTCCGGTAACCAGCCTACCAAGAAAAGGTTCTAAAGCAATACGGGATAAAAGAGACGTGCAAATGTTTACACGTTGTTGTCGGTTAGCTATTGACAGTTCGTGCGGTGTCCATTTTCCTAGCTTTGAAACTTTTCCGATTTGTCGTAGGTGTCTATGAACAGTTCCGTGGGATGAATTTAAACGTTCCGCAATTTCGTCAACTGTTAACGATGGTTCCGCTTCGACTAGTGCAGAGAGAGCATCGTCGTCAAAGTCAATGGATCTTCCAGTACGAGCCTTATCCTCCACACTAAAATCATTGTTTCTAAATCTCTCAAACTACTTCTGCGCAGTCCTTGCACTAATTACGATTAGATTATGTACAGTATTTATTTTTTTGGCTGCATTTGTAGCATTCTCACCACTTAAAAGTAAAAAGTATAAAACATGTCTTTTGTATTCGTCCGTTACTTTCATTTTAATGAAAATAAACAACTGAAATGTTCACAATTCTGAACAGTATTATATGAATGAGATCCAATTTAACACTTCGGTGTAAAAATTATCACATTAGACTGACATTTTTAACAGCAAAACAAAATTTTTCTCGAGGTCATAAAAATGCGCATGGACTTATGGACTGACCTGATATAATCAAAGTCCTGAAATTCCATAGATAGTAATCTATAGTCCACCCGTTTATTTGGCTCTAAAACTAGAAATTGTCATAATAAATTCATAATTAAATACCTTTTAGAAAGACAAGTCTACCCAAATTCTGTATTGTATTATACACCAGGTACAAATCATATGGAGAGCCAAACCTCAAATCAACAACTTCTTATGCTAATTCCAAATTATTTTTTCAGTGTGATATTTTGCATAATAAAAACTCTTATTATTAGAAATAAACTTCAGAATTTTTATTACTCTAGGATTATTTGTTAACAAATAGAAAAATTCCTGCAACCAATAATTTTTGCATAGCTATTGCTGTTTGAAAACTTTTTCATGGGTTGTAATGCATAATCAGTTATATATTTTAGACTTCTATATGTTAATAAAACAAGTATTTAATATAGACTAAGTATAAAATATATGTGAGATACTCACATTTTCACATACTTATATTCACTAAAAAAAGTAAATGTATACAGTATTAACAATATATTTTTTTAGTTATCTTGAAACTGTGTCAGTAATTGTTGTAAGCATTGTAAATTAAATAATACAGAATAAAAATTCTATTTTTATTCCGTATTATTTAATTTACAATGCTTATGTGTAGTTTTGTATTTGTCTAAATATTTAAAAGATAATTTGAATTCCATGAATGTTTTTCTGTTTATGAAGTAAATATTTAAATAGTTTGATTGTAAATTGTTTACATTTTGAATGCTTAAACCAGAAACAATTTTCTCCTTTATGTCAATCTGGTAGGTTACAGTTTTTACTTTATCATCATGAACATTTTGTAGATTAAACATTTTCTAAGATTCAAAATTGACCATACAATATTAATCATTAAAGTAGTTCCAAAACAAAAGAAGCAGTACACCTTGTATACCTTCAGCAATATATTTAACCAACCAAAAACGTTTTTGACCTATTTCCATATATACCTTACCTTCTTCAGTTGGAACATCAAACTGAAATGAAAAATTAACAAAGAGAACATTCGAAAACATATTAAATTCAATGGAAATAATTTAAAAAGGATGGGAAGAACATTCTAAATCAATAGAACATTTGTACAGTTCAAATAGAAGGGATAAAAGAAATAAATAAATACATATTATAATCAAAACTTAAGAACATAAATACAAGCAAAGATTAATGGTACAAAAAATAAAATAAAAGTAGCAATAACAATAAACAATTGTGGGGAGACCAAGCCCAAGTTAAAGTTCATATATAGATTTCCATGCTGAAGATAATGTGTCACTGCTTCTTTCATTTGGTTATTTCCTCAGTTTTGTCAAATTATTTTGTAGTTCCAAAAATATTTTTGAAGTAACAATTGATTTTCAATTTTCTTACAATGCGTAAAAGTTAATTTCTTTATTAATCAGTTCTTGAAATATTGCAAGTTATATAGGTGTAACATTCATTTATTTATTTTATTAGCAATAATAGAGTAAGATATATTTAAAAATGTGTTTAAGTTGTTTCTATCTCCATTTCTAATATTTCTGTTTAGTACATTAATATAATATATATAAAAATTTACCTATATGGTATGCTAATATAAATATATAAAATTACTTGTCCTGACTGACTGATTCATCATCGCCCAGAGCAAACCACTGAACCTAAGGAGGTGAAATTTGGTACACAGTTAGGGTATGTCATGAAAACGCACACTATGAAGGAATTTTTGAAAATTCCCTTGCTGGCAGGAGAGGGAGAGGCTTAAGGCTTAACCTGAAGAACTGCTTCTACTGTACTATTTTAGACGCGATTTTTTGTTTTCAACTACGTTTAGTCTTCATTGAGTACTTAGGCATATTAAATTGATAAAATTTCAGACATTGTTTAAGAAATTGCACTCGCTTGTTGTGGCATTACCACGTTGAATTATAAAATATAAATCAGTCACCAAAGATGGTAACTGTATGTTACTGAAAGTACTCGTGAACTGATTTATATTTTATAATTAAACGTGGTAATGCCACAACACGTGAGTGTAATTTCTTATACTTATAAGGTTGGTGTGAAGTGATTATTAAAAATTTTATTCAGACATTGTTATAAATATTTTTATATATTTCGATTTTTTTTTAACCAAATGTTTGAACCGTTTTAAATTCGAATTTGTTATTGCTTATTGTAAACGTTCCAGAAAATTGATCAAATTGAAAACAGTTCATTTGATTCTCAGTAATTCTCATTATTCTCAGTGGTAGATGTTATATAACAATTACTACTGTTGTTGAAATACTGAATATAAATGGTGTTTGCTTGCAAAATCCGTGTGAGTGAAGTTGCAGGTAACAGCTAGTATCTTATAATATTACTGAAATTTTTACTGTCTGTTGGCATTAAATATGCTTTTAATATAAGAATAACAAACAGTTGGAAAGAAGGTTATATTCTCTGTTAACATGTGGAATTGATGCTGTTATCAAGTATTGCCAGTGAAGAATGATAACGTATTTGATTCTAGTATTAAGTAGAAAGATAAAAATTAGATTCCCTATATTTATTTATTTTGAATGACACTGAATTTTAAGGAATTTCAAGTTATCATGAGTTTCCCGGATTCTACTGTATTATGTGTATCTTATTTGTAACAGTTTATATGTGTGAAATTGGGGATTATGACCCCACTTGGATAAGACCAAATGTGGAAACTTTGGGTCGGTTCTGAAGTACTTCCGCTCACTATCAGAATTGTTTTGTTATCGAGAAGATGGGAGTTCAGCAAGATCTCTCTGTACTATGTCAGGGCCCTGACACCACTTAGGATAATCCTTTTTTGCATCCTAACTCTCAGTTAGATTAAAGTATTTCATCTGAATGATCTGAGAATTTAATCAAAACATTATCTGGAACCTAGGAAAGTTATAACTAATGGTTTTTGTGAGGTTGACGATGGAGCTAGGCACTAATTCCACAGTTTAGAATATAAACTATATTTATTATACAGGATTATAACAATAAATGAATACATGAACAAGTATTAAAATACCATTAGGATAAATACAACAAAAATAAATAAGTACAAGTGCTAATCTACAATCCCTATTTTCCGAGAGAGTTTACACTTATGAGTTGTCATATTGCCTTGCATTATTCCTGTGATGTGGATGTTGCTTGTTGCTTCCATAGAATGGTGAGAACCTTTTTACAAATTGGGCATATAATGATATTGGAGCACTTA
This sequence comes from Centruroides vittatus, assembly GCF_030686945.1. Classification (NCBI taxonomy): domain Eukaryota; kingdom Metazoa; phylum Arthropoda; class Arachnida; order Scorpiones; family Buthidae; genus Centruroides; species Centruroides vittatus. Next base: position 114,195 of record NW_027122478.1, on the reverse strand, counting down.
GTTATTCGTTGGTCACTTAGAATATGTTTACATATGGCTAGTGCAAAACTAAAGCCGATGATTTGAAGCAATGGCTAGTGTGTACTCAAAGGTGTACTAAAAGCTAACAAAAACCATATCCTAAGGTGATCTCTGCCCTGGTGATCTTTTATACTGGTTCAACATTCAATAGGACCACAGAGATGCCTTACTATACTTCCTTCAAAGGAGGAAAGTCGGACGAATATCTGGAGAGTTTGGGTGGTTCATTTCTCTGATACTTTCATTTTAGGAGGAACTACATGTTTTTTTACCTGAGTCAGAGGAAGTGTTTCTGTTTTACCAAGATAGATAAATTTTTATCAAGTTGATTTTAAAGTAATATTTAAAATATTAATATAATAATTTCACTTAAATTTTTTCCAAAGCCTCACATGCTATTACGAAAATTTTCTAATAATCTTATTTTTTTTTAACATTTTGGAAAACAGCACACCCTGTTCATTCCACTAATAGATACACCTTTGTGTAGTGTTACTCACTAGTGTTTGGGAAGACTCAGTCTTTTAGGACTTGATGAGTCCAAGTCGAGTCCTCAATTATTTTCAGTTCTGAATTTGGATCTGGATCCAAAATGAAGTTTCAGCAAGTGGAAATGACATAAAATTAAAAAAAACAAGTGTACAGTATATATGGGAAAAGTATTTATTAAATAAAAATAATTGGAAATTACATTTTCCAATAAATTTTATAAAAATAAATCATAATCCTAATGCATAAATTTAATAAAAATTAAAGAAAGATTGTTTTTTCCTCAAAAAATAAAACTTTAAAAAATTAATGCATTTTACTGATTTGTCTGATAGTCTAGAACGAATTTTCATACAAAAGTTAGCTGCAACAAAAAATGTTTTCTTGGAATTTGCTGATGTTAGTTTTATTGTCAATAATGCTTGGAATAATTTTTCTAAGTATTCTGTTCTTATTTTCATATTTAAAAATAAAGCAAATTCTTTTTTAAGATAAGCAAATGTATCTTGGGAACTTTGCAAGATTGGGCACTTTGCTGTTTCTAATATTTGTTTTCATTCTTCTTCCATTGTTAGCATGTACGTTCATCTGCAGTATGCTTAGATTCAGGCAAATGCTTCCCTTCATTATTTTTGTTATGTTTGCCATCAAACGATCTTTTTATTAGATCTGTTATAAAATTTATTATTTTCTTTGAAGGTATAGTAGCATTTATGAGACAGTCTAACAGCTCTTCTAATTCTTGGTTCCTGCAATTATTTATTTGAGTTTCCAATGCTATTAACAGCTCTCTACTTATATTACCATTTACTTCTCTTAATTTTGTAATCATAAAATTAATTGCTAATTGATCAGTTTTAAGATTTACGTTATCTCTGCTAAGAGCTTCAATCATTAATTTAATGGACTTTGAAGTATTTGCCAATTGATTTTATAGTTCAGTATTAATATTTTCTATTAAATGTATAGTTCCAATATCTTTAAAAACATCTTTAATGAGCCAATATATAATGATTAAAAAATAATGAAGGGAAGCATTCGCTTGAATCTAAGCATACTGCAGATGAACGTACATGCTAACAATGGAAGAAGAATGAAATCAAATATTAGAAACAGCAAAGTGCCCAATCTTGCAAAGTTCCCAAGATACATTTGCTTATCTTAAAAAAAGACTTTGCTCTATTTTTAAATATGAAAATAAAAACAGAATACTTATAAAAATTATACCAATATCAGATATTCTTAAAAATGTTGAAATCAGCTGGAACAATGAATTTCAATGCATTTTTATGTCCAGTTCATTTTCTAGAACACTATTGACCTTTTCCTGTAAAAGATTATTTGCACAGTAGAATTTTTAAAATATTTAACAATAGTATGAATACTTTTTCATTATTACTAAATCATTGACATCTGTTAATTCAACTTCTGCATTTTCTAGAGCTTTATCATTGCTCACATTGGAAAAATAATCATCTTCAACATAATCAGAATTATTTTGATCTTGTATGTTGGAAATGTTTTTCTGTTAGTAGAGTACATTGCAAATGACAAAGTGTATAGTGTGATTTAAACATACATTATAAATATTAGGAGAATCTTGTCTAAATTTGTCATTACACTTGTACTGTCATCAGTTATTCCAATTATTTTTTCTTTTTAATTTCTATTAAATATGCTTAAATGGTGCTCTACTGTTTCTATTAGCTGTGAAGCTGTACACGAATAAAAAGTTATAACTAAATCCAGATTAAGCATTTCATTGCCAGTTCCACATATAATATAAAATTAATACAGTAGAGAGTCATTTATCCAAACCCCGGTTATCCGAACGCTTTCCAGTCGGACTGTGTTGTGCTGAATTGAACTTTTTTGATACTAGATTTACTTCTAAAGTATAATTTTTATGTTTTTATATTTTTCAATATATTTATTTTGTTTGTACAAAATAAAGAAATAATTTTTAACGATACAATAGCCTCGATTATTATTATAAACATTTTTGTTAGGCTTAAAATCGACGAAAATTCAACACGAAGTGACACGCAACAGAGAAAAATTTCAACAATCGGATAGGTTGAAATATTTTTTTCGTACATAATCGGTTATCTGAACAAGTCACTTATCCGAACAACCCCAGTCTCCAATTGATTCGGATAAACGACTCTCTACTGTATTTATATATTTTTGCATTTCTGTGGTTTTCTTTTAATTTTTCTTCTAAAAACTCTATCATTTCAGTTTTTTTTTTTTCATAAAAGTTATTGATTAAACTCAAAATCTCTTTCAGCTTTAAGAAGTTATAACCTGATTTTGTCAAACTTTCACAAATAAAAAGTTAGATTTTGTGATTGATATATTATCTAATATATATTATCAACAGTGACTATTTCTGCAACAGTTTGATCGAAAGATTTACTAATGACGAATTTGTCAAAAGTTTTAAATTGTTTGGCTACAATATTTTCTTTTTTTTTTTGTCCCAGGCTTGTAAAATAATTCCATGTTTGGTTTTTAAATGTTTAATCATTGCTGAAGTATTTCCATCTCTGTTGGATATTGTTGTTGAACATTTATTGCATTTACTACTATTTTTCATATTTGCACATTATGTGAATAGACCCACACCTTTTATGTCTTTGGCATGTTGTGATTATTCCTGAAGAAGTTCCGAAGAAAAGAGACTTTATACTCAGAAGTAGAGATATCGAATCCATGGAAGAGAGTGAGTTTTATAAATATTTAGGATTCTAACAGGCCAAACTTACAGAACATGCACAGATTAAAAAAAGATTATTATTCAAATAAAAACACATCTAAATGCAAAACATACTATTAAAGCTATTAATAAATATGTTGTCCCTGTACTCATTTATTCTTTTGGAGTTATACACTGGACATGCACAGATCTCAAGCAACTCCAAAGGTAAGGTGACCAGACATCCTGCTTTTGGTGGGACAGTCCCAATTTTTAACAATTTGTCCTGTGTACAGTGGTGTTTTAAAAACGTCCCGAGTTTTGGAAAGATTAAGTTTTTGTCAATTATGTGTCATAAATTTATTTATGTTTAAGATTCGATTCATAAAGATCATTTTATATCACACTTATCAGTACCAAGGTGTGCGTGAGCATTGGAAATAAAGAGTTTTATCGGCACAGCATTCTTTATGTTCATGGCAAAGATAGACAGAAAATGGTTTGGGGCATGCAGCTGCAGCAGACAGAGCAGCACATGTTCACAGGCTGTCCAAATGAGCGAACATTTTGTTTCTTGCATGTTACATGGCACAGAGCTCACGTCTGTTGCCGCCTTAGAAAGCTAGTGACTAGCAGAAGTAAGCACATTGGTTTGTATCATTTTATTGCTAGCAGTGGTGCTGGAGTTCATTTTGGTTACGACAGTATTATATAATAAAAAAATTACAATAATAAAGTGACACTCAAGGCAAATTCAGAGGAAAAGTAATACAAGTTAGTATTATTATTATTTAGAAAGAAATACAGAAGAATTAATATAATTGTTAAAATATAGTTTGTCATAGTTAGCAAAGATCTCAACAGAGAACAAATGGTTAGAAATATTTCATCATTTTGAAACAAATTATGTTCCATGTAATAATGCATTAAAAATTGTAGATTACGTGCTGTCCTTACCAGGAACTAATGCTGTGACTGAATGTGTTGTTTTTCCACCGCACATAATTAAAGTGTGGACATCTGATAAAATCACAATTAAGTGTTGAGACTGAAAGCCACATTATGTGTGAAATATAATTTAACAAATTCTTGCAAAAACTTCATGACATTTTAAACAACAGCAGCAATCTACTAAAAATAATTAACTGAGAAAAATGCTAAAGAATAAACAGTTTTTAAAGATTTATGATAGTATATATATTTATTATATTTGTAAATTTTACATATGTTGAAATTTAAAAAAATACAATACAATACAATTATTGTGTTGTTGATGATAAAACTTTGTTCCTCTAGAACAATTTTTTCAAGACAACCACTACCCCCGTCAATTTTGTCCTGCTTCACCAATGTTAAAATCTGGTCACCTTACTTAAAGGAAAACAAAAGAACAACACTTACTAAGCATAAACAATATCATCCAAATTCATTCATAGAAAGACTGACTCTTTCTCATAAAGAAAGTGGCTGTGGCCTGACTAATATAGTCAACCTGCATTACAAACAAATTCTGACACTGCAGAAGTTTTCCCACAATAAACAAGAAACATCAAGATTACATAAAGCTATTACTCTGGCAGACAACTTTAAACTTCACTCTGAGCACCTGGATATAGCTCAACACAAACAACATAGACACCACTAAGTAGTCATGGGCCAAAAAGCATTTAATGGCAGGCATGCCTATGACCCAGCTCAGAACTATGTTGACAAAACTGCATCAAACTACTAGCTGACTAGGGGCTGTCTACTTGGAGAAACTGATGGGTTTTTGGTTGCCATTCAAGATTAGTTCATAAACACTAAGATCCTTCAGAATGTGTTTTCTGTAGTTTTATCTCACAAATGAATCTTGCAGAAAATGCCACATTCTGCCAGAAACAATATAACATATATCTTCTGGTTGCAAGCTCTTAGTACAGATTATTTACATAGGCATAATCAAATAGCAAATATAATATACCAAGAACTTGCAAACAAACACAGATTATTAAACACCCATGTACCATACCATACTACAAATATACTCCATAGGCAGATTTAGAAAATGACACACACACACACACACACACACACACAAAATATATTAAAACAGAGCCATAATCACAGATAAAACAATTCATCACAATAGACCTGACATCACTCTCATTGACAAATGCAGTAAGATCACTTATATATAATAGTCATCTCTGTTCCAAAACTCATAAAAATCAAGTACACACCACTTGCTCAAGAAATAGGAGGTCTGGAAGATGGAAAGGTATTTATTGTATCTATTGTCCTCTCTTTTACTGGTGTCATACCACATACATTACACAAAAGTCTAGAAACATTAAACCTTAATAATATCATATACATGGCACTACAGAATGCTACAATATTGAACACATGTCACATTATTAGGAAGTTTCTAGTTGTTGACACATATACCAATAACACAGAAGCTTAATGTAACACTTGTTTGGGTAGCTATGCCTTGTCTTTAGTATTATTATTATTTATAACATAATAGTTCAATTTAGAATTAAGAGCCAATCAATAGAATTGAAGGTAAGAAATCAAAATTTGTGTTTTATTTGTAACTTTTAACTAAAAAGATAAGATAAAGAAAATAATAAGCACTTACTAAATAAAGAAATGTCAGATTTAAAACTGAAACCAAAATGAAAGCATTTTGACTGTACATATGAAAATAAATAGTATGTAAATAATTTCAAAACAACTGAAAGCCAGTGCTAAGAACTTAGTGACTGCAATTATATAAGGATAAAGGTAATTGAATTTTAGTCCTAGAATTATAAACACAACTAAACATAAGAAAAGATTAATACAAAATGAACAAATATTAATCATTACAGAATTTTATGTTTGTGTCATATACGACTTTATGATTCCCGACCAAAGTCTTGTTGAATCTTAGATTGGATATCAGGTCTGAGAATTTACGATCTACCTCAGTTAGTCTGAATCCAGGTACCTGAACTTGAAAAACCCTACTATTTGCTATATAGATTATTTGTGTTATCTTTCTGTTCAAACAATAAGAATACATGTATATTTCTCCCAATCTTCCTTCTCCTGTATTTAAATTCATAATTACATAATGCATATTTGGTCATCCTACTCTAGGCCCAGGAAACCTCATACTAAGACCAACATGTTCTGACCACACACACTGTGAAAACTGAAGTACAAGTTTGTCTAAATGAGGCTAGAATTATTGGGCACACATGCTATGTCCTCCTTAAAACAGGCTAGAAATATATAAAATATGTTAAAAGGGACAAGGCAGTTAATTTTAATGATCAAGGAACCATCTCTAGGGGATGATATGAGGTACTGGGCCTAGAGGCATGTGCATATCTTCTCACACTTTCTTATATTTATTGAACTTACTCAGTTTTATGGTATGCCTGGTAATAATAAGATTGACATTCTTTCTTATGATAATTACATTAAGCCTCTGACAATATTTATATAAGAGCCAATCATGGAACTACTCGACTCAGCAAAACTTTTGTAAAATTTGAGTCATCTATTCAAATTCTCTTAACTGTTTATGTTCAATGTAATAATCTGTGGAAGGCCTTTTAAAACATCAAATATTTATTTGGTTTATTAAGCACATGTGCTGGATAGAAAGTGAATAATTGCCTTCGTTTCTTGTATTTATTTTTGTATTTTTACCTTTTTATATTTTATTATTTATGTATTTGTAATATTTTATATCAAATATTATTCTTATTTATAATTGTATTTTTACTTATTAATTAATTAAATTATTTTTTTAAATATGTTCCTTACAAATTGTTCTTATTTTACATGTTTAATTTAACTTTTAAATTGGGCATTCAGTTTGTATTCTATTTGTTACATCCTGATGCTGCATGAGCAGCTGAAAACATTTGAAAAATAAAGAATACTTCTTGTAAAAGCTTAATTTTTGACAGTTTTTGTACAAATCTTGTAAGCCAGTATTTGAATTGTAGTATTATTAATAAATTATAAATTTAAAAAAAATTAAATATTAACATTAAAATTTTCTAATATCAAATGACACAGCTTTGAGAGTCAATTCACTTGACTCATTCACTGAAGAAAACAAAATCTTGTTCAATGAAAGATGTGCTTTTTTATATGGCAATTATTTGATGGATTGTAATGATCAGGTCATCCATTAGTTTGCTGAAATTGTTTTGTTCATCCAGTTACTATTTAGAAAACATTAGAAGAAAAAAATTTTCCTACTGTCTTTTAACTTGGAAATATTAGAAATTGGTTATTTGTATTAAATTCTTATCTAATTAGTTTGTAAGAACTAAATATGACACAACCAATATTGTATTTTATATTAGTTATAAGTATTGCTATGATGGTTTTTTTTTTTTTTTTTGACAAATCAGAAATTGTTTCATAATAAAAGAAGCAGGCTACATCTATTCGTTTCTAAAAACTATAAAGTTTTATAACATTTATTATAAAAATATAAACATATATATAGCATTTTAAACAATCATATTATTAGTTTTATTAACAGCCATCAAAATCCATTGTAATACCAGACTTATTATACATAGAATAGGAAATATAGCCCAATTAGGAAATCATCAATGTTTATTGGTTTATATTAACTGGGGAATACATTTTGGACTTTGTCTCTTATTAGCCCCTATACAAGTTATACATTGTAAGTTATTGTGCATTTTTTAGACACATGAATGTGCATACATACATACATACATACATACATACATACATACATATATATATATATATATTACATAAGAATTTCACTTACACATTTTGATGATGATTAATTTATCCAGTTTTGAAAAGCAAGCATTAACTTTTTAACCATACAACCAGAGATGTTAACACCACTAGAACCACATTTTCCACTTTCAATCATCTCTAGTTCATCTCCAAATAAAAAAAGAAATTAAAAAATATCAAATAACGTTAATAGCAGAATTGACTGAACGTATTAGATAAATTAATTATTAATAAAAAATGAAATAATTTGGTCATTTGGAAAGAGAAATATATAGTCTATAAATTTAACTGTAATTGTGCTAATGCACACATGTATGTAGGAGAAACTAGTAGAGAACTCAAAATTAGAATAAAAGAATATATTGCAGCAATAAAGTACAATAAATTCTCAGCTGTTGTAGAATGTTGCAATAATAACAATTGTAAAATTTTTAAAGATTTCCCATTCTTTGGTCCAGCTCATGACAGATTTAGCCTTTTGAATTCTTTGTTGCTTGTGAACAGGTATCAAATTAGGTATCACTTTTATTTTTCAGCATTTTATGTTATCATCACAAACACATCACCACATTGTCTGATAGGGGACAGATTTTGGTAAATTAGCAGCTACCTGTCTAGTAGATAGCTGCTAATTGTTTTTTGTAAGGAATAAAACCTTTTGTTTATCTCTGTCAGTTAATTTTTTCTTGCATCCACTTCTCTACATTTTCCATAGTTTTCTTGTTTTGTCTATGCATTGGTCACAGCAGTTTTAGAGTGAATAATTATTGTTTCTATTTGTCTGAAATTTTCTAGCACTTCATAATTCATATATATTTTGAATTTCAGCTTCTGAAAGTTCACTATTTCTTGGCATTGTGTTATTAATGTTTAAAACATAAACTGTTAAGATTTCAAAAGTTTAAAATGATTGGCTGTTATAATTCTGGTTGTGATATAATTGCTCATTAAAAATATATTTACATTTGTAGAAAATTATTACTCTAAACTATTTAAAATTAACTGTCTTTATAATTTCGCTTGTTACAGATTCGAACATATCAACTGATTTTCTTTCCAGTTTTTATCTTTACTTCCCATTCTTTTTTCTTATCAGATAATCCAGAAATTTATAAAATTTCTAACCTGGATATTTTTATCATTGGCACTGAGGCAAACAACAATTAACCAGCATTTCAAAAATACCTAAATAACTAAAAAGGCATATTTTTAAACAGTGTATACACATCACGATAGATCAAACAGGAAGATACCTAGCCATACTAATGACGCCTGTTAGGTTTGAAAAGTGCACACTCTATTAAAAATATAAAAAGTTTTTTAAATAAAATATGATAACAGATAGCTCCATCAAAATTTTAAATGTTGCCAGGAACGTTGAGCAACTCATTGCTGATTTATTTTTGATTTGAAATTGAAACTGTTCTTTGATAACATTAATTGTAATGTCACTTTGTTACGAACCTGTTACCAGTATGCTTTGTGAAAATACAGTTTATCACAAATGCTTTTGAACTTTTGAACAGTTCTTCTTTAGGTACAGATAACAGGTTTGTAACGAAGTGGTGATTTCTCCCTGGTGTTTGGACTATGGTGAGCTTTATATTAATCTTTTTATTAACATTTTTCCGACTTTGTATATTAAAGGTTTCAATTTCTTTTGTTGCTAAAAATCTTGTGGAGTTGAACTGATTTGTTATGTATACAATTTATATTTCATATATTTTAAACATTGGATGTGTTGTTGTTTAAAGAAAGTGTTCTTTTTTAAACATAAACATGATGATGGCTATATGTAGCCTACCTCAAAATCCATAAGGAACTACTTTGAAGTCAAAAATAAGTTGCATTCACAACAAATTTTAAGAACTTTTGAACTGTTTTTTTTTAATCCAAATGAATGTATTACTAAAAGAACATTCTTCTTAGAACAAAAATTCAGATCTTTAGAATATATCTAGTGTTGCCATCTTAGTGTTTACCATGCAAAGAATAATGTGCATGCTTTACTTGTTCACTACGTATATGTAAAATTTTGCTAGAAAGCATTCTGAACAAGTAAGGAGAACTACATTCTGTGAGTATAATGAGTGGTAATTGTTATAAGTGTATGCAAAGCATATTGTCTTTCTACACCATGTGCTGAATAAACAGAGGAATCATGTTGCAACTACCAGCATTGTGACTTTGTGTCTGCTGGTGAGCCAGACAGTTTGGCACTCATTTCCTTCGCTAAAGGACATATTGAAGAAGCCTAATTATAAGGTGACCAACCGTCCTCCTTTAGGGAGGGCAGTCCTTCTTTTGTAAGTTCTGTCCTCTTTCGAAAAGTGTCTTCCTACATGTCCTCCTTTTTGATATTTGAAGACTAATCTGTAAATTTCCATATTTGATTGATGCCGAGCCAATCCGTTGCATGTGATGTAATGTGTTTGTATTTGACATGACAGTTCATCAAGGCTCGGTACAGTGCAGCAAAACGCAATTATGAGACGCATGTGCTCTGCACAAGAGACCTTGAGAGAGTGCACTGCATGAAAGTAGCTTTGTTTACTTCTTACTGAAACACAACACTGCGCACAAGCATGCAGTAGAGATTATCATAGTGTATTATTGTTGCAATGAATAAAATGTTTCTTTTATTTACAATATTTTTCCTTCAATTTATGTGTGCCTCCTTTTCATTGTAAAAAAGTTGGTCACCTTACTAATTAACATCGTGAGAGTATTAAAAATTTAAAATACAGTAAAGCTTCGATTATCCGATCAACCATCACATCAGTTAACCGACTGCGTTCTAGTCGGCAAATTCAAATGTTCGCTAGTGATGTGGCGCTACAATATTTGGCTATGTCTTGGCTACTTTAATATTATTTTTGTTAAATTTTTGCGTGTTTTAGCTGGCAACATTGGCTCGACCATGAAAGAGAGGCTAGTATTTAAACGAGGCTTAATTTTATTTAACGACACTATCCAATTGCTGTTTTTAAAATGTGTGCGAGATTTAGCAGCAAAAAACGAGTGTCAGCTGTGAAGTAAAAGAAAATTTTGGACTTTTTCTAATGTATAGGCCTACTATATGTAAAATATGTAACCCGAATATATTTTTCAATATACAGTACAGCACTCTATTTATTTTGTGCAAAATGAAGAAATAATTTTTAACGATACAATAGCGACGATTATTATTTTTAAAAAACTTTTGTTAGGATTAACATCGATAAAAATTCAACGCGAAGTAGATTAATAGCGATATACTAATTACATAGGATATACTAATATACTATACTAATAATGTATTTTTTCATACTTTTCGGTTATCCGACCAATCCCAGTCCCCAATCGAGTCGGATAATCGATGCTCTACTGTATCAGTAAACTGAGCTATTACACAAGATATATTTAGCCACACATATGATATTGGAAATGTCAGATATCAGTTGAAGAAACCAATAATCAGATATCCAACTATCAATTGCATATTATCAGGCAGTTCCAATATTGATTCAATAATTATTCAATCACTACTGTACCTTGCTTCTGTTACGTATTAGCTAAATATAAGTGCACAAGAGTATAGGTAATTAGCAATGAGCTACTCAACAGTGTAATCACCATGTACTTATAACCTCCTCCTTGAGGGGCCAAATACTGTTTCAACTTCTATGAAAGATAATGGCATAGTTTAAATTACAAGTCATATAGCATCTTAAAATTACTAAAAAATGTTTTTTGTCTGGTTAAAATGCTTAAAGAGAAAGCAACTAGACACTCGAAAAATGATGGAGAACATTGCGTTGGTCTTTTCTGTATGACTTTGAACAGTCAAGGCAATGCAGTGAGTTGAAATCTGTAGATTCAATTTACGCTTCATTGTATCCTTCTGACTGTTAACATGTACTGTACATGGTATATAATATTTTATGTAGATCTCTAATTCTTCCATACAACAATATTGCAGAAATATTAAATTGTATAGGTACTTCCTCGTCTCATTTTTAGTAACATTTTAATATTGAGAAAATTGTACTTAATTTTGTTACAAGATTGATTGTAGTCAGTGACTTCTGTACTTAATTGTACTGACTGAATTGTGCAGCCAAATTGACTCAATAACTGTTGTACTTGATTTTGCCACAGGACTGACTGATGTTTGACTGTAGTCACTACCTTGACATTGGTTATAGCATTCAATAGCAAATGAAGTGATCAATGAAAGGAGGATAATAAAATGACATCTCTATAAAATATCATATAATGGAAATTAACAAATTTACCCAAAACTGCTAAGATTATATATACAATGTAAATGGGTTTTTTCAAATTAAAACAAATCTAAATGGTAGCATTGACATAGCCATGCTTTAATATGTCAATGCTACCATTAGATTTGTTTTAATTTGAAAAAACCCATTTACATTGTATATATAATCTTTAGTGATGTAACGAATAGTATATTTGGCCTCAGCCGAATACCGAATATTCGGCTAGGAGCGTGGCCGAATACCGAATATTCGGCCAAACTATTCGGCTTGATTAACGCAAGTACAAAAATTGGCGCGCAAACCGCATTATGGCAAGGATCGCACACTCTGCTCTCTATTGGCCCGCTGTCACTACAATTTTTTCTTTTAGTAGGTCTAAATTATTTAAATTAATTAATTAAATTATAATTATTAAAGTTAATATGAGATGGAGCCTAACGTCTACCTCTACTGCCAAATTGGTTTATAATTTATGTAATAGCCGTAAATAGCCCGATATGATTCGGCAGTTGTTGGTATTTAGATGTAAGTTATAACTTATAAGTTATTTTATTTGCAATCGATCTCTAAAATTTTGTTTTTAATACGTATTTGTAGACTGAATAGTGCCCTAAGGATATACTTTAGTGGGGACATATGGTCTAGTTTCTGTCCAGTTGTGAAACAGTTCAAATATATTATTGGGGGTTTTCTATTTGTGAAGTTTTGTGATATTTTGTTGCTATTGTTTTTGTCAATATTTTTAAAATTTAACATGATTTCAAATGTTATCTTTTGTATATAATGAGAAATGCTCATTCTTCGCTTTATATATAAAATAAATTATATATTAGTTACTCATCTTCTAGAAATAGATAAATAATTATTTCATTAAATACGATAAGTTTCAATAAAACGTTTTGTAAATCATTTTAAAATATCATTAAAAAATATTAAAATATACGCGAATACGAATATAACATAATTAACTAATCAATAATATTAATGCCCGATACATTCTAACCTACACGCCATCAATGCCATAAGATATCGGGCTAGATAAAGGCTATAATATTATTTAATTACGAAATAATTTAATACTAGAGTTAGATGCTATTTCTTATTAACTTTAATAATTATAGTTTAATTTTCAGCATTAATAAAAGTTACCAAAATGATTAATTTACTGTGTTTTTGTTATTTCTTACTTCTGTTTTTAGGTATTCGGTATTCGACCGAATAGTGACTAAATATTCGGTATTCGGCCGAATAGTGATTTAAATATTCGGTATTCGGCCGAATAGTGAAAAATAGGCCGAATAGGCCAAATACCGGGTAGTAACCGAATATTCGTTACATCACTAATAATCTTAGCAGTTTTGGGTAAATTTGTTAATTTCCATTATATGATATTTTATAGAGATGTCATTTTATTATCTTCCTTTCATTGATCACTTCATTTGCTATTGACTGCTTTATCATATATTTAAAAACTATTCTCTGTTTGACAAGTACTTGTACAATCATAAAATAACCTTCAAAATATTGAAGCTTTTCTATTTTTGAATAATCTGAAGCTGTCTGTTTAGATGATGATTTAACATCACTTGTATTTAATCTCAATTTATTTTGTTTCTGTTTATAACTTATCATCATCATTACCAATGCTTTGTTTTTGCTTTTCTCTCTGCTTTGCTTGTTCTTCTCAAAGTTTTCTCTGATTTTTCAGTTGTTGCATCTTGTGATACCTTAACAGACTATTCACACTTGTTTGATTTTTGTTTTTTGAAGAGTTACATCTCTAGAGAGGATGGTTTCTTGTTGTTTTAACCAAATTTCATAATATTCATCATTATCATAAAACAGCCTTGCTTGCTCTCTTGTCTATCTTTTGTTGTTTAAATTGAAATTTGGACATAGCAGACAAATCAAATGGTACATAGACATTTTACTGGTATCCAGGACTTCTTTCTTATTCACAATTTGTATGAACATGACAACTTTCCAGTTCAATTTAAGATGTAATTAGAAGTATGAACTAATTCTGCCCATATTGCTGGTGGAATGTATATATCTAGATTCAAGAGAGCATCCATAAATTACATAATGCTACTTTTATAGTTTTCAACTACCATCCAATCCCTTGTAATGCCTTGTAGTGCTGTTGCATGTATCCACCTTCAAAATTATGTAATACTTAACCTCAATCAACTCCCTTAATTGTACTAAGGAATAATACATAGCATAAGTTTACTTTCTTTATTAATTACATGTAGACCTGTAATGTACAAAACAGTGACATAAACAGTATGGTTTGCTATGCAACACTTCAGAGACAAAAATGAAATTATTCTGTTACCCAAACGTTGATAAGAGCATCTTTAAATGGAGGCTATTTTTGACAGTATCTGGCTGCTATTACTGGAGTTCCACTATTGGTTTCATTACAATCATCTGGAACTTCCATACCAGCTTTATCTAATTGTTCTAATTCATAATGTTTTTTCTGAAAGTTTGATCAAACATATAAGTTTCTTCTATTGTTTAGCTGCTAAACATAGACAAATAGAAGGTACTTGCTGATTAGAGCCATAGGAAGCACTGGTTGTGCTCTATATCATCTTTTTTCAAAATTTTGATATAATGGCAAAGTGATATGGAAGCCAAGAATTTTGCTTGTCTGATGTGTGGAAGACAATAGCTAAATCTGAGAAATTATTGCCATTTGGCACAAAAGCCATCAGTAGCTTAATCCCTACAAAGAATATTAAAAAGCTCTAACTAAATTTAATTATGCTAATGTTTTCAGCCATATTAAATGGCAGTAATCAAGATATTCAAAGAACACTATGGTTCAAGTGAATTTGAATTATTTTTAAATATGTGGAACATTAATGTGATTAGTCAGATTCAACATAGGGACCATTTTACATAAATGGCTTGTTTACAAACTGTAGGAACACTCAATTGTGTATACATACAGAACACAATCATTATATTCACTGGAGTACACATACAGGATCAAGCTGGAGAGTGATAAAGTGAATCACAAGCTATAGGATTTCGTAAAATATTCTCCATGAGTAAGAGATGCTGTCAATATACTTTTAACTGATGGATTTGGCCTTTAGGGATAATTTACAAATTTCTAACTGCTTGAGGTACTTCAGGTAAGCCACCCCATGTTAATAGTGAGGTTGAGGCTGAAGTTTTCAATGTGAAAACATGTATGTAGGATGTTTGACGCTGCTTTCCTGTAAGTCTAGAAGTTTGGCAATGTCCTTGGAATGTCGAGCATGATTCCACTGACTTTCCAAACGCCATTGTCAAACTTCTAGGCCTACGGTAAAGCAATGCTGAATGTCTGACGTACACATTTTCACATTGAAAACTTCGGCTTCAACCTTGCTAAAGTCTCACACATTTTGACTCCTTGCAGGTTAACTTTCATGTCATTCATTCATCCATGATGTAGTCTGCTAAGGCTACAACCAGATGTCCATAGTTACTTAACCAATTGATCACTAATTAATTGAGCTATTAATTAATTAGCCTGATTAATTATGGCAATTGTTTTGGTTTAGTATCAATGCATTGAGCTTTGGAAAGTTTATTATTTATACGTTTATGGTTATCTCATGTTTCCAAATTCTTTCCTGGGAATAAGAGATGGCGGGTAGGTCTTTATTTTTTCTACGGAGTTTATAAATTGTAGGCTTTCTTCTATAACATAATAGTATTGCCTAGCCCTTGCAATTTCTTTGTGTAAGCTTTTCAATACATCATTGATGCATTGTAAAGCTCGTGTGAGGCTTCTTTGCATGGCTTTGTACATATAAAGTTGGGCAAAGGTTTCACATAGTTTCCCCTATTTATTTTTGACAGTATCTAGCTGCTTCCTTTGAGTATTTTAAGTAGACAAAAAAGTTTTTAGTAATTTTGAGATGTTCTGTGACTTTGTAATTTAAACTGTGCCATATCTTTCATAGGAAGTGAAATAAAATTTGGCCCCAAGAGAAGATGATTTTAAGTGCATGGTCACTACTCCATTAGATAGCCCACTACTAATTACTAGGGTTTTTCATTTCCCGGTCTTTTGCTTGTCCTGGGATTCAGGGATAAAAGTGAACCGTTTCCCGGAATCTCAGGAAATCCCGGGATAGAATTAATTATTTTTAAGATATATACAAAATATCTTGAAATCAAATGATACTTTAAAAAATGAAAAATAATTATAATTTAATACGTTTGCAACCTCTAAAATCATATTAATAATGCTGTGTAAGATATATATTAAAAATTACCTTTGAGTTACATAGAAATTTTCACAAATAGAAAAAATTTATTAAAGTTTGCTGGAAACTACATACAATAACAACAACAATAAAAATGCTTTGAATTGAGTTGAAAATTTAAAAAAATGAACTTAAAAGGTAATTTTTGTCATTTAAATAAAACATAATACAAAATATTATTGTAAATTTTTACAATAAGATTTTAAAAAGCAAAGATGGTCAATACTCTCATCACTCAATCTGATTCTTATTTTAGTAATGGAAAGTCCTGCTACCGAGTATGTTCTTTCTGATTTAATTGATATGAGTGGAATTGTGTTTAATGCATTTAAGAGAAAACAGATGTTATGTGTCTTTTTACCTGAAGCCTGGAAGATTTCTAGTTCATTTTTGAGATTGTACAGGTACTCCTCACTTTACAACCTATCTGCTTAACGACAACTCGCACTTAAAACCAATCGAGTTTCGACCTGCAATTTGGGGAATCCCTTTCTCAGCTTGAGTGTCAGTCAGTGGTGAATGGTGACATGCACACTAAGCATACTATAATAGGCTTGCGTGTACTATAATAGCCTTATAGTACTATAATAGGCTAATAGTGTTGTACTGTAATAGTGTTCTACTGTAATATGAATAAATTTGAAGTTTGTTGCATAATTTGTATAATTTTACAATGATCCTATATTCCTGGCGCAAGCTCCTCACTTATCGACCAATTTGGTTAACGACGTAGTCGTCGGAACGGAACTCGGTCGTAAAGTGAGGAGTACCTGTAGTACGTCTTTTGTTCTCTAGTATTCTTGATTTGTCTGCCTCAGCTGCTTTAATAGTGTTTGAGGCAGACAAGCTTATAGCCTGATAATTCGGCAATTTGTTTGGCTTTAATAATTAGGTTTATGAAGAAAAACTTCATACTTGCAGACTTCATACTCGTTTGTATCCTTGCCCAATTTGCAGAACCTGGCGTTACAGCCATGCAGTTATTGAAGCTACTGGGCATGGTTAAAAATTAAGACAGCATAAGCACAATTATTCTAGATATTACAGGTTCTGACAAGTAAAGAATTTTCAGAGTCCTGCCACAAATAAGTTACATATTGATTATTGACCATTTGTGACATGTCATAACAAGGAAAAATTAAAAAACGAATAAGTTGGTTTAAAATTAATAAATACAAATGTATTCTGACAGTTTGAGTTAATTATACTTTCTATTGGCAAAATTTCCATGACCTTAACATAAAATAAGGAAAAAGTGAGCTTTTAAAAAATTTGCAGGATTTCCCGGGATAGTTCCTGGGTTAAAAAAACAACCAGGATCCTGGGATCCCATTTAGAAACCCTACTGATTACCAATACTCTTGTGCACTTATGTTTAGCTACTACATAACAGAAGCAATACAAAGTCTGGTGCAATGCTGAGACTTTAAAGTATCAGTGGTGGTGATGTAAAAGTTAATCAGAAAGTATATTCAAAGATTAGTATTTAAAATGTCTACTTGGACTTGTTTTATTAACAGGACATATTATACCAACATCTTTGTTCAGCAGAAGTTAAGAAAGCTTATCAGAAAAAACAGTCTTTATTTTCCACCTTTCTTAACTTCTGCTGAACAGAGATATCGGTATAATATGTCCTGTTAATAAAACAATTCCAAGTAGACATTTTAAATACTATACTATAAGATAAGGACGTAGAGGCATATGATTTACACATATTCAAAGATGTTTGAATGTTTTAATTTTGGAGAAATTAAAATCATTTCAACATTTAAGATTCAGAGACATCAAAAACAAGAAAAAAAAAAATGAAGATGAAATTTTCCATAGTGTCAAAAAATAGTTGGTGGTTTAATGTATCTAATGATTGGAACAAGACCTGATCTAGTTTACAGTGTGGGATTTGAGAATCCATCAAGGAAGATATATGTATATATAAAATCGAACACATATACTATTATGATGATTTAGTCTATGTATTTTAAATATACCAAAAGCTTTTGATTAGAATTGGAATGATGACATTAATTAATTAACTTTTGTATCTATACTAAAAATAGATGGCATATTGCATCTATCACCATTTTTTTAAACAATTAATTTAAAATGGATGGAAATATGATTATTATTTTCAAATTTAAGCTGATGATAAATTAATGTTACTAGTCTAATTCTAGTTTAAAAATTTTTTGTATATTATTTAGTAATTAGTAAGATTTTTATTAATTTAAAGAAAGAAATTAATAAAAGCAAAAAGAATTTGTTTTCTTGATAATGTAAAAATCTACATTCTTTAATTGTAATGGAAGTACTGTACTGTACATACTAATTAGTCTGTTGGAACAGTATATTGAACTATCTTCTATAAGTTTCTAATACTGTCATATAGTTGTAGCTGTTATAATAATTTATTGTAATAATAAAAAAGTTATATTCATAGAAATAACAATTTTAAATAATTATAGTACACTAAAATGAAAACAACACCTTTTTTACAAAATTCCAGCAACAAATTTAGTCATATAAAAACGTTTTCAACTGATTTGATCAGCCTTCTTCAGTTAAACGAACAAAAAATAAAAAGAACAAACTAATAATTCAAATTTACAAAATCATGAAAATGGAAAGAATTTTCGCAATTGCGCAGACAATGCAATAATGATATATCGATAAGCGGTAATAAAAATGCAGGTTCTTGACAAAATATACAATATCCCATTCTTACGTTATCCAATAAACGATTTCCAGGCAGACGGCAGCCTATCCGCGTCTCTGTGGTTGATGCATTGAGACGTTAATTGTGCCCTATATATCTCTAATTTCTCCATTGGATAACGTAAGAATGGGATATTGTATATTTTGTCAAGAACCTGCATTTTTATTACTGCTTATCGGTATATCATTATTGCATTGTCTGTGCAATTGCGAAAATTCTTTCCGTTCTCACGATTTTGTAAATTTGAATTATTAGTTCGTTCTTTTTATTTTTTGTTCGTTTAACTGAAGAAGGCTGATCAAATCAGTTGAAAACGTTTTTATACGATTAAATTTGTTGCTGGAATTTTGTAAAAAGGTGTTGTTTTCATTTTATTATACCAATTCCAGTAGGTTTGTTATTTTTATTATAGTACACTGTTACTAATCCAAACTCCATTTTAAATTCAAATCAGTTTCTCCAATAAATATTTTAGTATCTATTTTTATATATTAATATATCCTTCTTGACATGTCTTTCTTTATATATAACCTCACAAATCCAAACTTTTCACTAATCAAAATAACCCCATATAATAATTAGTTTATATGAGCTGTGTCCAGAAAGTAAGTACAATTTGTGCACAGTAGTTGTGAAAATAGTGTCAGTGATAATTTGCCACAACAATGATTTTCAAGTGTTTGTTACTGTACTGAAAATGATCAAGATTATTGATAGTCCTGCTAAGTGTGAAATCCAAGCTGTCATCAAGTTTCTGCAAGCCAAAAACCTTTGTCCAGTTGAAATTCATCAAGAGATTTGTCATGTGTATGATGAAAAGGTTATGATAAGTGGAATGGTGAGAAAATGGTACAAAATGTTTAAAGCAGAAAAAACTAGCATGCATATCGACAAATGGAGTGAGTGCCTTTCATTTATCACTGCAGACCTGGAGCAAGTGAACAGAAAAATTCAAGAAAACAGTTCCAGAAATTTCAGATCATTTGTTCCATGAAAGTGTAACAGAGCATTTGCATTATCATAAGTTTTGCACAAGATGGGTTCATAAAAAGAAATTAATCCAAATGCTTACAACTCCAACACATGGGAGCTGCACTGACATTTTTAAAATACTATCAGAAGGTTGGCAATAAGTTCTTGGCCTATATCTTGACAGGAGACAAAACTTGGGTTTTCTATGTGACCCAACAGAGAAAGTAAACAACAATCCATGCAATGGTAACATGCCGATTTACAACCACAGAAAAAGTTCATGTAGACCATGTCTACCAGAAATGTCTACTCTGACATGTACATTTTTTTAGGACCAACATGGTGTTTTGCTGATTGAGTTCATGCTCAGATGCCAAACCATAAATGCATTTGCATACTGTGAAATCCTATGAAAACTGCAGAGAGCCATTCAGAACAGAAGAAGAGGGCTTCTCACATCTAGTCATTCTGCCACATGACAATGTGCAGCTCCACACTGCTGGTGAAACTTGCCAAAACTTCTGCAAAGAAGTTGGCAAGTTTCTCCAGCAAATATTGACAAACATTCCAGCATCCACCATACAGTCTGGATCTTGCACCTATAAATGTTCAAATGTTTCTTCTCCTAAAGAATTTTTTAGCAGGAAATAGATTCATTAGAAATAATGCTGTAAAGGTTGTTGTGTAGGCTTGTTTAACACACAGGCAGTAAGCTTCTTTGCAGAGGGAATGGTAAATGTGTAACACTGATAAATGTTGAAGGTGATTAGATTGAAAACTACATAATGATGTAAAGTAAAATGTGAGATAAAAGGTATACATTGAAAGCAAATCATTTCAATTTTTGCAAATAGTATTTCTGGATGCCCTTTGTATTAGCAAGAGTGCACTGTGTTGTTATTACTAAATTTTCAGTAAGTAGAGAAATTTTGCATTTCATTACAGTATTATAAAATCAGATTGGAAAAATTATAAAACTGTCATAGAATTTATATGTACTGGAATGACTAACAAAAAAATTTTTTTTGATAACTGATATTGTTTATTTATTTGATCATATTCAAATTTGTTACTAATAAGATAGTGATTCTCAAGCTTTGAGTTAATGTTACAGCTTTGAGTTAGTGTTTGCATATATATGAGGATGGTTTTTTCTATCTCCAGTGGTCCATAAAAAAAAGACAAGTGTAAATAATAAAATGGATTTATTACTAAAAGTTGCATACAAACATGGTTACTTTTTGACGTAATCACCGTGAAGATTGAGGCATTTGTCATATCTGTGGATGAGATTTGCCATCCCCCTCTTCAGAGAATGTTGCTGCCAATGACTTGAGATGGCCCCTAATGTTGTTTTGAAGATCGTCATTAGTCTCAAACCTCTGCCCTCCAGCCACGTTTTCAGTTTAGGAAAGAGGTGGAAATCTGAAGGAAGTCTTCGCCACCTTTAAACACTCAGCATATAGCCCTGATTTAGCACCAAGTGACTTCCACTTCTTTCCTAAACTGAAAACGTGGCTGGAGGGCAGAGGTTTGAGACTAATGACGATCTTCAAAACAACATTAGGGGCCATCTCAAGTCATTGGCAGCAACATTCTCTGAAGAGGGGGATGGCAAAGCTCATCCACAGATATGACAAATGCCTCAATCTTCACGGTGATTACGTCAAAAAGTAACCATGTTTGTATGCAACTTTTAGTAATAAATCCATTTTATTATTTACACTTGTCTTTTTTTTTATGGACCACTGAGAGATAGAAAAAACCAGCCTCATATATATGCAAACACTAACTCAAAGCTGTAACATTAACTCAAATTAGTAATCATGTCTTATAAATATGGAAAGTAAATAAATGAATTGGTATTGAAGACATGCAGTTTTCTATATAAAAGATATATAATAAATGATGAATTTCATTTCACTTTTTATTATTTAATTATCTTTTGAAATTTTGTGGTATCTCTATGAAAAGTTTATGGAATACTATTGTGCAGCAGCAAACTAGTATTCCATGAACTTTTCATTGTAAATCATTGCAACAAGCTAATCTGTATTATATCAAGAAAAAGAATTTCTTACAGTAAAATTTTTTGTAAAAAATTTAAAGGATTCTTTATCACTGATTCCTTCATTCTAAAACTTATTTTTTTGTTTAGTTATGTTAGGTTTTATAGAAATAACAAGATTTATAATTTTTAGTCTAAATAAAAATAATACTAGTTCTTTTAATAAATCTTTTAATTGAAAGTTTAGTTTTTTTCTAATATTACAGTTTTCTATAAATTGGAATCTTATCCTCGATTCCATATTATTTCTTGTTTTATGAATGTGTGCTTTAAACGTTTTATTTTTGCATTCGTAAAACAAATAATGTTATGGAAAAAAAGTCGACTAATAATTTATGCATGCTTAAGAATGATACATTTTAAGCATGTGTAAATTGAAATCTTAATGGACGTTAAGAAATAGTTTTAAGAATTATTTATAAAACAAAAAAATTATAGATGAAAATTTTATTTAATCATCAAAATATGTAATTCCATATCAGAGTTTTATTTTATAGTAATTTGTAGTAATTTATAGTAATTTGTAGTGTAATTTTATAGTAATTATAGTAGTTATTTTATAGTATTTGTACTCTTGTAATTTTTATATATTTAGTTAAATATTTTTTAATTCTGTAGAAAATAAAATATTTTTATATGATAAACAATTTAAGTCAATTATTTCTTCACTGTTCAGAAATATCTGACTTTATGATTAAAATTTTAAAAACATAATATTGTGTTATTAATGAAGCATAATACATGGCGAGAAATGAAATTCTCAAATTTATTTCAAGTAGTAACATCAATTATTGTGAATGGTTTAACAAATATAAGAGAATTTATAATCATATATATCTTATTATTATTAAAGCCGTTTCTAGCCCGATAAGTTGGCTTTGGTTGGTGTATTTCTTTAATGTGCATGGGGGGGTAGCTGATGAAGTTTGTTTAATAATATATATTCCAGAATAATTTTTATCTTGTCCCAAAGTGAGATCCCAAAAAGTCTTATAAATTGTAGATTTATGGTACAAATCAAGATATTTTTAAATCTATTTAGAGGTAAAGAAATGTGTAACTTTTTTTATTCTTAATAAGTGTAATATTAACTGTGCAAATTAAAGCTAGTGTTTTAGTAGAATAAGTCTGAAGACAAATTTGATGTAGGCCTATTCGGCGCGCATTATTTCTGCCTTAAAAGAGAAAAGTAATATTTTGAGCAACAGTTTCTAACAAACAGATGATGATATTTAAAAAAGAAACTGATAATATTTTTTAATAGCTTAAGTTTATTAAACAGAATAATGTTTTGTGTGTCTCTTGTGTTGGCTGACGAATGATATATTCTTGTCATATTTTACGGCAATTTTATCGCTTTTTATTATTAAAATTGTATATTTTGTGTAAAAGATGGTCATTTAAATTTTAAAAATTTGGTTTTATCCTCGTTATTTTATCGAAAATTTCATATTTTTGGAAATAATTTTTTAATAGACGCGAAAAATATAATAAAATATTTTTAAAAAATTATCGCACGAAATAATATTTAAATTTTATTTCGAAAATAATAGCGACGAACAAGTAAAAAAAAAAAATTATAAATTTGATGGAAATTCCGTATTTTTGCTTTATAGAAATCGTCCAGCATGACGTCATTAGGCAGAGTGACCCGGATGTATGTTCTGACGCTATGCGCAAAATTCGATGCGCACAGTGTTCTGGTTCGACGTCAAGATGGCGGAAGCAGTTCAGACATCTTGTGCATCGCCAAGATTGAAGCGTCCTAGACTAGATAATGATGATCACATAGTACTGTCTTTGACTTCTTACGACAGTAAATTGGACAACTGCGTCGATCGCGGTGAAGATGGGTGTTTCGCCGTACCCTATGGTGAGTATATGCGATGGATATTATAATCGATGTCGGGAATGCGTCATCTTGTTGCCAGGTTGGCACAAGCGCCTTTCTACGGAAGGCCGAACTGGTCACGTGATGCTGGGAGGTTTTTTTGCTCCAACAGCGTTTCCTCTATGGCGCACACGTGGACTTGTTTATATTCGACTTTGACGTTTAATCTATGCTTAGAAAATTTTAAAAACTATTTCATTTTAATCCTATTATAGTATTCATTAACAGTAAACACTAATATTGCGGCTATTAAATTGAGAATAGTTAATAAACTGGTGGAAATGTCGTCGGGTTTTGCGGGAAAATGAGGAAGAGATAATCTCTGGTTTGAATTTATTTGCTAATATACTGTTTCATGAGAAATTATTACACACCATTTGATTTAATAACACGAATTTTGATAGAATCTGCCAAATGTATTTAAATTAATTTAGTTTAATTTTGAAAGTTCTTTTAAGCAAATCTATTTGAAACTTTGTATCAAATAATTTATAATATAAATCAGTCATTTTGAATTTTGCCAAATTTTTGAATATAATTGTCTCATATTCTTTTGCTTTGATTTTATTGTAACTTCTACCCATTTATTAATAAATTTTAAGACCATTACTTGGTGTATTCTCTGAAATAAACGATTATTGTTTATCAGAGATCTCATATTTGTCGTCTTATTACTAACTTCAGAATAACTGATGTTTTTCATTTTTGTATTACCTATTTCTCTAACCACTACAGTATATTTGAATCTAATTAATGCTAATTTAATGAAAAATATACAGAATACATATATTTCAATATTGAAAAATTAAATTTCGTCGAGTCATTAGAAATTGGGGGAAATTTTTTTGGTTACCATTTTTTTAATGGTCTTTATGTTTGAATTATTTGCAGCTTAAATTCAACACAAAAATATATACATATGAAATTTTAATATCTAAAGAAAATAAATGTGCTTTTATATATATATGTGTGTGTGTTAGGAGATTTTTGAATAATGTTAAAGAGAACTCAAATTTTGTAGGGTTATTTGCCAGGTATATTATACATCTATTACCTTTTTCTCTATATTGTAGTTTAATAGTTCATAATTTATAGTATCACAAAGTCATTTGTTTTTACTTCAAACTGTTATAAATTTGTTAACAACTCTTAGAAATTTCTGGTTTTAATTTTATTGATGCTTTTGTTTTTCTTAGAAATGTTTTTAAAATATTTTGTAAATTACAAAGTTTATACATTACTAATAATCTAAGAAAAATTTATTTTTCACTGAATGTTTATATAACTCAGTTAAATGTAACATGTTAGAAATATAATTAAAGAAGATATTTGATAAAAATTGCCACCACAAATAAATTTTTAAAATTTACAGAATTTTAAAAAATTCAGTAAAGTAGACAATACTTAAGATATTTTGTAGATAATGTTTGTTCAATGTAAATATTTTATAGTCAGAATTCAATTTATTTCAGCCTATAAGTATTAGAGGTTTTTAATATTTAACAGTTGACAATCTTTTTTCTCAAAATAAGTTAATGTATTAGCAAAAATAAATCAAATTGGCATTTTGATAATTTTGTTTTGAAATATTCTGATTGAATTATGTTATAATTTAAGGATATTAAGTAAAAACAAATCTTAAAAACAAAAACTAACATGCTAAATTTAAGAGTGCTCCAAATATGATGATTAAAATATTTCCATACTTTGATCTCTTTTTCTTTTCTTGCTTCTCTTTCTGCTTCTTCTGATCCTTCTCTTGGAAATCCCTCTCCTATTAGAACTGCTTTGTTTATGAGTTACTTGACACAGGTTAGGTTTCTTTTCTATTTTTTCAGATAATTTTGTCCATTTGCAAATACATTCTTCAAACTGTAATAGTTTTTCATCCAGAGAACTCTTTGTTAGTCTTGGAGGATCCCTGTCGATTGCAAGGAGATTGCAACTTTGTTTTTTTTTTCCTTTTATCAATGGGAAACTTACTCATGATGATATTCAGAATTCAAGAAGCAGAATATATAGAACTGAGACATAGTAGAGGCAAAAAGAAACTTGGAAGTCAATAAAATATCTTTCATACCTACTTACGGGTTACAGGTGTCTTGAATTTTCTTTTGTGGTTTCTCTAAAGACAATTTTTATGCCACAAATAAGGAATCATAGTTTTTGTGGTTTATGCAAATATTTTCTAACAAAGCTTTATAAATCTGTAGTATTTCTAAGCTTCCTAGTGGATTCTCATTGATTTGTGTCAGTAATTTGGCTTCATCCAGATTTGCAATTACCCTGGACTTTGTGGCAAACATGGCCTGTGTAGTGTTTGTTTTGTTATGATAGATTCCAATTTATTGTTCTTTTGTTCTTTTAGTCTACTGGACAAAGATGTCTAACATATAACATAGGTATAACATATACAGGAACAACTGTATATGTTAAAATATGTTTAAATCTTTCATTCGTAATAGGAATGAAATATATTCCTGGAGTTTTTTTTAATGTTGTTATGGTCTTTGTTGTCATGTAATAATCTATACATTGTGCAGTTTCTTTGGTTGCATATGCATGCATATAGGCATAAGGCTGTCTTCCTATAAATTCAATTTAGTATGGGATCAAAATCCACAGTTATAATTTTGGGTTTCAAAATTCAGAAAGTTCAACAAGACATCTATAATTTATACATAGGTATAGAAGCTGTTTTAAACATCGAAACATTCTCTTAAATCCTGGGGATGTATTCTGGTCATTTATCCTTTGTATCTTCTTTCAGAGACAAATGACATTAAAACAAGAGAGAGAGAGGTGATTCTGGTCATTCATAATGATCTTGTCTTTGTTGTTGACATCAAGATTCTATTAGGTTGATTATACATGTTTGGGTTATCTGTACGTGCAACACAGTATAGAATTTTATCCAGTGAAACTAAAATTTTTGAAAATGCAGAGTGTGAAATCATAGGTCAAGTGGTAAGGAAAGCATTTGTTCAAATAAAGCAAGTAATTTTGATAAAGATATTTTTGTTTTGTAATGTTCTTAAATATCATAATGTCAAAATGTCTTGGGTAACATTCTCTTAACAAATAAAAATTTTATTAACCTAAGTTAGAAAAGTGTACATACTTAGGGAGAAATTAGGACAGTAATATTTCAAAAAAGATTAACAGCATATTCAATAGTTCAGAAATTGATGCAGGATTATTAAAAAAAGATGGAGTCAGTAATGTTCCCAAGTAGCCACTTAAAAAATCATAAATGTTATCTATCTCAAAATATTCTTTTCTGAGATAGAGAATGCTCCTAATATGATTGTATAGTAGAGTTCAGTTGTTCGTATTGGATTTAATGAAACTGAGGCTACAGACGAAAGACTGGTCAAAAGACTACTATCCACTCATCTCTAGGAGACAAGAGAATTTTCAAGAGAAAAAAATTGTCCAGAATTGCATTTGGAGAGACTCAGTGATCTCTCGAGATGTAAACAAAAGCCAGTCGCTGATTGGCTAATCAGCGACTGGCTTGTGACGTAGACACTGTCTCTCAGAGAAAAGAGATGATCAGAATACGGCCCCTGGTCTTATGTCAAATACATGATCCCATATAGCCTGGTTATTCTATCTTTTGAATTTTAATAAATTTGACCCCTGCCAGAATTCCATTTTAGAACATTTAGAACATTGTTTATAAAATGGTGATAAAATTTCTATTTAGCTAGTTATTTGAGACAATTCAGAAAGTTTTTAAATGCAATTTGGAAATTTAATTTGGAAATTTTTTTTTGTATAGGGAATGAGTGAAATTTTTTTTTTACTGAAGCCAATATGAAATTTCTCTAGTTATGGTCTTGAAAAGAGTTTTGAAATAAAAATGGATTTTCTTTTTTGTTCTTTGCAAAACTGTTATCTATATCCAAACTACCCATAGTTTTGATTTTTACAAAAAATTAAAATTATGGTAAGGACAATTGACATAGCCTTACTGAAAGTGCATAACCATGTAAGCAGGCAGTGATGCAACAAGTGACTGAAATGATTAGAAACAAAGAAAACAATGTTTTAATCTTACTTTTAAAGCACATGGTTTCCCTGCATTTTGGTGAGTATTCCCAGTTAATGTCTATAGGCTTAGTCAAAACTTTACTCCATTTTATTGTAATGTTTTGCAACTATTACTGTAATATATTTCTACCACAAATTTCTCCAGGGACACTTCAATCTCCCCGAAACTTTTATGTTCAAGCATACTCTGCACCTCTGTTGTTTAAGTCAGTGGTGCCCAAATCTGGAATGCAGAACATATTAATCCAACTATTTGAACATATTTGACATATCATTTATAAATGATGGAAATAGGCCTATTTTTTGTATATTTAGAATATATAAAATATTTGTATTATGTATAACTTGTGTGCAATTTAGCCTGTCAATCAAAAAGTTTGGGCATCACTCGTTTAAGGAGTAGGGTTTCAGGAATAGGTTTTAGGAGAAAGTATGTATTCAGTACACTATCATAGACCTAACTACATATGTTGGAAACAATATAAACTTTTCTTTCTTTTGATGCTTACAGATTGCTTTTGTTTAATGACATGAAGTAGAAAAATACATAGAATAAAACACAGAATATTTAACTTATAATACAAACAAATGTGAACTTTTTGAAACTTTCTGAAAGTTGTTATTATTCATAGTTGACTTAAATTTATAAATACAGAACCCACAGATACAGAAGGCCAACTGCAATTGATAGGTTATTCTCTAGAAAAAGTCAAAACTCTCCATTACGAATTGATGAATAGCAACTTTATATCCTGTTCATAGTTTTGAAGTCTAAAGCCTAAAGCCTAGTACTCACATGTGGAAACAGATGACAGAAACTGTTGACAGAAAGGCAAAATGACACCACTTTTGCTGTTGAAGCCAATGGAATACAAAGTTGAAAATTTTCAACTTTTGCCATCGTGGAAAATGGTAATCGGACCCAAATAAATCTTTATGCATCCTCTTGTAGCAACGTTGTCATAAAGATCATGTGAAACGATATCATTTTAACTATGGCAGTCAGCAAGGCTAAAATGCTTTATTTATACACTAATAAGCTAATATATTTAATTTATATACTATATTACTATTCAATTTAAATATTAAATTCAAATAGACATACTGCATAAAGTATTTGAAATTGCATAATCTTAATTTGGACACAAAAGTATTAGATATTTCTAAGTTTCAATGATTTTGAACATTTTTCATTTTTCCTATCCAAATTTTTTGTTTTTGTTTTGCTTACAATCTTATTTACAATAAGATTGTAAGCAAACTTAGAAAGTTTAATTGATATAACAAAGCAATCCTACTTGGTTCCATTTTCAACTACTGGCACATGATGTGGAAAGAAGACAGAACAGCAATGTTTAGCTTACTGTTTCCATTAACTGATTCCATTGTCCATTTCACATGTGAATACCAGCTTTAGTCTACTAATTGAATGTTACAGCCATATTCTTATCAAGTTACTAAGAGACAAAACAGACTTTAAAACTGTAGATTTAAGAACAAACACATCCAAAAATAAATGTTAAATTAAACAATACAAGCCAAATTCTTGAATCTACAGTTTAAAGTCTGTTTTTTCTCCTACTAAGCAATACAGAGTTTAATTGAATATAAAATTTCTTTATAAAAAACAAACATAGTTCTAACAAACATAGTTCTAACAATCATAGTGGGGTTATGATTTCTCTCCATTGTAGTTGAGCTTCTAAAGTTGATAATTGCTAAAAATGAGATGTCACTAGATCAGTAAGGTAAATTTGATAAAACTTGTGAAATGTTTTTCAACCAAATGCAAACATTCTGCTACTTGAGAAATCTTTTAGATATTTATTGATATTTAACTTAAAAGGTAAGAAATTCAGAGATATTGTATGACTGGGGACTAATTCATACCTCTTTATCTGGAATTCTGACATCATATTTTCTATTTCTCACAAAAGGGATGGTTACATTTTATGAATAGAATCAATAGAATCATATGCATAGAATTTTTCTTAGAGAACAGAAACAGAAAGGATATTAAATTTAACCTTTACTTTTAGTTTTTTTTTTTTGTGAACATTTTTCAAAGTGTATGCTTTTAGCACTGTAGAATTGATGAAAGTGTTTAATTCTTCTGTTAGTACTTTTTAAACTTAAAGCTTACATTTCCTCATTAACAGATACTGGTGGACGTATTATTAATATTAAAAGGAGTTGGTACATGGAATGGATGTTTGTCCTGGGTTTGAGCCATTCTGAAATGAAATTCTTTTATTTGTTGTTTTTAAGTAATGTCTAAACAGGTGATTAGCTTGTTCTTTTTCTGCAGTAAATTTAATGTATTTAAAAATAATGAACTCATTAGGCTAGTTGTTTAAGAGGTCGTATATACTCCATTATGTTAGAGACAAAAGTTTGTGCTTCCAAGTCCTTTGTGACATTTTTTTCCAACAGTGCAGCTGTGACCAAGCTATACTTCATGTTCCTGTTGGTTCTGTAGCAGCAACATTGAAGTGAAGGATTCAGATGCATGATGACAAGTTTATTGCTCAGGACTCCCCTCTAAACATTAAAGGTTTTTAGAGATATAAGACATACCAAGGAAATTGTAAAGGTTTATGATAAGGGTATACTGACTTTTCAGCCATACTATATTTTTTAACATAGGTTTTATATAGGTATATTCTTTAATATATGAAAGCCCTAACAAATCAAATGATCATAAAGCAATGCCGGCAGAAGCATAGTTTTCAGTAAGGTCATCTATACTAGTAAGGTCTTTGGAGACAGATGAAGAAAACAATAGCCACTGCTTGTCAGAGATCCAATTATCCAAAGTGAAAAGTCTTAAGCATCTTGGTTGAAGATAAGTCTTAAAAGAGTATCTTGGAATAGCCCTATTCTTTGTAAAAATAATTTTTGATCATTTTTACTACAAAGAATTCTTTTTGTCTCCATTCACCATGGATTAGACTACACTCCTCCAGTATTGTGCTTATTGTATGGCCTTATTTGTTGTTTCTGTCAGGTCAGATATGGTTCAATCAAAAAGCAGGTTGTAATACTCTTAGGTGGTCAGTAGTTTGGCATTCTTCACAATCACGAGTCAGAGTCAGTGATATATCCCCATTTTTAGGTTACTTTTTGACATTCCACTCTGTTGCAAAGACTAGAGTTTGCCAGGTGGGTTAGTGTGTCATAACCTGGTGGTAGTTCTGTGGGTTGGATATATATGATTTCTCTCTTGTTTTTATCTTTTAGTTTGTTAATAGCAGCAGTAATGTGCATGTATTATGTTTGTGTTGGTTTTAGGCAATTATTATAGAGTGGCAGCTTTTATTCAGGACTTAATGATCCCATGTCAAACACATTATTCTTGATTCCAAACTGGAAAAGCACATTCACCAACAGAATAGCTTAATGTGAATGCATATGTTCTCAATGTTGAGGGACAGTCTTCCACTTTGACTCTGCCAATTTGCAAAGGATGTTGTTGGGCTGCAATCTGAAAAAAACTGTAGACCTATAAATTCCCACTGTTGTTCATCCACCTGTCTTTCTGTTAGATGAAAGATGAGACCAGATATGAAAATTCTTAGGGTAAGGAGACTCTGATTAACTACACTGGACGACAAAAAAAATAACGCACCATGAAGGACTTGTTGGATTTGAATAAAAATTGGTATGTTGCATCATCATAGCTAGATATGTAAATGATTAGCTTTTGGGATCAGGTTCTTGTGTTGTATTGCCACCAGAGGGTACAAAAGTGCTTCCTCTGTCTGGTATAAAGGTGCACGCTGTGACGACTTGTGCATATGTCCTGCGCTTGTGTTGATGGTTGTGACTTCGTTGAGTGACAGACATGCCTCTATGACACATTCGACGGCCTTACACTCAGTTAAGTGAGTTTGAGAGAGGTCGCATCGTTGGATTGAGAGGAGGAGAATGGTCATATCGCCGGATTGGCTGCCATCTAAACCATTCTGATGGAACTGTTAGGATGTGTTATGAGCAGTGGGTACGTAGGGGAACGCATGAATGGCAGACAGGCTCCGGACGCTATCGACAGACCACCAGCCGGGAGGATCATCCCATTGTACGTCATGCACGGATAGCGCCTACATCTTCGTCGTCTACCATTCATGCAGCAGTGGCACCTGCGTTACAAAACCGTGTATTCAGCTGCACCATTTCCAGGCGCTTAGTAGAAGGCAGATTGGTCTTCCGACGGCCAGTATATGTTCTACCATTAACAGCCACCCACCAATGCCTCCATCTGCAGTGCTGTCTTGCACAACAATCATGGACAGCTACCAACTGGCAGCATATTGTCTTCAGCGACGAATCCCGCTTTTGTTTGGGGGCTCACGATTGCTGTGTGGGGGTATGGTGTCCCGCTGGTCAAGGCGTCAACCCAGCCTATACTGTGGAGCGGCACACAGGCCCAACCCCTGGTGTTATGGTGTGGGGAGCCGTAACATACGACAGTAGGACACCTCTAGTTGTCATGCGTACTACCCTCACAGCCCAACGATATGTGCAATACAACCTCCGGCCACATGTGTTGCCCCTCGTGGCAGGGCTTCCGACAGGCATATTCCTGCAGAATAATGCCCAGCCACACACTGCAGCGGTCTCCCAAGCATGCCTACATAACATTGCCACACTTCCTTGTCCTGCACAGACTCCAGATTTATCATTAATCGAACATGTGTGGGACTGCCGGGACGCCAGCTGTGACAGCTGCAGGATCTGATGCATCTTGAGTCCCAGTTGCATCATGCGTGGACAGATATGCCACAGAACATTATATGGAACCTTTATGCCTCCATGTCAAGGCATATCACAGCTTATATCCGCACTAGAGGCGGCCCAACGGGATATTAGTGCCTGCACTGTATTGAACATTACTGCACAATAAAGTATGTTTTTGCTTTATGGTTGCAATCATATACCTGTCTAGCTATGACAATGTCACATACCAATTTTTGTTCAAATCCAACAAGTCCTTCCTGGTGCGTTATTTTTTTTGTCGTCCAGTGTATATAAGAACTTCTGATGCAAACCAGAAGTGATGTTATTTCATTTCAAAAAATTTCCTTCAGAAAGGTGTTAGATAGATGACTGGCATGATTTTATTATTAAAGGAAAAGTATGATGTACAAGAGCAAGCCAGTACTAATTTGAGGTGGCGAGCAAATATTTTAAATTAAATAAATTAAAAATATGATTAAAAATTGCAACTATTTATTTTGACAATGTCACAATAAATAATTGCTCATTTTATATATTAACTTTTTGTTTACATATGTTCGTTAAATGAAAGCCTTGTCTACACTCACTCCAAGGTAAGCATTTATTTGTATGTTTTAGTTTGATTCTAAATACGAATAATAGTCAAGATCAATTCTTTAGTCATTCAATGCTTCTGAAGAATAATTTCAAAATTTTAAAAAATGTTCTGCATAATATATAAAGATTTTAGATGAAGGAATTGTAGGAGTTAAGATTGCTAGTTTTGCAGAGTTGGAAAGTTTCTGTTGAATTTCTGAAACTTGTAATAAGGTTGAGTGGGAAAGTACATCCTCAGTTCCAGAATTTGAAAGTTTTAGCCAGTGAGACAGGATAAAGATTACCCGATTTCAAAAACCAATTGTTGGAATAAATTTTCTGGTTCCATAGCAACAGGTCATGAATAAGATATTGGAAAAACGTTGATTGCTGAAATTTTATTTATATTTCCCATATTTTTGAAAATTATTTATTTTTGCTGTTAATATACATTAATAAAAAAATACACATATTTATGAAATTATTAGCAGAAATTTAAAAAATTAACAAAAATATTAGAAAAAAATAATTTTAATGAAATTTATTTGGAAAAAAGTATAAGATCACATGTAAAGAATTTTCACAATGATTGTTATCATGTTTATACTTGTTATAAGTACTTTACTTGGTGTCCATTCTATAATTTTACTTGAAACAATACCAAAAGGAAAACATTTGTCAGAATTTGATAGGAACCAAATTTTAGCATTTTTGGAAATGGGATTGAAAAGAGCACTTTAAGCCTTTAAAGGTTGTTTAAGGTGTGTATTGACTGGCTTTGCAAGTCATTGAACAACACCAATCACCTCAAGAATAAATTCTATAAGTTTTATTACCTTAAAAATAAAATTCTACTAAATATCAAGATATTTTGGCAGAAAATTTATTGTCTTTTGGACCACTTATTACATCAGGTGATTGGATATTCTAGCAAGACAATAGATCACTGCTCTTTTTGGCAAAAAAATCATGGTTTGCAACTAATGAAGTAACTGTTTTGAAATGGCTAAGTATAAGTCCTTATCTAAGCTCTAGTGAGAACCTGTGGGAAATCTGTGTTAGATTTGTATACAAAGATTTTCATGTATCTATGTATCTAAACAGGATTTGATGCAAGCCATTGAAAAAGCATAGCAAGACATAAATTCTGATATACTAAATAAACTTTCTTCGTTAATGACTGAAAGATAAACAAAGGTTATTCAAAATAAAGGAGAATTTATTGTCTATTGATAGTTTAATTGCTGAAAATATCATGTGACATATTTTTTTCCAAGTAGATTTCATAAAATTCTAACTCCTAACATTTTTTGTTCATTTTTTAAATTTTTGTTTAATGATTGTATAAATGTGTGTTTTTATTTTGATTAATAAATAAAATTTCAGCAACCTTAAGCTTTTTTCCCAGCACCTTATTAAAGGTCTAAAGTGAGTATTATATATTGAGCTAGAATATGTTTTTTAAAAATAATGCTAGAGGGAGCATTTATTCTCATTAGTGGAGGTAATTCCTCCTGTAATAGCTAGGAAGATCCAAATAAAATCAAATGCTGGGGAAGTATGCCAAAACTGTGATGACAACATTTTGTATACAGACTTTAGCACATTCTGCTGTGAGTATGGCTTTAGCGAATGAAGTAACAACGGTACTTAAAAGGATATGGTAAAATCAGCTTTATTGTAATTTAGATGCCTAGTTGCAAGAGAAATGTAAAGTGTTTTACAAAACAAGATGAAATTAGTTGAGAGTAACTCTCTCTTGAAAAGATAGTCTGGGACAGGCAGTGAACCCTATGGCATGCAAGCCCAAAGTAGCACGTTAGAAAAATAATTTGGCATGTAACATAACATATATGATTTCAGTTTATCACCAGTCTTTTTCAATCATCTTTTCAGTTTATCTCCTGATCATCCTTTTCAATCAGCTTCTTTAAATTTATTCATATTTATTTTATTTCTTTGAATATTGTAATTCAAAGTCTAAAACTTCAGCACATAAACATTTTTAAAGATAGGTACTGTACATTTACCATGTGGCAGGCAAACTCCAAAAGGTTTCCCATACCCGTTCTAGAACTACTTTTGAAGCATTTTACTTTAGGTTGTAAGAAGTACTGTACTTTAGGTTGGGAAAATGTACATAGGGTCATTTAGCAACTTAGCTATATGAAGTGTATGCAGTGTCTCATGAATTGACAGCGGCTTAAAAGATGAAATGACTCAGTGTGTCCTTCACACATTTGTCTCACTATGCTCAGGAAGGGATTAAATTTCTACAGTGTGTTGTCACAGGTGACAAGACATGGTGGCTACATTATGATGTGGATAGATTTGATGAAAGTGGAGAAATGGGATGCCTCTATTTTCCTCCATCAAAAAAGCTCAGATTCAAATGGCCACAAGTAAAATTAGTACACATAGTACACAGGTGCCAAGGACACACCTGTGTATCGTGTATTTTTCCATTTGTCAGGTTTGAAAGGGGTACAGCATAAAGAAGTGCAATTTTTTGTCACAGTACTCTCAATTTTAGTAGTGTTTTGCCTCTGTACATCAAACTTTTCCTGTGAACAATAGTCATGCCTGTTAGCTATGTAACTCTATTTTGGAGAAAATTTTAAAATTGAAATAATATGACTTCCAGTCAAAACTGGAACTTAATATATAGTTTATTGAGGCCTACTGTCCCTAAGCTTTTCATATCTGGTCTTGACTGTAATCTATATAACTCCATTCTTGAGATTAAGAAAGGACAGACCCCAGTGGGAATTTATAGGTCTGCAATTTGAAAATTGCAGCCCAATAAACTAGATGTTTTAAAAGAACATATTTTAAAACACACAACCAAAAATCCAACTTGAAAAAACAAAATGGAGAAAAACAAACATTTTCAATTGTTCTCAAGAACATATTTTAATTAATTTATATATCATATGCAAAATATACTGTGCATTTTGCATTTTAATTACTAAAAGATATTTGATTTTTTAAAAATTGTTTTAAAACAATGTATTTGCTATTTTGTAATTCTAAATTTTGAGTCTGTCTTCAGTTTCAGCTAAAGACAAAGTTTTGAAATAATATAAATTCATTCATATTCTTAAATTTAGCAAATTCTTAAACTATTGATAATAAGTAATAATGATTTACATATAAATACAATCTATTGCTACATAAACTACAAAGTTTATATTTATTATATCTATTAGAGTCGATGTGGAAAATTGAAGTTTGTGTTTACCTTGTATAATACTTTGTTGCATCTTATGGTATTTGATACTTATTTTATTTATTCATCTTATATTTTTTAAAACTTACATTAGTGTTCCAAAACCAAAGGGAATGCTATGAAATTTATATGTTTAAAGCACTTGTATATATTTGAAATTTTTGTACTCTGTTCAAATTAGTTATTTTTGAGTTAACTGACTTTGCTGTATGTATAGTGAACAATATTTAACTATTTAATTGTTTTTTTATCTTGTTGATATCAATAAATTGTGTTAAAACTGACACCATTTTGTTAACTGAATAAGTGAAACAATTTTCTTTGGAAAGTCAAATTTACATATAAAATTATAACAAATGTTTTTGGCCTATTAGAGCACCTTCAGCTTGTATTTGCAAATGTTTAAAAGAACTATGATTTAATGCATAAATCTCCTGTTTTGAAAAGTTGCTGTATGTTTTGTAATGGTTAAGATTGATATCTTGTATTATTGTTAACCTATAATCTTAATGATTTTAAGGGCAAAGTTTATTCCACAATTCAAGTCAATAAAACAATTTTATGATTAACTTCTTAGCCTTGGGTTTTAGTGTTGTATCATAGAACTTTGATTTTTCTATCCAGTTTCCTTACAAATATAACTACCATTCTCTCTTCTATGTTGGATATATTTTTTGATTCTGGTATTTGTATATCTTCTTGTAACTGTGTGTATTTTGTATTATCTTTTTTTATAATTAGAATCTTGCATGCTTTATTTTTTGCTAACAGTTTTTTTTATTGTTTGGTATATTATAAAATGTAGGATTCCTCTTTAAGCTTATGGAAGAATTCATATTCCCTCTATATGCTGTAATAATTTGATTGGTATGGTATCTATAAACTGGAGAGAGATACTTCCAAGTGGAGTAAACAGCTCATCATTTGAACATTGAAAAGCTTGATCAGTTTGTACAGACATAATAAAAATAACTGTTTATAAACAACATATCGCACAGAATGTTGTTTTAACACCAATTAAAAATTTAATATCAACTGACTTAAGTTTTCAATCTGTTATCATTGTTTCATACTGTGTACAAGAATTACCCAGTTAAGTGGCTAGAATGGTTGAAGAACTGCTTAATTAAGACAATTGTATCATCTTAAAAAAATTTTTTGGCTTCTGTGAAATCATCTTCAGCTTTGTATAAAATAAAGAACAGTTTTGCATAGAACATTAATTCCAAAATCTTAAATAAAATAGAATAAAAATATAAGAATGTAACAAGCGTAATATCCTTTACAATAACAAAAGACGATGATGCAAAATACATAAGGTCATGAGAATAAGGTTACATAAAGGTTCTTGGTGTATATATGTATCCATTCTCTGTCTCTATGTACATACAGTACATGGATACATAGACAGGGTAGTAAGAGATGAAAGTCCTATATGGTGTAGAAAGATTTTGGATAAAAAAGTGAAGTGAAATTCATAAATATTGATGAATTTTATATTTAAAAAGCATTGTAGCAATAATGTTCATCTAATAGTAGATTTTTTCATATGGATTTAATTTGTTAATTTTAAATTATTATTAAATTTGTTTTTATTGATTACAGAAGTGACTTCAACAAGTGATCCACAGAATGATACTTATGGCGGTGATTCTGGATTTCATGAATTGACTCCTCCAGTATCTGCTGGATATGTGGATTCTACATCTATTGATGAACTTAATCTTGATTTGATGTACGACCAGCATATTGATTTTGTTAATGGTTAGTAACTTATTTATATATTATAAAATATTATATATATTTAAAGTTTCCAGATATTGATAATTTTGTTAAAAATTTATTTGTTAATTGTTAATTTTATAGTTAATTTAGTTAGGTAGTTAGTTTCGTTAGTTAGTTAAAAATTTATTTGTTAATTGTTAATTTTATAGTTAAAAGAATTTGAATAATATTAGTCAAATGTCGATTTTTATAATCATTTAGATTTGTAATAATGTTCTGTAGAGAAATAATTATTTGGTATTTGGATCATCATGTAAAATAATTTGCTATCTTTGGAAATTTACTATAAAATTAATTAAATTTTACTTATCATGATTTTATATTATTACAGAAGAATTTTTATGAACTAATTTTCAGATTTATTGAATCATTTAAATGTTTTGATATAGGAATACATATCCCTGATCCTGACAGTTCTCAGACTGATTTATTAGGTCAGCCATCAGTTAGTACATATTCATCTGTTGATGATATAAACAGTTTGGTACCTGATAATATAGAGAATGATGCTGATGAAATAGCTTCTACTATCAGTGATTTGTCTGGCTTAAGTGATCTCTCAGATTTTAGTGGGCAAGAGTGGAAACCAACTGCAGGTAAATTAAGTTTGTATTGTTGTATTATGTTCTTCTGTGAATTTAAAAAGGAAAGTTTTGAAAGTTTAGTTAAATAAGTACTGTTGGAAGTGTTTTTCTATATATAAGAATATCTGAATGTAATAAAAATAAAATTCAGTCTAACTTGTTCAGATTTGCACTACTGATTACTGTACATATCATTATTTAATGTATCATGAAATTTTGAGACAATAAAGAGTTAAATTTTTTTATATAATTAAAACTTAAGTAAATTATTTCATATTTTATTGCATTTAGAACCTAGTGAAAGTAAAATGTATTGGAAAAAATTATTTTATGAATTTTAATGTTCAAATTATTAATTTTTTTAAAATTTCATCTTAAGCCATTTTTTACTTGTAGGTCCTGTAAGTTGGGTCCAGAGACAAATGAGTTTAGGTGCAGATCCACATGCTATATTATCAGATATATTGCCAAAAGGTACTCTCATACCGTCTCATTTGGATGAAGTCACACTTTGGAAGATAATAGTGAACATGTTGAGTGAACCACCCAGACGTCAAAAACTGGCCAATGTTAATACTATGGAAGATGTAGTTCAATTATTGAAAACATGCAACAAAATTATTATTTTAACAGGAGCAGGGGTTAGTAATATAGTTATATACTTCTCTCCTTTCATTATATTTAGTATGTAATTACTAGATATTCATATTTGATTTTTTTTTAATAAAGAGTTTTGTTATGTAAATATTTGTACTTGTATTTTATATCATTTAATGATAAAAGTATTAATATACTGTACTTTGGACAAAGTGTGTGTGCATATTATATATATATATAGTTTTAAACAAATAGTGTGTACATGCATATGCATGTGTGTTCATAATGTATATAGATATAGTTTGTATTGTTTATATACAGGGTGATTCTCTTACTAGTAAACCTAAAATTCTGTTATTGCTGTTTGTTTCTTGTGAAAATTTACATGCATTTACCTTATATCTTGCAAAACAAGATCTTCCTAAAGCATAATTGAAAATGACCCCATAATGAATAAAAAATAAGTTATTGGGAAACCGTAAAGCAATAAAAAAATTAAATACAAATATATTTAAACATTCAAAAGGTTCTTTATGATGATCTATTTAGGAATGTTCAATAATCAGTATTCCAAAATAGTCATATCTGAAGATGTCCTGTAAAATAGGCTGAAAACATTTCTGTTTCTAATAAAGACTTCTCAGCAATTATAAGGTGGTTTACTGTATAACTGCTGAGAAATCTCTATTTGGTTAGTAACTAAGTAGTTATTGGGGATTGTTTGTTTGCTAGTGAAAGAATCATCCTGTACAATACAATAAATTTTATGTATATATAATTTACATAATACTTCATTGATTTAAATCTATGATTTAACATGATTAAGAAAACGAAAGTTTTTGATTTTTTATGATGCAGTAACTTATTTTTTATTTTTTGCTTATGGATTAATAATAATTTGTTACAAATTCAAGATTATATTAGTTGTTTATATCATTTATATCTGATGTAAATATCTTCCTTTTTTAATAATATCATTTACATATTTCACTGAAACATTGGTAATAAAATTTTATTTATATGTTTTATGTTCTTACATACATATAAATTGTACTATACATATTTTAATTATCATACTTTTATCTTGAACTTAACTTACAAGCAATCTTAACTGTGTTGATTTTTCATTCATTTGGGTAAATCTATTATGATGATGAGTGAAGAAATTATATTTTTGTTTTAAAACTATCCTTATATATGAGGCATATTTAAAAATTAAGTGCTGATTGGCTAGAAGGAACAGAAACACTTCTTTAAACTTGAATTTATTGTCATGCTGAAATACATAGTTACAGCTATTTAACATAGTTATATTTGAGGGTTAGACATTTGTTAGAGCACTAGATATGATTTTTTAAAACCTCATCAAAGTTGTCTCCTGACAAGTTACAGACACAATCTTGCACATTTGTCTGCAGCTTCATTGCTGTTGAATTGTCTCCAAAAACTTCCTCAAATGCAAAAATTGGTCAAAATCAGGTCTCGATTAGGACCAAACAGCAAGTGTTCAAAGATTTTCCATGTGAATTTTTTGACAATTCCTGTTTGCAGTAAGCAGTATATGATTGTTCATTATTGTGAAGCAAAATCATCCCAGAGCTCAGTAGACCATGTCTTTTGTTTTGATTAGGTTACTGTAATATTTTCAGAGTATCACAATAACTTTTGTATTTATTGTTGTGCTTCACAAGGTAGTGACTCAATGAGCAAAACACACTTCATGTCCACAAACTAGTGCACACAAGTTTCTTGGCAGAAAGTATCTGTTTCACTTTGAATTTGGTGAGTTAATATATATCCACTTCACTGATTGCTGCTTAGTCTCTGGTGTTGAGTATCCAATCCAAGTTTCAGTTCCTAGCACTATGTATTAACAGTTCACCATTTTTGGCATTCTAGTTCAAGAATATGAGTTCTGCTGCCATTCATTGTTTCTTGTCAGTGAGATATTTAGGTGTCCATTTTGAAAAAGCTTGTGATATTGCATATCTTTATGGACAGTTTTATGTAGGCTTGAATGAGAAATTTGGGGAATTCTGCTCTTGATTCTGAAATGATAAATCATCATTTTAATTGAATTTTTTCATTCACCAACTGCATCAGTGACAATCAAATGTGCATGATAAATGTGGAAGCATCTTTATTGTGCATGTTCTGTCTGCCTCCCATGAAAAGTCTTCACTGTTGCCTGATCATTCCATCACTTACTTCATCAAGTTTATACGGATCACAATCTGCTTAAGAATTTCAGTTTCCAGAACATTTTTGGAATTCAGAAATTTTACTATGAAGTATTTCATAATAAATTGTGTGTGCCACATTTAGTAGAAAAATCAATTTTAGCAGATATTTCAGTGCACGGCTGTGAACTTAAAAGTTGTATAGTTTACAATATTTATATTAAATTATTATTAATGCTGTTCATTTTTCCCCGATTAAAATTCACAAGTTACCTGACTGTTTTAATTTTTATTTTAGGTATCTGTTTCATGTGGAATTCCAGATTTCAGATCAATAAATGGAATATATGCACGTCTAAGCAAAGAATATCCCGATTTGCCAGATCCACAAGCAATGTTTGACATAAATTATTTTAGAAAGGATCCTCGTCCATTCTTTAAATTTGCAAAGGTAAATATTGTTTTTAATATGATTATTCTTTTATTATTTGGTAATTACTGAAAGAATGAAATTGCAATTTTGATCTCAGTTCTCATTTTCACATGTTGCATGTGTATAAATATGTTATAGAGATAGAGAGCTTATTTAATATGTTGATATCTTTAAAATGTCTGTTTATTCTCTCAGCTGTAATTACTGTTTATTGATAGTACTCTAACAATGCATTTATCAAATAAAAATCTACATTTGTTTATTCTAAAACTGTTTATGGTTGGTTCCCTTTCTTTCAATTTTTATTCGAATGTTTCTGTTAGTTTCTTTTTCTAATAGTTTTATTTTAACATTATGAAATTAGAACTATCAAATTAAAAAGAATTTTGAATTTAATAAATGAAATAACATAATGATAGTAATTATTATTACTTAATGATACATTGGTGGATTGCGTTCTATAGAGTTGACATCAGTATGTAAGGCATAGTTATAGGAAAAGTTGTTTTGTTTATATGCTTTTTGTATACAGTATGTATCTTTGTTGAAGAATTTCCAGACTATGATGTGTTTAGTACAGCTGCTTTCTTTAATGTGAGCTACTGTTAAGGCTTAATGTTCCTAGCCTTTTGTTTAATACAGTGATGGCAAGTCTTTTTCCAGGTGGGTCAAAATTGAATGTGAAATTTATTAACTCCAAATTATAAACCAAATATTTAATTTGAGTAATTATGAAATAACAACAACAACAAGAAAAAAAAAAAAGCTTATAAATTTACTTTATGTAACTAAAAACTTAAAGTAGTGGTTAATCTAAATCATAATAACAATAAACTTTACATAAGGAAAATAATGTGATTATAATGGAAACAAATATTTTGTTTGATAGGAAATCTGTTATTTATTTGATAATTTTCTATCTGGGATTTATAATTAGTTGCCATTGACAATATAAAAGTGTGGCTAATATAAAAGCAGGATTCTAAAGTTTATAAAAAACAAAGCTTTAGAATACTGCTTTTATATTACATATGCAAAGTTTTAAAATATATCAAATATTTTCTTTAATAATTTATAAAAACTTAATATTTTTTAAAATATTTAGTGTGGATACTTTATAATTGTTGAATGGGTCATGGATTTGTCATTATTGACTTAAGCCTGGTACTCACATGCGGCAACGGACAACGGAAACTGTTGACAGAACGGCAAATTACATCACTTTTGCTGTCAAAGCCAATGGAATATAAAGTTGAAAATTTTCAACTTTTGCCATTGTGGAAAGCAGAAACGGCAAAAATTAGATCAATAGGAAGGCTGTTTAGCAATGTTGTCATGAAGATCACGTGGGACGACAGCATTCAAACTATGGCGGTTGACAAGCTAAAATGCTTTATTTGTACACTAATACACTGATATATTTCATTTATATGCTATATTACTATCCGATTTAAATATTAATATCAAATAGATGTACAGTACTTACCTCGTAAAGTATGGGAATGGCGTAATCGTAATTTGGTTACAAAAGTATTCAATATATTCCTAACTTTCAACGATTTCCTATCCAAATTATTCGTTTTTGAGGTTTTTATTTGCGATAAGATCAAAGGCAAACTTAAAAAGTTTAATTGATATCCTGGTAGATGCCATTTTTGACTACTGGCACATGGCCTACCTACTGTAGTAGCTTGTTTATATTTATGGCTGGCAGATGGTGGGTTTCAATTGTAAGGTAATTTCTGCATGTGAGTACACGCAACATGATAAGATGACAGAACGGCAACTGTTTTCATAATCTGTTTTTGCTTGTGAGTACCAGGCTTTAGTGTATATGCTGTGCAAGAGAGAATTACAAGAATTGGTGAGTGTCTCAAATGTTGTTCAAACAATGTTTGTAATGTGTGTGATTTTTTTCTGTTTGTCAGTGAATGTGCTGTCTGGTCTGTTGTTGTGATTGTTTTGTTTTTGATTATATCCTGGTTATAGTATATTTTGTTTGTTGTTTTCTATTGACTATCTATGGTATCTATTTTAGTATGATTGCTAGGAGTATAATAGTAGGTTGTTTTTGTGAAAACTTCTCATATACTATGTTTGCTATTTGGTTGTCAATGTAAATCTGCTTGTAACACACTGTAATATGTTGAATCGTTT
This sequence comes from Centruroides vittatus, assembly GCF_030686945.1. NCBI lineage: Eukaryota > Metazoa > Arthropoda > Arachnida > Scorpiones > Buthidae > Centruroides > Centruroides vittatus. The sequence goes on along the minus strand of NW_027122478.1, from coordinate 69,694 downwards.
CATGCATAATGTGGCATTTCCTATATATGTCATCTGTTAGTGTTGTCTTTTAAAATGTGCTTTATGTAGTTTCTTGTATTTATAAAATTTGTTCTTGTACAGCAATTATAAATCCATCATTTCTTCAAAGAGGCATCTTGAGCCAACCTGCAGTTTGATACAGTTCTGTCAACATGATCATGGCTGAGATAATTAGGATGTCTATTGTAGGACTCCTTCCAGATCTAGAACTGCTTAGTGTAAATCTTTTATGTACTGTATTATATCTAGGTCAGTCTTGTGTAGCTTTACACGATTCCCAATAAATTAAAATAATTTTTTTATTTTATTTCCAATCAATTTCATGATTCAGCTTTTAAGCAGAATTTTCTTGAAATTACTTATTACTTATTTATTAATTGAAATTTTCAGGTAATTATTTATTGAGATATTAACTAACTCTATATGGATGAAAATTTGAATGATAGTTTAAGAGTAGCAGTATCAAATTACTCTCCTGATTTTGAAAAATTATGTCATGAAATACAGTCTCAACCTTCTCATTAAATTTTCATGTATTATGTATTAAATATCCTTCAATAAAATTGTTATTACACATTTTTATTATTATTTTAACCTATAAAATAAAATCAAAAAGAATCAAAATTAAAAATGATAAAAATTAAATGAAAAAAAAAATTTAAGGAAGTATAATTAAGAATTTAAAAAAAATTAAAAAAAACTTTAACAATAAACATATATGATGTTTTGGGTTCTAGATGAAATAAACACAGAATTTAACAGGTAAAACAAATTTATTTGGAGCTCTAGTACAGTGTGTGTCAGCAGTACCATGCACGTGGTCAGAATGGCTGACTAGGAGACATAGGGAAAAAATCTAGGGGTGCAGTAAGATGTTGCCAGGTTGGCCACAATGTCATTACATATTGTTGCGTCTGCAATGTTCATAAAAATTTTTAATTGCGCCCTTGTTTCCAAAAAGGTTGGCCACCGCTGATGTACTGTGTTTGTCTGCAAGAGTTATAGGTTTTTGTAAAAGGTTTTAGAAGTTTCTGGTTTTTGTAGAAAATCTCTATGTACTTTTTGTAGTGAGGTTTTAAAATATCTGAGGCTTCATCTTTCTTCTTTATGAGGAAGAGTTAGCTTTTCTACAGAGGTCTTAGAATGGTATTTGTTTTATTAATGTTATTTGTGTTTTCTTTTGTAGTCCTAGTTCTGTGTGTGTGTGTGTGTGTGTGTCCAGTTATAACTCCAAATGAATGTCAGTAGTGGGATGACATGTGCTGATTGCTTTAAATATATTTTTGCATTCAGCTGCATTGTTAGTATCAAGTTTAATTTACTGTTGTATTCTTTTGTTAATCTTTGTTTTATTTGTGCATGTTCTGAGTTCTGCCTCTTGGAATACTAACAATTTGTAGACTGTCTTCATTCATGAATCGAATGACATCCATGTTTGTTATCCATTGTATGTGAGTGAAATTGCAACTGTTTGTGATAGAGTAGCCATATTTGGGTCAGTGTTGTGTTTGCCAGTGATGTCAAGGAAGACTAGCAAAATTTTGAACATGAATCTTTGCCTAACCCACAAACACTAGAATTTGTTAATTTGGTTGATGTCTGCTGGGATTCTGCTGAGAACATGTCACAACCATTTCTGCTTTCTCCACATAAGTGGAGAAGCCAGTTGTTTATAGCAATTGCCCTAACAAGGAGAAATTTCTACAAACCTTACTGGCATGGATGACCCTAATAGAAGCTTATACTTCTACCAGTATTGCTCTATGGTTCATTGGAATTACTAGACTCTTTCACCTTGACATTATGTCTGTTGACACAGTTGTTGTTATTAATCAATATAAGATTTTGTTTTGTTAAAATAGTTAAGGTCATAATTTGAAATAATAATCTAATTCAATCTTACTCTTATGCATGCAAATGAATGGTACATATACATCTAAATACACTATAATTTGTAGTTTAATTTCCATTGTATTGTCATTTTAGGAAATATATCCTGGCCAGTTTCAGCCATCTCCAAGTCATCGCTTTATTCGTCTTTTGGAGCAACAGAATAAATTACTGAGAAATTATACTCAGAATATAGATACATTAGAACAAGCTGCTGGAATAGTGAAAGCAATCACTTGTCATGGTAAGATGATCGTTGATTAGCAGTTTTACAAGAATTATGAAAATTAATTTAAATATAAGTTATTAACTTGATACTACTAAAATTTCTTGTGGTTAACTTTTGTTAGAGAGAATTTATAATTATAAAAATTATCATAAATGTTAAGAAATTTGCCTTGAGAATTTTGATTTATTAAGGATTTTCTTTTGTCTTAATGCAATTTTATGGCAAAATTAAGTCTAATTTCCATATTTCATTTCTTTTAGTTATTACATTGTTGTAAGTTTGGTATTAAATTATTTTAGTGTTATAAAAGTTAGCATTTTTGTAAAAAATAAGTGTTGTCATATATTAGTCTGAGTATTTTATTTGTTGAACATTATAAAAATTCTGTGAACACAGAAAGTTTATAAGACTAATTTATTAATCCCTGATATAAATGTATTAAGAAAGCATAAGTTTCATTTGAGATGATATTGTGGATAGTAAAAAAGAAATTGAAATTATTAAAATATTTTTACTTATCAAAAATTGCGTAAATTTTTCTTAATATAATGTAGCAGTAAGTACAGTATAATATTAATTATTAATATAAAGTATATTATTATTAATTTAAAATAGATAGATAGATAGATTTTTCTAAATTAAAATTGATCAGTAGTTCAATACTGGTTTCAGTATTTTTGTGTATTCACTGTCTTTTACTATTACAAGAATATCATATTTTTGCAATCTGTCAGTGATGCATCTAACTTGATACAGTGTCATGGAATATTTATAATATATAATATTGCTTAAATTTATGTATGGACAGTTATATTTAATGACTTCTGATTCCTTTAACTTTATAATTGAAAACAGTAAGCTTTCAAGAAAGAATTTATAACACTTGTTTCCAAATTTACTTCAGATACATTATTTTTCTATTCAGTAAGCATTTCAAGTTTAATTGAATAATTTGTAAAACATTTTGAATTAGTTATAATCTGATAGTTTACACTATGAGATTACTAAATTTACATTTGTGGTGATAAATAATTGTAAATTTAATTGTCTGTGAAAAGATATATTTGAAATTCTGTCCTGAATTAGATATGTAGTCATTGTTACATTGATGATAAGCCATTTTACACAGTAATTAAAAAGTTATTAGCATTAATTTCTAAAATTCAGTCTGTAATTATTTTAAAATTTTATATTATATTTATATATGTATATATTTATATATGTAATATATAAATTATTTTTTGTAAAAAAAAGTAAATCAGAATATTGTACAAAAGTCAAAAAAAAAAACTAGTGAAAATATTCCTCAGTTATATAATTTCAAATTTAATAGATTTTTGATTTAAATAAGATTTATAATTACTTTTAGAAATTTTTGTGTTAAAATGATGCTTAATTTTGTAGGTTCATTTGCTACTGCTACTTGTACACAGTGTGGTTATAAAGTTGATTGTTCAGTAATAAAAGATGAAATTTTTAATCAGGTAAATAAAAAATATATTTTTTTAATTGTAATAAAATATTTTAAAATACAAATTATTTAATACATTAACATTGGGTTATTAATTTATGATTATTTGTTTTTCAGCAAATCCCTTATTGCCCATATTGTCCACCTGATATAGAAGAAATGGCTGTAATGAAACCTGATATTGTATTTTTTGGTGAAGGTTTATCAGATGAATTTCATCAAACAATGGCCAAAGATAAAGATATTTGTGATCTTCTTATTGTTATTGGTTCATCTTTAAAAGTTCGACCAGTTGCTCTCATACCCAGTAAGATCACACTAAGTATTTGTATAATTAAATTTATTTAATTAGATAAATTAATTCTTTGTACCTGCATGAAATATTGCCCCTCTGTCTTTTAACAATCAGGAAATATAAATACAGTAAAACTTCTCTAACTCAAAGCTCCAGGGGGAAGGAAAACACTTACAGACAGTTCAAGTTATAGACCAATAGAGTAGAGTATAAAATGCTGATCCTGAATAGATTTGTACTTTTACTTACCTCTCTTGCATTATATAAAGAATCTTTGATAGTTTTTTTGTTTTGTTTTGTTTTAAACAACCCATGTAATCCCTTTTAGCAAAATTATCAGTGTAACTAATAGAATAGAACAGTTTTGCAGGTACATCTTGTTGAGATAAAGTGAGAGGACCTTGCTTTGGACTGGAATATTGTCTGAAAATTTCATGGAAATCCAATAATTAGGATTACTTTGGAAACAGTAGATATTAAAATTTGAGTTGGGGAAGTTGAAAGTAACATAAATCAGTGTCGGGAGACAACCAACACTTTGACTTGGAGAAAATTCAAGTTGGATATGTTAAATCCCTATGCTATTCCATTGAGACCTACCAAATGCTTCATTTTCTTCGAGTTTTTCAGTTATTTATATTTCAGTATTTCAAATATTTCAGTTAGAGAAGTTTTACTGTATTAAGAATTTTTGTTAGGTTTTTTTTATATTTAAAAACAAATTAATTAAAATTTTCAAGAAGAATTCTTAGTTTGATAATTTTCTTTTAAGTAGTGTTTATTATTTATGCATACATAATAAATGATTGGTCAGAGAACTGATTTTTTTATTATATAATCTAGTTGCAAAGAATGAAAAACATTGTCAAAAAAAAATTAATTAAAGCAATCAAGATACACTGTTCAGTTTTTGATAGTTTAATTTATGAATTTTTAATGATCTTATGATTTTTATTTTAGGTTCAATACCTCCAAATGTTCCTCAGATTTTAATTAACAGAGAACCATTGAAACACCTTACATTTGATGTTGAACTGTTAGGAGATTGTGATGTTATCATAAAGGAATTGTGTAGCAGGTAACTTGATCAAATCTTACATATATAGTAGATTTCCATTTTATGAATTCGTATAATAATAATTAACTGTAATAAATTATTACAGGTTAGGGGAAGAGTGGCTGCAAGTCATAGGAACCCAGCATGCTCTTCAACAAATTGCAGAATTGCCATCTACTGTTAATAAAAATTGTACAAATGTTTTATCAGAATCTGAGGTTAACAATAACAACAATGTAGCTGCAGCAGATACCACTACTGCTGTGGAAGCTAGTAGTTGGAATCAGAATTCTGATAACCCTGCAGAAGAGGAAAGTAGTTGTGACTGTAATAATCTATCTAATATTAGAATAGAAGATAGTTTGGATGGAATAGTTGATAGTGATCAAAGCAATAACAATCCTGATTCCACTAGTAATGATAGAGATTCTGAAGCACAATCTACAAGAGATATAGAAAAATTGAGAGAGTGTTGGCAGTCCACACAAAAGCAGTTCTTGTCATCTAGATTACCTGGTGAGTTTTTAATGTTGGGTTATAAAAATTTAATGATAATGAACAAGAGTTTTGAATTGTCTGAGTTTTATGTTATGTTATTGAAGATTGCTTAAAATTGATTACTAAAATTTATTTAAATTAGTAATTTTTAATATTGTAATATTTTTTTTGTTGTAATGAAATTAAATATATAATTTTCTTGTTGTTATGAATGATATTAAATAAGTAGTATTAGTAGTATTAATAATAAGTATTTTGAGATGTGAACAATGAATATAGAGCTTGAAATAATAATTAGGATGTCATGAGGCTATATTCAGCTAGATCTTACATACTAGTCTCCATATTAATGTGATTTCAATATTTTGGCAACTGCTGGAAACATTCTGTGTGTTTTTGGAGTGATTAATAGTTAATGCATTACATTCTGTAAAATTTTTTCTTAATTGTTGCAAATCTTTGCTATTCCAAAAAAGCTTCAAAACTTGAGAAACAGAAAATAATATGAGTGTGATAAAAGAACTTCCATTATTTAAGATCACTGTGATGGGATGCTTCATTAATGATCAGAGGGAGTAGCAAGTTTTTGCATATTAAGATCTTTGTTAATGTGCTATTCACTTAAATCATTTCTCTTGTTGGTCTTTACTTCTGGGCCATATATATAATCCAGAATTAAAGATCCAACCATCCCATCACGGTAAATAAAGCAAAACCATCTCATTAAAAATAAAATATAAAATTTTTGCTTATTGCATTTTTTAATACTATTTCTGGGATATTGTTTGTTAAATTCAAAATGTTAAGCAAGAAATATTACAGGATAGTTCTGTAGTGATTGAGCATGCAATTCAGAAAACAAAGATAAAAATTGATGCTTATATGAGATGCTAAGTGCTGCATTTCACTTACAATACAAGCACCAGTTTTTGATTCTTTGTTTTCTGAAAAAGTTCTTTCTCAGAACTTTTTAAGAAGAATTTTATCAATGATCTATCTACATATTGTTCAAATTTTATTTGACGAATTAAGAAGAGAGATTACACTGATTACATTATATTTATATATGAATTTTAAAATTTCTTTAAAAGGACATAACTTTTCAACAATCAACCAAACTATTCAAAACATGATAAACTATAGGTATCCCTTTCTTAATGTGGGATTTGATTAACATGCAAAACTAATTGCAGCAGTCCCTTCATATACACGACAGAAGTTTCAATTTATATGGCTTTACCATATGTTTTTACTTAACATAGATATCGTAGTTTGATTAGTGCGATTTTGATATACGTGGAGGATCGCGGGATTAATTAACCACGTTAAACAAGGGATACCTGTATTAGCATTTCAAAAGTAGCATATCACAATCACTTTCAGAAGTGCTGGAATTACTTTACATAGTGTTATGGAGACTAAAAGAAATCTATTGAATAAATGTAAGACTCATCTTTTCCTAAATGTTAATTCAGTCTTTGAACATTTGATTTAACCTCGTATGTCAAGTAGTTTAAACTTCAGTACATAAGCTTTCCTATTTAGCAGAATGTTTAATTTCACATATGTCCTCTTTAGCTTTAGTGTAATCATAAATCAATCTATTTGTTTAAAAATGTGCAAAGAATTAAGGAGTAGCAGTTTAAACTTAAATTTATGAGCTTTAAAACATTATCCAAATTTGTGTGTACTTTCCAAATACTAATTATTATTAATAGTACAATTAATGTATAGTACAATTTATTTTTTAAGGGTTATAAAAATAATTTATACCTTGACCTTTGTGGTTAGTAAGTTTAATTCTTTTTAAAGGTGTGAATTGTTTATTGTAAAGAGATTTCGATTGCATTGGAAAATTGTGAATGTCTTAGTGTTCAGAATATTTTATGTGGTAGAGTCAAAACTAAACTGAATTTTTAGTATAGTTTTTATTACAGTAATTTAGTAGTATTTGCAAGTAACAAATATATAGTAACAAGTAATTGCAAAGATAATCATCAAAATGAGTATCTTATGATGCCAGATGCTTCTACTAACATTTCTACCACTAATTAAAACTGTCTTACAGCTCATTCTGTATTATCTCTGTGTAGTTGTTTCATGCTGGTTTTGAAAGGTCTGGTGCATTGTATTGTTTCCAACAATAGGCATATTAACAAAGGAACCATACATTGACATTCTTAGTTGCTGCTCTGACATAAGATGAAAATGGCCTATCTGCAACAAACAAAAAACTGGGTTTACCCTTTCCCAAACTTTTTAGCACATCATGCTCCCCTAATTAGTGTACATCTGGAAAAACATCAAATATAAGTTTGGTGGTCATTAATTTTAGTTTTCTTTTACAATGAATGTAAATATTGCAGTATCTAAATAAATAAATTCAATAAGCATTTTAGTTTTCAATTTTTATTAGTATTATTTTAGATTATAAATGGTATTATCTTGGATAAAATATGAGGTTAGGTTATAGACCATAATCATAGTATATTTTTCTTCTTTTTAAGACTATAAATTTAATATTTTGTATTTTGATATATTTTTGTAGAAATATTTATAAAATAGTCAACATGTTTTCCTATATATCTCAAATTTCCAAAATCTGATTTTTCTTTTCATTCATTCATAAAACATTTAAGAAACTTTATTTCGTGAATTTCATTATGCCATCTGCAATGATAACATAGTATTAGGTTATATTTAGTTGCATTTATTGGTACTCAATGAAATAATTGTGGATCAATCCATACTTATTTTATTTTCATGATCAGTTTTTCTGACGCAAATGAGATAAGATCCATCTTGATTACATAATTGTATTATAAAAAATAACAGAAGTAGAAATTGTCGGATTAAATTATTTCGTTATAAAAGTGACAAAGAAAATGTTTATTTTACCTTGGTATATTTAATTCTGAACATTAATTTATAAAATTATAGGGTAATAGGAACTCGTCTTTTTCATATAGAAAAATATAAATGAAAAATATTTTCAGATTTTTATAATCAAAGGAATTTAGAAAAAAAAGTTATTTTAATTGGAGCATTATCATTAAAGAAAACACTTAATCACAACTTTTCAAAATAATACATTTAAATGAAGTTTACGTTTATTTTAAATTTTATTACTAATATTGTAACGACTTATTGATTCTAAAATGTTATAGAGAAATGCTGGAAACACTTACCAGATTGGACTGAATATGTTTTTATTTGAGATGTTTGTAAGATAAAATTTCATTATAAATTTTAAATAGATTTTTGGGATTTTTTACATTTCTGGGTTAATTTTGAAATGATATAGCTATGATCCTGTATGAATTAAGTTAGGATTGGGAAGTAAAAAATTATATTGAATTTTTATATGAATAACTAGTTTCATGTTAGAGCAACATTTTGATAATTGATAAATATTTCTATAAGAAACTGTGTAAATTGTTAAATGACTTTATCTACCAGCAAAATTATTTTAAAAACTATTAAGATTTATATAAGATTAATTCTAGTATTATTTTACAGAAAATACCTTTTTGATTGTTCCACCGAGTCGTTACGTGTTTCATGGAGCCGAATTATATTTGGATGAGCATCTGGATACAGAAGGAGAGGTTTCGAGCATGTCCGTTTTAGAAGAACAGAATTATAATGCTCCTAGTGTGGCAACCAACAGTGATCTTGTGAGTTCTGAGGGAAAAGTCGAAGCAGTGTTTACCGTGGAACAGAATAATATACCAGAGAATGTTGACAGTGACAAAAACTATGCAGCAACAGCAACAGCAGCAGCAGAAATGTTGGGGACAAACAATAACGAAAATTTCAGTTGTTCGTGAAATTAATTTTAGAATTTATACCTCCTGTAAAAATACCATATCTGTGATGTGGTGTATATGATCTGTGTTTGAACTCATTAGCATTCTATTATGGTGCTACAACACCAACACCATTATAGCTACCCCGAAAGTCCCATTTTGCACAAATATTACTTTGTGCTTTACCAGTGACTTTGACATGCTGGATTTATGCAGGTTGAAGATTCGAACATTGAGTGTTTCAACTTGCTTATTTTCACCCTTTAATGAAGTTGGATAATTCTCCAGACTTTTTCGTCTATCATGTAAAAAGAAAACAAAAAAAGTTATGTAAGTCCATAATTCATTTTCCAAGGTCACTTAAAATTGTATGATGGTGACAACCCTGTAAATTTATCTCGCATCCATTAAGCCATTAGTTTTTCGTTTTTTGATGTTTACGCAACTTCTCAACGAGATTAAGTACACCCATGCAATTTTAAAAATCAAAAGATGGAAGTTTAGTTTGTAGATATGCCATATTATTGTCGTATATTGCATAAATGATGATAAAAATTAATACCAAAGAAGCTCAGAGTAGAAACTATCATAGGAAATTTGTTCACAGTTGTCGGCACATTAATTCATGCTGCTGACGTTATGCGAAAGAGAGGAAGTATATTTTCCAGTAGTATTTATAGCTAGCTGTTTCATGTTAAGAAAAAGTCCATAGATATGTTCGGGGTGACAATCAGTATTATTTCCCTTGGGGTGCTATTTCAGTTGTGTCCATAGAGCACAATCAGAAGATTGATTTAAACCTCAGGCATCAGCAATACATGACAGGTGTTTCCTAATACAGCTGGACTGATTTTAGGGAACAGGGATATAACCCGGATCTGTATTAGTTTTAAATATAAGATTAAAAAAGGATCTTGATAACAGTGGCAGCACTTCACATCAGTGATCAGCAGCGACTCAGCCAGGTGCTTTATTTAAGTGTTTAGATCACTTTGGTCCGTGTTGTACGTGTTTACAATAGCGCAGAATTATTGTCCTTCCCAACTATTGGTGGCAAATTCTTGCAGACTTTTCTGTGATACAGATTGTTGACTGATGGCGTTTACTGCGAAACCATATTTGAAACAGTGGGGAGGGGTGAAAGACGACGGATTAAGTATGATTTGTGTCGGAATCTCATCGGGGCCACATCCAAAGGAGAAATGAAATTCTTTTGTTTTGGTATATAATTGAAGAAACTTCTGTACCTCAGCACTACTTTCTCAATGTGTATTATATATAAATATTTAAAAATATGCGGTAAATATATATATATAAAAAGAAATTCACCATAATGTAAACTTGTTAAGAATTTCCTGTTGTTTCATTGTAAAGGTAGCATGCCTCTCTTCCTCGTTAACCGGGAATATTTTTGTGCATGCTTCAGGTAGCTTATGGGCAGAGTTTCGAAGATGCCCCGAAATTCAAAGTGATTTGGATGCCATTAGAAGAGTAGAAATTGCTATTTTAAGCGCATTTGACAAAAAGGTTAAAAACGAAAAAAAAATTCAAATGTAAGTTTAACTATTTAGTGCCACTGACCAGTGTAATAGTTTCAACTTTCGAACGGAAGCTTTAAAAAAATTCCCAGTGCGTCCATTTGAGAGGATAGTGCCAATTTACTCGCATGTTAATTTTTTTTTCTTTGGACATTAGAACGCCACCATCTTCTCTTCTGTATTCAAGAGCATGGCATCTGTTAATTTGCCACGATGGGAACGTTTCGCCCGAGTTTCCGATTAAGAAATATGTAAATATCCATTAGCTGGGTGTTGCATCGTTTGTATTTATTGGTAGAAATTTTTGTCCCTCCTAGCAGTTTCACTTCTGTACAAAAGCTGCACTCTTCGGTCGTAAGTTCAAAATTTAAGGGATTATTCGTTGCAACTTAGACACGGTCCCTAGTATCGATTAATCGCTATTAATCTGGTCAGTGGTCTGTTCATAGTGATGCTAACGTCATTTTATATGTTTCATCTTAGTTGTTAGTGGGTATGTAATGTCATCAGATGTACAATTAAAGCTATTCAACTACTTAAATGGTATTGTTTTGATATGATATATCAATAAAATTAGAAAATAACATGAAACATTTATAGGCGATGAGTTTATTTCGAACATAAGTTAGTGACGATGATAAACACTCGAATGACATTTTTAAAAAACTATTAAGAGAAGTGAAACAGAATTGTGCCGGAATTTTAGACGTCTTAATCCGGTTGTATACGCCAGTGTGACGGCAATAGACGCCCTGTGATGGTAAAGGATTAGTTGTACGCGCTACATCCCTTCAGGATGCCTTCTACCCAATACACTTTCCACTCAGCTGGTGGTTACGCACTGGTTGCTACCGCATCACGGCAGTTCTCCCGCACCACGCACTTGACACGAACACGCGATGGGAAGACGGAACACGTCGAAGTGGATGCCCTCTTCGTAACTCCATGCCAACAATCGCTGCAAGTTGAATTTCTGCACGCAGCGAGAATTGACAACTCCGTTCAGAAAGTTGCACGACGATTCGGGAATGCTGTAAAGCAGTTCGTTATAGAAAGCCTTTCGTATATTTATACATAAAATTCGCTACATCTGTAAGTTGTTACGCCACGCCACGACTTGTACCGAGATAATTTCTTCCGTTTTAGAACAATAATTATAAAATAAAATCTACGCGAAGAAGTTTTAAAAGCTGTATGTGTGTGGCTGAAGATAGGCGACGCGAACGTACGGTGAGAAACAACTTACAGATGAGAACGTAACACTTACCTGCACTCTTCGAGACGAACCGTTTGAGAATATTTTGCGCCTCCTTCGCGCTCTTTCAAGTTAACGATTACTTTCCAGTCTCCATCGATATTTGATGCACGCAGAGGTCGGGCGTAAGTGACAGTAGACGAGCAGATGTAATTTCCGTCTCTAGAACCGGTGCCGTTTTTTTCGCGGATGTTTCCGGAAGTGGAATTTCCGTCCACACCCTCTACTAAATTAATGGAACTGCTGTCTGTCGGGTCTGCAAGAATACGTTCTAATAGGAATTGATTATTGTTCATGGACAGCCTGATGATCTCCCTGGAAAGAATACAAAAACTTTATTGTAATTAACTGATGTGCCATAAAGTTTTCATTATGGACGCACTGATTCTTAAAGAATTTAGCATTTTTTGTAATGAACAAAATTGATATTAATTGTAATTTTCTAAAATTGCTATTTATTGCTTTTTGTCCTACTTTAAAAAAATGAACATTTATCTATTCGATTATCATCAAAAATATTATCTGATAGGTATTTTAAGATAGTAATTTTTAATTTAAATAACAATAAATTATCATTTAAGGAAGTAAAGATCCGAATCTAATGTTAGTTTACGATGCTAGTTATAACTTTGGTAGTAATAGGTATGTCACTTACGATGGGTATTCGTCATCCTCTAGGCAGAATGTGGTATTAGTGCCATTCACACAGCCGGGTGGTTCTTTCGATCTGATTCTCTGCCTGTTGAAAGGTGGGGTGTTAAAATACCTCTGCGCTGTGCCATCGGCTCGACCTTGCGGTTGGGGAGGCGTTTCGATGCCTCTCAAATTTCCGAAAGCGCCGTCGTCTCTCTGAGAAAACTTTAAATCGGGATTGTTGGTTTGGTTAGAGGGTGCAGTACTGGTATTGGCTACTTTGATTTCGCTTTTCACCAGCAGTGGCTTGGCTGCAGATCGAGGAGGTATGGTAATCACGGGCGAATAGGGCTGCGTGATCTGGTGGTTATGCAAGTAAGAATGATGATAATTGTGATTGTGCGGTAACGAATAATAATGGACGTAAGGTCTATCTATGTGGTCTACTAGTTTATGGTTTTGATATATATCTCTTAGAGGGATGTAAGAAGCGGTTTCGGGGACTTGCTGAGTCGGTTGGCCATGTTGAGAGTGTTGAAAAGGCAGCTGCGAATTCACGTAATGGCTATTTCCGGCGGCGTAGTGTACGCCTTGAGGTTGAAGTCTGTTTAGCGCCTGTGCACCTTTCAACATCTGCACCAAAGTTCCTGCTGGCACTCTGTGATATTGTCCAGTATGATCTACTATTACGGGTGGCAATTTGACGTGATACACTTCGGTCTCTACGGGATCTGATGGAGAATTTTGAAGATGGTTGTAGTTAATAACTTGTTCTCTGTTGAAATAATTGTTATTATCTGAGGGAGAGTTTGGTTTAGAGGGAGCGACTGCGAACGGTATTAGTCGTTGTTCCTCAGACAAAAGTGACGACGAAGATTCAAAAGGTACCTTGAAAGGGAAAGGATTAGCTGCAAATTTATTGAAGCTCTTCTTAGGGAAGAAATTTTTCGTCCATAGAGGATGGTATTGTTCCAAAGGTAATTGATCATAGTAAACATTAGAGGGCGAAAAGTGTTCGTCGCCGAAATCATCCATATAGAAACCTAACGTACCGGCGCATAATGCTAAAGTCTCGATAACCTATAACAAAAATCTCTTTTAATAACCAAAACGTTTTAAAAAACAACAGGAAAATACTACATAAAAACTCTATTACGGAAAAAAAAATTAACGTTAATAGATAAGGTACGGCGGATAGACTCAAAAACTAGCAGCACTTACCCAAATGGCGAAGCACATGGTTGCAAGTTCGTGACCATTTGCTATAGCTTGGCAGAATGGCTTATATGCCCTTCCATCCGCCAATCGCAGGCGGTGCACCCAGTTAAAAGAAACCAGTAGAGCAAATACAGTAGGGCAACGTGTCACCCAACCCAAGAATTACTGATCCAAATCTCGTTTTTCCCTAAAACACCGAGAAGTTGTTTATAAATAACGCCATACTTCTTTTTTCTTAATGGAATTATATTTTGCATAGGCATTTTAATAGTTGGGCGTCTTGTTAACCATTTTTTTTTTCTTCCCGATAGCTTCCTTGGTGCTAGTAAATTAACCGAATTTTTGTCCATAAAATAAGTGTTATGCTCGTGTTACGCGAGAATGTTGACGTTTATTGTTTTATTATTTTCGCTTGCGCATAGAAATGTGATTTCTGTCGTTTGTCACGCTAAGGTTTTCACGGTCGCCATTGCTTATTATAGCTGATGTTCATTATCTAATATTTAAAAATAGAAAATTCCCCAAGTGTGCTATATTTCCAACAAATTTTAGACACAAAAACTTTCATAAATGAGTAACGAATTTAATTTCGTTATTATACTTAATTCATTTTTAATTGTTGTTAGTGGTTGATTATATTAATAGCTTTTTTAATTGCAAACAATTTAAGTTCCGTGCAATTCAAACGTTAAGGGGAGGTAGAGAGAAGGTTTTATGCCATGTAGGGCGTAAAGTACACTGGAATTCGGGTGTTTCCGATATTGCTTTGTTATTGACGGATCTCGTTACATTTCGATAGTATTAAAAGCGACTTCTGTATTAGAGAAGGGAAATTAAAAAGTGGTTTTTCCGCTTGCTGGCTTATGAATGTGTTAATTACTTTTGTATAAGCAATTTCACTTGTCTTTTGATATTGCGTACAATCATATTCTTGTATAAACGATGTTTTGAAATGAAAGTATTTATTTAATACTAATTTTACTATTACATTGAATACTTATAAATCTAAATTCGAATTTACGTTTGTAACAGTGATTTAAAAATCGCTGGTCGGATGGACGAGACGAGGATCGCTCTGGTAATCCGGGTTCGAATCTGGGAATTTTTCGGGGATGGTCAGTCTAGGATACAGGATATATCGGGCCCAGTCTTTCTCCAATCGGACTCTCCATTGTGGGTCTGGCCGAACTTAGAGATCCTTTTTTAGGCCCATCGTAACTGCTCGTGGAAAGAGTCCAAAAAGCGACGATTATTAAAAGAATAAATAAGAAATGTGTTATAAAATTTCAAGATGCGCGTATAGGAAAATCTGTAAAAAAGATGGATCGGCTATTAATTAGTATAATGCTAGATGATGCCACTAATAAGGAGAGTTTAAGGTTCCAATCCTAAACAGTGCGTGAGGATCCCTTTTAATAACATTGTTTTTGTAATTCAAGCGGAAATTTCTTTGCCAGCAACATCTTCAGCCAAGCGTTGACTGAAAGCTTGAAGGGTTAAAGAGAATAGGTTAGTACAAATATTTAAAATAGACCTTCATTTGCAAAAATTAAGATGGAAATTAAAAACGATTATAAATAGAATAGCGGTAGAGATTCTTAATAACGCCTTCTAAACAATACTGAAGATTTCGCGTTTCTTTATTCAAAAGTTTGTTAAATAAATGTAACAATTGAATGTTACGAAAGACGAAGAAGAGGACGGGAAAAGAAAACTAACGCGGTATAATCCTACTAGAAATTAAAAGGAAGTAAAAATTTAACATGGATGGGATCATAAAAAAAATGAAGGAAAAACTAATTCGGTAAAGAGATGTCAAAATCTAGGAAGAAAAAAGAGATAAGCCTAGACCTATTAAAATAGTAACTTTACTCTTCTTCAGCAATATATATTTCATAGTTTCTGCAAGAAATATAATACATTCGAACTTTCAATAACGGCCACTTCCGAATAACAGCCATTTTTTGTGTGTATCGTTCAGAGGTTTGATTCGTAGTATATTTACTACAATTGTTTATAAATAGAAAATTCTGATTATTGAATACAAACTTTGTAGAAAAAAAAGGAACAATTATATCGTAAATAAAAGGTATAAAAATTAATGAAATATATTTTAGAAAGTTATAAAATGCAAGCAAATGAATTCTTAACTACTTATAGACTTTCAGTAAGCGTAGCTAAACGTAACTTGTGTTTTAGGAACTCTACGGAGTGTGTCCTACTGAGCGTAAAATTATTATTATTAGTTTAATAATTTATCAATATCGATCGATATCTACAGCTGTCGATATTATAGAATATAGTAGTAGAATAAATTTCATGTTATTAAAGAAACTGAAGAGGATGAAGATACTTCTATACGTTTATGAGAACAATTCTTTTGTATTAGCCAATGGAAACATTACGCTGCTGTAAAAGAATATTTCCTGTTAGATCCTACATATTTTACTGTAATTCAAGAATAATAAGTAAATCTGAGGCTCATATAAAACTTGAAAAGATGGGAAATGACCGTAACAGGCCATTAGGCCATAGTAAACCGGATGATGATTATATATCGTCAAATAATCTTCGATTTAGTTGCTTGTTCAATTAACGTTCCCCCGAGTTATTGTATCAGTCTTAATACAAGAAAAAAGTTTGTGTATTATAAAACAATGCCTGACTACGTATGTACAGTCGAGCTTTGTTCGTTTTAAAAGCTTTTTATATAAGTAGTTTTGTCATATTTTAGATTATAATCTGATATAAAAGAATGCCGTCTATCAGCAATCAGTCGTAAAATAAGTTATAATAATTTAAATACTTTAATTGAGTTAGCGGTTAAAGATTTTTAAAAAAAAATAATGCAATTTGATCGATACTAAATTTTAATTGATGTTTATTAACAAGCGGGTCAAACAGAAGCGGTCATTTGGCCTGAATCCCCGACACAGAAACGTTTAGTTTTTGTGTAAAAAATATGATATGAAAGTAAAAAAAAAAACAAAGTATTTTGTATGTTTTATTAATTAATCTTATTCATCCTGAAAGCAAGAAGATTTTTATGGCTTTCGGGAGATAGTAAATCCTACATTTGTGACCGGGCCAGTCCCTATTTCACGTCTCTCATCCCCAGTCAACAACTGGCGATGATGAGGTCCTTCCGAAATTTTGTATTTGTTATATTGTTTCCGATGCAGTATTTATTATTCTAGAAAAATTTTTCATTAAGATATTTTTAGCGTCAATTTTTCTCCGGATAGAAGTAATTCTGTTTAAAACGAGGAAGGAAAGGATGCAAATCCGGAGAAATTCTTTCGGAAGCGAGCAAATAGGGCATTTATAAAGCATTAATCGGGACGGGAAATTTGGATTAGCTCTTTTATTTTCCTGATACACCGTATGGACATTTTGTTTTTTGATTTATATAATAGATGATCATTGGAGATGTTAGCATAACTTGGCATTATGCCGAGATGTATGTCATATGCTCTGATTGAGTGACGCATTATTATTATCTTTCCAAAAATAGGAAATTATCGGGAAAGAAAATTCTTGACCTCGTATCGATAACGTTATATCTAATGCGTTGTTATTTTCTCCACGTTTATAATTTAGTTCAATGCGATGCATGAAAATGCATTGTCTACTTAAACGCTCAAAAAAAAAAAAAAATTATATACTGTATATATATAATTTTCTGCGGTGTACTCGATAAATTATTAGGTTTAAAATAACTATTTTATAAGCTTATACGGATCGAACAAATTTCAGTTTATTTATATTATAAAACACGTAATTTTGAAAAAAATACGTTATATTAAATGAATTTACAGTATAATATCAAGCTCAGATCTATCACTCGTACATAATAGAGATTATGTAATGGAGAAAATCAAGAATCATCGTAGTTAAGTGTGATAAGAAACTGCACTTTGTATTAGATTTGCGAGAAAGAAAGAAAACTCTATACGATTTTTTCATTTACATTTAAAATGTAGGAAATTCTCTTTGTTTTTCGTTACTCGTTTTTGACGTAAGAAGAAAACAAAGATGGCAGATTTCATTCGGATTATTTCAAGCGCAAAACTGATTTATTGACTTGTTTTAATGAATTTTTATTTAATTCTTATTTTTTTAAATAATGCGAAAGACAAGATTTGAATTAGAACGAATATTTAAAATAAAAACATTTTTAAAGAAGTTGGATTTCCTGTAGACGAAGAATGCTTACATTAAAGGATAACTTCAGAGATTAAATGGAGGATACGGTGCGATATCGGTTAACAGGTTTCGTTCCCAATAAACACATAAATCATTACAGTGTGACATTTGCCTATTAAATGCTTCCTTTATTGATTTTAAACCCGAATTATTCTGTCAATTGACAGATTTATTATTCTGTTTAATTGCGGCAAGTCGCTATTAATTTGATGTCTGCTTCCACAATTTTTCACGCGAAAATGACACTAAATGACGAAAATGTCATTTTCTTTTGAAAACTTGTGATAAATAACAAATCTCTATAAAGATTTGATAATGACCTGATCCAAGTTGCAATTTTAAAACGGTCACAGTAAACAGTATTTATAAAATAAATAAACAAAATAATAAAATACATACGCGAAGATTAAGTATAAATTTAATAATAATAATAATTATATTTTAAAGAAAACACGAGCAATCCCTGAAATACGTTCTCACTTCTTTAAAATTTAAAATGGAGTTTACAGCATTTTGAATTGAAAAACGAAAGGAAAATTTAACCTCCGCTAATTGTGACGTGAATAATTAAAATGCAGTTTACAAAATGGAAATGTTACAACGGCATAAAATAATAAAATCTCTCATTATTATATTTAGCAATTAATTATTTTCTTTATTACGCGATAACCGCAAAGTCCTTTACGCGTGTACACACCTCCTTCATTCTATGTACGAATTTTTTATTTATTTATTTTTTTCTTGAGAAATACAGAAATATTTCCTGTTGACGGTGAAAAAAGTTATTAAAACAATCTCTTATAATTGTTTTTAGTGTCGCAAGGAACAGACATTTTCTCTTTTATAATTTGGTCAAAAGGATTTTAATAAGTTGGAAATCTAACACATTTTCGCTTCTGTCGTACGCTTACTCTTGTCCTTCCTACTGAAGCTCTGTAAAATAAAAGAAAAAATTATTATTTTTCACGCGAAAATGACACTAAATGACGAAAATGTCATTTTCTTTTGAAAACTTGTGATAAATAACGAATCTCTATAAAGATTTGATATTTATCAAGATTAGCCAAGATTAGGGCTAAATCTAGATTTTTTGCTATTCCAAGCGTGCGATTTTTGTTCTTTAAATATTTAAACTTGGCTCAGAAAAATACAAAAGAACAATAATTAAAAATTCTGTAATTATCACGTGATGATTAATGAGCGTAGAGTGTGCAAAGTCAAGTTTTGATAATTATTTTGTAATTAATAATTAAAATGTACCAATTTCACTGATATTTCCGAAAATATTGTGTGAAAATTGTAAACACGAAAGAATTATTAATAAATATTTTACATTTTAAGCATGTGAATATTAATAAATAGTTTGAAAATATTGAATAATTATACAAATACAGTACAGAAAATAAATAAATATCATTACGAGTGTAATTCTCTTCCGATAGATGGCGACACTCATATTTATATTTTTACTTAATAAATCAATACAAAAAAAGGGCACAATAGTAATTCAGCTTTTTCGCTGCCATCTTGGATAAACGTCTATATTCTGTTCATCTTTACTTCGTTCTGCTTTTAAACAAATTCATATGGTGGAAGCCCACACTTATTGGTTATAGGATTACAAACAACTTAGTTACAAAATAAGCGTGTTTTATTTGTGATAATCACTTTCTCTCTCAAATACAAAGCGGTATTTAAATTTGACATTTTGGTTACGACAGGTTACGTTGAAGAAATATGAAGACGGAAACCGTTTCCGCTGCAGTAAGCAAAGGAATGAGTTAATCAGAACAATGTCGAACGGCCGAAACTAGCAAGAAGCTATCCATCACGCCGTTGAGGAAGAAAACAAAACGTGGGAAATGAATTTTCCCATAAATAACGTCGTATACGTTGTAATTATAAATACTGTTGTTAGTTTCTGTATCGATGAAGACTTGTACGAGTCCGTTTCTGATTTAGAGGGATTTTCTCCTATACTTGAAGACGGTACTTAAATGTAACTTACTGTATACTAAGTACAGTAAATACGAATTCAATACTTTTATGTATTAACACTGTATGCATATTAAGAAAAATCTGTAGAGTTACTTGACATTCTTGTTATGTCAAACAACTACAGACTTTGTCACGTGTTCTTTGCACCTGGCATATTTTGGTGCCAACAGCGTGACCAATCATAAATACAAGACCGGAAGAATACGGAATGATTTTGTTCATATCCTTCCAGAACTGCGCCAATGTAATTTTACTGAACACCGGGAGTTCGGTCATGGGTTCACGCCTTGCCCGAACCAGCTGGCCACGAGGAGTTTTAAGGGTTTTATCTACGTCTGTAACGCCTAAATAGGGGCCAGTTACACTTAAAAAGACCTCCCGGAAGGCATTATTCCCCGCGTAACGACCATCATAAACGCATACAACTACTATTACATGACAATTACGCCACACTTTACCACGGGGCGATATCGCCTAGAAGCTCATGCCCAACTAGCCGATACAAGACAAGAAAACACACCTTATTAATAATTGAGGAATTGATTCTTTAAAGTTTCGTTATAATAGTTATTTCAGTTACAGAGAAATCCCTTTGTTGCTGGTACCATTGCTGGAATCATGAGAAGGATACTGCAAGTGTGACATTCAGGGCGGATCTAGTTTTTCGGGGCCTAGGGCTCATTGGTCCAATGGGTCCAATGGGGCCCCATTTTTTGTTAGATGAAGCATTATTACAATAAAACAAATAATACTATAAATTATCATTATTATTATATTAATATTATCTATTTTTTACTATAAGTGTTCATTGTTAATGAAAAAGTATTAAAAATTTATGATGATAATTCAATTTTTGTGGGCTCTTGATACTTGGGAGTCCAGGGCTTAAGCCCTATTAGTCCCTATGTAGATCCGCCCCTGGTGACATTATTTCGCCAAAATTTCTCCAAAACTTCAAAATATCATCGTTGTCAATTATGTTTTAAGAGAAAGAAAAAGCATGTAACACTGTTCTTTTTTCATTTTTGGGGCACTGAAGCTATTAAGCTTTGGTGGTTAAAGGTCAAAGAAGTGTGGAGATAGACGAAGTTAAGTGTTATATCTCGAGTGGGGTCGGACTTAATGAAAACTGTACTCGTTATTGGCATTTACAATATTTTTAAAAGCTCATATCTGTCAAAATGTCATATGAGCTACGTTATAATAATAATGTAAAAGTTATTTTTTAATAACATCTCGTAATAGATAGCACCACACAATTTTCGTGCTAATGTGTCTTACAAGTTAGTGTTTTATAAATAGAGGGTTTTAAGTTACGCTATTCGTGGCTGGATTATTTTAGATTGAGACTCGAAACAGAATTCAGTTAAAATTTTCTATATTTTCACTATAGTTTAATATTAACCTGATATTGTTTATGTTCTCTATTTCAATATTAATGCAAATTTTAGACAGTGTCGTGTATGCTTCTAGTGATCTGGAAGATAATTATATTAATTTCGACTTAATCCTTACATTGGAATCTAAAGACAATTTATTCTTTAGTCTCGGCATAAAATTTCCTTTTATTTCTATTGTGAAATTTTAGCTACGAGTGTTAAACTGAAATATTCGAAAATGAATTACGACTTAATTATAATTGATATACCAAAAACTAATAGAGTAAATTTTTCGTCTAAAGCTGTCAATTTTCTCTAATGATCTAAACTGTTGCTTACATTCAAATTTAAGTCTTAATTTGTTCTTTGATGTTCCTTTAGACACCATAAAAAGGTAAAGTATAACTATTTTCAATTTAGTATAAACGTAGTTTATCTCAATAAATTAATTTATTATAATTTTTAACAATAAAAATATTTTTAGGTATAATTTGAAAACCCAAAAAATAGATATTAAATAAAACACAGAATCAACGCAGAATATCAGAACAGCGTTAGAGCTAGTACTGTACTATGTAATTCCTGATTTAGTTAAATTTGGCATTTTTCTCTTAGTAAAGATTGTATAAGGAGAATTAAAAGGCCCTTTCACCATTTTCATTTCAAAAGTACTGAAGATACATTAACTGTGTTAATGTGGTTACATAGAGCATACCGGTTCCTTCACTAATTCCGGCTGGCGTGATTACAA
This sequence comes from Centruroides vittatus, assembly GCF_030686945.1. Taxonomy (NCBI): domain Eukaryota; kingdom Metazoa; phylum Arthropoda; class Arachnida; order Scorpiones; family Buthidae; genus Centruroides; species Centruroides vittatus. The sequence goes on along the minus strand of NW_027122478.1, from coordinate 47,446 downwards.
ATTTTCCGAGTCGTCGCTACTGTTTGATGGTACATAACGTTGCCAGACGTACAATAACGGTAGGTCTACGTGGTAGCGATTTCTGAGCGCTACCACGTAGGACCTACGCTTAGGGTGCGACTATGCAGACGCGAGCGAGCGAGAATATGTGGCGAGAAGAAGCGAGAAGCGATAAATATCAAAACCTGTCAGATATGTGAGAGAAACAGAAATTCGCTCTCGCCAGCGATATTTCTTGCTTCTCGCTTGTGCATGTTTTCGTTTGCGAGAACTATATCGCTCGCAACCTCTCGCTCGCTACTAAATTCGCGCCTGCATAGTCGCACCCTTATTGTACATCTGGCAGCGTGGACAAACCGACACAAGCGAATGTGCATGTTCTGAGTAATTGCGTTTAGCGCATAAATTTATAAATTTCCCGTGTCTTTTGCCTACAAAAAATTTCGGTAATACAATGTAGAAAACTGTTTTCCGTGGCGAACATTCGTCGAAGTCGTCTCGCCGCCATTTTGTGAACAATACATCCGTTCCTCGCGAAGTGGAAGCTCCTACAAAGATTCTTTTCTCCTTCAGTCGCTATCTCGTAAGACGTACTCTTAAGGGTTGCCAATTGTTCGGAATTTCAGTTATTTTTTAAAAAATGTTCCGAAAAGAAAACTGTAAGTAACTATTTTGAAAAATGAACGAGGTGTTGTGTTTTTTTTTGTTTCTTTTTAGCTTCTCCCTTTTTTCTCACGAGAAATTGGAACTCCTAATTGTCAGTCTGTAACTGATTTTTGCGATATAATCGAATAATCAAATTAAAGAATAGTTTAAAATAATTACTTGGTGCAGTCGACTAAACTAAGAATTAAATAAAAATGAAAGAAAAACAAAATAACTTTTAAATAGAATAACTAGAATGAGATAAGTATTTTAAGATTAAGTAAATTAAATCAATTATACGTTATTTGACTAATTCTTAAATATGTCTTCTGCCAACCAAGCAAATTATTAAATTACTATTTAATTCATTTCTATTTTATCTTTTCAAAATATATTTTCAATTCACTAAATATTATTTACAGGAGTACCCATACGAATATTTATATCTATACTAGAGTTATAATCAACACACAAACAACAAAACCATATATTTATTATAAAAGTACCATTAAATTGCACTTAATGAAAAATCGTTTCGTTTATAATAAAAACAGTGGTAAAAGAATTGAATATTTATACAATAATTAATAAAATGAGAATAAAACTATATATTTATGTAAAAAGGGAGTAACTGAAAAGAGCGCAACTTGGTGTTTCCACTTCTTATCAGATGACGTGAGAAAATTTATGATATTTACAAATTTTCTAATTCTAATTTTAAATTAGAAGATATATATATATATATAATTATTTATCTGCGAATGATAATTCGGGTTATTTTTTCTTTTATTCCGGACAAGTTTTATCATGTTGTAAATAAGTTAATCGAGTATCGTTGTTAAATATATCACTTAATGAATTTTGCCACTGAGCAAGAACATGCTGCTGGAACCAAAAATTGGTCGATCATTAATCCTTCGTTATCGTCAAAAGTTAGAAGATGCAATATTGCATATTTCTGATCGCATTGAGTCTTGAATTGCAGAGGGACGAGATTGCACCTTTCTCCGACTTTCCTGAAAATTATTAAAAAAATAAATAAATAAAAATACGCCCTTTATCTAATTAAAATTTATATATTGATTAATTACGAGTTTTATTAATATAAATGATTAATTATAATAAAATTTTATAGAAAATATATTTAAAATTTATGTCGCCATCTGTTGACGTGCGGTAAAATGATATTAGCGAGGTTGAAGCCGAAGTTTTAAACGCGAAACGTGTACGTCGGACGTTCGGCGCCGCTTTCCTGTAAGCCTAAAAGTTTGACAATGGCGTTTGGAATGTCGAACACGATTCGACTGACTTTCCAAACACAATTGTCAAACTTCTAGGCTTACAGGAAAGCGGCGCCGAACGTCCGACGTACACGTTTCGCGTTTAAAACTTCGACCTCAACCTCGCTATTATAATTTAATAAGGAGGGCTCAAAATATTTAAGAATCACCGATAAATATCTTTTATTTAACAGATTTAATTTGTATTATAAATAATAATAATAAAAAAATTGTACAAATACTTACAGACACGTTTCGATATTCAAATTTTGCTTAACTTCTTCGACGTTTACAATAATTTTCCATTCTCCCTTCAGATTTCTTGCTCTGAAAGGTGTTATATGTGATACCACACTGGGGCATATGTTATTCCAATTATTTTCGTCTATAGGAGGGACTTGTCCGTTAGTAGGAGCATTACTGGAATTAAATAATGCCGTAACTCCGCTCAGTTTACTGAGAAAATTGTTTTCTTCTGAAAGGGCCTTCAAAATTTTCTCTCTGAAAAATTGTAAATGCATAAATTTCAGGAATGAATAAATTAGCAAAATCGATCAATTAAAATTTGTTTACTTTGGATAATCATCGTCCGTGGTGCATATTGGGATATTGTTGCTCTTGGCACATTCCGGTTTATCCTCATCGTCATTCACGTTGATTCGCACCTCTTGAACAATTGTAGAGTCACGAGAAGTATCCGTTTTAGGTGTCGATGTAGCAATATTACTAGGGGTAGCATATGCTTCTTTGCTAGTTTCATCCGGAACGGGAAGTTCATAATTTTGTGCCGCTTCTGTGGAGGATTCGCTGTACGTAATAGGTTGAGTTTGAGTATAAACGTGTACTGGTTTTCCCTCCTTATTTCGGACATATCGTTCGTCCACTAATACACCATCGGTATCGTTAATCGCGATTTCGCGAAATACTTTAAGAACAGATGGATCGTTAGAAGATGTTTTATACTGTTTTGTTACTTGACGTTTACTTCTACGATGCGAAGAGCTCTCTTCGTCGAACGGCTCATCGTCATCGTCGAAGTCTCTAGATCGAGTATTACTATTATAGCGATGGTTTTCGTGATTATGTGACTCTTCTTGTGGTTTATACTCTTCTTTGTTCTTGTAACTTCTGTACTGATCCGGTTTATCGTCGTCTTTATCGTAATCGTTCGAAGATTGTTGCTCGGATTCGTGATCTTCGTTATAGTCTCTGCTTTTTTCTGATCTAGTATCGTCATCGAATTTCCGGGATTTTTCCGAATTGTATTTTGGCAAATTGTGATAATTATCCCGTTCATATTTCAGATGTTGAGCTGTTATTTCTGGCCTTTGAACTTCTTCTTCGGTTTTATGGTTTTCGAGGTTTTCGACAATGTGCCCATTGGCACTCCTGCCTCTTGTGTATCCATTAGGATAAGAGCCCACGACCGTAATTTTAGGTTGATTGATAGCGTGGTTAGGTACTGCAGCATACTCTTGATTAACTAATGCTTGGCTAGGATTTGGATAAGGTTGTCTGAAATTAGATACGGGATTGATTTGATGGATTTGAGGTTGTTCCTGAGGTCTGTAATTAACATAAGGAACAGATTGGATCTGTTGTCTGTAAGGCAGTTGTGCTACGTAATTTGGCTGTATTTCAGGTCTGTAAGCTACGGGTAAAATTTGAGCGTTGGGTTGTACTGCGGAAGCGTATTGCACTGGTGTTCTGTAATTATTTACAGGTTGAGTGTGATAAGCAACATTAGGAGGATTCGACTGTGGTATAATTCTATAAATAGGTCCAATTGGATTGCGATCTGTGTATTGAATTTGTGGTGGTGGTTGTTGTGCTAAATATCTATGATCGAATATATTTGGATTCAAAGTCTTGTCTTTGTCCTCGTTAACTTTAGAGTCTTGAATCTGAATGGGTTTATGATAGGATTGTTCCTTTTCTTCGACAGTTTGGGATAAATGTCCAGAATTAATATGAGGGTTTTGTGATCCTTCAGAATAACTGTTTACTTGTTGGGGTTTGTAATATTTCTCATTTATAGATGGCTGATGTTCAGATGGGGGAGGAGGAGGTGGAGGAGGATTTGGAACATCGTGAGTGTTGTAACTTTCATCTTTTACACTAGATTGAGGGTTGTCGCTTTTGTTTACATTGCCCGAAAGATGATCGAGGAAGGAAACATCAGATTTTAGAAGAGCGTCAAATGATCCTGGAGCAAATTGAAACGGACCAAAATATCCTTCGTGTCCTTTAGTCGGTTGAGGAAGATAGTACCGAGGTCCTCTTATCACTTGTTCATTCTGTACAACTTGACTGTCTTGTGGTTTTATAATTGTAGGTGCACCTTGATTTACTGGTAACTCTTGAATATTGTAATTTTCATGAATAGCTACTCTAGGTGGTCCAGCATATACTATTTGAGCATTTTGTTGAGGAGGTTGTAGAGGATGAGCTTGTGGTTGCTGAGGAACCGGCAACTGTCTGAGATTGTCGACAGAAGGAAGAGGTCGTCTACTGATAATTATGAATTGAGGCACCGGTTGTCTGCTGTTTAGGGGCGTCTCTTGCTTTTTATATCCCACAGCGGCTACTGGAACCACTTTTGGTCTTTCAGCTACTTGATATTGTGGATAATGTAATGCCTCAAAAGGAGGTTTGTATGGAGATGCAGCAGGTTGGGTATACTGATTAGTAGGATTACTTTGTTGTTTGGAATGAACAGCGGGAGGTGGAGGTGGCAAAGGTGGTGCCGGTCGAGGTGTCGATTTGAAATTTGGTTTATTTTCAGATGCTTCAGGCGGTTTTTGCGTAAGTTTCAAAGGTAGTTGAAGTGTCGGGATAGTATAATCTAATGAAGGAATACTTCTTAGTCCTAATAGATCATATAACAAATTAGTCCCTCCCGAAGGACTAAGGGATATTTCATTAAAATTCGGGAAAGTTTGTCTTTTCTCTTTTTGAGTTGATTCTTTATTCTCACCATTAATACTTCTACAGAAAATAAATATGGAGATGACAGCGTAGAGATATATTGATGAAGCCTTGAAAAATTAATTTTTTAAATTAATTACCTATAAAATTTCCTATTAAATTTTAAATATTAAATATCCAAAATAATATAAATATATTTATAAAAGTACACGCATATATGATTACTTTCTTCTTAAAAATATCAGCAATTAAATCATGTAAAGATCATAGATGCATATTCTCACGTGTCATACAAGAATCATTAGAAGAGATCTTGATTATATTAAGCGGAACTTCTGTGCTAGTTTACAAAAATAGGAGTAATAAACATGAATACAATGCTTTACTTATATATATAAATATATATATATATATGCCTATACCACGATACATAGAATACTACTCAACTGTTTGTCAGTGACCTGATTATTCAAATACGGAAACAATTTCCTCAGGCAAAAATCCACTTTCTACTATAATATAAGATCTTAGAGATATTATCAGCAAATCCTTATTTTTCTGTATTACTTTTTCTAGAGATATCCCTGACAAGTGAATCCGTTATGCTTTCTGCTCAAAGATAGATAGTCCGAATATTTTCCCTATTTGTTTTCAATTATTCGTGAATCACAGGAGAAATGGAACAATCGGAAGCACCAGAAATACTAATTAGAAATTTCCCCGGTATATGCCAAAGGGTGCAGAATGTAATATATTTATATTAATCTAAACATGACCCAAAACTTTCTCACAGTTTAGAATACAATTAAGATTATTTTTATACTTTATGGAGTATTTATAACAGGTAACTCCTCAAGCAAAATATATTAAAAAAAAGATCAGAATTAGATTAAAATATAAATTAATACGATACTATCCTACAAAAGACGAACAATTGCAGTTTTTATAATTGATTTACCTTTACTTTCTCTGTCTATTTTTATAGACAGTTATCAGAAATAAATATAATAATAATAATTAATAGGCGTGGTGCTGATTATTCTAGGATTAAGTTTTGTAACGGTCAACGCTTTTACTAAATTATATTGCGTGACACTACATTTGTTAAAGATAAATAGGGCGAGATGCGGAAGAAAACTCGTTTTGAAGTTCGAATTACACTTGAATTACTATAATTTCCAATATTAAAACTTAATCTTCTTTTGTAGTTGATGTATAAAAAGTAAGAAAAGAATGTTTCCAAAAATAATTCGTCTCTCGTTTCTATAAACTAATCACTTTTGTCTAGTTATTTTTCTTCCATCGTTATTTAATTTCATGCAAGAACCAGTTTAATCAAAATAAATAAATTCATTATTTGTACAGACAATGGGCAGTGTATTTTTAAACTTAAAATAACAATTCCCACTTCTGAGCTTCGGATTTCTTTAATTTATTTTTGAAAGCGTAAAGTTCCAAAAAACTTATTTATATACACTACTTTTTCTTCCAAATTTCTTTAAAATTTATTTCAGAAGTGTACAAAAAATATTTTATAACTTAAAAAAATAATATAATTACTTATTAACTCGTAAAATAAATTAATTTATATTAAATTTTGATGATTAAACCACACCAAATTGCTAAATTTCTGTAGAATATGGAGTGATAATATTTAAAAGATAAAAAAAAAAACAAAAACTAATAATTAATTAAAATAAATAATTTTATATTATATTAAAATAATTAAAATGAAATTATTTTTTAATAATTTACTTAATAATGTAATTAAATAATTACATTTCAAATTTATAAACTGATAAAAGTTATAAACGATGCCATTAAATTATGAGGCTATAATAAAATTTCAATTCGTTTAGAAGTTCTTTAATAAAAATTAGGTTAAAGTCATTTGTAATTTGATGTTTTCTTTAATTGATTCATAGATCGAATATATAAAAACGTACAAAATAAATGCGCTTTATCTCACCATTTCCTTCAAATTATTAATTAAAGTGTTATATTGAATCAAAAATTGTAAATGTAAAAGCACAAATAAATGTTTTTATTAATTCGTAAAAGTATTTGTTAATACAAAATTAATGCAAAGAAGAATCGTTAAAACAAATCGAGTATACGCGAAAGTAACTTCAGTAAAACCTGTCCAAAGCGGAAACCTGCCTAAAAAATCGGGAAAAATTCTTAGAAATGCAGAGATTTTCTAAACCTGTTCATAACGGAAGCCTACCAAAGCGAAAAAAATACGAGTCCTGTTCATACAGATTTCATTGTAGTGTAATTTCTCTGTTATCATCGCTTTCACGTCTATTCTTAATCCGTTTCACTTGATAAAAAAAGAGGAAACGTGCGACATAAATACAACTGGTAACTGATGACTGAAACTTCTCTTCCATACCATTTATCTTAGGTGTAAAAGTGATTTTAATAATGATATGAATGCCTAACAGGAATTATAACACAAGCCTTAATAGAATTGAAAGTAAATGGAAAGGATCCATCCATCCTTTAATAAGGATAATTGCTAAATAATTGTCAAATTAATCGAAAAAAAGTGAGACATTTAAAAAGAGAGAACAAACGTAACCGAAAGCAGACATTAAAAAAATAAAACAAAACAAACATCACCACAAACGGATGACAAATTTTAAGACCTAACTGATCAATGGAGCGTTTCACAAACATAATAAAAAAATTATAAAAAAGAACTATATTACGGTAATTATTGAAACAGGAAGTTCTATTGTTTCGTTCTTCCATCCGTCTCTATTTACTTCTGTTTGTTGAACTTAATAATGTTAAAAAAAATATATAAAATTTAATATCTGACACAAGCATCGTTCCAGAAAATGATTTTTATCTCTTGAAAAATTTTCCTTTCTTTAGAGGATGGAAGAATTGGAAAAAAAGTAAAATTATATGTTAAATATGTATAATATAGAATTATCTTTTACGGTCGAATAAACTTATCAAACAGAATTGGTGAAATCAGGAAACAGAAATTAAAATATGTCATTGAAGTGTAACACTTAAGGCTATTGCTTAATATCCTTAAGTGTTAAGGCTATGATATGATGCAATAGATAAATATATCCATTAATGTATAATGAAGTGTGTTGAACTTTTCTAATTTTAAAATGTTTCAGGCATATATATATTCAGACTCTATAGTTTCTAAAGAGTAGCTAGAAGTTATAAGAGATATCTTGCTAAAGAAATTATACATTGTGTTTCTTATATTATATGATATTGGTATTCGATGAATAATACAGAATTCTTTAATTCTGAGTCGGAGAGATTTGTGTCTGACACTACGTTACTTCCTTATTGACCAAAAAATGAAGTTAACAACCATGTCAAAATTGTTTTTAGCAGTAGACCTTTTGTTCATCTGCAGAGTAGGAGGAAACTGCATCCTAGTAAACTATTAAAGCTTTTTTTTAAGTCTTAATTTTAAAATTAAATTATAATTCTGTTTGCATGTAAAATCAAATTTAAATTTTCAGCAAACTTTCCTGACCGAGAGACAGACAGACTCCACCAAAACTTAAAACACTAGACTAAACATAAAAGTTTGTTAGAAGAATTAAACTATTATAATTTTTATATAGAAAACTATTATTAAATTTTATAAAACCTTTAAATTAGTCACTTAAACTTCTTTATAATAAATGTTAATTTATTGGAATTATTTCAAATTTGATACTATTTGATATAGAAACACAATAAGAACAATTAAACTAAGATTAGTTTATAAGTTTTTAAGCTAAAGTTTTAAAATTGATGTAACGTCTTAGAAATTTACAAACTTACCATGTATAGTCCTTCTACTTCAAACTCGATGGAGAACTATTTTACAACTGAAGTAAATGTTTGGTGTCAACATTCATTTATTATAATGTGGGGGGAATTCGAAGCCGGGGAGGAAAAGCGATATATCTAGACGAGAATATCTGCCCTGATCCAATCCTTAGGCGTCATGCACCAGTGAAGAAAACCGCCTTCGGTATAGACTTGTCTGCTTTCTACCAAACACACGTGTTCACTCCCATTGGCCTTGATTGCGGCCATTCAGATAGACTCACTCGATTACAATCGATTTTAATCAAGATTTTTCCATTTTAGATTAAGGACCGTGATTTTTACGTGTATAGAATTGGGTCTCCTTAAGGAAAAATCTGAACAATGGTGGAGGATGCTTTAGTTTTTGGAATATTTCAAAATTAAATTTATTTTTGTTTGATAATTTTTGGTTTTGACTGAGGAAGTTTGAAACTTTCTGGCATCGCTTTATAAAAATGAAATTATTATATTGTATTATTTAAATTTAATTTTGATTACAGCTTTTATGGATTAGATACTTTCGTAAATTGATAGTTTTTATGATTAATACCTACAAATTAAAAAAACTTTGTGGTTGTTCATCAATAGAATTTAAGATAAATATACTCAAAGAACTTCGTTTTTGATCTTCTCTTTCTTTTTTTTATTATAGTTCGCAATACTTAAAGCTAAAAATGATCAATTTTTCTGATTTCGAGACTTAATTAAAGATCAAAAAATTGATTTTAACGACCTCTAATTGATTTTAATTTTGTAAAAATTATCTACTTCCTTAATGTCCAATCGACAAAAGTTTAAATAAAGAATTAAATTGTCATAATCTAGTTTAATGTAGTACGAGAAGACTAATGTGAAAATAAGATTTAAAAAGTTTAAAACAGTTCAACACACCATACATTATTCTAATTTAAGCTTTAACGGATTTGTTTTTCCGAAATGTGACACACAACTTGATGCACGATTCATATTGCATGTGTACAAAACAGTATACAGGCATAAAATAATGCAATTTCCTACTAACGTCGGAGACGATCTCTGGATGATAATTTTAAATCCTTACTAAAATCAATAGATATTTCACACGGAAAGTGATTAAAATATTTCAGTTCCCACAGAACCAGTTTCTGTGTGGCATTTAAAAATAAACTTATTGTTAGTATTTTACATCGTATAAGCATCGCATTGTCTTACTTTTCTTTTTTACGTTCTGTGGAATTAGTTTTACGTGCTTATTTTTCTCTCGAGTTCCTACAACCTTATTTTCTCAGATTAGCAAAAGAAAATACGCTAACGAAACATCTTACTGTGTACTCATTCTCAACTTTCCTCAATTAATTAAGTTCCAAATTCACTTTTTACAATGAATCGTGTCCATCCACCGTGTGTTACTCCATTTAAAAGTAATATAAAATGTATCTAAATGAAGAGTATTTGCAAACTTTAATTTAATCTCGAATAGAAAAATTTGTAATTTTCTACAGCTTAAAATTAATTCGATCGAAAATAGACGTCGACAATAGAGACTCGAGTAAATCGATAGGATCACGAAAGCGACTATTCATTTTCCTTCTAGGAAAAATAATATTTAATCTTTGAATATGTTAAAATTTTAATATTGTTGCTAATCAAATCCGATTAAATGTTGTAGTAACAATGGAATTTCTGAGCTTTTAAGTTTTGTTTCGGTTTTATTTTTTTTATAGAAAAGCATTTAGTTTCACAAATTTCCATTTTTGAAACGAACGAGAGCTCTTAAAAAGTTATTTAATAAGATAAAATGAGTGTAAGAAAGAAGTTTAAATTTAAAATTTTAATTAAAATTGTGTCTTTATAATTCGTTCTTTCACATACCTCAAGTACGAAAAGTCAGGTGGAGGAGTCGATCTTTATTTCGAGGTTTTTCTAAGATTCTTTTGAGGAGACCCCCAGAAAGCGGAGTCAACCTTTATTTTGAACGTTTTCTGAGGCTTTTTTGAGGAAAAGAAGAGAAAAAGAAGATAGATTCCTCCGTATGTCTTTGTTGTGTTCGTTCCTGAGGCATGTGTAAAGGACGGATTATGAAGCACCCTTTTTGCTTTGGAATGTTTCTGCAAATTTTAAACATTTAATTAAAACGAATTACAAGAAAATATTTATATTTTGATAAAATGGATTGTTTTTTTTTGTAGTTTACGTAAGTTATAGCTTATTTTTTAAACAGAAAATCTGTATAAGTTGGTTTAAATTTCATTTTTCAGGCCGTTATTAAGCAAATTCTTTTTGTAAATAACTAGTTTTCGAAGTCTAAAATTAAATAAAAATCTACAAAATAAACACACACATACACACGCTCTCTCTTCGGATTATAGTAAAATTTTAAAATTCAAAACTGTTACGGTAAAATGATCACAAATTAGACAAGTGAACAACTTAGATAACATCGAAGCTCTCATAATTCAGACATTAATAACCTGAATTTTAAAATTGTTAGTGGATTCACCTCAAAAGAGAAAAATCTCAGCAAGATTTCAAATATTAAATTGTTCAAGCAATAGGAAGTTTAACTTCATAAACTTTCCTATTTTTTTAAAACTGAAATAACTTGTTTCTATACTTACAAACAGCGTCGACCTCCTCACCTTCGTAAATAAGTTAATTAAAATATTACATAAGAATAGGAAGAAGATTTCAATGTGATTTATACACATGTCTATACAATATCTAAGAGTTTATATACAGTGAATATAAGTTTGCTCCTTCTACATCGGGTTCCTCTGTGATATAGGTTCGACTTACGTTGCTGCTTTCAATTTAAAAAATGTTAATTTTATAAATGGAAAGTTTCCATTCATTCGAATAGCGGAATTATGATTAACGAACATTGATGTAGATAGCGTTTGAAAAACATGAACGTAAATTGAAGTAAGGAAAATAATCAGATAGCTGATTAGCTTTTAAACTAGGATAATCAGATCAGATAATACTTTATCAATAGATGACAGTTATTGGAAACGATCCTGTTTCAATTAGAAAAGAGACGAACGATCTCGTAAATACCATTATCAAGATCAAATCGAACCGTTAAATGTAATGAATCGAGCTGTTTGACAAAGAATTTATTAATTATAAAATAATTTCCTTACTGTAAGTCACTAATAAAGGGAGTTGTTAATACAAGAGCAGCGAATCAAAATGCCACACGAAACACGAATACCGAATTTTTTTGTAAGGTCAAACATCTTTCGTACTAGAAGTTAAACTTCCTGAATATTTTCCTGTCCTTGAATTATTGCCAGTTTATAGTAAATTTTAAAAATTCTTTATTTTTCATACTTCTCTTAAAGTACGAAGTTTTTTCTGATATTAAATATAAGACAGAACCAGAACAATAACACGGCTTCCATTCGTAAAAATAACGACTGCTTCGTAATAAAATCAATCCTATTTTACATACATATCAAACAAAGATTATATAATATAAAAGAAAATGGCAAGACAATTATAGAAAATGGATTAAATTTACTTGAACTAGAAAGAATTTAATTTGTTCTCGATGTGCATATCGTGCAAATTGAGGAAGGAGTTTTATCATCGTAGATAACTTATCAGTTCCAAGATCCTAGCTCAAAAAGTTTCCTGATGATGAAATACGCTAAAAACATCTTCATCGGAATCGTTAAAGTATAAATTACATTGTACACTTTCGTGTTTCTCCTCGCACTTAAGCCAATAAGAGATAACGTACCTATTTTTTTATTATTTACTTTTAAAAATTACAATACTGTTCTATATATAAAATTAGCGTGTTTTATCCTACTTTGCTTGGTAATTAATTAATTTCTTTTAATTTATATACCAAGAAAAAAAAAATCGTTATTTTATTTTCTTATCGATATAAACTTCGTAAACAAGGAGAGTTTGTACGTTGTATTTTTACCTTTTTAAATTTAATTTTAGATATGTACGCTTCAATAAATATAATAAGGATACCGGGTTCTTGATTTATACGCGTTTTTTTAAATCTTAAAAATAGTTAAGATTTAGTTTAATAATTTATATTCGTGTAGCTAAAAATAATAATAATAATAAAGCTATGTATACATTTTGTTCTTTGAAGCTAGGCTGTTGTCCGCTTAGAACGTTACCGTAAAATCTTTTTAAACGGTTATATATTTATTAAAAAACATTCGAAAGATATTTAAAAAGTCGTTAATAAAATTTAAATATCTTTCCTTCCAATGGAGGAGTATAAGTTCGTTACACTTTCTACCTTCACGCACTAAATATTACATTGGGAGATTGCCTCAAGAATAGCTTTTATCTTCTTCTTCCATAAACGTTATATTAACGACAATGGTTTGTTTCCAGGAAATCCATTCGGGCCTCTGAGATTATATATATATATATATAATATAATATATTGTTTACTTCTTAAATAGGTAAATGCTTAGGATTAGATTAGGATTCAAATATTTAAAAGTTTAATACAATCAAACCGCTGACGTGAACGTAAAAAATGCCTTTTTGTTAAAACAATTCCCGAAGAATGGCCGCTTTTTAAAGAGATTCAACCGTATTTATAGTTTATACTATAAAATTAATAATCACAAAAGCGTACGGTAGTTGAATTGACATACAGAAAAGGCTAGCATTTATAAAATACTAGAATTAGTTAAAATTTGTACAATTAATAATGTACAGTGCACGCGATACTTTTTTTTTGGACTTCCCATGGGCATTAAGAGAACTTTATTCCATGTCAATCGTGGGCATGGGAGGGAGACGGTCCTAACTTCTCCGAGACTGAACGTTCGTGTAAAATGCATGCATTTACACGTGTATTTTTTATGGACAAAATAAAAAGTATAAATTGTAGATAAATAAATTAGAAAACTAGAAAAAAAATTATCCTTTTTTTATTAACGGGTTTTCAAAATATAAGTGAAAAAACAAAGGAAAAAAAATTCAAAATGCGATTAAAAATATAAACATATAAATAGATTATTCTTTCACCTAATTTTATTACTGTATTATTATAAACTTATGACGTTAATTTTTTTGGAGAGTAGGTTACATGTTTTATTTTTTAAATAGCAAATTTATTTTTAAATTATTAAAGACTGTCATCAATGACGTATGTTTACAAATATGATTTAAAAAATATTAACAATTATTCATCCTCGCATATATGCGATGTACTGATAAAGCTGATTAAAATATTTTTATAATATGACTTTTAAAATTACATACATTCCGTCGAAAAAACCTTACAAATTATTCGGGTGATTTAAAATAAAGGGAGAAATTAAAATACTTTGCCCGAAATTTCTTGTAAGCTTAAACGAATTTTTAATTCCTTTCTCAAATATAAAAATTGCTTATAAATGTAAAACCCGACTGATATATTAATGCGTGTGTATAGATTAGACTATATTTTTTTGGCGTTTTCCGTCTTGTGGGCATTAATAGGGCCTTTTTTTAAAGGCCATCGTGGATAATGGTGCGACTTGATATTTGGAGACGAGGCCCGACGTATCCGGAAAATCCCGAATCCCCCAGAAGTACAGCCTGACACCGTCTTCCCATGCTTATTTTTAGTAAGTTCCTATTGTAACCGAATAAATTATCGTTTTATTTTAAACCGAAATATGACAAGTTTCTAAAGTGGTTGTAACTCAATTTTCTATATAACGTTGAACTACACAAAACAATTAAAAGTAAATAAATTCGAGAAATGAAAATCGATTATTCTTCAATATTAAAAGAATAAATAGGAAATATTATATTACAAAAATTTGGATAATACTATTTATAATATTTTTAAAACTTGATAAAAGGGGGGAGGAACATGTAGTCTACGTGTCAACATGCTATCGGACACGAAGCGTACTATAATATGGGAATTGTAAATGCCTCCACGTGATGGGGAGGATAAGTAAAAACATGACACTCTCATGAGACAAAAATGACTAGAAAAACGTTATATTCGACAGTTTATGAAAATCAATAGATTTAATCACTTTCCTTTTAATTATAACAAGCAATACATTACATAAACATAAAAGAAAAAAGTTATGTAAAAAATTATCATTCCTGCTGTTAAGACTGAAGAATTATTTACTTATGAATGAATTTTAAAACAAGTTATTGTTTATTTTATCGAAATTGAAAACTAAAACAAAAACTAAACACTACCGTTTTCTTGATGCTTGAAAGTAAACTGTGTTAAAGTGTATAGAATCAATCAAAACATTGTATCTTCATTGTTTCGTTAACTAGAGTAGGTCTGTTCATTTTCTTTCGTTAAAACAAACTGCATATTTGATTACTATCCCAATTTAAAGTTATTTTTTTTTGTGTGAAAGGATGTCAACACTCTTCAGTTATTTGTTATGGTAGAAATCTATTCGCTTCGCTGTAGAATAGATTTTTCTAAGATTAATCAACCCATTCTATTCACTTATAACGTTAAATGAGGACCTGGATTTATCTGTTTTTTTAAAAAGAAAGTTACGTGACGAATGTTTCTTTTCCTAAAAAAAAAAAAATATTTCCAATCTGTTCTGGTAGGACTCTATCGTTTCTATTATAAAATCTTCCTGTTTCGTGACAAATAAAATTTTGCCTGGCTACTGTTTATTTCTGTTTGTAACAGAAACGTATTACACTTATCAGAAAATCTGTTTTAAGCTATAAAAGCTTATTTAAAAAAAAATGCATGAACTATAAATATCCATAGCAAAAGAAGAATTGCTAATCACTTATTAAAGTATTAACAAGAATTTCTGTCTTGAAAAATTTGATGATATAATTGCTACTTTAAAATTCATTCATTACATTGACTTTCGATGATTAATTCATAGAATTATTTTTAGAATTAAACGGGAAAATTGCATGTTTCTAATTTTAAATTATTGGTGAATCTATTGAGAAAGTAGTGACGCTTAGCCTCAGATTCCTTAATCTCGGATAAACCTTAAAACAACTGTTTTGGATGGCCTATTGTTACCGGTTACGAAAGAGATCCCCCATTATAATTGAAGCTTTTCAGTGTATCAAAGTGCCAAAAATGTAGACCACCGAAAATTAGGATTTTGAAATTACCTTATAGTTGAATATCGTGGAGCGATGATCATTGTGTGATTTATTAAAGCTAGTTAAGTTAATGAAAGAACTGCTTGTAACCAATGATTTACAAACAGAATTAACTGAATTAATAGAAGTATTGTTTTCAGTTTTCTTTCCTGAAGTGTTTGGTGTTAACATTTACTATGAACGTACTGTACGTAGGCGGAAAGCGTATAGTAATAAAAGAAAGTCTAATTTTATTTTTATTTTTAGATTACATTCCTTCTTTACTCCATAAATTTATTATAGGTAAGTAAATGTATAAAAAACACAATTTAGTGATACTGGTAGTCACAATCGAATGACTTACTTTCTGTTTTATTTACGAGTCCGTGGAACATTTTTAATACAATGTAATTCTATACGAATTTTGTGATTTGTATAGAAATCGAAACGTAAGATAAAAGACAGTAAAATAATGTTAAAAATAATTCTTATAGATATACTGTATGTATGCAATTTACAAATGTTTATATTATGTAATACATATAATACAGTATAAACACGTGCAGAATTATTTTGAATTTCTTAAGTATAAAAATCAATCATTTGTTTTCATTTTGACTCTTTTCCCCCTTTGGACGCTAACAGGAACCCTTAATCGTGCCCATCATAGGTTCGGCCAGTCTCACAATGGGAGCGAGCAGTTGGTTGATATCCGGAGCCGACCATCCCCGAAAGATCCATCGATGGCCGAATGGATAAAACCACGAGTTCGCATCTGACTAACGGGCTGACCATGTGAAATTTTTCGGGTCTTCTTTACGTATATAACACCCGAATAATAGCCATAGGAAGTCCTTCCAGGAGGCATTTATCTCCCATTAACCGAACCAAACCATTACACCATCGAAAAATTCCTAGGTTTTTCGAGAGTGGTTCCCTAGAATGGTGTCTGACGTATCGGGTCGTCTCTTCACACTTATATTAAAACATTTGCGCTATCCATTGTTACATTAAATGTCTTGCATAATAACATTTTATTCATTTATTAGTGTCTCGCTACTGATGATTAAAATTTTTGCATAGTTATTTTTCACTAGTTTCATCTAACATATAACAAAACCTTTCAATAGTTTTGAAAATGTAATTAATTAATCCATTTTTCTATCCTATCTTCTTTAATTTAATAATAATAAAATTGCATTTAATTCGTAAAGTTTTAAAAATCTATCAGAGTTGAGAACAAAAGAAAAAAAAAGCAAGAAGACTGTTAAATGTAAACAATGTCACATTTTATATGCAATTTTAATTTATCCTTATAAATAAAAACTCCTGAAATGTACTTCTTCATACCTCTAAGTTGCGCAGCCGTTGACAACAGAGACGTTGACAACAGAGCCGTTTTAGAGACGAGACACAGTCTCATCAAAAATTTATATCCAATATAGGTTTATTTACTAAAACATGAAATCGAATTTCAAACCAAATTTAATTTATTTGAATTACATTAATAATAATTGATTGGAACTGATGTTAATAAGTTCTCTTTATACCGAATTTTTCAAATCAACTTAAGGACCTTGGCCGTACTTTATAAAATTATCATTTACATTTTTTAAAAAAATAAAACACATTTTTACCCTAAAAATTAGGCTTTTTGCTACTTATAATAATTAATAATGCAAAAGTTGTTTTTAAACAAAATTTCATAATAGATGGCACCACAAACAATTTTAATTTCGTGCTATTGTATCTTAGTGTTTTTCGCCGGATAAGTTACACAACTCATTGTTAGTGTATTTTTTATATTTTTTTTATTTAAACCTAACTGAAATTTCGATCTTATTACATAGTTTCATGATCATTCCACCAATGACTAAAGATGACATATCTCGCATAGTTTGTATATGCTCAGAAAGCAAAGCACTGGGAAATTTAGTTGTTCTCTAACCAATCGCCAATAACAACTTTTGTGGGCGAAGCAACTTGATAACACTGATAATTGTTGGTTCACGTCTGAATAAACTTTCCCCCGAATCAACACAATTTTTACATAAAATTACATTGGTTTGTGCATCCGTCTGTTCATTTTCTATTAATTAATAAAAGTGTACATTTTCTCCTCTATTAAAAATAAATTTAAAGCGATTTACATTTGGAAATTTGTAAGAATATTATGAATAATTCAACATATTAAACAATTAAATAAATTTAAAATTTATTAATTAATTAAAACTAACACCCAATATCACATTGAATTGTTATATGTAACAGTAAATAATCATCTTTGAACGTTACTTCCCTGATTTCTTATTGTCATAAATATATTTATTCCCTTTTCATAGCCAACAAATGAGAGACAGTACGAATAGACAAACATACAGTAAGAATAATAAAATCACATAAACTATAAAATAAATAATTATTCCAGTTTTAAGAACAAACTTTATTTTGAAACAATTCCGAAAACGAATTTCCATAATCACAAATGTCTACGGACTTTCTTCCATAGACATTTGTGATTATGAATCAATTCTATTAAGAGAACTATAGTGCGTATATCTAGTATATCAGAGCCCCTTTAGCCGTCACTCGAGATAATCGAGTGACGTTTCCGGTCCCTAGGACGAGGACCTAGGGGCAGGATTTTGGGAAGCGTCATTTACAGCGATGACGCATAATATGTAAATGAATGGATGCAACGAACAAATTAGACAATGGTTCAATTGTGAGTTATCGTAAGAGGTGTTTGTAAGGATGTGTTGTAGTAAAGTCGAGGATATCACAGAATCTTCATTTGGTGAAATATTGCTGACTGACGAATTACACGATACATACTTACCAGGCACCGAGGTTTGCGGTGATCAAGTTGGCGGCACCTTCAGGGCGAGGCCATGTCACGCGGATGATGAAACATGTAATTTGTGATACGTCTAGCTACTAATCTAGCTCCAAAACCGTATCAACAGGCCTTGGATTCGAGCCTCCAGATTCCACGCGTGTTTTCGGGCCCTCAACTATTGTACGAAATTAGACCAATTCAAACCTCACAGATCTTCGAAATTCTAAACAGTAGATTTCAAGAACATTTGGTTAACATTTATGAATAAAGGCATGTTTGCTTTTTTATCAAAATGGCGGCAGTCAGGCTATCTCGCTTGTCATGAGTAAAATAAGGAGATAAGCCACCAACGGTTAGTTATTTGATCAAACACTCCAGTGATTACGCTTTCTAAACTCACGGGTTGTGACTGTGTAGTGAACTTATGAAATGTGTCGTACGTAGTCATATTATGTTTATCACTAAAGTACAGCAGTGAATGGTGATTGACTGTTAGTCACCAATTAACTGAGAGCATTGTATTACTCGTCGAACTAAAATGTCGAAAAAAAGTAGTTCATATTCAAACAGAAAATCAACGTAGCTCAACATCCGAGTACATGCAGTACATGGAAAATTATATTATCATATAATTAGTTTAGAAATGATACATACAGTTAACTGACTAAATTGTGCAAGTAAATTTTTAAACGAATGAGTAACTAAATTACAATATAATTTATATTTTTGTTGTATTTTTGACTGATTGATGTTATCAATTATTTGAATCATCACTTTAATGCGTACTACTTCAGCTGGATGGCTTATGAGAGTTATACAGCAAAATGGAAAACTTAAAAATTAATTTTTCTTCCGATACAGCGAAATGGTAGATAATGCATATGCAGTTATTTTCATTCATTGCACAATACAATGAGACAACTTTCCAAAAAAATATAAGAATTTATCTTGTGCCTGCCAGGGATCGAACCTGGGACCTTCCGCGTGTTAGGCGGATGTGATAACCGCTACACCACAAGCACTCGATCTGGTTGATGGTCAAATCTGATCAATAACGTACCACTGAATTACGTCCATCGTTCCGACCCGAAAGCATTTCGCCCTATTGGATTTAACGGTTGCGTCGTAAGCCGCAATTCACGATTCGACACAAGTCAAACTTTCAAGCTCATCGCGTTTCGAAATTAAATTTAAACTTAATAATCATTTTTATGAATGGAGACAAAGCCGGGATTACATTTCTCTCACAATTGCGTCTGGTGCATGAAACTCCGCGCTTTCGTATGGAAAATACTCGTAATTACAAAAAGTTCATTGCCCGTTTGTTCATGACTAAACGATTTCTTCTCCGGTAATAATAAATCCGAGTTTATCTTTAACTTCATACAAAGCGTTCACACTACTTTCATTATTATCCACATTGTGTAAATAAACATATTCACTGTTATATAATGCAAAATGCATGTAGAGCTTCGCTTTAAGCGTGCAAATTTAGTCCAGGGATCCTCCATGTGTGTTCGGCGAAATCTTCAGAGAGTAGGAGGCACTTTCTTGGTTCGGATAGCCACAAGTAAAACGCAAATTGATTTTTACTGAGTGAACCTGCGGTCGAGACATCACTGCGTTTCCAGATTATGAAACAGAAATAAGTCATTGAACAAATGTTCCCGTTGCTGTAAATTCGACAATTGCGAATTAAGTTTAACAAATTATTCCATAATAGGGGCTTTGCCCACTTGTTTCCAAAATTCGCAATTTTTAACACAAATTTCATTGGACTCTCGATGCGCTGTTTTTGCTTTTTATTTCCAAACTCGAGTCTGACCTTTGCCGAAAGCGAACGCACAAAACACACGGACGCTAGGTGAAAGGTTAATTACGAGTTGGCTTATCGCGAGCGTCGTTTCAGGTTAACAAACGAAAATGTTGGTAATTGTTAACATCTTTTAGCGAACAGCGGTCTCCAGTGGCGCAATTGGTTAGCGCACGGTACTTATAAGCAGTACTTGTGAGTTATGCCGGGGTTGTGAGTTCAACCCTCACCTGGGGAATGTGACAAATTCTTTTTAAAATTTCCTTTCGTTATTAGTAGGGTTGGGCGACCGGCTTTCGAGTATTCTTTTTGCGCTGTTCGGCTATCATTATAGCGAGAGAACGTCGATTCGGTGTCCGGTGCGCAATTCTTACAAATTTAAGCGACTTTAAGAAAGCACACAGATGTTTCACAGGAAAGCGATGAGCGTTTCGATGTATTTGCTCAAAATTGTTAAAGGGCCATCTACGGAACGCCGAGCACAGATTAACGCAAAAATCCGCGAAAAAAATTTACCTTGTGCCTGCCAGGGATCGAACCTGAGACCTTCCCCGTGTTAGGCGGATGTGATAACCACTACCCCACAAGCACCTGCAGAAATGTTCTAGTTAACTCGTTAAAAATTAGCTTTAGATAATCCTTTAATACATATCCTGATACAGGTCTTGTAAGACAACTCGTAATACAGGTCGAAAACCCTACTTATTACGAGTTGGCTTATCGCAAGCGTCGTTCGGGATCGATTACCTTCGCAAACGAAAATGCTGATAATTATTAACGTGTGTGGGAAAGCGTCATCTCCAGTGGCGCAATTGGTTAGCGCACGGTACTTATAAGCAGTACTTGTGAGTTATGCCGGGGTTGTGAGTTCAAGCCTCACCTGGGGAATAAGACAATTTTTTTTTATAATTGTCTTTTGCTATCGGCCGATTAGTTGGACTGGGCGCTTGACTTTCGCGTATAGTTTTTGCTCTGTTCGCCCTTCATCATAGTGAGCAATCGTCGATTCGGTGTCCGACGCACTTGATATGGGCGTGCAATTCTTACCAATTCGAGCGACTTTAAAGAAGCGCAGAGGTATTTACAAGCAAGTAAAATGCGTCTCGGTAAATTGGCTGAAAACTATAAAAGGGCCGTCTACGGAATTACGGGCGGAGATTCAGTTAAAAATTCGCGACACTTCCCAAAGACGTAAAAAAAATTTATGTCGTGCCTGCCAGGGATCGAATCAGGTTGTATGGCGAAATCTGGTCAATAACGTGCCTCTGGATTACGTCCTCCGTTCCGACCCGGAAACATTTCGCCCTGTCAGATTTACCTGTCGCGTCGTTAAGCCACAATTCAAGACTTGACACACGCCAAACTTTCAAGCCCATCGCGTTTCGAAATTAAATTTAAACTTGATTTGTATAATGTAATTAAAAAGCAAAGTCTTTGTCTTTTTCTACTGTTTCGAGAATTGACAATTTTTTCACCCGAAACTAAGTAAAAGAGAGGTCGCTATCGATAAGTGTTTGGATTTTCTGTATTTTATCAAATTGGAAATTGCATTTGCCATGTCCCTGAGATTGGAAAAAAATAGCCAGAATACTTTCTGAAGGAAACACTGTTCATGGTAAATGTTTGATTTTTTTGAATGTTTTTCTGATAAATTGCGACTTTACTGCGGGATTTATTAATTGTAAATAATATAATACCATATGTGTTCGCGTTTAAAAGCAGGTCATTATTTAAATTTTTTTACTAATAAAGGCCGGTGGTTAAACGCGAGAAAATAAAGTAAAAGAAATAATCAAGCTCTCATTCTTAGAAATTTTATTTTTGAGGGAAAAATCTCAACTCTTGCTACCACGTGTACAGATGAGAAATGTAAATATTTTGATACAGGCTACGTATATAATATCACTAATAAACACTCATATAAAAATTCTAATCATCACAATAACACCTTAAAGCACTGAAAAAACAATTTATTGCAATTTATTTATTAGATCAGCAGTGGAAAAATGTAAAAGGCAAACTTACAAGCATGAAAAGCGCCTAAATATGTTCTTAATAGAACATCTTGAGAACAATAATTTTTTTACTAGGAATCCACGAAGCCTGGTGACTGAACTACAAGATCTATCGTTGGTGGATGAAGAGATTGGTACTGTTATGGATTTTGAGAAGTTGTACCCTTCATGTCCCCCTAATACCATATGTCTTCGCGTTTAAAAGCAGGTCATTATTTAAATTCTTTTACTAATGAAAGCCGGCGGTTAAACGCGAGAAAATAAAGTAAAAGAAATGATGAAGCTCTCATTCTTAGAAATTTTATTTTTGAGAGAAAAATCTCAACTTTAGCTCTCTCACGTACAGATTACAAATATAAATATTTTCATACAGACTACGTATATTATTAACAAGATATAATATCACCAATAACACTCAGATAAAAATTCTAATTACCACAACCTTAATCACCTTAAAACATCGAGACACAACGATTTATTACAATTTGCTCAGTATGAAAAAATGCAAGGGGCCAACTTACAAGCTTGAAAACGCCTGGATATGTTTTTAACCGAACATCTTGAGAACAATAACTTTGTTACTAGTAATCCACAAAGTTTTGTGACTGAACTACAAGGTCTATCGTTGGTGGATGAAGAGACGGGTACTGTCATTGATTTTGAGAATTTGTACATTTCCGTAAAATTGAAATCATGCCATGAGCTTTTGATTGACATCTGTTCTGAAGACTGCATTATCAGAGACAGTGACGGATATTATTGTTTATTGGAAATAAAATATTCCTCAAACCTTAAAATGCTTTTATAATTAATGAAAATGGACAAATAAAACCAAAGCCTTTGTACAGCATTAATCTGTGCCTTTCTTCTAACTGCGTCTTTTTTCATTCAGAAAAAATTTAAAAAATTATCCCTGTGATCAGTGGCGTAGCGTAGTGGGGGCGGCAGGGGCGGCCCGCCCCGGGCGGCACTTTTAAGGGAGCGGCATTTTTTCAGAATAAATAATAATAATATCTTGTAAAAGTTTGAACCATTTCATTTCATATTTTTGTCGCACCTACGATTCGGACCGACTGAAATGAGCACGGAATTTTTCATTACTTATTCTGTGACGTAAATGGAGAATCCTCTTTGTTTCAATGAATGTATAATAATGACATCTTGCTCATTGTAGCGACTGACAACACCGTCTGTACTGACTTGTAGGGATTCCCCGTATTTTATATAAGGGGGCGGCGAAATTTTCCTCCGCCCCGGGCGGCTGACACCACGCTACGCCACTGCCTGTGATATTTCTGTAAAACTTATTATATCCTACTCCGCTACAAATATTTCATTTCTTTATTCCAGAAGAAGATTCGCTGATTTTGTCATGTTAACTCAATCGTAACTCTGTTGTTCCTAAATGTAAAGTTCACTATTTTACGGCAAAGAGATTTCTATTAGTAACGCAAAACATATAGGCACGGAGCGAATATTCAAGAATTCCATTAACGACGCAACAGATAAATCTGACAGGATGAAATGCTTCCGAGTCGGAATGGTGGACGTAATCCAGAGGCACGTTATTAATCAGATTTGACCATACATTAGCGCATGTGCTTGTGGTGTAGCGGTTATCACATCCGCCTAACACGCGGAAGGTCCCAGGTTCGATCCCTGACAGGCACAAGGTGAATTTTTACGTTTCGCGGATGTTTGTGTGAATCTCTGCTCGGCGTTCCGTAGACGGCCCTTTTAAATTTTTGAGCAAATTCACCGAAATTCACATCGCTTTTCTGCGAAACATCTCCGTGCTTTCTTAAAGTCGCTCAAATTTGTAAGAATTGCGCACCGGACACCGAAACGACGTTCGTTTGGCCCAGTCTTTAACATTAGCGACAACTCTTGCCAAACTGCACCACCAGTTGGAATGTCCAGTACATGGAACTCCAATCTGCAGAATGACATTTGTCAACTCTATGATCATTTCCACACGAGAATTGCAGCCTGCATTGCTAGCGGAAGAGAGTACAGAGTGCTGAACCGATCTTACGCACATGCTTATGGCCTCATGCGAATCATTGTATACCGTTTACTACTTATAGTGTGTGTGTAAATAAAATTTTCATCTTAGGGGACAATAAGTTTATGATTTTTTTTCATTTTCCAGTAATGTATATAGGTATTATAATATAAATGTTTTAATAATCTTTTTTACGAATGAAGAGAAAACCGAGTTTAAGTTCAAGTTCAAGTTCTTTATTGCCGTACAAAAGTACAAGCCCGGTACCGTGTAAGCACAACCGGAGAAGAGAAAACCAGGTTAAATTTCCTGATTGTGGTGCATGAAATTCCGAGCTTTCGTATGAAGAATACTCGTAATTACAGATACTTCATTGCCATTTTCTTCACGACTAAACTTTTGAGGTAATAATAAATTCGATTTTCTCTTTAACTGCTTACAGAGTGTTCGCGCCACTTTTATTATCTATATTGCTCAAATCAACATATACATTGTATATGTTACCGGCCAAATCTGATTTCAGGCCAAACTAATTAAACTAACCTAACCTAACCTATTCTAATAATTATGGTAATTTATTAGAATAGGTTAGGTCGGGTTAGAACGTGCGTCCCCACTGTTGCCTGTCTTCTGATTGCTGGAATCGGAGACGAGCCGTCATCTTCGATACCTAGGGTACATTATTCCCGTTTTTTATAATTTAAGTAGACTATGTTTGAATAAATATTGTTTATCTAATTGATTGCCTTTTAATTTTATTTTAACCATTAATATACTTGAATAATAATTCCAAATCAGTTCGGCCTAGGACAAACTAGTTTGGCCTGAAATCGGGTTTGGCCGGTAACATATACAATGCAAAATAAATATAGAACTTCGTTTTAAGCATGTATTTTTCGGCCAGGAATCTTCGATGTGTGTTCGGCGAAATCTTCACAGAAGAGAAGGTCATTTTCTTTGTTCGGGTAGCCATAAATGAAACGTAAACTTACTTTTATTGAGTGAACCTGTAAACGAAACATCACTGCCTTTGCAGATTATGAAACAGAAATAAGTCATTGAACAAATGTTCTCTTTGCTGTACATTCGACAATTGCGAATTTAGTCGAAGAAATTATTCCATGCTAGGAGCTTGTTCGTTTACTTTTTTCCAAAATTCGCTATTTTTAACTTAAATTTTGTGACGATTGTTCGATTCTCGGTACGCCGTTTTGCTTTCTATTTCTGAAAATGAATCCAACCTTTGCAGAAAGCGAAACGCACAAAACACACGGACGCTAGGTGAAAGGTTAATTACGAGTTAGCTTATCTCGAGCGTCGTTCGGGATCGTTTACGTTAGCAAACGAAAATGTTGATAATTGTTAACGTGTTTGGGAAAGTGTCTTCCCCAGTGGCGCAATTGGTTAGCGCACGATACTTATAAGCAGTACTTGTAAGTTAGGCCGGGGTTGTGAGTTTGAGCCTCACCTGGGGAACGTGTTAATTTCTTTTTAATGACAGAAATCCTAAGTTACGTGGGATAGATACTCTCCAAGAGCGAACTTTGAAGAAATCTCTGAAGAAGAGGATACGAATTTGCATTCTCGTCGTTAGAAAGTCGGGTTTAAAAAAGTACGTTACTTAACACTTTTTTTAAAGCTTTTGTTAGCCGTATAAGTTGGATCAAAAAATGACCCGGCGAAATTCTTACATTTTTGGACTCAGGAAACCTTGAAATGTCTAAAAATGCAAAAACCTTCAGGGGATTTCCTGTATGTTTGAATATTAGTATGTGCTGGAGGGCACGATTTTGTTCACCCAATTTAAAGCTTAATAATTCCCATAATTTTTGTCAAAAATTTCCGAAATTTTGTGTATTAGGGTATTGATGCTATTAAATTATGGTAGTTAAACGTCGAGAGGATGGTGGATCACATCCCGAGTACGGTCGGACTTAATGAAGATTTTACTCTTTATTAACATTTACAATTTTTTATGTAATTAATCTCTACCTTCAAAATTAAGCTTTTTGCCATTTTATAACTAAAAATACAAACGTTTTTTATAACAAAATCTCATAAATAATGGTGCCACACACAAATTTAATTATGTTTAATAATATAAAATTTATTTTTTTAATTAAGATCTCACAACAATCGGGAAAGTTACGCAACTCGTTGCTAGATTTTTTTAATAGGTTATTTAACAACTTTTACTACTCAAGACGCCCACTAGTACAGAAGTAAAATTTTAATGTACAGTGGAGTTGATCCGTACGAAGATGACGAATTCGTTCTTAGAGGATCGTAGTTCGTGGTCAAAGGTAGAATATGATGACACTTTGATTTAATAACTCAATTTTTAACTCAACCACACGAAAACATACAAATCACTTAAAGCT
The DNA here is from genome assembly GCF_030686945.1 of Centruroides vittatus. Taxonomy (NCBI): domain Eukaryota; kingdom Metazoa; phylum Arthropoda; class Arachnida; order Scorpiones; family Buthidae; genus Centruroides; species Centruroides vittatus. The sequence continues at coordinate 20,647 of NW_027122478.1, read as the reverse complement.
CAATTATGTAGCAAGTGCCTTGGTTGCAGCCTACCGCTCTGGGGGACCCGGGATCGAATCCGAACGGGTCAAGAAATCCCCAGGAATTTTTCGGGGGGGGGTCCGTTCGGATATGTCGGGCCCCGTCCCTCACCACCCGGTCGCCCCATTGTGGGCCTGGCCGAACCCATAATGGGCCTTATAAAAGAGGCCCTCTTAGTGCCCACAGGGCGGAAAGAGTTAAAAAAAATGTTCCTGGGTTGATGCAAAAATTTTGGCAAAGATTTTTTAGAACAGACCTTTCCTAGCAAGAAAAATTTAAGTACATTAAAACAAACTATAACACTTAGTCGTGGTATCGTTGTACTGACTAAAAATGTATGTTTCATGATAGTTTTATTGACCGTTACATAGCATCACCAAGTACTGTGTGGTAATTTTTTTCTTTTGTAATTTGTTTTATTCTGTTTTAAAATTTACTTCAACTGTATCTCTTCGTTAGGTGAACGATTCAAAGTTTACACTTCCCCCCATTTAAAGTTTGAGTACTCAGTCATGTATCAAGTGAGTTTAAAACGAAACGGAAACGTCACAAATATGGCGCCGAGCAAAACTCATATGCGCAACACGTACATCCGGGATTGCAATACGTCACACGCAAGTTGTCTACTGGCAGTTTGTGATCACGTGACTTTAAGACGCCATTATTCTTCCAAACAATGTGTTAGCGAGATTGAAACGAAAGCGTCGTGGATAAATTTTATCGTCTATACGTTTGCTGTCTGCAAACAAATTACCGGTACTGTTAAAGGAACCATACAATTATCCGGGACGTCTAGTCACTTTAATTTTAACCAAAGAAAAACTCCTAAGAAAAAGAATTGACTGTCATCTAAATTGTCATATTTTACTTAGCGCAACTTTTTACATCTCAAATGTTTATGTTCGGATAACAATATAATCCAGCAAATACAACATGTAAAAGAATTGATATTTCTGGAATGACTGTTCGAATTTACTCACACATGACGTCATTGCGCAGAACGATTCAAAGTAGAACAGATAAGTAGCGCACCTGTTTCTTTACATCTGTTCATCGTATTCTAAACTGTAGAACACGATGAACAGATGTAAAAGATAACAGATGTAAATTTCAAAAAAAAATCGAAAAATCGAAAAGTTCAAAATTATCGTTTAGAATCTAAACGATAATTTTGAACTTTTGTATGTATTCGATTTTTTTTTTCTTTGAAAGAGTAGCTATTGAGAATTTCATTAGAAAATTCGTCTTATACAAGACATAAACGCATTTTTCGACTGAAAAATATATAAAACTTATCCAAAAATCTGAGTTTATTATTGATCAATTCATATTAAAAGATAATGTCATCCAAAGTAAGTAACTCTACAAATTCGATAAAATGTTTTAAATTGAACTAATTATATAATAAATCATTTCTTCTAAATGTAATCCTTCAGCGACCTCTAAACAGATTCAAAGATATCGCAAAGTTTGTAATGCATAATAGTGACGTCCCACATTTATTTGAAGCAACGTCAATAAGAGGAACCGAAGAGTCATCACCCAGTCATGTAGTTAGAGATTTGGATCCAAAAGTATACAGTCGACCTATAGAAGTCACACGTGGATCTATCTCTGGGGTTGTCAGACAATTAATAACAAAAGAAAGTGCTCTGAGGACCAAAAAGGATATCGGTATGATTGTGGGTACGATAAGAAAAATGCCTTTCTTTGTGAAGTTGGATCAAGATCTCCTTGAAAAACTTGCACGTGTGATATATTATCAATCTCTTGGAAAAGGAAGAGTTATTATCAAAGAAGGGCAAATTCCTGTTTATATGTATTATATCGTAGATGGACAAGTTTCTGTCTCATATTCAGAAAGACATCCAATCACAGGTAAAATGTATAATTTCTGTTAATTAAATCTGTAATATCAAATTATAAACTTCCAAATTACATATTAAGAAAATTGCTGTAACTTTGCTATCTTATGCTATAATTCAATTAAAGTAATTTGATAATAAAGATGAACGGTTTTAAAAGTTTGCAGAGATTGTTAGTTAGGATTCCGTTGTGACTCGTGTCTTTCTTTCGCTTTTTTTTTTTTAATTATTAATTTTTAACATTTTTACCAATCATTAATTTTCTAATTATTAAATTTGTTATAAAATAATATCTTTATTACTCCGTTTGTGACTCGTATCGTAAATCTTTAATTTCAATTTATTAATTTTGTATCCATCAATGGCCTAATGTATAACACCATCGAATGCTGGTCATTGATTTGCACCTGACCACAGGTTGTCCACGTGGAGTTTTCCATGTTTTCTGCACGTGTCTAACACCAAAATAACAGCCAATTTGGCGTAGACTACTCTCCCATGACGCATTACCTTTCGGGAGCTCGTCCATGTATTGCGTTGTCTTATACCATTATTCCAACCCTATTCAGTAATTTTAATTATGGCTTTAAACACCCATAAATTGCATATCTTTAAGCTATTTAATTTATTTATCTTCTCATTTGAAATTAATTTCAATTATATTTCTATGTTAATTATAAGCCTAATTATATTTTTTAGATCAAATTAAAGAAATAGAATTTACTGAACTTGATAAAGGTTCTTATTTTGGAGAAATCAGTTTAATGCATAAAACTAAAAGAGAACTCACATTTACGTGTAAAGGTAAGAGATATTATCATTGTTACAGATTATTCTTAATTATATTAAGCTTAAACTTTATATTTTTTCGGTATTTCTAGTGTGAACTTCTTATAATACATTGTTTTTATTTTAGTGCCATGCCAATTTTTTGTTATAGAAGATGACGATTTTAATGCGCTATTAAGAGATATAATATACATTGATGTAGTTGAGAAAAGAAAGCACTTGGTTAACATGCCAGCATTCGATGGTATCGAATGGAATGAGAAACAATTGAAAATTATAAGCACATTCACAAAAATTGTTTCATTCCCGAAAGAAAGGGTATTAAATAAATTTATTTTCATATTAATATATTTTGAAAATGTCTAAAATTATTATATTTTTATACATCCGAAGGTCATCGTTGGTGGAATTGAAGAACAGCCAAAGGATGTTTATTTTGTAATTTCAGGAAGTTGCAAATTCGTACGCGCTGTGAAATATATAATCGAAACTGATGAACATAGAAAAACCCGATATTTGGCATTTAATGAAAAGAATGTTTCAAGTACATGCCAGAAAAGATATCATAAAGCTTTATTAGAAATCTGCATTGTGAAACATGGAAGTTATTTTGGAGTAGGTATGATATAGTACAATACTCTTATTTACTATTTTCACAATATACTGTATGCTAATAAACTGATTATAATTAAAGAGTAGGTGTTCAGAACTTTCTGCAGAAAGAATTATTAATCAAGTCTCTATCAAATTTGACATACGTGGTGTACTGAGTATGCGGTTTCGATTTTCGGGAACAAAGTTTACTTCAAAATTCAACCACCAAGAATAAATTTGGCGCTGCTGTTCCTTAGTATGCATATTGCTTCAACGAAGGAATAAAGTGCATAATTTTATTTATATTTATAAAATACAGATATGATTACGGTAAAAGAGTAATTCAGACAAAGTAGGTTTACCTATGGGAGAATTTTAATAAAATTTGCGGCTCGTTTATACCCGAAATTGGTAAAAAAAAAACTGTATACAATATGTGCATCATCTGGACAGCAGCGTCAAACTTTGCACTAACGCCTGAATCTTGATGTAAATTTTATTTCACGAAAATCGAAACTGTACACTCAGATCAGTAGTGCCACATATACCAAATTTAGTTGAGATTCTACTATAGTTCTTTCTGAAGAAAGGTCTGAACACCTTATATTTAATTGTGAGGATCCTGTATACGCTATTTTATTACTTTTTGTTGTATTTAGGTGAAGATATGTCTAAGACATATTTACTTGCAATGGATAATGTAGCGTGTCTATTAATTCCAAGGAGCATAATGTTGAAATATGGCTTGAGAAAATACATGGAAAAGTTATGCAAGATACATAACAGAATATATCCATTAGAACAAAGAGTATTAGACTTATATTTTGAAAAGAAGAAATTACAAAAGATTCAAAAAAATATTGTTAAGAAAACTTTAATGAGACAAAAAATGAAATAGTGTACAGTACGAGTCTTTAACATTCTGTACATAAAATAAAATAATAAATTTTGAAATTAAAATCTGTTTTAAATGACATTTCTTGAACTCACTTGTTTCCATTTCAGTACCTCGCTCCTTGTTTTTCAGAAAAAAATTTGTTGCGCCCCAATTAATTTTCGTAACAATCTAATTTCATAAATACTGTCCTTATAATTTATTTAATGGTCTACAAAACAATATACCTTATTAAATAAAGTATATTGTTCGCCGGGGCTCGACTCTTGTCGAGACATTTCGGCATGAGTGTTCGGATTTTTAGCATTTGCATTCGAGTCGTTCGGACGATGTTGTGAATTAGGCATAACCGTTTTGCTAATTCATTTTTTCGACGTCGATTCCACTTTTTTTTATTTGTTTGTATTAAAAAATGATAATTTGGTAAAACACTGCGCGCCCCTTGCAATAGTCTCACGCCCCACAGATTGGAAAACACTGCTTTAGCTAAATATAATTATCATTACATGTATATTTGCGGGGAGTTAAATGAAGGGAGGGAAGCGAGTGGAGTTGATCCCTCACAAGGGTTGAATCGTTACGAAATTTTTGTTATGAATAGTCTATATTGGAAAGAAGTGTGCGAGCGAATGAAGAGAGTGCGGTGTTGAACCGTTTTCGTTCTATAGTTATCTAGAAACTGACGTCTTGCTTACTTAAGTCTGTTCTGGGATGCCCATAATCGAAATAATGTGGTCAAAGAACTCCAAAAAGTTTTCACGTCAGAGCCTGTCTCTCACCAGCCGACCTACCTATTGTGGGCCCGGCTGAATCCACGATTGGTATAGGTGTAAAGATTCTTTTAGACCCCATAGGCCAGAATAATTCAATTTTACATAATTGAATTATTCTGTTATAACATAAATTACATTTGTAACATTAACGGCTGTATACAGAACTAAGGATCAAGAGTTAGAATTACAAATTAATCACTCACCATTCACTGTATGTAAACACTTATTGGTAAAATATAATCACGTATGTAATTCACTTATCCTATTGCGCATAAACATGGAAAACTTCTGATATAGCCTATAGATTATTTCGAATCAATAAAATCATCATTGAAACTCGATATAACGGGGAGAAACGAAACCAGATAAATACCCTAAATTGAATAAAGCATTCTATCAAATCTGCTTCTTCTAAACTGTAATAATTTTCCAAAATATCAATACAGTTAACAAATAATTATTAAACTCCATTACAGTTTAAAGTCCAGGAGCTCTAGTGTGCTGTGTGCGAGATACGACTCGTGCTGACGTGATAGACGAGGGATGGCAAACATTTTTGAGCCCGCGTGCCATGTAGTAAGCATAGTTAGGTTTGATGTTTATGCGTGCCAAAGTTTTTAACTTCGAATAACGATATTTAAATAAATTAAACGAATATGTTTAAATTAAAATAAATGTAAAAAAGCTGATTGAAAATTAGGTGATAAACCAAAAGGATGATTGAAAAATGTGTAAATCAAAATAATATGATATATTACACGCCAGATGATTCCTCCTTACGTGCCACTTTGGGCACCCCTGGTCTAGACTTCAGCTTTTCGCCCGATCATAAGAGCAAAGCTCGTTATGCCTTAAATAAAATGGAATGTAGTAAATGTGGTTTCAAATATAGTCATAGACAAAGTTTCAACAGGTATATTAAGGCAAGCAAGCACATAAAAAACGACAACAGCAGTGAGAAAAATATTAAAGTATTTGAGTGCAGGTTGTGTATACCTACGTATCGCAAAAAAGAATAGTTTTTTAATATTAATGTCAGAATTATTTTAGACGTTTAGAGGCAGAGAAATCAACTCTCGAAAATCGGAAACTCTAATTCGTGTATTTATATATAGTCAGTCAGTGACTTTTCTACTTGGCGGGGAGTCACGGCCACAACTTTCGATAAATGAAGCTTCTTTCTGTAATTTAAAATAAAACAAATATTTTTCAAAATGATGACACTACAGCTTATGGTCACTTCACATGTTTTAAAATATTAGCCAGCATCAAAACGAAACGATAATAGTGACAAATAGTACTATAATAGTAACATGAAGAATAATAAAACATTAAAGTTACACAAAGTTATGAACATATAACTTCGTAAGCATAAATGTAAGATAATCTAGAAGCTACCATATATTGAACAGATTCATGGAGTCCCTCTGATTTATGCAACCTCTTTTTACACTACGCTTATAGTTCTCCAGAATTCCCAAATATATGGTTAAAGCCGAGTTGAGGACCCTCTTAATTATTATTTTAATATTTCTGAACGTTGATAAATTAACATCAATTTTGTATCTTATTTTAAATGCGTTTTAATTTTTTTCAGGATAACTGAATGTAAGATAAACAGATAAAACAGAGAAAAATATTTACATTTAGATTTTTTATGGTTTTTAATATCATTCTTCTATCTGCGATATCCATATAAACATTACGGCAAAATAAATTCGAATATAACATAGACAGCAACAGAATCACAGAAATAAACAATATATATTTTAAATAAATTATCGTGTAGTTCAAAATAAAATAACATTAATTTATAAAAGTAAAAAGGTAGTTTCCTTATTTATAGACGATAATTAGGAGTAATTAGAAGCGTATATTAATACTTAATTTACCGCTTAACTAAGTTTATAATCTATTATTACAATGTTATACTTGTGTAAATTACAAACGTTTCCGTAAAGATTATCATTCAAAATAAATACAGGATAATTTATTATGTAGTAGTTAAATATAAGCTAATCTTAATTATGTGTTTAAATATTTTAATTAAAATATAATAATTATTTTAAGTAACTGTTTTTATTAATTCTATTTAGTTGGATGTTATTTAAGATAAATTTTTTCTTTTAATAAATTAATAAACTAATATAATTTGCATACAAATTTTAGAAAACCAGATTTATAAATCAAAATATTTTATCGGTATTAATTATAAATTGATGTAATGAACTTTAAAACAGCTAAATCTATATTATAAAAATTTACAAGGTTATTTTTGCTGATATTGATAAAATAGAGCAAATTTAATTAATAAAAATAATTTATAATATAAAAAATGATTTTTCTGTTACATTATATATAAAATCTTATATTCGTACACATATTTCGTACGAAATTGGTGTACATACTCAGCTATTAATTGAAGGTCAGATGGACGATGTCAGAATTTAACAGCCAATCAGGGTTTTTGTCGAGAGCAGGCTACTCGACAAAAGCACTGATTGGCTGTTATTATAGCCTGGATTATAGTGGCCCTTCTTATCACCTAGCCACTATAATCCAGATTAACTTATGAGCCATTTTTAGGCAATACTCAGAGCGTGGCATATTGAAGAAGCAATGGATACCTGTTACAACATAAAAAAGTTATTTCATAGCGTTATCAAAGTTATTTTCAATAATAGTAATTACTTAAATTTAGAGTTCAATAAATGTAAGGGCTTATATTTTATGATAGTCTTTAGTTTAAATTTAATACAAAATATATGTCTGTAATATATTTGAAAAGGAAAATCATTAAATATACATACACATTAAAATTCGCCCTGCAATTTTGATAAAAAGACTTAAGAGTTTCCTTTTCTGAATTTAATTATATTTGGAAAGGGCTTAATTTATATTTAGAAGTCGAGTTACATCATGAACTTTATATACGTCTTGTATATACTTTTAGTCTGAATCCTAACCGCAGCGCTCCTAGTGAGCAAAAATTCTGCTGTTTCCCAACCAGTTTATCTATTAGTATTGCATTATTTTCATTCGCGACCATGAGTAGCGCCATCTAAGGGCACTCAGAGAAACTAATGCTTAAATACAAGACACGCTGTCACGAATTCTTTAATTTTAACATCTTAATTACGTATTTTTAACGAATCAGAAATTTCAAAAATAATAAAAAATAATTTCTGAAGTTATGCTAAAAATAGGTTTTTTTTTTTTGCCAATTTATCAATATTAAAAATATATACAGAGCTTATTAATAAATATCGATCATTGCAAATATTTGTATTGATGTTCCTTATCCTAAACAGAAAAAAAAATCCATCACCGAGTTGCATAACTTTCCCGGACAGCGTTTAAAACTCGGGGCGCCATCTGTTATAATATTTTATTTTGAAAAATTTTATACTTTTAATTAATATAAAATAGCAAAAAGCTTAATTTTGAGGACAGGGATAAGTTTTACAAAAGAAAAAAAATTGACAAGCTAATGCTAAAAACGAGTAAAATAGTCATTAAATGGAACAATACTCAAGATATGACACACTACTCCCCCTAGCTCCCCACTCCTCGATCTTTAACTGCCAAAATTTAATAGCATTAATCCCCTAATACAAAAACCTCTTTGCAGAATTTCAGAAATTTTCGACAAAAAGTGCCCCCCACACATATACTAATATTCGTACAAACAGGAAAACCTTCTCGAATGTTTTTACATTTTTAGACATTTCAAGGTTTCCTAAGTCCAAAAATGTAAGAATTTTGGGGGTCATTTTTTGACCAAATTTTTACGGATAACAAAAGCTTTAAAAAGAGTGTTAAGCAGTGTACACTTTCCTAAATCCGAATTTCCAACGACGAGAATGTTAAATTCGTATCCTCTCTTTAGAGTTTGCTCTTAGAGAGTATCTATCCCTATCTATTCAGCTTTCTGTCTTTAAAAAGAAATTGGCACGTTGAGGCTTTCCAACAATCGTCATGAAATTTAAGTTAAAAATAGCGAATTTTGGAAACAAGTGGACGAAGCCCCTAGCATTGGAATTATTTATTCGACTAAATTTGCAATTATCGAATTTACACCAAAGAGAACATTTGTTCTGTGACTTATATCTGTTACACAAATTGCAAACGCAGTGATCCGTGGGTTCACTTAGTAAAAATCTGTTTGCGTTTCACTTGTGCTACCCGAACGAAGAAAGTGGTCTCCTATTCTCTGAAGATTTCGCCGAACACACATCGAAGATTCCTGGCTTAATACAAAAAACTAAGTTCTACATGCATTTTGCGTTCTATAACAGTGAATATGTTTATTTGTGCAATGTAGATAATAAAAGTGGTGTGAACGCTTTGTAAAAAGTTAAAGAGAAAATCGAATTTATTACCCGTAAAAAAATCATTTAGTCATGATCAAACGGGCAACGAACTTTTTGTAGAGTATTTTTCATACGAAAGCTCGGAGTTTCATGCACCACACGCAATTGTCAGAAAAATGTAACCCGTCTTCGTCTCCATTCGTAAGGGTGATTATTAAAACATTAATATTATAATACCTATATACGCTACTGAAAAATGAAAAAAAGAACACCTTCAATCCATTGTGAGATGGAAATTTTATTTATACAGACACACAGTACAGATAGTATACAATATATAATCATTCGCATGAAGCCATATGCATGTGCGTAAGATCGTTTCAGTACTTTGTACTCCTCTCGAATACCTTGCGATTTCCAGCCGCGCAGGCAACTGCAACTACGATGGTTGTTCTCGTTAATTAGTAAACACCCTTCGAAAACAGGCGCGACTGCAGCCCCGACTAGAAACAAAAAGTTTGTTCTACTCGCGCCGATGGCAAATGCGCGTCCAACCAGCAAACGCCTTTGTGGTACGTCATACCATAGCAACATTAAAAATAGTTATCATTATGGCGGAAAGTAAGAAGATTGATACTTTTACAGAATCGACATTGTTGAGCTTATTCAGGCTCACGAACACCTGTGGGATTTTAATTCTTTATTTAATCGAAGATTTTATCTCTTTGTGTATTCTCACCAGTTCCAATAAAATGGTCGTCTTTTTTCTCTTATTCATTGCAGAAAAGGAACTGCTTTCCATTTTAATAAAAAAAGTGGCTAAAATTCCGTAAATACGCTGAAGTAGAACGTAAACTGTCGGCAAACTTACGGAAATAGTCAAAAACAAGCTGCTGTAATCTCAACAGATAAGGTCATTCACATACTGGCCACACGCTCGCAGTCAAAATAATCAAAAAGTGAAAAAAAAAATTTTCTTTAGTTTTCTTTACCACTGAGGCGCCCACTAGCACTTAGTGCCTGGAGCGGCTGCTCTGTTCGCCCTATGGTAGGGCCGGCTCTGAATGTAACCATAACCGCAACAGCAACAAGCGCGAGCTTGCGCGCTTGTTGCTGTTGCGGTTATCATTCTGCAGATTGGAGTTTTATGTACTGGACATTCCTCCTGGTAGCGCGGTTTGGCTAGGGTTCTCGCCAGAGTTAAAGACTGGGCCAAACGATGTCCAATCCAGTCCCATATATGTTCAATGATTGTTGCACGAGTGATTTGTAGACGGACGTTGTCCTGTTAAAATTGCACATCTCCTTGTTGTTGTACTGTACAGTACATATGACAACAGAACGGTTTAGATAATGTTCTACATGTACTGTGTTCAATGTTCCTTCTAGAAACACCAGAGGACAACGGATATCGTAGGCTAGCTCGACACTACATACGCAAACAACCGTAATTAGTACTGAGGCAAAATCTGCTTACATCACTGAACGCAACAGTTCATCATTTATCCCTCCAAGTGCTTCTTTCTCAATTCCACTGGAGGTGGGTGCACGGTGGTGAGGCGTGAATGAAAGTCTGGCTATGGGAAATGTTCACTTTGCCGTAAATTCGACAATTATGAATTTAGTCTAACGAATTGTTCCACGCTAGGGGCCTCGCTTACTTGTTTCCAAAATTCGCAATTTTTAAAATAAACATCGCAAGCGTCGTTAGGGATCATTTACGTTCACAACGAGAATATTAGTAATTGTTAACGTGGTTGGGAAAGTGACATCCCCAGTGGCGCAATTGGTTAGCGCACGGTACTTATAAGCAGTACTTGTGAGTTATGCCGGGGTTGTGAGTTCAAGCCTCACCTGGGGAATAAGACAACTTTTTTTTTTTAATTACCTTTTGCTATCGGCCAATTAGTTGCGCTGGGCGCTTGACTTTCGCGTATAGTTTTTGCTCTGTTCGCCCTTCATCATAGTGAGCAATCCTCGATTCGGTGTCCGACGCACTTGACATGGGCGTGCAATTCTTACCAATTCGAGCGACTTTAAAGAAGCGCAGAGGTATTTGCAAGCAAGTGAAATGCGTATCGGTAAATTGGCTCAAAACTATAAAAGGGCCGTCTACGGAATGACGGGCGGAGAGTCACATAAAAATCCGCGACGCTTTCCAAAGACGTAAAAACATTTATCTTGTGCCTGCCAGGGATCGAACCTGGGACCTTCCGCGTGTTAGGCGGATGTGATAACCGCTGCACCACAAGCACTTGCTCTAGCCTCCGCTCAAATCTGATCAATAACGCACCTCTGGATTACGTTCATCGTTCCGACCCGAAAGCATTTCGCCCTGTCAGATTTACATGTTGCGTCGTTAATGAAATTCCTATATATTGGCTCACTGCCTGTAAGTTTCGCGCTGCTGATAGAGATCTCTTGGGGTAAAAGGAACTTTGTAGTTACGAACAACAGAGTTACGATTAAGCTAACGCGGCAAAATCGGTAAATTTTCTCCTGGAATGAAGAAACGAAATATTTGTAGTGTAGTAGGATGTAATAAGTTTGACAATAATAGATACCACAGGAATAGTTTTTTAAAATTTTTTCCTACTACACTACAAATACATACATGGGAATAAAAAAAGACGCAATTAGAAGACAGGCACGGATTAATGCTGTACAAAGGCTTTGGTTTTATTTGTCCATTTTGATTAATTATAAAAGCATTCTAAGGTTTGAGGGATATTTTATTTCTAATAATATCTGTCACTGTCTCTGATAATGCAGTCTGGAAAACACATGTCAATCAAAAGCTTATAGCATGATTCCAATTTCACGGAAGGGTATAACTTCTCAAAATCCATAACAGTACCAATCTCTTCATCCACCAACGATAGATCTTGTAGTTCAGTCACCAGGCTTCGTGGATTCCTAGTAAGAAAATTATTGTTCTCAAGATGTTCTATTAAGAACATATTTAGGCGCTTTTCATGCTTGTAAGTTTGCCCTTTACATTTTTCCACTGCTGATCTAATAAATAAATTGCAATAAATTGTTTTTTCAGTGCTTTAAGGTGTTATTGTGATGATTAGAATTTTTATATGAGTGTTTATTAGTGATATTATATACGTAGCCTGTATCAAAATATTTACATTTCTCATCTGTACACGTGGTAGCAAGAGTTGAGATTTTTCCCTCAAAAATAAAATTTCTAAGAATGAGAGCTTGATTATTTCTTTTACTTTATTTTCTCGCGTTTAACCACCGGCCTTTATTAGTAAAAAAATTTAAATAATGACCTGCTTTTAAACGCGAACACATATGGTATTATATTATTTACAATTAATAAATCCCGCAGTAAAGTCGCAATTTATGAGAAAAACATTCAAAAAAATCAAACATTTACCATGAACAGTGTTTCCTTCAGAAAGTATTCTGGCTATTTTTTTCCAATCTCAGGGACATGGCAAATGCAATTTCCAATTTGATAAAATACAGAAAATCCAAACACTTATCGATAGCGACCTCTCTTTTACTTAGTTTCGGGTGAAAAAATTGTCAATTCTCGAAACAGTAGAAAAAGACAAAGACTTTGCTTTTTAATTACATTATACAAATCAAGTTTAAATTTAATTTCGAAACGCGATGGGCTTGAAAGTTTGGCGTGTGTCAAGTCTTGAATTGTGGCTTAACGACGCGACAGGTAAATCTGACAGGGCGAAATGTTTCCGGGTCGGAACGGAGGACGTAATCCAGAGGCACGTTATTGACCAGATTTCGCCATATACCGGAGCAAGTGCTTGTGGTGTAGTGGTTATCACACCCGCCTAACACGCGGAAGGTCCCAGGTTTGATCCCTGGCAGGCACAAGGTAAATTTTTTTCGCGGATTTTTGCGTGAATCTGCTCGGCGTTCCGTAGATGGCCCTTTAACATTTTTGAGCAAATACATCGAAATGCTCCTCGCTTTCCTGCAAAACATCTGCGTGCATAATCTACGTCGCTCAAATTTGTAAGAATTGCGCACCGGACACCGAATCGACGTTCTCTCGCTATAATGATAGCCGAACAGCGCAAAAAGAATACGCGAAAGCCGGTCGCCCAACCCAACTAATAACGAAAGGAAATTTTAAAAAGAATTTGTCACATTCCCCAGGTGAGGCTTGAACTCACAACCCCGGCATAACTCACAAGTACTGCTTATAAGTACCGTGCGTTAACCAATTGCGCCACTGGGGACCGCTGTTCGCTAAAAGATGTTAACAATTACCAACATTTTCGTTTGTTAACCTGAAACGACACTCGCGATAAGCCAACTCGTAATTAACCTTTCACCTAGCGTCCGTGTGTTTTGTGCGTTCGCTTTCGGCAAAGGTCAGACTCGAGTTTGGAAATAAAAAGCAAAAACAGCGCATCGAGAATCCAACGAAATTTATGTTAAAAATTGCGAATTTTGGAAACAAGTGGACAAAGCCCCTAGTATGGAATAATTTGTTAAACTTAATTCGCAATTGTCGAATTTACAGCAACGGGAACATTTGTTCAATGATTTATTTCTGTTTCATAATCTGCAAGCGCAGTGATGTCTCGACCGCAGGTTCACTCAGTAAAAATCAATTTGTGTTTTACTTGTGGCTATCCGAACGAAGAAATTACCTCCTACTCTCTGAAGATTTCGCCGAACACACATGGAGGATCCCTGGACTAAATTTGCACGCTTAAAGCGAAGTTCTACATGCATTTTGCATTATATAACAGTGAATATGTTTATTTACACAATGTGGATAATAGTGAAAGTAGTGTGAACGCTTTGTATGAAGTTAAAGATAAACTCGGATTTATTATTACCGGAGAAGAAATCGTTTAGTCATGAACAAACGGGCAATGAACTTTTTGTAATTACGAGTATTTTCCATACGAAAGCGCGGAGTTTCATGCACCAGACGCAATTGTCAGAGAAATGTAATCCCGGCTTTGTCTCCATTCATAAGAATGATTATTAAGTTTAAATTTAATTTCGAAACGCGATGAGCTTGAAAGTTTGACTTGTGTCGAATCGCGAATTGCGGCTTACGACGCAATCGTTAAATCCAATAGGGCGAAATGCTTTCGGGTCGGAACGATGGACGTAAGTCAGTGGTACGTTATTGATCAGATTTGACCATCAACCAGGGAACGAGTGCTTGTGGTGTAGCGGTTATCACATCCGCCTAACACGCGGAAGGTCCCAGGTTCGATCCCTGGCAGGCACAAGATAAATTTTCTTTACGTCTTTGGGAAGTGTCGCGAATTTTTGTGTGAATCTCCGCCCGTCATTCCGTAGACGGCCGTTTTATAGTTTTGAGCCAATTTACCGAGACGCATTTTACTTGCTTGCAAATACCTCTGATCTTCTTTAAAGTCGCTCGAATTGGTAAGAATTGCACGTCCATGTCAAGTGCGTCGGACACCGAATCGACGATTGCTCACTATGATGAAGGGCGAACAGAGCAAAAACTATACGCGAAAGTCAAGCGCCCCGCCCAACTAATCGGCCGATAGCAAAAGACAATTATAAAAAAAAATTGTCTTATTCCCCAGGTGAGGCTTGAACTCACAACCCCGGCATAACTCACAAGTACTGCTTATAAGTACCGTGCGCTAACCAATTGCGCCACTGGGGATGACGCTTTCCCACTCACGTTAATAATTACCAGCATTTTCGTTTGCGAAGGTAATCGATCCCGAACGACGCTTGCGAGAAGCCAACTCGTAATAAGTAGGGTTTTCGACCTGTATTACGAGTTGGCTTACAAGACCTGTATCAGGATTTGTATTAAATGCATTGATGCAATTGAAATTGCAAAAAAGAGGAAAACTATAGGCTTATGCTGTTTTTGTAGACTTTCGATCTGCTTTTGATATCGTTAATCATAAAGTTATATGGTCTCTATTAGTAAGAATGAGTATGAATAAACAGTTTCTTGGCCTTATAATTGACATACAGTATATTCCAAAGCTCTGCAAGAGTAAAGATTGTAGCGGAATCGACTGATTCATTGGTATTGACATTGATGTTTTGCAGGATGAGATTCTGAACCTATTGCTTTTTAATTTATACGTTAATGGTTTGATAGTGCGACTTACTAACTCTGACCTACCTTAGATTTCTCTCTTTTATCAAGTTGATTTACATGTACTAATGTATGCTGACGACACTGTAATTCTTGCTAATACTCCACAAATGTTACAAAAGAAAATTACAATTCTAGAGGAATTCTGTTTTGACTATGAATTAACTTTTAAGTGTTTCAAAAATAAAAGTGGTAATGTTTATTAAAAAACCATCACCCAAAGAGGATGGTTTTTTTTAATAATCAGCCTATACGAGTCGTTTCGAATTACATCGCAGCAGATATATGTATCTGCTGGTATTATTTTCATTTTCTGAACAGTTTTTGCAGGCTAAAAATTATAGTATTCATAAGGCTAAAATGGTTCAGGGTTCTATGTGGCCTATTCTTTCAAAAGTTAAAATTAATTCCGCTCATATTTATATAAAATTATTTCAGTGACATGTACTTTATGCTGCTCCTGTACGGGCAAGTACTTATCGCGATAAAATGGAAATTGTTCTTGCTTTATATCTTCAAAACAATTTTTTGTTATACCATAAAATTCCAGCTTATATGTTGCGATTGGCGTTTGGTGTTTGTAAAATATCGGTATTAATAATAACAGCAATAGTTTTTTCTGGATTAGACTGTTGAAACTACATGATATCAGTTATATTAAAGAAGCGTAGGTAAAGAAACTGTAAAAATTATGATTAATGACGGATAATTATACATATATCTGGACATTGACATCGAAAAACCTGTCTCAAGATTCTCATTTGATCGAAAGTTATCAAACATTAATTATAAAAGTGTTGTTGCGAACATAGCATACAAGAAGATTGGTCGTTGTTGTAAAAGAACAAGCATTTTCAATTGTATCGTATTTTTAAAACAATTTATTCAATATGTGTGAGGATTATTTGTTTATAGACATAAATTAAAAGGATTAATTCTACAGCCGAGATGCGGTCAAAATTATATTTTAATGTATGACAGTAGACTAGTAATAGACTCTCAGAGAATTTGCATTAACTCTAGTTTGCAAACGTATCGAACTTGGGAACATGTGTTCTTTCATTTTGTATCAAAATTGAAACAAATAGGAAAAAGTATTTGACAGGATTTAAATCCTGAAAAGATAAAATTAATTTATCGCGTTTTTCAAAAAATGATTATTTTTGTGTATGTTATCATGTACTAAACTATTTAATTAATTAGTTAAATTTTACTAATTTCAGATTTACATTAAAAAATATTTTAAAATGATTATTATTGTGTAGTACTAAGCTATTACATTAATTTGTTTAATTTCACTAACTTCAGTTTTTATGTAATACTTTAATCCCCTTGTAACAAACTAAGGTTCATACAATAAAGAATTGAATTGAATTAAATTAAATATTCGTAAGAATGATTATTGTTTAAATTTAATTTCGAAACGCGATGCGCTTGAAATTTTGGCGTGTGTAGGGTCGTGAATTCCGGCTTAATGACGCAACCGGTACATCCGACGGGGCGAAATGCTTCCGGGTCAGAACGATGGACGTAATCCAGAGGCGCGTTATGTGGATTATCTGGGGCAAGTGCTTGTGGTGTAGCGGTTATCACATCCGCCTAACACGCGGAAGGTCCCAGGATCGATCCCTGGAAGGCACAGCACAGGTTTTTTTCACGTCTTTGGAAAGTGTCGCGGATTTTCGTGTGAATCTCCGCCCGTCGTTCTGTAGACGGCTCTTTTATAGATTTGAGCCAATTTACCGAGACGCATTTTACTTTTTTGCAAAAACCTCCGTGCTTTCTTAAGGATTACTCTGAAGAACTCGGCTTCTACTCTACTATTTTAGATGTGGTTATTTGCGTTTTTGCTGGAAATCGAACCATCTATAAATTCTGTGATTAGTCTCGGAAGAGGGGAGGATCTAATTCTTGCACCCGGTGAAAACGGGTAAGATCCGATATAAGCTAATAACCTTAATCTTCGCTATCGTTAGCATTTGCCCAAGCAACTCCTGGCACATCTACTAGTTAAATTAAATAATACTCTATTCTCAACCTTATTGAACGATTATTCTTTGCCAGACAATTAGGCAAAACTGGCAGACAGAATTGAAATTAAATTAGTAATTTCTTTATACTTAAAAATGAAGTTATTTAATTTAGCACGAGCAGCCATTACAGTCGTAAGCATAAAATTCAAAGCAAAATCGAAGTGAGACGGAGTGACGCCACTAAGTACATTAAATTTGCGAAAAGTAGTTTGAATAAATAAATAAGAATTCTTACAGTGAGTGAGGTCAGAATTACTAAGTATATCGCCCAACATCGGGCGTTGCCTAAGTTAGAATTCTGCGTTACTGAATACCGTCCTGGTTAATATACTTTTGTTATCCAGAATGATGTATAGTACACAATTTGTACACATTCTAATGGTGCAGTTTCTACATATCAGTCTCGCACTTACTGGCATGTTTTCTTTGACGGGCAAAAACAATGCGTTTTCCATTTCCTACAATAGAGAGGTTTCATGTCGACATCACGAGTGACGTCATGAGCATGCGCAATTGTCCAGCGCCATCTTTGTGACTGTTTGTGACTTGTTTACGTTTTGTGTGTGTTCGCGTGCGCTTTAACTGGAGTTCTTGTGTTGTTTTTTTTCGTCGCGAATATCACTATGGTGATTTGTTGTGTAATTGGGTGTAATGCTAGTTCACTCAAGAACAAAGGAACATCATTTTTTAAAATTCCCGGCATTATTTGTCATCAAGGATCCCAAACTGAGGAGCTTTCACGACGAAGGCAAACTGCATGGCTTTCGAGAATTAACCGGAAAAATTTCGTTACGAATAAAGTGAATATCAATACAAGAGTTTGTCAGAAACATTTCATTTCAATATTTACGTTAATAAACACTAAGTTATATTTTAAAACCTAAAAGAGTTTACTGATTTGCTTATATTAATTTAATTAGGTATAGTGCATTTATAAACGAATAACTAATGTAATTTTAGGATTTAGCTAGTGCAAACTTATAAACATTACACGTTAAAACTAAAAGCAAGTAGGCTTATTATATGCTAGTTTCAACTAGAAAATAAAGGTACTGAACAATTTGAATTAAAAAATTTCCACAGCTGTTTTTAATTAGACTTTTACTTTCAGACAAAAATTCTTAGTTAAGAAATACGTAAAAACACGAGTTTAAACAAACAAAAGAAAACATATCTTTCCAAGCAATATTACTTCGCTGTTATTCATTACTTTTACTTTTATATCACGGCTACACAATAAGACATATTATAAATTTCTTATATTACAAGTGATTTATCATAAAAAGTTATGACATACAATGACATCCGGGAATTAATTCGTATAAAAATTACATAAATATATTTTCAAAAACTGCAACGATATTTTAACAATTTTAACTGTAAATATGTAATTTTAAACGAAATGTATAAGTACCAACACAAAGAAATTCCCGAATGTCACGTTATGTCATAACTTATTATGATAAATCATTTGTAATATAAGAAATTTATAATATGTCTTATTGTGTAGCCGACGGATGAGAGGCCTTTGCCCGAAACGCGTATCGGAGAAGATTCGGAAATAAAGATAATGTAAGACTGCCTTGTGTCCATTAATACACCTAGTCGTGTGAAAAAAACAAATAATCTTTGTAGTTATATAAATCAAATACTATAATATAACAAACATTAAATCGAAAACTATAGAGTTTGGTTATTTTAGCCTACCATTGTCATGTTTATTTCGATACTGGGACGGTATGAAATTAATGGTCAAGTAGACAAGAATTGAAAATGTATCTTAAATTTTTCAGATATAACAATATTTTCTAATGTTAACTCTAAGAAACTGTATCATTCACAGCCGAATATCGAAGGTAATCTGCCATTTTCCTATTCGAATGCCATCATACCGTTAGAAAGAAGACTGTTGCAGAAGGAGGTCGAAGTAATTCGACCAAAAGTAGTCGTTGACCTTCTCCTGGAAGAGAGAATGATGAACGACTATTAATTAATACTGGTGTATATTAGTAACTGAAAAGTGATCCGTGTTAGATAGGTTGTGATGGTCTTGTATGTGATCGAAGTTGTTAATCTTAAGGTCCGAAAGACTTCGTATAAAACATTAAATTAAAAAAAAAAATTATTATAAAAATGCGAGAATAATTGCTTTTATATGATAATAAAGTGTTTATACTTTTGCAACAGATTTTACAGACTACGTATGAAATATGCTCGTAAATATCACGTTTATAGAAAAGTTATTGCGCTATAATTTGAAAATATTGTAGACCTATACATTTCCATTGTTTTCCTTCTGACTGTTTGTCCTTCCTTAATCTCGAGACAGTTATTAGATAGATGAAAATCGAGACCAGATATGCTTAGAAGCAGGAGGCCCAGATTAACTATATAAGAACTTGCCATTTCGACCGGAAGTCACGTTACATCAATTCAAAATTTTCCTCCGAACAGAGTTAGACAGATAACCGGCACGACTCTATTGCTAACAGGAAAAGTATGAAGTACAGGTGCAAGACACTACTAACGGAATTGAGAACTCTATTTAGGTGTTAATAACGTGAAGAGAATCCAGAAAACTTCAGCCCATTTGCCATGTCCGAACCCCAGACTAACATAGTATAAGTGTTCGGAAGTTTTATCCACAACTGGAGGACGCTTATTAGAATTCAGAAAGTACCTAGTTGTCAGATGTGGAAAATTAAATTCTTATAGACTTTTCACAAAATAACACTTTCGAGTCCACGCAGTGAATAACATTCCCACGAAACAACGTCAAATAAGACGAATTCGAACGTACGTGAGTTTTCTTTATTATTAACTGTATTTTAGAATATTTTCTTACAATTTACACGTAGCGTAAAAAATTTAAGAAAATGTAATCGCTGATTTACATTCAATTCAAACATTCGATTTGCTGATTTACACGAACGCCAACAGATGGCGCTATGTGTAAATCAGAAAATTGAATTGAGATAGAAATTAATTTATTCACAGAAATTCAATAAATATTTTTGGGTGGGATGTTCGACATTATCTAAGTTAGCGGTATATAAACGTAACTTCCGAGTTTCGTAGCAATTGGTCGAACGGCCTAGGCGTGTATAGCAAACAAACATTCAAACAAACAAATATTCCCATTTATTTATATAGATTAATTAATTTTTACTATACAATAAGTGCTCATTGTTAATGAAAAAGTATTAAAAATTTATGATAGTACAGTAGAGCGTCGATAAGTGAAACCAATTGGGGACTGGGGTCCC